>NC_134357.1:349016974-349655307 GCF_048569485.1 Anomaloglossus baeobatrachus | reverse complement strand
GCCACGTACGCCTTGGGGATCTTGTCGTGTCCTGCAGCCAGCGTTCTCTCGGAACCTGTCTTCAGTGCTGCTGGGGGTCTGCTGGCAAATAAGCACACGTGTCTGTCCACTGACAATGTGGACATGGCTCTCAGAGGACTTTTCTTCCCCTGGGTCAGCCAGGGGACGGGAAAGGCACGCGTATTTTTGAGAGTGCTTCATGCAAAGCATCTTTTTCTTTTTCAAAAGGGGGCTCAACCGATGACAGTCAAGTGGGGTGTGTGTGGCCCAGTTAGTGGAAACGAGGGAGACTGTGGTTGGAGTCCCCTCGCTGTGTTTCTAAAAGAACCAAGATGAACAAGTCATGGCTCTCAGAGGACTTTTCTTCCCCTGGGTCAGCCAGGGGACGGGAAAGGCACGCGTATTTTTGAGAGTGCTTCATGCAAAGCATCTTTTTCTTTTTCAAAAGGGGGCTCAACCGATGCCAGTCAAGTGGGGTGTGTGTGGCCCAGTTAGTGGAAACGAGGGAGACTGTGGTTGGAGTCCCCTCGCTGTGTTTCTAAAAGAAACAAGATGAACAAGTTATGGCTCTTAGAGGACTTTTCTTCCCCTGGGTCAGCCAGGGGACGGGAAAGGCACGCGTATTTTTGAGAGTGCTTCATGCAAAGCATCTATTTCTTTTTCAAAAGGGGGCTCAACCGATGCCAGTCAAGTGGGGTGTGTGTGGCCCAGTTAGTGGAAATGAGGGAGACTGTGGTTGGAGTCCCCTCGCTGTGTTTCTAAAAGAACCAAGATGAACAAGTCATGGCTCTCAGAGGACTTTTCTTCCCCTGGGTCAGCCAGGGGACGGGAAAGGCACGCGTATTTTTGAGAGTGCTTCATGCAAAGCATCTTTTTCTTTTTAAAAAGGGGGCTCAACCGATGCCAGTCAAGTGGGATGTGTGTGGCCCAGTTAGTGGAAACGAGGGAGACTGTGGTTGGAGTCCCCTCGCTGTGTTTCTAAAAGAACTAAGATGAACAAGTCATGGCTCTCAAAGGACTTTTCTTCCCCTGGGTCAGCCAGGGGACGGGAAAGGCACGCATATTTTTGAGAGTGCTTCATGCAAAGCATCTTTTTCTTTTTCAAAAGGGGGCTCAACCGATGCCAGTCAAGTGGGGGGTGTGTGGCCCAATTTTTGGAAACAAGGGAGACTGTGGTTGGAGTCCCCTTACTGTGTTTTACATGCTTTTAGAAGGGCATGACATGGCTTAGAGGTTGACTTTCAGCATCTGGAAACTGCTGGCTACCAAAATGTTGCCTTTCCAACCTTTTTAACCGAGGATTTTCGAGACCTTATGCCCATCGCAGTGCCCCAAGAGCCGATGCCCAGGCACCACTCCTTCTCCAACAAAGGCGTGCACGCGCTACACCAGCATGTCGCACTAAACATCACTGATTCCTTGAGAAACTCTGTGTGACAGGGTGCATTTCACCACAGATAATTGGCCCAGTAAGCATGGACAGGGGTGTTACATGACTGGGCAATGGGTTACTGTGGGGAGAGATGGAGAAGGGTCTGCTGTACAAGTCTTGCCGTCCCCACGAGTTGTTTCAATACTTCTTCTGTATGTAGAAGTTAATACACTGCTTCTGCCTCTTCAACCTCGTGTGGGTCCTCCACCTTGGCGCAAACCCTGTGTGGTCAGGCCACCCTTCCTTGTAACTGCGCACAAGGAATACCACACACCTCCTTACTATGCTGGCAGCAGAGCTCAATGCCATCAGGCGGTCAAAGGTTTACTTTGAAATGTATGGGAAATGTGAGTCACACCGCTGAGAAGTTGTGGACGGTTAGCTCTGGAGACCGAGTTTCATCAATGGTTGTCTCCACTCAACCAGCAGCCAGGGAAGGCCGGGTGCGACAATGATGCAAACATGGGTGCGGCCCTTCGCTGTGACAATGTGACACACGTGCCTTGTGTGGTTCACGTGTTGAACCTGGTTGTCCAGCAATTTTTAAAGCACTATCCTGGCCCACATGGCCTTCTGCAGAGAGCACGGTGTAACGCCTTCCTTGATCCACACACTCAGATGGGCTGTAAATGATAGGCTAGAGGGAAGCCACTCACCAAGCAGGACCTCTAGAACCTTGAAACCCTTTAACCCCTATACAGGGATTAGGAATTACACAGGGCCCAAGGTGATTAATACCTGTGGAAGGCTGCAGTTCCAGAGAATAGTAGTCAGGCAGGGTCAAAACATTAATTGAGGAACAGGAACAGAATGGGACGGCCAGGACTTAATCAGAAAACAAGCAGAGGTGAAATGCGGATCGGCCAACAAGGTACATAAACAACAAGCAGGAAAAGTAGTCAGGTAACAAGCACACAAAATCATAAAACTGAACTGGGGGTAAAATTAACCACAGGTTCATAGCTATGTTTGGCAGTGGTCTGCAGACAGGATGGGCATAAAAAAGGGTGTGGTGTCTTCCCATTGGTTGTAGCTGAATGATGGTATTTCATCTGTGAGATACCCACCAGCTACATTCAGCCAGAGATTCTGCATCTGTCAAGGTAATGCAGCCCAGTGGGTGAGCATAACCTGCGTCCACCTGCGCCGCTGGCATCGACTCCTCTCCCATCATCAGCATTATGCATGAAAGGAACACGTTGTCACCTGGCGACCGGAGTACAAATTGACGGAGCGTACTCCGTTGGTGACTTAACAGCCGTGTGCGGCAATGATGCAAACCTGGCTGCGGGCCATCGTCAGGGCAATGTGACACACGTGCCTTGTATGGCTCACGTGTTGAACCTAATTCTCCAGCAATTTTTAAAACACCATCCCGGCCTACATGGCCTTGTGCAGCGGGTACGCTCGCTATGTGCTCACTTCCATCGTGCGCACACAGCAGCTCAACAACTTTCGTCGCTACAGAAGTCTTTAGGTCTGGTGGTTAAACGCCTGAAATGCGATGTGCCGACACGCAGGAATTTGAATCTGCACATGTTGCAGCGTTTGTGGCAGCACCGCCGAACCCTGCTGCAATACGTTATGACATATAGCCTGGGATAACTTGATCCAGAGGTGGTGCAGATCACGCTGCTGGAGTGGTGTCAGATCAAGGAGCTATGCACCCTGCTACACAGTTTACAAATGTCGACGAAGATGTTTAGCACTGGCAATGTCATTCTCAGCGTGACAATTCTGGTCATCTACATGGTGGAGCACACTGTAATTATTATTCGGAGTCAGGTGTTGGGACAAGAGGAAGGGGAGGAAGTACAGGAGGAGTCATATGCGGAAGTGATAACAAGATCTACGAGGTCCAGATGGTTAGCGGCACCTAGACGGCAGTCATGGTGAGGGAGAGGGATTAACAAGGGCGCATAGTATCAGCAAAAAGTGTTGAGGAAGGTGCAGGAGCCCATGAAGAAATGGAGGACGAACTGGCGATGGGCATGGAAGACTCAGCAGATGAGTGAGAGCTTGCTCACATTTCGGTTGTGCGAGGTTGTGGGGAGAGGGCAGAGGAAGGAGGCACGATTCTCACCTCTCTGCCACCAACACACCAAGGACTTGGTCCTCCTGGATGCACAAGACACATGAGCGCCTTCTTGCTGCACTACCTACAACATGACCCTCGGATTGTACGAATTCAAAGTAATCCTGAATACTGGGTTGCCACACTGTTAGATCCCCGGTACAAGACAAAATTTGGCGAAATAATTCCTGCCATAGAAATGGACGCACGTATACAGGAGTATCTGCAGAATGTGGTACGCAATCTTAGATCTGCTTTTCCACTAAACACCAGTGCTGCACAGAGTGAATCTCAACGCTTTGTCATGGATAGGAGGAAATGGTCTTTTACTTGTCCACATCTGAGGGACCGAGGGCTGGCTGCTGTGCTGAGATGGCGTTGAGTACGGTGTCCCTGCAGAGTTGCACTTTTGGTCATATACCAAAATGAGTTGAAAAAGGACAGATGCTGGTGGAAAGGGGAACAGGTGTGTTGGAAAGGGGAAAAAAGTTTTGGTCCGTGGATTTGGTGGTTAAGCAACAGTAACATTTGCTGAAGAAACACCATCTGTTACAGTGGGACTGGCAGATTTGGATAAGGTGGTATATACTATGTTACCGCTATATAACGAAAATTAATAAGAAAAGAAAGAGAAAGGTATATATCCCCATCAGCAGTCAGTGTCCACCGTGCTCCCAGTTGGAAAAGGAGAGGTTGGCAACTGGAAGGTTTGGTGGAGGATACAGAGCTGTGTGGCTATGAAACTAATAGTAGCCTGAACCGAGTTAGACGCCATTCGGATCTGGAGACTGGGAGCCCTGTTAGCGTCACAGGGTCCACATGCCCACCCAGCCCAGGAACTCCCTGTTAACAACACAGGGGCCATTGAGTACGCTGACCGTGTGCGTAGGGGCCACACCTGTGGACAGCAGGTGCATCAGCAGCAGCAGGCCTGTTAATGCCACTGGGCTGCACAAGCAGGACTGGTCGGACAGGAGCTGGTCTTAACTGTTCTGCGTTACCAACTGTGGTGGTGGCCTGCATCGACACCCTATCCCTGCCTACCTCTAGCCTAAAGCCGCAATGGGTTCAACACATGGAGGTGTGCTCTTTCGGAGCATAATAGAAGACTGCGCACCTCCTTGTTGGCTCCAGCCCCTTTTATAACCTGGGTCCGCCCCAAACCAGGGTGAACCACAATGCACCTCCTGGAGACAAAAGTAGAGTGACACATCATGAGTGGCATAACTAGCGTCCTATTTGGAACCGCAACTTCAATGATGACCTCATGGCTGCCATGACCCAAACACCTCACCAGTCATCGTCTGACCATCAATAATGCGGTGACAAGTCATAGGGGCGGGCCTCTGCAAGCCATTTGGGAGTGGCCTGGCCACATCGTCAGGACACCTGATGCCCTGTGGTCTATATGGGACCCCCACATCAGGGGCAGGGCCAAAGAGTTCATTACCGGACCTAGTCTCTGATGCAGTAAGTGCCTGAGCATGCTCAGTAGCATGAAATACAGTGTCTGAAAAAATACTATCAGCTTTATGGTGTCTAGGCACAACACAGGACCTAGACCCGGCACGGAGTGCAAGTACCTGTGCAAAGAGGCTTTTCGCACTAAGTGTGGGAGCATGCGCTGTATCCCGAAATGAAGACTTAGCCTCAGCAATGGCACAGTCAGGCTGAGCATACTCACTAGGCAAAACACTGTAGTTAGGCTGCAGCTGGGGTAAATCGGCACACGCATGCGCACTAGCTGCCTCTCCACACTTAGACGTGGAGGAGAAATTGCTCTTCGGGTGTGAACTTGGAGATGCTGTCTATGAACAGAAGGAAAAGCTAAAGGAAGCCTCACTTTCTATCCCTCCGAATTATCAAATGCAGCAATGAATTCCCTGAGTTTGCTATAACATTAGCATAGCAAAATGTGCATGAGGGTGTCATGTAGAGGTGCTAGAAATAGCTTGGCACCAGTGGGGCACTAATGGAATACAACAGCCAGTTCTATGATGCCACTAAATGGCAGTATTTTTTGCTATCATTATAGCTTATTAAAAACAGAGCAGGAGGGTGTCATGCACAGGTGCTAGAAATAGCTTGGCACCAGTGGGGCACTAATGGAATACAACAGCCAGTTCTATGATGCCACTAAATGGCAGTATTTTTTGCTATCATTATAGCTTATTAAAAACAGACCAGGAGGGTGTCATGCACAGGTGCTAGAAATAGCTTGGCACCAGTGGGGCACTAATGGAATACAACAGCCAGTTCTATGATGCCACTAAATGGCAGTATTTTTTGCTATCATTATAGCTTATTAAAAACAGAGCAGGAGGGTGTCATGCACAGGTGCTGCACATAGATTTGCACTAGTGTGACTAGACAAAAGTCCAATAGCCACGTTTAGGATGCCACTAGGTTCACTGACTGTTTGCTAGTATAATGGCTTAGTAACAATGAGTTTGAGTGTGCAATGCAGGCAGAGGTGCTGCAAATATCTGTGCACTAGTGGGACTATACAGAAGTCCAATAGCCACATTTAGGATGACACTAAGTTCACTCAGTGTTTGCTAGTATAATGGCTTAGTAACAATGAGTTTGAGTGTGCAATGCAGGCAGAGGTGCTGCAAATATCTGTGCACTAGTGGGACTATACAGAAGTCCAATAGCCACGTTTAGGATGACACTAAGTTCACTCAGTGTTTGCTAGTATAATGGCTTTGTAACAATGAGTTTGAGTGTGCAATGCAGGCAGAGGTGATGCAAATATCTTTGCACTAGTGGGACTATACAGAAGTCCAATAGTCACGTTTAGGATGCCACTAAGTTCACTCAGTGTTTGCTAGTATAATGGCTTAGTAACAATGAGTTTGAGTGTGCAATGCAGGCAGAGGTGCTGCAAATATCTTTGCACTAGTGGGACTATACAGAAGTCCAATAGCCACGTTTAGGATGACACTAAGTTCACTCAGTGTTTGCTAGTATAATGGCTTAGTAACAATGAGTTTGAGTGTGCAATGCAGGCAGAGGTGCTGCAAATATCTTTGCACTAGTGGGACTATACAGAAGTCCAATAGCCATGTTTAGGATGACACTAAGTTCACTCAGTGTTTGCTAGTATAATGGCTTAGTAACAATGAGTTTGAGTGTTCAATGCAGGCAGAGGTGCTGCAAATATCTTTGCACTAGTGGGACTATACAGAAGTCCAATAGCCACGTTTAGGATGACACTAAGTTCACTCAGTGTTTGCTAGTATAATGGCTTAGTAACAATGAGTTTGAGTGTGCAATGCAGGCAGAGGTGCTGCAAATATCTTTGCACTAGTGGGACTATACAGAAGTCCAATAGTCACGTTTAGGATGCCACTAGGTACACTGACTGTTTGCTAGTATAATGGCTTAGTTAAAAAGAGTTTGAGTGTGCAATGCAGGCAGACGTGCTGCAAATATCTTTCCACTAGTGTGACTACACAAAAGTACAATAGCCACGTTTAGGATGCCACTAGGTACACTGACTGTTTGCTAGTATAATGGCTTAGTTAAAAAGAGTTTGAGTGTGCAATGCAGGCAGACGTGCTGCAAATATCTTTCCACTAGTGTGACTACACAAAAGTACAATAGCCACGTTTAGGATGCCACTAGGTACACTGACTGTTTGCTAGTATAATGGCTTAGTTAAAAAGAGTTTGAGTGTGCAATGCAGGCAGACGTGCTGCAAATATCTTTCCACTAGTGTGACTACACAAAAGTACAATAGCCACGTTTAGGATGCCACTAGGTACACTGACTGTTTGCTAGTATAATGGCTTAGTTAAAAAGAGTTTGAGTGTGCAATGCAGGCAGACGTGCTGCAAATATCTTTCCACTAGTGTGACTACACAAAAGTACAATAGCCACGTTTAGGATGCCACTAGGTACACTGACTGTTTGCTAGTATAATGGCTTAGTTATAATGAGTTGGAGTGTGCAGAGGACAGGAGGGTACAGTGCCAGGATTGTGGGGCTCTGGGTAGAGGATTGGAAGCCTGCCTTTCTATTCCCTCCTAATGGGGAAATGCAGCGACGAAATCCCTGACCTTGGCTACACAGACGCTGTCTCTGTTTTCAGGACCTGTCACCTATGGCTCTGACCCTGCCGGTACGAGCCCTTAAAAGGACTGATAGAAAGTGCTCTCCCTAAGCTGTCTAGCGCTGTGTATGGAGCGCATACAGCAGTATCGGCGATAGGACAAAGGACGGAGCTGCGCCAGTGATGTCTGACACCAAGGACGCAGAAGAGATAATGGCGTCCGGACGGGCAGATACTCGTTTTTATAATGCAGGGACATGTGACATGGACATCCTATCACACATGCCGTTGCTTCTCTGGCTAAAAGTCCACTTAGCTGTGTGTGTGTCTGGGATTGGCTGACATGCTGGCCCGCCCCACAAGACGCGCGCGCTTAGGGAAGGAAGACAAGGAAAAAAAAAAAAATGGCGATCACCATTATACAAACAGCAGTGATCTGAAGGCGCTGTTCCCGCACACTATACACTGAAATGTCATAATAGTGTGAGTCACAGAATGACTTACACTATTACAGCGGAAAGCCAGCTAGGAATTAGCTGTTTTTTTGCTGCTAGAACCATTCTCGAACGTTTCTAGAACTATCGAGCTTTTGCAAAAAGCTCGAGTTCTAGTTCGATCTAGAACAGGCCCCAAAATCACTCGAGCCTAGAACTGGAGAACCTCGAACCGCGAACCGCGCTCAACTCTATTTAGGAGTTTCACCTCCTTTACATGTGCCTCCCTGGTTTTAAAGGGCCCAAAAGTAATTGGACAATTGACTCAAAGGCTGTTTCATGGGCCGGTATGGGCAATTTTGTTGTTATTTCATTCTCAATTAAGCACATAAAAGGCCTGGAGTTGATTTGAGACGTGGTTCTTGAAGTTTGAATTTTGAAGTTTTTGCTGAGAAGTAAACATGTAGGCAAAGGAGCTCTCCATGCTGGTGAAACAACCCATCCTTCATGTGTGAAAACAGAGAAAAAACATCCAAAAAATAAATTGCTATCTAGGCGTGGCTAAATCTACAGTTTGGTACATCCTGAGAAAGAAAGCAAGCACTAGTGACCACAACAATGAAAAAAAGACCTGGACACCGACGGAAGGCAACAGTGGTGGCTGATCGCAGAATAAGGCTGGGGCCACACGGGGCACTACTGCGATGCTCGCATGAGACTCGGCTCACGCTGGCAGTACAGCAGGAGCCGAGTGTCATACGAGTGTGCTTGCATCTGAGGTCCGATCATGTGAGCAGACCTCAGCTGCGGGGGGCGGGCCGGCTCTCAGGAGGGGAGGGAGGGATTTCTCTCCCTCTCTCCTCCGTAGTCGGCTATTGTCATTCTCGCACTGCACTGGCTGCAGCGCGATTTTTCTCTTGCCCAATTCACTTGAATGGGTGTGAGAGAGAGTCTCAGCTTAAAATCGCAGCATGCTGCGATTGTTTTCTCGGTCCGATTCGGGCTAAGAAAATAATCAATCATGTGTGCTGACACACAGGCTAGAATTGGTCCGATGGGAATGCGATGTTTTATCGCACTCCACTCGCACCGATTTTCTCGCCATGTGGCTTAGGCCTAACTACTATGGTGAAGATAAACTCGTTCACAACATCCAACCAAGTGAACTACACTCTCCAGGATGTAGTCATGTCAATATCCAAATCTACCATAAAGAGAAGACTGCATGAAAGAAAATACAGAGGGTTCACTGCACTGTGCAAATCACTCATAAGCCTTAAGAATAAAAAGGCTAGATTGGACTTTGCTATAAAAAAAAAAATCTTAAAAAAACAGCACAGTTCTGGAAGAACATTGTTTGGACAGATAAAACCAAGATCAACCTCTACCAGAATTATGGAAAGAAAAAAGTATGGCGAATGCATGGTACAGCTCATGATGATTTGATCCAAATCATACCACATAATCTGTATCACACGTTGGAGGCAGTGTGATGGCCGGACATGCATGGCTGTGAGTGACACTGGGTCCCTAGTGTTCATTGATGATATGACACAGGACAGAAGCAGCCAGATGAATTCTGGGGTTTTCAGAAACATGCTGTGTGCTCAAATGCAGCCAAATGTAGCCAAACTGATTGGTCGGTGTTTCATAATACAGATGGACAATTACCCAAAACATAAAGCCAAAGCAACCCAGGAGTTTATTAAAGCAAAGAAGTGGAATATTCTTCAATGGTTGAGTCAGTCACCTGATCCCAACCCAATAGACCGTGCATTTCACTTGTTAGAGGCTAAACTCTAGACAGGAAGGGTCAAAACAAACAGCAACTGAAAACCGCTGCAGTAAAGGCCAGGAGAGCAGTAAAAGAGGAAACACAGCGTCTGGTGATGTCCGTGAGTTCAACACTTCAGGCAGTCATTGCCAATAAAGGGTTTTCAACCTAGTATTAGAAATTAACATTTTATTTCCAAATATTTAATTGGTCCAATTACTTTTGAGCCCCTGAAATGAAGGGATTGAATTTAAAAATGCTTTTGTTCCTCACACTTTTATGCAATCATTTTTATTCAACCCAAAGTCTGAACTTCAGCTGCATCAGAATTGTTTTGTTCAAAATCCATTGTGGTAATGTACAGAAGAAAAATGATGTCTCTGTCCAAATAAATATGGACCTTAAGAGTACTTTACATGCTGCGACATCGCTAGCGATCTCATTAGCGATGTGAAATTCTAGATAGCAAGTGCAATCTTTCGAGATCGCACATAGGTCATTTTACGCATGTGCGATCTCGAAAGATCGAACTTGGGATCTAGAATTTCACATCGCTAACGAGATCGCTAGCGATGTCGCATCATGTAAAGTACCCTTAAGTGTATTAGCCCTAATGTAGACACAATCTTTCCCTAACCTGCTAGCAAGCCCAGGTCAGTCTCTCCTGCTCAGCATTAATTACACACATCGAAAGAGAACTGTGCAGCCACATAGTTATCTCTGCGAAACGCAAGAGCATACATAAGAGCTGTGCTCCTATAGGGTACTTTACACACTGCGACATCGCTAGCGATCTCATTAGCGATGTGAAATTCTAGATCCCAAGTTCGAGCGCACATGCGTAAAACGACCTATGCGCAACCTCAAAAGATCGCACTTGCGATCTAGAATTTCACATCGCTAACGAGATCGCTAGCGATGTCGCAGTGTGTAAAGTACCCTTATGATTTAACAGGTTCACCACCCGGCGATTTTCTGTTTTTGTTTCTTCCTCCCTTTCTTCCAAGAACCATAACTTTTTTATTTTTTTGTCAAGATAGCCATATGAGAGCTTCTTTCTTGCTGGACAAGTTGTACTATTGAATGACACAATTCATTCTGTTACATATTGTCATGGAAAATGGGAAAACAAATTACAGATCTAGAAAAGTTGCAATGCAAGTATGTTGTGTGAGGCTGGATACATCTAGTCGAAATGTGGCCAGATGTTTGCAAATGTCATCCCAGGGTCATCATCGGAAAATCCTCAAAATGTGAGGTGAACTTGAACATTGATTATCTAAATTTACAGAACTGCACGTTTAACATGAATCATTTGTCTAGTGAATAAATAATCTTTAGTAAAAAAATACTTACAGATATCTCTATCAGTTTATTGAACACAGTCTCACGTGGCTCCAGGAATTCATACAGAAAATACTGGTAGAAACAAACCCAAAATATTGAGACTTATAACGTTCATCTTCAAAATGGTAATGTTTTACATCTTATTCAGTAAATATCTATATTTAGCCTTATAGTAAGAAGAAATAAAATTATTTTATCCCAATAGTTGATTTTACATTCATTGTCTTATGATAAACTAAAGCTTTTCACTTATGTATTTCAGTTAGGCTTTTGTAACACATATCCGAACTTGCTCATTCTACTTCTGCATCTGTCACTAAGCACCGTTATTACAGATGATACAAGGTGGCTCTGAAGCAATTCTGGTTAGTATTTTTGGACTTGTGGTCCTGTCTAGGGAGGGAACTTGTGAGTTAAATCCTCAACAGTCTCTTTAGCTCCCTACTGAGAGCTTTGGGAGAAGCTAAACTCTATATAATCCCATAGAAGTTTCCACTTGCCAGTTATAAGTGATACTCGATCTGGTTTTCCCCTGGTGCATTGCTCTGACTTAGGGTACTGTTCCACTTGCAATTTTCATGTGCGATCCGATAAAACATCGGATTGCACTCGCACCAGTGTTAATCAATAAGGCAGTGTCATCCTGCTATTTTTTCCTCAACTCTGATCATGCTGAGGATCAAATCGCAGCATGCTGCGTATGGCTGCATAGCTCGCACCAGGCTTGCTATGGGTGCGAAAAAAATGTCACACGGCATTACATTTGCATGTCATACGCATGTCATACGAATGTCATATGGATGTGACACAGATCCTTGGTGAGAAAAATCTACACACTCGCACAGCACTCGCACATCAGTCGCATGGCATTTGCATGTGATGCGGATGCTAGGTGAGAAAAAAACACAGACCATATGCATGAGACTTGTCCACCTTTTCGGGATGAGTATCGGGGTGATTATTTCATCGCAAGTGGAACAGTACCCTTAAGGGTGCTTTGCATGCTACAACATCGCTACCAATATATCGTCGGGGTAACGTCGTTAGTGATGCACATCTGGCGCCGTTAGCGACATCACAGCGTCTGAAACCTAGAAGCGACTATCAACGATCGCAAAAACGTCAAAATCCGTTGATCGTTGACATGTCGCTCCTTTTCATAATATCGTTGCTGCTGCAGGTAAGATGTTGTTCGTTGTTCCTGCGGCCCCACACATCGCTACGTGTGACACTGCAGGAACAACGAACATCTCCTACCTGCGTCCATCAGAAAAGAAGGAAGGAAGGAGGTGGGCGGGATCTTCCGCCCGCTCATCTCCGCCCCTCTGCTTCTATTGGACGTCTGCCGTGTGATGTCGCTGTGATGCCGCACGAACCGCCCCCTTAGAAAGGAGGCGATTTGTCGACCAGAGCAACGTTGCAGGGAAGGTAAGTCCGTGTGACGGGTGTAAGCGATGTTGTGCTCTACAGGCAGTGATTTGCCCGTATCGCACAACCGACGGGGGTGGGTACGCTCGTTAGCGATATCGATACCGATATCGCAGCGTGTAAAGTACCCTTTAGACTGTTACTTCAATCTTTCACCTTTGCTTGTGTTTACATACCCTACTGCCTTATAATATTGTTCCTGCTCTTGACTTCTTGGTCAACATTCTGACTATACTCTGCCAGTCCAAAGGCTAACAGGCACTCTGTGGACACATCACAGGAGGCCATGTGTAAGTCCAGATCATTGTACAGGGTTTAAAGGGTAAACGACATGGATACCCTGTGACCTGGTAAACAGTAGCTTGGGCAAACCCTGTTCTTGAAGCCCTTTTAAGAGCTAACAGATTTTAATATACAGTGCCTTGTTACAGCTTTTCTAGTATAAATGATGACAACTGTAGAGAAGCTATTCCTACTTAAAAATACACATTGTGCCCAATTACATAGATGAGCAAAAGAGTAACAATTAGTTATGAGCGAGCATGCTTGTCACTACTCGGTACTCGCACGAGTATCGCTGTACTCGGGCTGCTCGGCGGGGACCGAGTAATCTCGCGATACTCGTGCTGTACTCGTGGTCTTCATTTCTGCATGTTGGCGCTCTTTTGAGAGCCAGCCCTCATGCAGGGATTGGCTGGCAGACCACTGCAATGCCACAGCCCTGTTAGTTGTGGAATTGCAGTGATTGGCCGGCCTGCACAGCGTGACCGAGCCTTTATATCGGCCGGCGCGCTGTGCTCTGCTCACAGCTATCCAGACAGTGAGTGCAGGGAGAGTGTCGCTGATTCAGGGAAAGCTTTGCGGCCCTTTATAGCTTTTTCAGTTGCAGGGCTGCAAACAGTGTGACCAAAAGTCCTTCTCAGGACTATTCTAGTTGTATACAGGCAGGCAGGGTATAGCCAGGTCGGAGTACAGTAGCAGAGTCCTTCTCAGGACTACTGTTGCTATATACAGGCAGGGTATAGCCAGGTCTGAATACAGGCTAGTGACCAAAAGAGTCCTTGTCAGGACTATTGTACCAGTATACAGGCAGGCAGGCAGGCAGGGTAGTGGTGACCGTATACCAGCCTTCATCATATCTGGGGCTGGTGTACACAGTGTAAAACAGTCCAGATAGTGTCTGACTTGTCTGTAATTGTCGCTCCCCAAAAAAACCTGTTAGGTTATTATTGCGTCCGTGCTTGGTTTTTAAAACCGCACGTGTGTGCCTGTTGGTGGCAGCGTACAGGTGCACTTGTGTGCAATTTCCACACACTTTGATATAACGCACAAGTAGTGAATATACACGTCAGCAGTGCACTGCATTGCAAAATGCGCAAGGGCATTGGCAAGGAACAAGGAAGTGGACGTGATGGTGGTGCAGGCAGAGGCCGAGGTCGTGGGCAAGCTCTAATTTCGCCACAACAAAGGGCCACATCTAGTCGCTCGCACGTCCTGTCCCAAATTCTTGGGGACCGCAGCAGTACACCGCTCTTGAACCAAGACCAGTGTCAACAGGTTGTTAGTTGGATAGCAGATAATGCTTCCAGTCAGATTGGCACCACCACAAACACTCTGTCTTCCACACGGTCAAGTGTCAGTAGCCGTGATACTGCACCGCACATTTCTGAACCTGATCCTCCTTCCTACCACCAGGCTGAGTACACGTCCTCCTCGGACATTAATGATCCCACACTTGGACACTCGGAAGAGCTGTTCACGTTTCCATTCACACATTCTGGCCTCTCGCCAGCTCATATTGAAGTGGGTCATGAGGAGATCGTCTGTACAGATGGCCAAATATTTGAGCAGCCACGTTCTCACGAAGTTGGCAACGTGTCTCAACAAGTGGTGGACGATGATGAGACACAATTGTCAGCAAGTCAGGAGGAGGAGCAGGGTGCGGAAGAGGAAGACGACGTGGTGGATGATCCAGTAACTGACCCAACCTGGCAGGAGGATATGCAGAGCGAGGACAGCAGTGCACAGGGGGAGGGAGGCGTAGCATCACAACAGGCAGTAAGAAGCAGGGTGGTGGCCCCAGGCAGAAGTCAGGCAACCGTTCCCCGGAACAACACGACGACACAAGGTGCCTGTACAAATGTTAGGTCTTCCCGAGTCTGGCAGTTTTTTAAGTTGGATCCAGATGATTCAAAAAAGGCCATTTGCAACACCTGCCGTGCCAGCATCAGCAGGGGTACCAAAACTAGCAGCCTGACCACCACCAGCATGATCAGGCACATGTCAGCCAAGCACCCGACTTTGTGGGAAGTACAACAGAGTCGAGGAGCAGTGCTTGCTGATGTCACTGCTACGTCTTCGCTGGTTGTGCATGCGAGCCAATCCTCTGTCCATGCTGCCTGCGAACAAGCCTCCTCCACTCCTGCACCTGCAGTTGCCTACGCAGAAAGAACACCATCATCAAGCACGTCCTTGTCCCAGCGCAGCGTTCAGTTATCCATTCAGCAAACCTTTGAACGCAGGCGCAAATACACTGCCAACACCCCACATGCCACAGTTCTAAATGCTAACATTTCGCGACTGCTTGCGCTGGAAATGTTGCCTTTTAGGCTGGTGGAGACTGAAGCATTCCGTGACCTGATGGCGGCAGCTGTCCCACGTTACTCGGTCCCCAGCCGCCACTATTTCTCCCGGTGTGCCGTCCCCGCGTTGCATAACCACGTGTCACAAAACATCACACGTGCCCTGAACAACGCTGTTTCACCCAAGGTCCACCTAACCACAGACACGTGGACAAGTGCTTGTGGGCAAGGCCGCTACATCTCGTTGACGGCACACTGGGTTAATATTGTGGAAGCTGGGACCCAGTCTGAGCGAGGGACGGAACACGTCCTTCCCACACCAAGGTTTGCAGGCCCTACCTCAGTCAGTGTTTCACCCACACTCTACAGCTCCGGAATGTCATGCTCTTCAGCCTCCTCCTCCTCCTGCGCATCCTCATCCACTGTGCCCTCCACACCAGTCACAAGCTGGAAGCACTGCAGCACTGCCTCGGCGAAGCGGCAACAGGCTGTGCTGAAGCTAATCTGCATAGGTGACAAACCCCACAATGCAGAAGAGCTGTGGACAGCTCTGAAACAGCAGGCAGATCACTGGCTCACACCTCTGAACCTAAAGCCAGGAAAGGTCTTGTGTGACAATGGCCGGAACCTGGTGGCGGCTTTGAGGCGAGGCCAGCTGACACATGTTCCATGCGTGGCCCATGTGCTCAACCTCGTGGTTCAGCGGTTTATAAAGTCATACCCAGAGCTGTCTGATCTACTGGTAAAAGTTCGCCGCCTGTCTGCACATTTTCGAAAGTCACCTACTGCTTCAGCCGGCCTTGCCGGCTTTCAGCGCCGTTTGCATCTTCCGGCTCACAGACTGGTGTGTGATGTCCCCACGCGTTGGAATTCAACTCTGCACATGTTGGTCAGGATATGTGAGCAGAAGAGGGCAGTTGTTGAGTACCTGCATCACCTAAGCCGTCGGGAAATGGGTCAAACTCCACACATAACACCTGAGGAGTGGAGATGGATGTCAGACCTATGTACCATCCTCCAAAACTTTGAGGACTCCACCAAGATGGTGAGTGGTGATGACGCCATTATTAGCGTCACCATACCGCTACTCTGCCTTCTAAAACGGTCTCTGCTGAAAAACAAACATGATGCATTGCAGGCGGAGCGCGATGAGTTGCAGCAAGAAACAGTAGTGGGTGTGGGTGATAACACACAGCCCAGCCTCGTCTCATCACAACGTGCAGTGGAGGACTATGACGAGGATGAGGATGAAGACATGGAGCAACTCTCCGGCCAAATTGAGGATATGACATGCACACCAGTCATATCCTCGGTTCAGCGTGGCTGGCCAGAGGACAGGGTAGATGAGGAGGAGGAGGAGGAGGACAGCATGTTCAGTCATCTTGTTGGTCAGGCTACTGAAGTCCTGGCTGTTAAGAGTCTGGCGCACATGGCTGACTTTATGGTAAGCTGCCTGTCTCGTGACCCTCGCGTTAAGAACATCTTGGCCGACAATCATTACTGGTTGGTAACACTGTTAGACCCACGCTACAAGGAGAACTTTTTGTCTCTTATTCCCGTGGAGGAGAGGTCAACCAAAATGCAGCAGTTTCGGAAGGCCATACTCACGGAAGTAGGCAAAGCATTCCCCTCACAAAACGCTAGCGGCATAGGTCATGAATCAGTGGACAACCGAGGCGTACAGCCGAGAGAGGCACAAGTCCAATCCGCCAGAGGTAGGGGAACAGTCTTTAAGATGTGGGACAGTTTTCTCAGCCCCTCACGTACCACAGCCCCTGAGGTGCGGGGTAGTGCCACAAGAAATCCTAAGTTTGCCCAGATGCTGAAGGAGTACCTTGCAGATCGAACAACAGTACTCCGACATTCCTCTGTGCCTTATAATTATTGGGTATCCAAGCTGGACACGTGGCATGAATTGGCTCTCTACGCCTTGGAAGTCCTGGCCTGCCCTGCTGCTAGCGTTTTGTCAGAGCGTGTTTTTAGTGCCGCAGGTGGAATCATTACAGATAAACGCACCCGCCTGTCAACTGAAAATGCTGACAGGCTGACTCTGATCAAGATGAACAAGGGTTGGATTGGGCCAGACTTCACCACACCACCAGCAAATGAGAGCGGAATTTAAAGTTTGCCATGTACCTCCACTCACCCATGGGTACACACTTCTGGACTTTGGATAATCGCTGGACTCCACCTCCTTCTCCTCATGCGCCACCATGATGATGACCGTTACAAATTGCAATACTTAGGCCTTTCTTTCAGGTATACCCCCAGTGGTAAATTTTTTCGCCCATTCTTTGCAGAATGGACATTACAACGACAGGAGACCCGCTCCTTTGCAATGGGAACAATGTTTTGAGGCCCTCATGCACGTCTCTACCCAGGGACAACGTGGAGCCTCCCAATTTTTGGCTGCCCTGCCTAAGGGCTATACTATAATACACCCACTTCCTTAAAATGGACACTTAATGTTTTGAGGCCCTCATGCACGTCTCTACCCAGGGACAACGTGGAGCCTCCCAATTTTTGGCTGCCCTGCCTAAGGGCTATACTATAATACACCCACTTCCTTAAAATGGACACTTAATGTTTTGAGGCCCTCATGCACGTCTCTACCCAGGGACAACGTGGAGCCTCCCAATTTTTGGCTGCCCTGCCTAAGGGCTATACTATAATACACCCACTTCCTTAAAATGGACACTTAATGTTTTGAGGCCCTCATGCACGTCTCTACCCAGGGACAATGTGGAGCCTCCCAATTTTTGGCTGCCCTGGCAAAGGGCTATACTGAAATAGACCCACTTCCTTACAATGGGCACTTCAGGTTTAAAGGCCCTCATGCACGTCTCTACCCAGGGACAACGTGGAGCCTCCCAATTTTTGGCTGCCCTGGCAAAGGGCTATACTGAAATAGACCCACTTCCTTACAATGGGCACTTCAGGTTTAAAGGCCCTCATGCACGTCTCTACCCAGGGACAACGTGGAGCCTCCCAATTTTTGGCTGCCCTGCCTAAGGGCTATACTATAATACACCCACTTCCTTAAAATGGACACTTAATGTTTTGAGGCCCTCATGCACGTCTCTACCCAGGGACAATGTGGACCCTCCCAATTTTTGGCTGCCCTGGCAAAGGGCTATACTGAAATAGACCCACTTCCTTACAATGGGCACTTCAGGTTTAAAGGCCCTCATGCACGTCTCTACCCAGGGACAACGTGGAGCCTCCCAATTTTTGGCTGCCCTGCCTAAGGGCTATACTACAATACACCCACTTCCTTAAAATGGACACTTAATGTTTTGAGGCCCTCATGCACGTCTCTACCCAGGGACAACGTGGAGCCTCCCAATTTTTGGCTGCCCTGCCTAAGGGCTATACTATAATACACCCACTTCCTTAAAATGGACACTTAATGTTTTGAGGCCCTCATGCACGTCTCTACCCAGGGACAACGTGGAGCCTCCCAATTTTTGGCTGCCCTGCCTAAGGGCTATACTATAATACACCCACTTCCTTAAAATGGACACTTAATGTTTTGAGGCCCTCATGCACGTCTCTACCCAGGGACAACGTGGAGCCTCCCAATTTTTGGCTGCCCTGCCTAAGGGCTATACTATAATACACCCACTTCCTTAAAATGGACACTTAATGTTTTGAGGCCCTCATGCACGTCTCTACCCAGGGACAATGTGGAGCCTCCCAATTTTTGGCTGCCCTGGCAAAGGGCTATACTGAAATAGACCCACTTCCTTACAATGGGCACTTCAGGTTTAAAGGCCCTCATGCACGTCTCTACCCAGGGACAACGTGGAGCCTCCCAATTTTTGGCTGCCCTGGCAAAGGGCTATACTGAAATAGACCCACTTCCTTACAATGGGCACTTCAGGTTTAAAGGCCCTCATGCACGTCTCTACCCAGGGACAACGTGGAGCCTCCCAATTTTTGGCTGCCCTGCCTAAGGGCTATACTATAATACACCCACTTCCTTAAAATGGACACTTAATGTTTTGAGGCCCTCATGCACGTCTCTACCCAGGGACAATGTGGAGCCTCCCAATTTTTGGCTGCCCTGGCAAAGGGCTATACTGAAATAGACCCACTTCCTTACAATGGGCACTTCAGGTTTAAAGGCCCTCATGCACGTCTCTACCCAGGGACAACGTGGAGCCTCCCAATTTTTGGCTGCCCTGCCTAAGGGCTATACTATAATACACCCACTTCCTTAAAATGGACACTTAATGTTTTGAGGCCCTCATGCACGTCTCTACCCAGGGACAATGTGGAGCCTCCCAATTTTTGGCTGCCCTGGCAAAGGGCTATACTGAAATAGACCCACTTCCTTACAATGGGCACTTCAGGTTTAAAGGCCCTCATGCACGTCTCTACCCAGGGACAACGTGGAGCCTCCCAATTTTTGGCTGCCCTGGCAAAGGGCTATACTGAAATAGACCCACTTCCTTACAATGGGCACTTCAGGTTTAAAGGCCCTCATGCACGTCTCTACCCAGGGACAACGTGGAGCCTCCCAATTTTTGGCTGCCCTGCCTAAGGGCTATACTATAATACACCCACTTCCTTAAAATGGACACTTAATGTTTTGAGGCCCTCATGCACGTCTCTACCCAGGGACAATGTGGAGCCTCCCAATTTTTGGCTGCCCTGGCAAAGGGCTATACTGAAATAGACCCACTTCCTTACAATGGGCACTTCAGGTTTAAAGGCCCTCATGCACGTCTCTACCCAGGGACAACGTGGAGCCTCCCAATTTTTGGCTGCCCTGCCTAAGGGCTATACTACAATACACCCACTTCCTTAAAATGGACACTTAATGTTTTGAGGCCCTCATGCACGTCTCTACCCAGGGACAACGTGGAGCCTCCCAATTTTTGGCTGCCCTGCCTAAGGGCTAGACTATAATACACCCACTTCCTTAAAATGGACACTTAATGTTTTGAGGCCCTCATGCACGTCTCTACCCAGGGACAACGTGGAGCCTCCCAATTTTTGGCTGCCCTGCCTAAGGGCTATACTATAATACACCCACTTCCTTAAAATGGACACTTAATGTTTTGAGGCCCTCATGCACGTCTCTACCCAGGGACAACGTGGAGCCTCCCAATTTTTGGCTGCCCTGCCTAAGGGCTATACTATAATACACCCACTTCCTTAAAATGGACACTTAATGTTTTGAGGCCCTCATGCACGTCTCTACCCAGGGACAATGTGGAGCCTCCCAATTTTTGGCTGCCCTGGCAAAGGGCTATACTGAAATAGACCCACTTCCTTACAATGGGCACTTCAGGTTTAAAGGCCCTCATGCACGTCTCTACCCAGGGACAACGTGGAGCCTCCCAATTTTTGGCTGCCCTGGCAAAGGGCTATACTGAAATAGACCCACTTCCTTACAATGGGCACTTCAGGTTTAAAGGCCCTCATGCACGTCTCTACCCAGGGACAACGTGGAGCCTCCCAATTTTTGGCTGCCCTGCCTAAGGGCTATACTATAATACACCCACTTCCTTAAAATGGACACTTAATGTTTTGAGGCCCTCATGCACGTCTCTACCCAGGGACAATGTGGAGCCTCCCAATTTTTGGCTGCCCTGGCAAAGGGCTATACTGAAATAGACCCACTTCCTTACAATGGGCACTTCAGGTTTAAAGGCCCTCATGCACGTCTCTACCCAGGGACAACGTGGAGCCTCCCAATTTTTGGCTGCCCTGCCTAAGGGCTATACTATAATACACCCACTTCCTTAAAATGGACACTTAATGTTTTGAGGCCCTCATGCACGTCTCTACCCAGGGACAACGTGGAGCCTCCCAATTTTTGGCTGCCCTGCCTAAGGGCTATACTACAATAGACCCACTTCCTTCCAATGGGCACTTCAGGTTTACAGGCCCTCATGCACGTCTGTATGCAGGGGCATTGGTGAACCTCACAATTTTGGACTGCCCTGGCAAAGGAAAATACTACAAAGACTCACTTCCTCAAAATGGGCACATTAGACTCAAGAGGCCTTCATGTACGTCTCTTCTCAGGGACATCGGAGTGCCACACAATGTTTTCACGTAAAATCTTTCATGTATTAATCTCAAAAAGTAACATACACCAGCTCTATCTCACTATTGGGTATGTGCCCTTAACATTTCCGCCATGAAAAATCATTTTGGGGTCATTTTGGAAGGTTTTCTGGTGAGTCCGTAAAAATGGCGTAAAACGCGGACAAAATTGTTCACAGCTGTGACTTTTCAGTGATAAATGCTTCAAGGGGTCTTCCCCATGCTGTTGCCATGTCATTTGAGCACTCTTCTGAGACTTTTGTGACATTTTTAGGGTTTCTCCATGCTGCCGGGGGGTCATTTCACAAAAATACTCGGGTCTCCCATAGGATAACATTGGGCTCGTTGCTCGGCCCGAGTACACGAGTATCTTGGGATGCTCGGCCCGAGCTTCGAGCACCCGAGCTTTTTAGTACTCGCTCATCACTAGTAACAATGTTTTTAATGTTTCTCATACCTAGAAATATCAGTCTATTAGTGTATGAAAATACAATAAAAACACTGTTCTACTTATTAAGACCTCTAACTCACCTGATTATAGTATGGACAGTTAGTTGATTTCTGGGTTATTGTGTGTTTTTTCTCATCCCCAACCTTCACATGAACCACTGGATCAATATTAACTCCAACAAGTTTCTGCGCTTGTATGATTGTGACTGCAATCTAGAAAAATATGTCATTTACTCCACAAAATATTATAATGTTGCTCGTTAGTTGTGATACTGAACTCGATGTTAATGACATTTTGAGAAAATCTGTATTTAAAAATTTGTGAAAAAACTGTTACATTTGTTTGTTAAGATTCCAATGTCTTTCTTTACTTGTAGTTATGTTCTAAATTACCAGCTAAATAGCAGCCAAAATGAATGTATTAATGCTTTTTTTCACATTATAGTGACCTTTTTGTTATATAGGCCCTACTGGGTTCCCTAATGAATGCCACAGAATACACATCTTATTATAACAGTTTCTCGCTATTAATACCAACAAAATAAGAGAAAAGAATAACAAGGAATATCCATGGAAGGTTGGCGGCCGTGTTATAATTAACATACCTGAAAGTTTCTTGGTTTTGGATTTGCCGTTAATTCTCTCACCGGCACAGCACACCGACTATAAAAGATCATCAGAGTTAAACACGATTATCAATGTTATTGTGTATTAAAATCGCCGTGTTTTGCCAATACCAATCACTCCAACAGCAGGGAGGTAAATATAAAGTCAGATTTTGACTTTTCACAGAATACAAATGGATTCATGGCCAAGAGACTTTATTTTATTATGTATTTTGTACTGGAATTAAAATATCCAGTCTAAGAAAAAGATATCCAGCTCGGTTCTCGGGAAGTAGTAGATAAAATTGTATTCTTTATTCACGGATGTTAACACTTTAGAGACATACAGCAAAAAGTTACATGTGAAACTCAGAACAACGCGTTTCGACGTGTTGTCTTAATCATGATCTCATGATGAGATGAGATCATGATTAAGACGACACGTCGAAACATTTGTTTTAATATCCATGAATATAGAATACAATTTTACCTACTACTCCCCAAAGACCATGCTGGAGTATCTTTTTCTTGGACTTGATGTAATAGGCTACCTCAGCCTTTCCGTGCACCGTACCCTGGAATTGGAATTCTTTCTTTTTTTAATTAAAATAAGTTCCAGAGACCTTTAATTAAAATGTTAAATTTCTGCATAAAGTAATACCTCAAAACAGGTGTAAAATTGACCCCAGAAATTTCTATTTCCATCTCATCGTAGGAATCGTCATCATCATCATCCTCCGAGCCTTTGACTAGTTTCTTTCCTATGCGTACGGCATCAATATCCTTCTTGCGAGCCTCTTCTTCAGCATCCTCTCTAGAAGAAACAGGAATTGTGTTTAGTCCTATACCCAAAGTTACCCAAGTAGACGTTAATTAGCATTAGCATTTCTTTAATTTAGTGTCAACAAAATATGTGTAAATTGGGTATGAACTATTTTCCTTTTTAGTTAATAAACATGGTTAGATCTAACCATTTTACTTATTAAAGAGAACTTTCAACACTTACAGCTTGTTATACTGGCCACATCAAGGAATAGTGCTGCAGAGCTGATAAAACATATTTTTTTTTCTCATCTCTGTGGTGGTTTTTCTAATATCCCCTTCAACTAATAGGACATTAGTAGAGATTCTTCTCTGAGAGCAGTTACTTTTTCCTCTATGATTTTTACGAATCATAAGCAGGAGGTCTCATACAGACGGAAAAAAACATGCCCTCAGAGTTGGTCAGAACTGGGTTTCTCTGAGACTCACCTCTCCACTTGTAATCACAATAGGTATAGTGAGATAAGGGAGCTGTGTGTCATTACATGTCTCAAACAGATAAAGCCAACTCTGACCTTTTTTTTTTTTTAATCCTTTGTATTTTGCTTACCATTGGTCAACATCATACAGGAGAAAAGTACACTCCCCCAAAGGTGAATCTCTACTAATGATCCCTTGGTTGGAAGAGAAATTAAAATCTAAACTTTAGTATCTCTGCAATGGAGGTGAGAAATTAAAAAACATAAAAATTAGATCTTCAGCCACTACTCCATGATGTGACCAATTAACATTCAGAAACTAGTGAAAGGTCCTCTTTAAGTGTATATAATATAGTCCATATAATCAGTAGATTGCTGTCTCACCAGATATATTTGATATTAACTTTACTGATCTCTAGGAGATAATTCATAACTAAGCTATATTTGTTACTTTATTATTCTTTGCAGACTTTGTTTGTGTTTGGTGTGTGAAACCAATGTCTACCCACATATTTTGGTGTATTCATAAGAATAGGCTGCCCCTGCTTATTTCACTTCTCCTTAGAGTGATTGGAGGGGTGGTGTGTACAAAGAAGTGCATTTCTTATATCATTATCACCGTACACAGTGCTATTCACTATGTCAGTGCATTTTCTCTTTGCAATCCAATTGTATAAAGAAGGTCTAACTTAGACTATAATGCCACTTATTATTTTTGTGGAATATCTTAATAAATAACATTTTGAGTAAAAAGAGTTTATTATAAGAGCTCGTTCACATGAGCGCATAACACGGCTGAGTGCTATCCGATGTTTTGTCTGTTAGCACTCGGCCTAATTTTATACCTGTGGTAGACCTGACTTGATAATATGGGGTAGAGCTGACTTGCAATTTTTTCTCATAACGATTTGCAGAATAATAAATCATCTCTGCAGTACTAATTCATCATTTTAACAAAATGACACTTTTTGCCATCAGCTTTTGAGAAGATAATTTAAAGGTGACAACCAATATTGCTGTACTAACAGTTGGAACTTTTCCAACAATGGCCTCCAATATTAAATGATTCTCATAGTTTCATCTAAGCAATAAGATAATGGGTAACTAAACGTGTATTTTAATTCATGCATTTCTTTCATTGCTGCCAATAACATATCGTAAATATCCAATTAAATTAAATCTTTAACCAGCACTGTAATATTAAAACTGAAACCCAAACAGCCCTATTTTGACCCATGCACTTTCATTTTGTTTCTGTCCATATTACACAATAAAATAGGGGTCATATGTACCTTAAACAGAATGACATTACAATATTTGGTCATTAGTATTCTTTGAATAACTTGCTTTTTTTCTACTCCAAAGAATACCACAAGTAGAATTACAGATTTCTTTTACATATCCCGAACTGTACATTGGCTTGTATTAGGACTTTTTCAGTGACATGGAAATAAATTTTGTGAACTTATTTTAACCATTCAAGTGGACATGCAGACATGGTAAATCCATGTATAATCAAGAAAAAGTGGTGGAATGTGGTCATTGTCAATTTTCGTAGTCAATCCATGAGCTTGATCCCCACCAAACCAGACATAACTAATTAAGAAGTACATTTTAGAATTCAGGTTTGCTACAGTTTCAGTTTTAATTTCCCAGAGAAGCATTGCATGGCTCATAAGCCTCCTAACACAGGCATGCTAGGCATGTCACTCTCCACAAGGAGAAATGTTACCCCTTAGACCAGAAATAAGCTGTAAGGCCCCTTTCACACGTCAGTGATTCTGGTACGTTTGTGCTTTTTTTAAAACGTACCAGAATCACTGACATACGCAGACCCATTATAATGAATGGGTCTGCTCACACGTCAGTGATTTTTCACTGCACGTGTCTCTGTGCGGCGTACCCGCGTGTGCGTGATTGCCGAACGGAGACATATCCATTTTTTTCTGGCATCACTGATGTTCCACGGACCACGCGGTGGTGTGGTCCGTGAAACACGTGCCAGAAAAAAACGTGCTTTTAAAATAAAAATCATTTTTACTCACCCGGCGTCCAGCGATGTCCTCTGCAGCCCGTTCTCCCTGCTGCTTCTGAGCCGGCTCATTATTGTCGCGCATATTCATTATGCGCGACACAGCCGACCCAGAAGCAGCTGCTGCGGGGGTCACCGCCGGCCGGATGCTGCACCGTGGGAGCGCGCACAGGTGAGTTGTTTTCTAAGTGCAATCACGGGCCACGGAGAACGGAGCCCGGATTGCACTTAGACAACCCACGTGTGCCGTGAATCACGGCACACGCAGGGACATGTGCGTGTTTTACACGCCAGTGAAAACGTCACTGTTTTTCACTGACGTGTGAAACGGGCCTAATAGAGTATTCTCAAGGTTGGAAGTTATCCTAAGTCCAGTGAACCCAACCACTGGGACCCCACCAATCCAGAGAATGGAGAGGTGGTCAATCATGTGCACTACCACTCCATTCATTCTAAAATGGACCACAAGAGATAGCTGAGCACTGCGCTCAGCAAGCATTCGGCATGCAAGGGAGAATGAATAGAACAGCAGTGCACACAATTGACTTCTGCTCCATTCACATGTGGCTCTTCAGAATCCCAGTTACTGGGATCAGTGATGGTCCCAGTCCTTCAGTTATCACCTGTCACAAGCTCCAGCTTCACCTGGAGGTAACCAGTTGACAGAATGGAGTACCACCGCTCCACCATACTGTTTATGGCCATTCTTGGTTACTCCAGCTCAGTGCCCCTAGTGATCAACTGTTATTACTGTAGTGAATAGCAGTATTATATGGATAGATCATACTATTGAAGCATACTTTGTTTATGAGCTTATCACTATACTTAGGGTGGCACGGTGGCTCAGTGGTTAGAACTGTAGCCATGCAGCGCCAGTGTCCTAGGTTCAAATCCTACCAAGGACACCATCTGCAAGGAGTTTGTCCCCGTGTTTGTGTGGGTTTCCTCCCACACTCCAAAGACATACTGATAGGAAATTTAGATTGTGAGCCCTAATAGGGACAGTGATGCCAATATATGTAAAGATCTGTGGAATCAATACCGCTATATAAATGAATAAATATTATTATTATAGTATAAAAAAATTTTGTTTAAAAGAACTGAGAGTCCTCAGTGGTTGATACCTTGAGGACTCTCAGTTCTTTTAAACAAATTTTTTTTTTATCTCTACTGGCTAACACGGTACAAAGATATATTTTACTTGTATTATAGTATACTTACTCTTCATCTTGAAAGCCAACGTTTCGAATAACCAATGTTGAGCTGTTAAAATATAATGAATATTATTATGTAACACTAGTGAACATCATGCAGCATGTATTAAATAACACAATTAAAACTACTACATGCCTTGAAATTAAAGGACCAGCAGCCAATATCCTATTGTTTTATAACTTGATATCACAAGTATCTGTCTGTATGTCTTATAGTAATCCACAGTGAGATATTGTTATTATAGTATACTAGAAGGTGTCCGGATTCTACGCATCGGGTATTCTAGAATTTACGTATTGTGTAGTTCATGTATGATTTTTATTATATATATATAGATGTTGTTGTCTGTAGTTACCAAGTGTTTGTGTAGGGCGCTGTACATGTTCTGGGTGTTGTCTGGGTGTGGCGGGGGGTGAGAGCGGTGTTGTATGTGTGTTGCGTGTGTTGCATTGTTTGTGGAGCGCTGTGTGTCTGTAGCGTTGTGTGTGTGTGTGTTGCGCGGTTTGTGTGGGTGTGGTGTGTTTTGCGGGGAGGTATGTTTTGTGCAATGTGTGTGTTGTGCGGTATGTGCGTATATTTATGTATGCCGCGGTGTTTGTGTGTTGGGTGTTGTGTGTGTGCGGCGTTGTCTGTGTGTGTGGGTGTCTGTGTATGGCGGTGTTTGTGGTTCCCAGTGTGTGTGTGGTGTGTTGTGTGTGTGTGTGTTGGGGGGAGGTGTGCACCTCCCATCGTGCTCCATCCCCCATGCTGCGCACCCCCCATCGTGCCCCATCCCCCATGCTGCACACCCCCCATCGTGCTCCATCCCCCATGCTGCCCACCCCCCCATCGTGCTCCATCCCCTATGCTGTGCATTCCCCATCGTGCTCCATCCCCGATGCTGCACACCCCCCATCGTGCTCCATCCCCCATGCTGCGCACTCCCCATCGTGCTCCATCCTCCATGCTGCGCACTCCCCATTGTGCTCCATCCCCCATGCTGCGCACTCCCCATCGTGCTCCATCCCCTATGCTGCGCATTCCCCATCGTGCTACATCCCCCATGCTGCGCACCCCATCGTGCTCCATCCCCCATGCTATAATAGTTTTCCTATTATACTCAGAGAGGAGTATAATAGGAGGACTATAATAGGAGGAGTAGTCCTGGGGGGAGAGGAGTATAATGCCGGCTCCCTGCACATGTGTACCGGGAGCCGGTGTACGCTGGTAACTATAATACACATCGGGTAACTAAGGGACCTTAGTTACCCGATGTGTATAATGGTTACCAGCGTTCACTGGCTCCGTCAAGATCCCAGCATCGCAAGGTTATGTCTGGCACTGCTGGGATCGTGACGGAGCCGGTGTACACTGGTAACTATGATACACATCAGGTAACTAAGGGACCTTAGTTACCCGATGTGTATAATGGTTACCAGCGTTCACCGGCTCCGTCAAGATCCCAGCAGCGCAAGGTTATGTCTGGCGCTGCTGGGATCGTGACGGAGCCGGTGTACACTGGTAACTATGATACGCATCGGGTAACTAAGGGACCTTAGTTACCCGATGTGTATAATGGTTACCAGCGTTCACCGGCTTCGTCAAGATCCCAGCAGTGCAAGGTTATGTCTGGCGCTGCTGGGATCGTGACGGAGCCGGTGTACACTGGTAGCTATGATACACATCGGGTAACTAAGGGACCTTAGTTACCCGATGTGTATAATGGTTACCAGCGTTCACCGGCTCCGTTACGATCCCAGCATCGCAAGTTTATGTCTGGCGCTGCTGGGATCGTGACGGAGCCGGTGTACACTGGTAACTATGATACACATCGTGTAACTAAGGGACCTTAGTTACCCGATGTGTATAATGGTTACCAGCGTTCACCGGCTCCGTCACGATCCCAGCAGCGCAAGGTTATGTCTGGCGATGCGTGCGGAGGGCCGGGGCGAGTGGCCAATCCATGCGGAGGGCGGGGCCAGGCCGAGGCGAGCGACCAATCCGTGGGGGGGCGGAGCCGAGGCGAGCGGCCAATCCGTGCGGGGGGGGGGCCATGGCGAGCCCAGCGGCCAATCAGCTTTGTGTCACCGTAAGGACACAATTTTGGAGCAAGACAGACAGACAGACAGAATAAGGCAATTATATATATAGATTTATTCAGTATATAATTACAATGAATCATTGTGTGTCCAATCCTTTTTAAACGCTATACCCTATATTGAAGAAGGATATCTTACACCTTACAATAAAATACCAAGAAATGAGCAGTCACTGTTTTTTTTGTTAAAAAAAAGGGCCCTGATTATCTGGCTGATGATGGTTTGTGTCATGTTATAACATTTATGGTAGAATTGTGCATAAATATACCAGCTAGCAATATGTATTTTGGGGGAAAAATAACTATTTATTAGAGGTACCTATTATCTTTGGAAGATTTGTATTAAATCTTAAAGACGTTGTCGGTAAAAACAAGTTATCAACTATCCACGGAATTGGTGATAAGCAGAAAAGGGAATTTTTATCACCCATGGGCACTTTTATCCTTTTCAGAAAGTGACGCGATGGGTCATATCCATTCATTCTATATGGGGCTCGAGAAATAAAACTTCCCCATTACCAGAGATCGGACCCCAATGATCAACAAGTTATCACCTATCTTGAGGATCAGGGGTGGACATATCATTGGTGCAACCTGTGCAGCCGCACAGGGGCCCAAGAGGTTAGGGGAACCATTTCTTCTTCCAAAGGAGGTGCAATTTTGCATTTTTAGGAGCTCTTGGGCTGCAAAGGGCTCATATATTCTTCTTGCACAAGAGCCCGTTTCTGTGTCCACCAGTGTTGAGGATAGAGTCCAAAATCAGCTCCCTGTAATAACCAGTCTAACGTTATTATATTCAAGGGCTCCACAAATCAATCTTACCTGTCTTCCACTCTACCAATAATGTCATCTGGAACCCATGTACCAACTGCACCTTGTGCGGGCAGGTAACGGATATCCAACTCAATATTTATCTGTATTTGTGAGGAGAAAGGTGTACAGTCATTTCATATACAGAAAGATCATCATAATTTATTACCTTTTAAGATCTATGGAGTATGGTATAATCACATAGAGTATATACACATCGAAAAATGCAAAGTGTGTTTGTACCAGAATCCAGGTTTCTGCATTTGAAGTGTGTACGGCTCTGGGTAAACTTGCGGATTATCTCTAATGGGGATATTAACCACAATATTAGGACAGAATCCACCCAAATATCTTCACTTAATGGAGCAGTTTTGGAAACTGTGTAATTTATTTTTTTTTCTATTGAAAAATGTAAAATATGTCTTGAAGGTGTTTTTTCTGCAGATTTTTGCAAAGAAAGCATGTTCCAAAAATGTGTGAAGATAGGGGTATGTCATGTTTGGAAGTTTTCCCCTTTCCAAAAGCTGGAATATAGCTTCTCGATCACTGGGCTTCTGGCCGGTGCTCGGCTGATCTTCGGCACTTGCTTAGGAATGTCAGCAGCAGCAGTGCACATGATCAATGAGCACTCCATTCATATGGGGCTATTGAGAGACGTAGGTTTTGAGATCGGTGGTATTCCAGCAGATAAGGAATAATATCCAAACTTGAGAAGGTTTATATATAAACTCGTTGCGATTCTCTGGAAATATATATTTCATCTAATTTTCTTTTGAGGAAGCTGCCAGACCGGATAAACAGGTAGTTAGGAATCTTGTGCATTATTCATAGGTCATCACATCTTTGTATGGCAATACTGTTGTGTTTTCGGTTGTCGGTTTTACGCTTCTTGGCTCTTAATAAACTAAGGAAGAAAAACCGTAAACCACAATAAAACCAGTCCAGGAACAGCCTCATAAAAATGCTGCTGAGCGTGATGCCGGTGAGAAGTAATTGTGCTAGTGAAAAGCAGATCTCAGCTGAGTCATGTGTCTATGTTATTAGTCATCACAGAAGAAGGACACCATATTATTGTCTGTAGAACAAGTAACAGAACAGATGTTTTTAACTCTAGTATACTGTATGTCACTTTAGTAACAACAATGTTGATAGGACCTCTTCACCTATAAGGCTGGGGCTGATTGGCAGCTTTGGCTATGACACAGGTGGCGCCATCTTAGACCCCCTTCACACGCCAGTGATTCCAGTACGTGTGACGTCCATTTTCATATGTACTGGAGACACGGACATATGCAGACCCATTAAAATCAATGGATCTGCGCACACATGAGTGTTTTAACAAGGACAGTGTGTCTGTATGTAGCACGCGTGTCTGTGTGTTCCGCAAATCCATTTTTCTCCAGTAGCACTGATGTCACGCGGATCACACAATGGTGTGATCAATGTGACACGTACCAGAGAAAACACATATCTTTGAAATAAAAATATTTTCTATACTCGCCTGTCACCAGCCCTGCTTTCTTCGGTGCTGCTGTCACTTACTTCAGGGACCGGTCATTATGCTCATGTATATTCACTGCACCACGGACCTGGAAGCAGCAGTGCCAAAGACAGCAGCACCATGAACAGCAGCGCTGGGGACAGGTGAGTAAAAAGTTCCTGATCTCCGTGTGCTATCACAGATACCACACGGAGAACACACGTGTGCCAAAATCATGGCACAAGAAGCAGTGGTGTAGCAAAGGGGGGGCAGAGGGGGCGGACTGCCCCAGGCGGCACGTGTCAGGGGGGCTGCATTTTGGGGGTAAATAATAAAAACTAGAAAAACATAGAAGAAATAATAATTATTGATTAACCTCTTAACGACCCATGACATACTGGGTACATCATGGTGACTTGGTACTTAACGACCCATGACGTACCCAGTACATCATAGTGAAATCGTGGCCCTGGAGCCTCGGTGGCTGCGAATGGTGTGCAAAAACCTTAGATTCGGGGAGGAGGGGACCTCTTCCTGACCTCAGGAGGGGTGGTGTCTCCCCCCCTGGACCTACTGAGGCGGTGATTAGCTGGCGAACGCCGCTCAGCCAATCACAGCCACTATGATATTTCAGCCATTGAAAATGGCTGAAACATTGAAATCCAGCCATGATCAGTGCAGCTATAGCACTCATCACTGGCTGGAGCTGGGTGAACTTTGTTTCAGCTGCCCCCAGCTCTGATTGGAGAGATTGGCCTTGTGACCGATCCCTCCAATCACCTTGGATCTCGGTCCGGTGATCTGTAGGTGACCACTCCCTCAGCTTCACTTCATCCGTGAAAGCTGAGGAGAGTGATCCCTGCAAGTGCCGTTTGGTAAGTGCCCCCAATCCACCGCTGCTCCCGTTCAGCCCCTGATCCACCGCTACCCCCTCCACTGACCCCTTTTAGCCGCGCCACTGCCGCAGCAGCAGTAGTCACCACCCCCGATCCAACGCCGCTACTGCCTCCAATCTGCCGCCGCCCTCCTCCATTTGCTGACCCCCCTCCATCCGCCGCCGCTCTCCCCATCAGTCGCTGCCCCCCTGCATCCACCACCGCTCTCCCATCAGCCGCTGCCCCCCTCCATCCGTCACCCAATAACCAAAATAACCAAGTTATATATATTCTGGATTATCGATGGCCAACGGAAAAAGGCGGCAAATTTGACGACCCCCCCTGGTGGCAAAAGCAGGTGTTACGCCACTGACAAGGAGGACCATACGCAGCTTCATCACATTCGTGAAAAACGTGTTTGTTTTCCACAGATGTGTGAAATAGGCCTAAGAATGTTCTATGCTGCTGATATTGCAGCATAATGCACATGAATGGAGTCTCATTGCAACCTTAGGGTACTCTGGTGGGGTGATTAGACAGTCCCTGTATAGGGGTTAGCTCCGGGTTTCCTCACTGGGGGAGTACGATGCCAAGCCCAGTGAATCTACCTCCAGGATGTTACACTATCCTGTGTGTAATAAAGCAACTTCATTCAGCTGTATTAGAGAGCGATGTAGAAGTTGTATAAATCCATTTTTGGCTGTGTAACCTATGTGAGGGCCGAAGTCATTGTGTAGTTAAAGTCTTAATGTCTTTATTTTATCTGGTCTCCAGACAGCGAACATAAGAATAGAATTAAAGGTGACCGTACACCCGTAAAAGTTGTCATTTAGGTCGACAGCTATCTTTCCTGAATTACCTCCCTTATACATGCATGTTTGGTTAGACCAGGGACTAAGGGCCCATTTAGACAGGATGATATTCATGAATGAGTGTTCCTAAATAGGTCGATACTCACCTGACAAATATCATATAGACTTGCATGATGTCTTATACACACAGAACGATAGTATAAATGATCATTTTGTACATATGGAAGTGCAGTCAGCCTACCATTAAACAATTGCCTATTTGTTTTCATGTAGGCTACTGGTGGTCATTTATTGACTCTGGTTGTCCTGTCTAAATGGAAGTTAAGATGTCACCTTTGATGGCAGCTTATCTTCATTGAGATGAAAGTGTCAGCAGCAACACTAGTATAAATATGTCCTAAATAGAGATGAGCGGACCCGTTGTAGTTCGGTGACTTTAGATAAAGTTCAGTTCTGGATCCGGGCTTGACCTGAACCCCGTTGGAAGTGACCGATTGGGCAGTTTGTCTCTCCACTCACATGCTGCCAGCCATAAACAGAACACTTCTGGAGTAGGGTTTTTTCATTTTTTTTTATTGCACAACATTCCATAACGCTGCAGTTGCCTCCAGTGAGAGCCATTCAGAGACTGCAAGCAGCTTGCACTTGTCCGAGCACTTGTACTGAGCCGAGCACCGAATGTACCTGAGCACAGTGATGCTCGCATGAGTGGTCAGCATATGTAAAGCACCAGAACTCCAAACCCAAACACTGATTCTTTTGTAAAGTCCATATTCAGTACGAACATCGAACACTGAACCTCGGGTTTATTCATCTCTAGTCCTAAACACTGATAAAGCACATAAACAACTAATGCACTCTTGTATGTCAATGTCTGATAGCAGACTCCTACATAAACAAGGTGTCGTTAATGGAACCCATGTCTGATACCTGTTGGACGGCAGGCTCTGTCAGTAACTGTCCTGCCCGGCATACAGTTGTGACTCTCCACACCTGATATCAGACCAGGTGAAAGTCTAGGTTGCACAACTGCTGAGCTCTAGCTTATAAGCCATGCACCTGTTGGACATTGTCAAAATAGATTTTGGCCATTGATTATGAACAAAAATGTTTCCATTCAATGTCTGCAAGTAGAGATCTTAAAAATAGGAATAGGAAAAAACAAAGGTATGGACCCAGCACCAATATCCAGATAAAATAGAAAAAAATCCTTTATTTATGTAAGTTAAATTTTTCATGCTGGAACAGCAGGCTGAAAAATTATTACATAGGGGACCTTAATGCGTTTCGGACTAGAAATTAGAAGAAAAGAAGTCAGGAATCCTCTCTGTCCCACATTACTGCACTGTACTGCTTTTGTACATCTTAGAGTATAGTGTAACAGGTTTCTGTTGTTCTTACACTTCAGGGCTCTGCAATTGGAATTTACAAACTATTCTAGGAAAATCTGTACTCCAAAACTCAAATGGCGCTCCTTCACTCACGAGTCCTCTGGAGCAGCCAAACAGTACTGAACATTCACATGTGCGGTATTGCCACATTGAGGAGAAATTGTGTAACACATTATGGGTCTTTTTTTACCCATTCCTCTTGTGAACATTGGAAATTTGGAGTTGAAGCAACATTTTAATGGTAAAAATGTAATTTTTTTCTTCACCAACCAATAGTAAAACATTTTGTGTCACATCTGTAGTGTCAAAATGCTCACTGCACCCCTGGATGAATTAATTGAGAGGTGAAGTTTGTAAAGTGGGGTCACTTGTGGGGATTTCTGCTGTTCTGGCACCTCAAGGGCTCTGCCAATGTGACATGGCACCCGCAAACCATTCCAACTAAATTTGAACTCGAATATGGTGCTCCTTCCCTTTCTCACTTTGCACTGTGCCTCAAAAGTAGTTTTCGACCACATATTGGATATTGGCGAACTCAGGAGAAATTGCACAACAAATTGTATGGTCCATTATCTCCTGTTACCCTTCTAAAATTGAAAAATGTGGGGTTAAAGCAACATTTTTGTAGTTATAAATGTTTTTTTTTTTTCATTTTGACAGTTCAACGTTCTAAAATTCTGTGAAGCACCCGGAGGTTCAAGGTGCTCACCAAACATCTAAATTAATTCATTGAGATGTCTAGTGTCCAAAATGCGGTTACTTGTGGGGAAGCTCCACTTTGCAAATGTGATTTTTTTTTTGCAGTGGGGTGCCCCCCACATGTACTTGGTTTTGCCTGATTTGTGTTTTTATATTTTGATACAATAAAGAAAGCTTTTATACATCATTGGCCACAAGCTTATTTTCACATTGCTGGATTTTGCTTTCCACCTTCTCCTACATTCTGGACTTGCAGACCCGATCAGGGCCTTTCCATGCTGAAGTGAGAGGCAGATCCATGGGAGTGCAGAGGTGAGCTGAAAGTCTTTCTTTTTCACTTGATGGTGTGATTTAATTATAGCCCCCCCCCCCCAGATCTTACCCCAGTGATGCTGTAGTTCTTGTCCACTAGAGCTTCTGTAAGGATGAGCCGACCACTGTTTGGGAGATGTTGTAAACTGATGATCAATTTCCCTAATAATCTAGAGCAGAAGAAAAAGAATATGTTTTAAAGTTTGGAGCCCACTATTAAACCAACCAATCTAAGACAGTCTGCATATTAATATCAGTATTAAACACAACACAGAGATGAAATACTGACAAAATATTGCTTCATATATTGTTTTCAAATACTTTTTGGAATATTTACAACCTTTCTGTTTTGTAATATGAAATTTTATAGTTCTACATAAAGCAAAATGAAAATTTCTAGTATTTTTTCACATTGATAGGAGCTCCATATCACTCTACAAGATGACTTAAAGGGTCTGTCTATGTGAAAAAATAAGGTATAACTATGTGTGAAAAGTAAATATCTCCAAGTTATTAATATACTTTTATTATCAAAGGTGCCCTTTTTTCCAGGTATCAGTGGTGACCTGTATGAAGGGATCTGGCAGTCTGGCCCATTTCATTAGCTGATTTGGCAATACCATCAGATTAGGGGATCTTTACTAATACACTAGTAAGTACTTTACGAAGTTCTATATATTTACATTCAAATTGAACCTGTCACCTCAGTAAATGCTATTTACCTGTTGATCTAGGGTTAACCTACAGGTAAATAGCATTACAATGCTGTCTGGCCACGTTACTGAAAGTGCGGCTACCAGGAGAAAGAAGGGAATTTTGTTTACTTACCGTAAATTCCTTTTCTTCTAGCTCCTATTGGGAGACCTAGACAATTGGGTGCATAGCTTCTGCCTCCGGAGGCCACACAAAGTATTACACTTTAAAAAGTGTAACCCATCCCCTCTGCCTATACACTCCCCCGTGCATCACGGGCTCCTCAGTTTTGGTGCAAAAGCAGGAAGGAGGAAACTTATAAATTGGTCTAAGGTAAATTCAATCCGAAGGATGTTCGGAGAACTGAAAACCATGAACCAAAAGAACAATTCAACATGAACAACATGTGTACACAAAAGAACAAACAGCCCGAAGGGAACAGGGGCGGGTGCTGGGTCTCCCAATAGGAGCTAGAGGAAAAGGAATTTACGGTAAGTAAACAAAATTCCCTTCTTCTTTGTCGCTCCATTGGGAGACCCAGACAATTGGGACGTCCAAAAGCAGTCCCTGGGTGGGTAAAAGAATACCCCGATAAAAAGAGCCGACAACGGCCCTCCTCTTACAGGTGGGCAACCGCCGCCTGAAGGACTCGCCTACCTAGACTGGCATCCGCCGAAGCATAGGTATGCACCGGATAGTGTTTCGTGAAAGTGTGCAGACTAGACCAGGTAGCTGCCTGACACACCTGTTGAGCCGTCGCCCGGTGCCGCAATGCCCAGGACGCACCCACGGCTCTGGTAGAATGGGCTTTCAGCCCTGAAGGAATCGGAAGCCCAGAAGAACGGTAGGCTTCAAAAATCGGTTCCTTGATCCACCGAGCCAAGGTTGACTTGGAAGCCTGCGACCCCTTACGCTGGCCAGCGACAAGGACAAAGAGCGCATCAGAACGGCGCAGTGGCGCCGTGCGAGACACGTAGATCCGGAGTGCTCTCACTAGATCTAACAAATGCAAATCCTTTTCACATTGGTGAATTGGATGAGGGCAAAATGAAGGTAAGGAGATATCCTGATTGAGATGAAAAGGGGACACCACCTTAAGGAGAAAGTCCGGGACCGGACGCAGAACCACCTTATCCTGGTGAAATACCAGGAAGGGGGCTTTGCATGACAGCGCTGCAAGCTCTGACACTCTTCGGAGTGATGTAACTGCCACTAGAAATGCCACCTTCTGCGAAAGACGTGATAGAGAGACATCCCGCAGCGGCTCAAAAGGTGGTTTCTGAAGAGCCCGTAGAACCCTGTTGAGATCCCAGGGTTCCAGTGGCCGCTTGTAAGGTGGGACTATGTGGCAAACTCCCTGCAGGAACGTGCGGACCTGCGGAAGCCTGGCTAGACGCTTTTGAAAAAACACGGAAAGCGCCGATACTTGTCCCTTGAGAGAGCCGAGAGACAAACCCTTGTCCATTCCGGATTGAAGGAAGGAAAGAAACGTGGGTAAGGCAAACGGCCAGGGGGTAAACCCCTTATCAGAGCACCAGGCTAAGAAGATCCTCCAAGCCCTGTGATAGATCTTGGCTGACGTTGGTTTCCTGGCCTGTCTCATAGTGGCAATGACCTCTTGAGATAACCCTGAGGACGCTAGGAGCCAGGACTCAATGGCCACACAGTCAGGTTGAGGGCCGCAGAATTCAGATGGAAAAATGGCCCTTGAGACAGCAAGTCTGGTCGGTCTGGGAGCGCCCACGGTTGACCCACCGTGAGGTGCCACGACCTCCTCGGCCAGTCTGGAGCGACGAGGATGGCGCGGCGGCAGTCGGACCTGATCTTGCGCAACACTCTGGGCAGCATTGCCAGAGGAGGGAATACATAAGGCAGTCGAAACTGCGACCAATCCTGAACTAAGGCGTCCGCCGCCAGAGCTCTGTGATCCTGAGACCGTGCCATGAATGCCGGGACTTTGTTGTTGTGCCGAGACGCCATGAGATCGACGTCCGGCGTTCCCCAGCGGCAACAGATCTCTTGAAACACGTCCGGGTGAAGAGACCATTCCCCTGCGTCCATGCCCTGGCGACTGAGAAAGTCTGCTTCCCAGTTTTCTACGCCCGGGATGTGAACCGCGGAGATGGTGGAGGCTGTGGCCTCCGCCCACAGCAGAATCCGCCGAACTTCTTGGAAGGCTTGACGACTGCGAGTGCCGCCCTGGTGGTTGATGTACGCGACCGCCGTGGCGTTGTCCGACTGTATGCGGATCTGCCTGCCCTCCAGCCACCGATGGAACGCCTTTAGGGCTAGATACACTGCCCTTATCTCCAGAACATTGATCTGAAGGGAGGACTCTGTCGGAGTCCAGGTTCCCTGAGCCTTGTGGTGGAGAAAAACCGCTCCCCACCCTGACAGACTCGCGTCCGTCGTGACCACAGCCCAGGATGGGGGCAGGAAAGATTTTCCCTTCGACAGAGAAGTGGGAAGAAGCCACCACTGAAGAGAGGTCTTGGCTGCCAGAGAAAGAGAGACGTTCCTGTCTAAGGACGTCGACCTCTTGTCCCATTTGCGGAGAATGTCCCATTGGAGTGGACGCAGATGAAACTGCGCAAAGGGAACTGCCTCCATTGCTGCCACCATCTTCCCCAGGAAGTGCATGAGGCGCCTCAAGGGGTGTGACTGGGCCCGAAGGAGAGATTGCACCCCTGTTTGCAGCGAACGCTGTTTGTCCAGCGGTAGCTTGACTATCGCTAAGAGAGTATGAAACTCCATCCCGAGGTAAGTCAGTGATTGGGTCGGAGTCAATTTTGACTTTGGGAAATTGATGATCCACCCGAACCTCTGGAGAGTCTCCAGAGCAACGGTCAGACTGTGTTGACATGCCACCCGGGAGGGTGCCTTGACTAGAAGATCGTCTAAGTACGGGATCACCGAGTGGCCCTGAGAGTGTAGGACTGCCACAACGGATGCCATGACCTTGGTGAAGACCCGTGGGGCTGTCGCCAGGCCGAAAGGCAGTGCCACAAACTGAAGGTGTTCGTCCCCAATGGCGAAACGCAGGAAGCGTTGATGCTCTGGAGCGATCGGCACATGGAGATAGGCATCCCTGATGTCGATTGATGCTAGGAAGTCTGCTTGGGACATCGAAGCGATGACAGAGCGGAGGGATTCCATGCGAAACCGCCTGGTTCTCACATGTCTGTTGAGCAATTTGAGGTCCAAAACGGGACGGAATGAACCGTCCTTTTTTGGCACCACGAACAGGTTGGAGTAAAAACCGCGACCACGTTCCTGAAGGGGAACGGGGATCACAACTCCTTCTGTCTTCAGAGTGTCCACCGCCTGAAAAAGTGCAACGGTTCGCTCGGGGGGCGGAGATGTTCTGAAAAAACGAGTCGGAGGACGAGAGCTGAACTCTATCTTGTAACCGTGAGACAGAATGTCCCTCACCCATCGGTCTTGGACATGTGGCCACCAGGCGTCGCAAAAGCGGGAGAGCCTGCCACCGACCGAGGATGCGGTTTGGGGAGGCCGAAAGTCATGAGGAGGCCGCCTTGGAGACGGTGCCTCCGGCGGTCTTTGGAGGACGTGACTTAGACCGCCATGCAGAAGAGTTTCTCTGGCTCTTCTGTGGCCTGTTGGACGAGGAGGATTGGGATCTGGCTGAGGGCCGAAAGGACCGAAACCTCGCTTGAATTTTTCGTTGCTGAGGTCTCTTTGGTTTGGGCTGGGGTAAGGACGAGTGCTTTCCCTTGGATTGCTTAATAATTTCATCCAATTGCTCGCCAAACAATCGGTCGCCAGAAAAAGGCAAACCGGTCAAGAACTTCTTGGAAGCAGAGTCTGCCTTCCATTCGCGTAGCCACATGGCCCTGCGGACTGCCACCGAATTGGCGGATGCTACCGCTGTACGGCTAGCCGAGTCCAGGACAGCATTCATGGCGTAGGATGAAAATACCGACGCCTGAGAAGTCAAAGACGCTACTTGCGGAGCAGAGGTACAGGTGACCGCATTAATCTCAGACAGACAAGCTGAGATAGCCTGGAGTGCCCACACTGCTGCAAAGGCTGAGGCAAAGGACGCGCCTATGGCTTCATAGATGGATTTCATTAGGAGCTCTATCTGCCTGTCCGTGGCATCCCTGAGCGATGAACCGTCAGCCACTGCTATTACGGATCTAGCCGCCAGTCTAGAGACTGGAGGATCCACCTTGGGACATTGAGCCCAACCCTTAACTACGTCAGGGGGGAAGGGGTAACGTGTGTCATTAAGGCGTTTAGTAAAGCGCTTGTCCGGGAAAGCCCTGTGCTTCTGGACAGCATCTCTGAAGTTAGAGTGATCGAAGAAGGCACTCCGAGTACGTTTGGGAAACCTAAACTGGTGCTTCTCCTGCTGTGAGGCCGACTCCTCTATAGGTGGAGTTGGGGGAGAAAGATCTAGCACCTGGTTGATGGACGCTATAAGGTCATTTACTATGGCGTCCCCTTCAGGTGTATCAAGATTGAGAGCAACGTCAGGGTCAGAGTCCTGGGCTGCGACCTCCGCCTCATCCTCCAGAGAGTCCTCAAGCTGAGACCCCGAACAGCGTGATGAAGTCGGGGAAGATTCTAAGCGAGCCCGCTTAGCCGGTCTGGGACTACGGTCCGTGCCGGAGTCCTCCACGTAATAACTAGAGGCCACCCCAGGAGCACGCTTCGTCGCAGACCGAGAGGGGCCTGGGGGCGATCCCGCAGTGCCCGGGGCCTGTGTAAGGGCCGGTCTGGACTGCAAGACTTCTAGTATCTTAGCAGACCATTTGTCCATAGACTGAGCCATGGATTGTGAAAGTGACTCAGAGTTTCTCAGCTAAAACTGCAAACTCTGTCCCTGCCACCTGTACAGGGGTGGCCGGCGGTTCTACCTGGGCCGAGGGTCCCACCAGTGCCCCAGGCTCCGGCTGAGCGAGTGCCACAGGGCCCGAGCATTGCTCACAGTGAGGGTAGGTGGAACCTGCAGGTAGCATAGCCGCACAAGAGGTACAGGTTGCAAAATAACCCTGTGTCTTGGCACCCTTGCTCCTTGTGAACGACATGCTGTTGTCTCCCAGGAGAATGATCACTGAGGGATATATAGCCACAAGCTAACAGTACAGCCGAACCGAGAAAAAGTATACAAATATAATATATATATATACAGTTCGGCACTCTAGGGGGACCAGCACCGGGTGACCGGTGTGGCTTACCGACCGCTCAAGCGGTGTGTGGCCACCAGATTCCCTGCCTCGGGTCTCCCAGAGCTGCAGCCAGAAGTCCTCCACCAGCAGAATGTGCTTAAAACATGGCTGTCGGCGTTCACAGGGGAGGAGGGAGCCGTGGGCGTAACTACAAAAGTGCGTGAATCTGGTGCCCCAGAGTGATTAGTGAGGGGGGAGGAGGACAGCTAAGTGTGCTCCAGCCCTCACTGTCGGCGTCAGACCGACCGTCCCGCCCTTTCCCCTGACTGGCAGGCCCGGGGGCGGGAGTTTAAGGCACTAGGCCGCAAAAGCCGGGGACTAAAGTTAAAACCGCGGCCGGCAAGCAGGCGCGGTCGGCGCGGTAGTCCCGGTCTCATACCAACACCGCAGTCGCTGCAGCGTCTGAGGCCAAAGTGCTCCATGCATCGTCCCCAAGGGGACACAGAGTACCTGTAGATGCAGGGCCCTGTCCCTGATGATACTCAGTCTCCTGTCCGTCAGAATCCCAAAGGGGCTGCGGAGGGAGCCCGGTCCCAGTGCCTGGATGACCGGATAGGATCCCACTTCTCCCAGAGCCCCTAAAGGATGGGGAAGGAAAACGGCATGTGGCTCCAGCCTGTGTACCCGCAATGGGTACCTCAACCTTAACAACACCGCCGACTTAGTGGGGTGAGAAGGGAGCATGCCGGGGGCCCTGTTAGGGGCCCTCTTTTCTTCCATCCGATACAATCAGCAGCTGCTGCTGACTAAAATGGGAGCATGAGTGAATGTGTGCCTCCTTCAACACAAAGCATGAAAACTGAGGAGCCCGTGATGCAGGGGGGGGGGTATATGCAGAGGGGAGGGGTTACACTTTTTAAAGTGTAATACTTTGTGTGGCCTCCGGAGGCAGAAGCTATACACCCAATTGTCTGGGTCTCCCAATGGAGCGACAAAGAAATTAACTTATTTCCTATTGGGAGCCGCCAGCTTTCAGTCATAGGGGAGTGCACAGAGCGGCTGCAGTCACCGCTCACAGCATTGCTCACTATACTGTGAGCTGTGGTTATAAACACTCCCTGAGACTTTGAATTATAACTCACTCTGCACAGATGCACTGTAGAGCCAGTTGTCAATCAAAGTGTGGGGAATGTGCTTACTGCCACTACTCACATAATATTGAGCAATGGTGTTACGGAGGGGCCGATTGGATATAAAATAATATGAAGCCAATCATCGCCCGAAGTCCGACGGGCAGATGACAAGGCCGCTACGGGACTGGACGACGGATATAGCAACTAAGGAAAACCCAAATGCGAACAAAGGGGATGTTAAGGGCACACCCCAACGTGTAGCGTGTCCCTGTTAGCTTCACAGGAACACGGGTATCGGTCACGTGTGTAGGAACACATCAAACCGCATGGGATACCCAGTTAGCATCACTGGGCACCCATGGACAGGTACACACACACAAGTCTGCCACTGACACTGCAGACTACCTGTCATGTGCCTAGAGGGCACGTCAGACCATGTGGACCCTGACCCTCACCGTGCCAAGACACAGCTGTACCGAGATATGAATACCTGGTACCGGCGCCTATCCCTAAAACACATACACACTAGTAGGACAGGAGCTGACCTTAACCACGCTGCGTTACCAGAGAATTGTGGCGTCCAGCATTGACACCCTAGCCCTGCCTACTACTGTCCTATATACACATACACCTGCCACTGACTCTGCAGGATAAGATTGTGAAGGAATAACTGCATACAAGCAGCACAATCTGTTCAGTGAACTGACGCCATAGACATTGTAACGCTTGCGCCCCGATGGGCATGGCTACGAGCCTTTTATGGTCTCCTCCCTGCCTCAGGCCACATGGCATGAGGTAATGGCGTCGGTTGCGGCCATCCCGCAGCTGCCACGTCACCGCTGACTTCACCGTGACCAATCGGCGGCCACCGTGTCATTGCTGACATCACCACGAGCCAATCAGCGGCCGCCACGTCAGCGATGATGTCACACGCATGCGCGATAGCGGTAATCCCACACTTAGTACCTGGAGAGGCTGCAGGAACCCATGCATGCGCAGTAGTGCTAAATGAGCACTCTAGCCATCTGATGCCTGTCAGCCCTACACCTCGAGCGACGGATAGGTGGCGCCATGGAGTCAACTGATCCCAATGTGGGAGTCAATGATGGGACTGGACTGGTTCGGGACTCAGAAGGACCCCGAACCGTAACAAATGGTGTGAGCAGTGACTGTAACCGCTCTGTACACTCCCCCAAGACTGAAAGCCAGCGGCTCCTGGTAGATAATAAGTTCAGGCAGAAATGTAATGCTATTTACCTATAGATTAACTCTGTATCTACAGGTAAATAGTTGTTTTCCAAGGTGACACGTTCTCTTTAAAACACATTTTCCTTGTGCCTATTGCTATCTGAGCCCATCTGAGGAATCTGAGTGAGACAGCAGAATCTCAAGGCCCCGTCACACACAGAGATAAATCTTTGGCAGATCTGTGGTTGCAGTGAAATCATGGACATATTGTTCCATTTGTACACAGCCACAAACCTGGCACTGATTGTCCACAATTTCACTGCAACCACAGATCTGCCGCAGATTTATCTCTGTGTGTGACAGGGCCTTCACTACACAGGGTTTGTTTGTTGTCTGTTACCGTAGAAACATATAGATTTGCTTCTTTTTTATTTTAGGTCCATTGAAATTACTAAAAAATGATAGATGTTGAAATATTACATAAACCTATTTAACATTTCATTTCTATCTGTGCTACTTGTACAATAGAATGTAAAATTTACCTGTTGGTGAAAACTTTGCTACAATTGTAAACCTTCACAGTAAGGACTTCCTCAGATGCAATTTTCCCATACTGAGGCCATCGAAAATGCTGTATAAAAATCAAACCAGATTGCATTAGAACACTTCTTGCTTTGTCACTTCCGCCATATTATTAAATTTATCTACATTATCACTGTTGACATTGGTATTCATTTATAGATTTACTTTCCTGCGGTGGGAAATATAAATTCCATGTTCAATTTCTACAACCCCTGGCAAAAATCATGGACTCACCTGGCTCTGAGGATGTTCATTCAGTTGTCTACTTTTGTTTAAAAAAAGCAGATCACAGACATGGCACAAAACTAAGTCATTTCAAATGGCAACTTTCTGGCTTTAAGAAACAATAAAAAAATCATGAAAACATAATGTGCTAGCCAGTAACGGTTACTTTTCCAGACCAAACAGGGGGGGAAATTATGGAATCACTCAATTATGAGGAAAAAATTATGGAATCAATGAAAAACAAACAAAGAAAAGAACACTCCAATACCTCACTAGTATTTTGTTGCACCACCTCTGGCTTTTATAACAGCTTGCAGTCTCTGAGGCATGGACTTAATGAGTGACAAACAGTACTCTTCATCAATCTGGCTCCAACTTTCTCTGATTGCTGTTGCCAGATCAGCTTTGCCGGTTGGAGCCTTATCATGGACCATTTTCTTCAACTTCCACAAAAGTTTTTCAATTGGATTGAGATCAGGACTATTTGCAGGTCATGTCATTGACCTTACATGTCTTCTTTCAAGGAATGTTTTCACAGTTGTTGCTCTATGGCAGGATGCATTATCATCTTGATAAATGATTTCATCATCCCCAAACATCCTTTCAATTGATGGGATAAGAAAAGTGTCCAAAATTTCAATGTAAACTTGGGCATTTATTGAAGATGTAATGACGGCCATCTCCCCAGTGCCTTAACCTGACATGGATCCCCATATCATCAATGACTGTGGAAACTTACATGTTTTCTTCAGGCAGTCATCTTTTTATTGTCTAGCTGTTCTGTATGCATATCCCATTTCCTTTAGGTAGTTTCTTACAGTTCAGTCACAGACATTGACTCCAGTTTCCTCCCATTCGTTCCTCATTTGTTTTGTTGTGCATTTCCTGATTTGGAGACATATTGCTTTAAGTTTCCTGTCTTGATGCTTTGATGTCTTCCTTGGTCAACCAGTATGTTTGCCTTCAACAACCTTCCCATGTTGTTTGTATTTGGTCCAGATTTTAGACACAGCTGACTGTGAACAACCAACATCTTTTGCAACATTGCGTGATGATTTACCTTCTTTTAAGAGTTTGATAATCCTCTCCTTTGTTTCAATTGACATCTCTCGTGTTGGAGCCATGATTCAACAGCTATCCAAGGTGTGATCACTCCTTTTTAGATGCTGACTAATGAGCAGATTTTATTTGATGCAGGTGTTAGGTGTTAGATTTGGGAATGAAAATTTACAGGGTGATTCCATAATTTTTTCCTCATACAGTAAGGTCCAGAAATATTTGGACAGTGACACAATTTTCGCGAGTTGGGCTCTGTATACCACCACATTGGATTTGAAATGAAACCTCTACAACAGAATTCAAGTGCAGATTGTAACGTTTAATTTGAAGGTTTGAACAAAAATATCTGATAGAAATTGTAGGAATTGTACACATTTCTTTACAAACACTCCACATTTTAGGAGGTCAAAAGTAATTGGACAAATAAACCAAACCCAAACAAAATATTTTTATTTTCAATATTTTGTTGCGAATCCTTTGGAGGCAATCACTGCCTTAAGTCTGGAACCCATGGACATCACCAAACGCTGGGTTTCCTCCTTCTTAATGCTTTGCCAGGCCTTTACAGCCGCAGCCTTCAGGTCTTGCTTGTTTGTGGGTCTTTTCGTCTTAAGTCTGGATTTGAGCAAGTGAAATGCATGCTCAATTGGGTTAAGATCTGGTGATTGACTTGGCCATTGCAGAATGTTCCAATTTTTTGCACTCATGAACTCCTGGGTAGCTTTGGCTGTATGCTTGGGGTCATTGTCCATCTGTACTATGAAGCGCCGTCCGATCAACTTTGCGGCATTTGGCTGAATCTGGGCTGAAAGTATATCCCGGTACACTTCAGAATTCATCCGGCTACTCTTGTCTGCTGTTATGTCATCAATAAACACAAGTGACCCAGTGCCATTGAAAGCCATGCATGCCCATGCCATCACGTTGCCTCAACCATGTTTTACAGAGGATGTGGTGTGCCTTGGATCATGTGCCGTTCCCTTTCTTCTCCAAACTTTTTTCTTCCCATCATTCTAGTTCAGGTTGATCTTTGTCTCATCTGTCCATAGAATACTTTTCCAGAACTGAGCTGGCTTCATGAGGTGTTTTTCAGCAAATTTAACTCTGGCCTGTCTATTTTTGGAATTGATGAATGGTTTGCATCTAGATGTGAACCCTTTGTATTTACTTTCATGGAGTCTTCTCTTTACTGTTGACTTAGAGACAGATACACCTACTTCACTGAGAATGTTCTGGACTTCAGTTGATGTTGTGAACGGGTTCTTCTTCACCAAAGTAAGTATGCGGCGATCATCCACCACTGTTGTCATCCGTGGACGCCCAGGCCTTTTTGAGTTCCCAAGCTCACCAGTCAATTCCTTTTTTCTCAAAATGTACCCGACTGTTGATTTTGCTACTCCAAGCATGTCTGCTATCTCTCTGATGGATGTTTTCTTTTTTTTCAGCCTCTGGATGTTCTGCTTCACCTCAATTGAGAGTTCCTTACACCGCATGTTGTCTGGTCACAGCAACAGCTTCCAAATGCAAAACCACACACCTGTAATCAACCCCAGACCTTTTAACTACTTCATTGATTACAGGTTAACGAGGGAGACGCCTTCATAGTTAATTGCAGCCCTTAGAGTCCCTTGTCCAATTACTTTTGGTCCCTTGAAAAAGAGGAGGCTATGCATTACAGAGCTATGATTCCTAAACCCTTTCTCCGATTTGGATGTGAAAACTCTCATATTGCAGCTGGGAGTGTGCACTTTCAGCCCATATTATATATATAATTGTATTTCTGAACATGTTTTTGTAAACAGCCAAAATAACAAAACTTGTGTCACTGTCCAAATATTTCTGGCCCTGACTGTAATTGAGTGATTCCATAATTTTCCCCCCTGTTTGGTCTTGTAAAGTAACCGTTACTGGCTAGCACATTATGTTTTCATGATTTTTTTTAGTGTGTCTTAAAGCAAGAAAGTTGCCATTTGAAATCACTTTAGTTTTGTGCCATGTCTGTGATATGCTTTTTTTTAAACAAAAGTAAACAACTGAATGAACATCCTCAGAGCCAGGTGATTCCATAATTTTTGCCAGGGGTTGTAGTAAAACTGATAAGTGTCAGGGAAAAGTCCTCCAATAAAATAGTAGTATGTCCCCAGTGGGCAATGCACGCATTCACTCCACATTAGTCAGTATGTTATTTGCTCTGAACAGAAAGCAAGAGTAGCTACATCACTTCCGTGCTGTGAAGTGACATAGAGTGACTTGGTATTTCTTTATTATCTTTAATGCATTATCTCATCAGGATGCCCCCTGTACTAAGTTCCCTTAGTGGTCAGGATTAGAGATGAGCGGACCTGAAGTTCGGGTTCTCCAGGTTCAGCCAGACTTTAGATAAAGTTTGGTTTGGGACCCGGAGTTGACCTGAACACCGTTGGAAGTCACTGATATGGCAGCTCGGGTGCATTATTTGTACATAACATCAACCAATGGTTCACAGCATACATAGTAATAACATGAAATAAACCAGTGAGTGTTTAACATATAAAGTCAGGCGATATTGATGTTATCTAAATCCTGAGCCACCTTACTAGCACAACCAGTAATGTCAGCAGGATACGCATGTTGTGTTGGGGTATCCAGGAAACAGCGTGTATGTTGGGCTCTTGGGTTGAGTCCTCACGTGTATCACCACTACACTAGAAGCTTCATCAGGGGCAGATGTATGCTGTTACCTATTGATTAATAAATGGGATAACTGAAGTGAGCACTAGTATATATTATGAGTGCAAGCCAAAAATTATTATTTATTTTTTTTTCTGAATGTGAACACAGCTCTGAGATGACACATAGTTAGGGTCATAGAGCTAGGGACCCCAATATAGAGATATACCTTGACGAGGTTTTGGGGCTCAGTTACATTGATCAATGTGTAATTGCCGGAACCGCCTTGTGAGAAGCCGGGCCTACTACCTCAGAGGATGTTCAGGTCACGGTGGCTCCGATGGCTCCAGCAAATCCCTAGGTTAGGTGGCAAATTATAAAGAGAAAAATAACAGAGATAGGAGACTATGAATTGTGGTGATATCTGCCAGGTATAAGGCCGCTGAAGGAACTTTACTGAAATCTTGTAGCCAACCTTTAGTCAATCAAAGTTTTTTTTTTAATTTCCAATAGACAGTCATTTCATAGCAATAAATAAAGAGATCTCTTACACAGTGGACTAGTTCAAGCGTTTTTCCTATCCCGGCCTTGGGAGGATGGATGTCACTAGCTATTGGATTAACTGCGTTTTTCAGTACTCTGTTGTTGCAGAAACGGGGCGCTCCGAATAGTGTGATAATTACACTCCCCGCATATCTCAATGGAGGTCTCTTTTTTTTCTGCTGCATCACAGCAACTCAACCGCATCTAACCGGTTTTTCTTTTAAACTGCCTCCTCAAGCTCCGCCCCCCAACAGCCACTTCCTTGCTTTCAAATCAATTGCAATACCAAAGCAAGGCAGTAGAGGGCAGCACAACGCTAAATAATTTACCTCCTCCCAAGGTGGGGAATAGGTGTCACAAATGTAATCACATAGATAATACAGAACACACATTAGTAGTGGCTTTTCTGGACACTACAAATGCGATTGCTAAATATCTCCTTTTTCCTAATATTCATGGCAGGTATGCATTTCATTATTCACACTTTCAAGTTAGCAAGTGGCATTTTTCATTGTATGCTTCAATGTTTTTCGGTATGCTTATCTATATATATAATTGCCTTATTCTGTCTGTCTGTCTGTCTTGCTCCAAAATTGTGTCCTTACGGTGACACAAAGCTGATTGGCCGCTGGGCTCGCCATGGCCCCGCCCCCCCGCACAGATTGGCCACTCGCCAAGGCTCCGCCCCAACACAGATTGGCCTGCCGCTCGCCCAGGCTCCGCCCCCCACACGGATTGGCCTCTCGCCCCGGCACCCTGCAGGCATTGGAAACTCGCCCACGCCCCGCCCTCCTCACGCAATGCACGCTCGCTCTGGCCCCGCCCCCCGCACGCATTCCCCAAACCGACAAAGAGCCACGACTCCCAGGTGAGTACTGTACCCCCGGGAGCCCACATCAGCGTACGCCGCCAACCCAGCCGACACATACCCTCGCATTGCTGGGGTTGCCGCCGTATGCTGGTGTGGGCTCCCGTGCGAGCGGGGGTCGAGATACGCTGGTAACCATGGTAGCATAGTTACCAGCGCATCAAGGTCCTGCAGCAGCGGAACATACACACACACACATCAGATCACACTCACTCTCACACACACACATCACATCCACACACTCACTCTCACACACACATCACATCGCATCCACACACTCACAACATCCTGGGATATCGCTTGCTTCTTGGCGGCGATACTGTGCAGTGAGCTTCCAGGACCTGCCGGAGGATCACATGGCCAGAAGCATGTGGTACCTCCGGATGTTGAGAGTGTGAGCGCGTATGTGTAATATCGTCAATGTGTGTGTGCGTGAGTGTATGCGATCGGGTGTGTGTGAGTGTATGCGATCGGGTGTGTGTGAGTGTATGCGATCGGGGGTGTGTGTGTGTGAGTGTATGCGATCGGATCTGTGAGTGTCGGCAGAGGAGCACGGCGTGCTGGAGGAGGCTGGGAAGAGAGAGGCTGATCCTGGGGAAGGCTGGGAGGGGGAGGCTGAGAGAAGAGAGGCTGATGCTGGGGGAGGCTGAGGCTGGGGTAGGCTGGGAAAAGAGAGGCTGATGCTGGGGACAGAAAAGGCTGATGCTGGGAAGACAGAGGCTGATGCTGGGAGGACAGAGGCTGATGCTGGAAGGACAGAGGCTGATGCTGGGAGGAGAGAGGCTGATGCTGGGAGGAGAGAGGCTGATGCTGGGAGGAGAGAGGCCGATGCTGGGAGGAGAGAGGCCGATGCTGGGAGGAGAGAGGCTGATTCTGGGAGGAGAGAGGCTGATGCTGCGGGCAGAGAGGCTGATGCTGGTGCAACATGGGGGATGGAGCACGATGGGGGGTGCGCAGCATGGGGGATGGAGCACGATGGGGAGTGCGCAGCATGGGGGTGGAGCACGTTTGGGAGTGCGCAGCATGGCGGATGGACCACGTTTGGGAGTGCGCAGCATGGGGGATGGAGCACGTTTGGGAGTGCGCAGCATGGCGGATGGACCACGTTTGGGAGTGCGCAGCATAGCGGATGGAGCACGTTTGGGAGTGCGCAGCATGGCGGATGGAGCACGTTTGGGAGTGCGCAGAATGGCGGATGGAGCACGTTTGGGAGTGCGCAGCATGGCGGATGGAGCACGTTTGGGAGTGCGCAGCATGGCGGATGGAGCACGTTTGGGAGTGCGCAGCATAGCGGATGGACCATGTTTGGGAGTGCGCAGCATGGCGGATCGAGCACGTTTGGGAGTGCGCAGCATGGCGGATGGAGCACGTTTGGGAGTGCGCAGCATGGCGGATGGAGCACGTTTGGGAGTGCGCAGCATGGCGGATGGAGCATGTTTGGGAGTGCGCAGCATGGCGGATGGTGCACGATGGGGAGTGCGCAGTATGGCAGATGGAGCACGTTTGGGAGTGCGCAGTATGGCGGATGGAGCACGTTGGGGAGTGCGCAGCATGGCGGATGGAGCACGTTTTGGAGTGCGCAGCATGGCGGATGGACCACGTTTGGGAGTGCGCAGCATGGCGGATGGACCACGTTTGGGAGTGCGCAGCATGGCGGATGGAGCACGTTTGGGAGTGCGCAGCATGGCGGATGGAGCACGTTTGGGAGTGCGCAGCATGGGGGATGCAGCACGATGGGGAGTGCGCAGTATGGCGGATGGAGCACGTTTGGGAGTGCGCAGCATGGCGGATGGACCACGTTTGGGAGTGCGCAGCATGGTTGATGGAGCACGTTTGGGGGTGCGCAGCATGGCGGATGGAGCACGATGGGGAGTGCGCAGCATGGGGGATGGAGCACGATGGGGGGTGCGCAGCATGGGAGATGGAGCACGATGGGGAGTGCGCAGCATGGGGGATGGAGCATGATGGGAGGTGCACAGCATGGCGGATGGAGCACGTTTGGGAGTGCGCAGCATGGCGGATGGACCACGTTTGGGAGTGCGCAGCATGGTGGATGGACCACGTTTGGGAGTGCGCAGCATGGCGGATGGACCACATTTGGGAGTGCGCAGCATGGCGGATGGAGCACGATGGGGAGTGCGCAGCATGGGGGATGGAGCATGATGGGGGGTGCGCAGCATGGGGGATGGAGCACGATGGGAGGTGCACACCTCCCCCCAACACACACACACACGCACTGCACAACACACCACACACACGCGCACTGCACAACACACCACACACACACACACTGGGAACCACAAACACCGCCCTACACAGACACCCACACACACAGACAACGCTGCACACACACAACACCCAACACACAAACACCGCGGCATACATAAATATACGCACATACCGCACAACACACACATTGCACAAAGCATACCTCCCCCAAAACACACCACACACACACAAACCGCGCAACACACACACACACACACACACACAACGCTACAGACACACAGCGCTCCACAAACAACGCAACACACGCAACACACATACAACACCGCTCTCACCCCCCGCCACACCCAGACAACACCCAGAACATGTAGAGCGCCCTACACAAACACTTGGTAAGTACACACAACATCTATATATATAACAAAAATCATACATGAACTACACAATACGTAAATTCTAGAATACCCGATGCGTAGAATCGGGCCACCTTCTAGTAGCATTATACTATTATTTATGTTTGATGTGCAGCCTTATCCTTACCTATTGGTTAATGTTATGGACAAATAATGCACAATGATATATTTTTATTAACCAGGATCTAGCACTTATGTGTATTTCGACCATTTGTAATTAATAGATGCGAATATACGTACATGGTAATATTACTGTACCTTACCTTATTGTGTATTCTTTAAGGATCCAGCATTAATGTACATTTTAATTATTTGTATTTGATATTGTGGTGATATTGTGTTTTATTTTGTTGTGTTTCTTTAGCACTTATATACCTGAATGCATGGGACACTCACGGCATAAGTGCATTATCTGCGCCATTCATTAACATCACTCATAACAAACATTAGTCACTGTGTCCACGACTTGGTCTTTTGGGGAGGCCTATTTCAAATTCACATTAGGCTGGATATGTGAATATGGCTTTTTGTGCTTTTAATGGTTTTAAACAAATGTTTTTTTCTGTGGTTTTGTTTTTCTAACAATAATAAAGATTTTTAATGTAATCCTTTTTTGCATGCATACCTTCTTTCTTTAAATATTGCCCTAAATGTTTCATGGTATGTAAAAGAGATCCTTGAATATAATTTAGTAGTGCCCTCCATTGGTACAATTATTGACATCAAACACATACAAGTGCATCTCAATAAATTAGAATATCCTCCAAAAGTTAATTTATTTCTGTAATTCAATACAAAAGGGAAACATATATTATATAGAGTCATTATACACAGAGTGATCTATTTCAAGTGTTTATTTCTGTTAATGTTGATGACTACGGCTTACAGCTAATGAAAACACAAAAGTCATTATCTCAGAAAATTAGAATATTATATAAGACCAACTGAAAAAATGATTTTTAGCTCAGAAATGTTGGCCTACTGAAAAATCTGTACATTAAATGCATTGAATACTTTGTTGAGGATCCTTTTGCATGAATTACTGCATCAATGCGGCGTGGCATGGAGGCGATCAGCCTGTGGCACTGCTGAGGTGTTATGGAAGCCCAGGTTGTTTTGATAGCAGTCTTCAGCATGTCTGCATTGTTGGGTCCAGTGTCTCTCATCTTCCTCTTGACAATAACCCATACATTCTCTATGGAGTTTAGGTCAGGCGAGTTTGTTGGCCAATCAGCACCGTAATTCTGTGGTTATTAAACCAGGTATTGGTACTTTTGGCTGTGTGGACAGGTGCCAGTTCCTGCTGGAAAATGAAATTTCTATCTCCAAAAAGCTTGTCGGCAGAGGAAAGCATGAAATGCTCTAAAATTTCCTGCTAGATGGCTGCGCTGACTTTGGTCTTGATAAAACACAGTGGACCTATACCAGCAGATTACATGGCTCCATGACCATCACTGATTGTGGAAACTTCACACTAGACCTCAAGCAGCTTGGATTGTGGCCCCTCCACTCTTCCTCCAGACTCTGGGACCTTGTTTTCCAAATGAGATGCAAAATGTACTTTCATCTGAAAACAACACCTTGGATCACTGAGCAACAGTCCAGTTCTTTTTCTCCTTGGCCCGGGTAAGGTGCTTCTGGCATTGTCTATTGGTCATGAGTGGCTTGACACAAGGAATGTGACACTTGTAGCCCATGTTCTGGATATGTCTGTGTGTGGTGGCTCTTGAAGCACTGACTCCAGCAGCAGTCCACTCCATGTGAATCTCCCCCAATTTTTTAATGGCCTTTTTGTAACAATCCTATCAAGGCTGTGGTTATCCCGGCTGCTTTTGCACTTTTTTCTACCACACTTTTTCCTTCCACTCAACTTTCTATTAATATGCTTGGATACAGCACTCTGTGAATAGCCAGCTGCTTTAGCAATGACCATTTTTGGCTTACCCTCCTTATGGACTGTGTGTATAACTGCCTTCTGGACATTTGTCATGTCAGCAGTCTTCCCCGTGATTGTGTAGCCTACTGAACAAAACTAAGGGACCATTTTAAATGCTTAGGAAGCCTTTGCAGGTGTTTTGTGGTAATTATTCTAATTTTCTGAGATAATAACTTTTAGGTTTTCATTGGCTGTAAGCCATAATCATCAACATTAACAGAAATAAGGACTTGAAATAGATCACTCTGTGTGTAATGACTCTATATAATAGATGTGTTTCCCTTTTTGTATTGAATTACTGAAATAAATTAATTTTTTGATGATATTCTAATTTATTGAGAAGCACTTGTATTATGATTTTTTTCTTTGCTTTAACTTTCAGACACAAGACCAAAACTATATCTAGAATTATTACACCATTATGTAGTTATAACTAAAAATAATTCCTTGCAACTTGTTTTCCTGCAGATTACAAGCCTACATCATGCAGCATATTCACATCATTTTCCTTTCCATTCCTTGCATAGCTGGCTGGTTTGGCTAACAATACAATGAGTGTCAGCCTCTCGACTGTCTTCTGACAGCAGATTTGAGGAGATAGTGGTATTAAGCATGTTGGATCTTGATTCCATAGTAGATATTGCCCTTTCTTTATTAAAGAAACGCACAGGTTCCGTCTAAGAAGAGGTAGCTGTCGGCTGAACAAGGGTTTACACAACTTTACTGACTGTGCAAGGAATGTCCCTGTAGGCTATTCTGGTTTTACAGTGCTGTCATTCCTGACCTACCTACTAAACAAATAATCTAACACAATATGAAGACATTGTAATGCAGAGCTTAAAGGGGAAACTAGTTAAAAAATGTGTTTCCTTGGCACGAAAGTGATTCATGACTTGTCCTTAAAGGGCTTGTCTAGTTCTTTAATGGTTAAAATCGCAAAGTGCTTGGAAAAATAAGAAACTTTGCAATTTACCTCTTATTAAAACTTGTCTCTGTTCTCAAAAAAAGGAGGGATTTTTAATAGGGATGATCAAATACCTCAAATATTCGGCTACGTCCATATTCGACAAATAGGTCGCCGCTATTCGACTATTTTCAAATATTCGATGTGCAATGTAAAGCGGGCTTTACATGCTACGATATCGTTAATGAATTATCGTCAGGGTCATGGTGTTTGTGACGCACATCCGGCATTATTAACGATATCGCAGTGTGTGACACTTATGAGTGATCTTAAACGATCGCAAAATCGGTCAAAATCGTTTGCTGCGGAGAGGTCGTCCTGAAACAAAAAGTCATTTTCTGTTTATTAGCGATGTTGTTCCTCATTCCTGCAGCACCACACATCACTGTGTGTGACACCGCAGGAGCGACGAACATCTCCTTACTTACCTCCACCGGCAATGCGGAAGGAAGGAGGTGGGCGGGATGTTACGTCCCGCTCATCTCCGCCCCTCCGCTTCTATTGGATGCCTGCCGTGTGAAGTCGCTGTGACGCCGCACGAACTGCCCCCTTAGAAAGGAGGCGGTTTGCCGGCCAGAGCGACGTCGCAGAGCAGGTAAGTGTGTGTGACGCTGCCGTAGCGATAATGTTCGCTACGGCAGTGATCACACAATATCGCACGTACGACGGGGATGGGTGCTACCGCGCTCAACATCGCTAGCCGATGCAAGCGATGTCGCAGCGTGTAAAGCCCGCTTAAGTCTATGGAAAACCCGAATAGTTGTCAAGTAGCAACCATTCGGGCTTCCCATAGCCTTACATTGCGCATCGAATATTCGCATAGCGGCGACCTATGCGTCGAATATTCGCGAAGCCGAATATTGCCGAATATTTGTGATATTCGATCATCCCAAATCTTTAATTCTATAGTTTACAGCTCATTGTTTAGGTTACGAGTCAGAATTGTCAGTCATTTAGATGAGAAGCACCCGCTGCCAGTAGGCTCTAATGGATCCGGCAAGCTTTAGTGTCCTTGTGCTTCTCCCATGCTTCAGACTCAAAGTAGCCTCTGCACTTCGATTGACAGCCTGCTCTGCACACATGCTGCAGAACAGACTGTCAATCAGTGTGCCGAGGAATGATTACAGCTGCATTCACTGTAAAGTGACTGATGACTCTAACCGTTCCCTGTACTGCCACTATGACAGGTACCAAGTGGCAACAGGGAGAATATAATACTCTTTCCTCTCTGTAACCGTTGCTCCAGTAATCCAGAAAGGCAGTAATACCAATATATCTGCAAATAAACAGTGTTTCTGAAGGTGACAGGTTTTCTTTAAGCCTTAACTTAAACTTCTTTAAGATAAATTATTACTATTTGTTGAGTAAAGTATAGAAGGTCGATACTAGCTGTACTGAAGATTCTGTAGATCACTGTAATTTACAGTATATGTATCGATTTGAATAAAACATGTCATGTCTAAATCCCCCATATCTGACTCCTCTAATCCCTGTGAAATATAAATTGCTCCCTCATCCTCCTTGTCCGAACACAATGAGCAGGTGACCGCCACCTCTAGCACCTCACACCATATTTACTATGGTAATTCAGAGTGTAATTAATGGAAGCATAAAACTGCTACATGAAATAGTGACATCCTGGACATCCTGTGACTACAACATGTTTCAGGCCAGAATCCTATCTTATGTATCATATATCATATACAAAAGTTGGAGGGGGGAAGGGGCAGTGTACATGTGTAATGAAGTACCCTCCCAATGGTTGGCCCCAGGAATGAGGAGAATAATGTTCCATCCCATCCCCAATGATGGACTATATGTAATATATTAAATATTTCCCTGATGTGACACAAGTTTTGGGACCCAAGCCAGTTGAATTTGTGCATACATCTATGTCCCTGGGAGCCGAAAGGACTTTCTTACTAAGCACTGCAAAGTATCTTTCACCTTTTGCTTTTATAACTGTATACACTAGTATACATAAAGAAATCTTTAGAAAAAGTATTTCTAAATATCTTTTATGATATTCTAATGAGCGCCACAGGGGTGTGCTAACATGCTATTCAATGCTCATTGCCCAGCGTTATCATCAGCAGTGACGCGTGTACTTGTGTTTATTGCACCGCCTTAGAATGCTAGGCTTAGGGTCAGTGCGCATGATCAGAAGTCCCCGGACTTTCAGACATGCTCAATACACCAGTTTGAAGTCGGGATGCGTACACCTGGTTTCATAGTACACATGACCGGAAATCTGGGGATTTCTGATCATGCGCACGGAGACGAAAATCAGCGTCAGCTGCGGTAACAGCAGAAAGGTGAGCGACAACGCCTCTGATGCTGCGCATTCATTAGTATGTGAGCCTATATGCTAAGGAGGTCGACTAGCCAAGGGAACTAATGCCCTTGCAATTAGTCACTGGCCTCATTAGCATATCATAAAGGATCTTTAGAAATATTTTTTCTAAAGATCTCTTTATCTATGTTACTATAGGCTGAGACTGTTAGGGATTAGAACTATGCACCCAGAACCGCACTTCCTAAAAATAATTATTCCTCATTACCTATTAAGGGTGGGCAGGGCTATACCCCAGTAACTTTTTGTTCCTGGAAACTGGAGGAAAAAATCAGTTGGCATAGTGAAAGAGAGCTGTAAGGACTTTTTTGGACACAACACTGGCAGAAAATAATATGGCCCCCTACTATGTTAGAGCTAATGTATCAGTACTTTAATGTAAATGAGAACTGGTTCATTGGCATTGCTAAAAGTGCAATAGTGGCGAATCTGCCACATAATTAATCCCCAATTTTACCTATTACTAATAGTTGGTGGGTGCCCTATTACAGTAGCAACATTGGGATCCAAGAGTATCAAATTACACCTTTGAATTGGTCAGTCTTGTTCATCCCCTTGGTCATCCAGAATAAATGCTTATTAAGTTTTATTTTTTTAGGCAAGTACACCAAACACACCAAACAGATTTTTGGGGGCGCCAAGTGAAATGAAGCCTTTCCTCATCCCTGACTACAGGTGGCTGCTTTTCTCGCACTTCTAAACACAAAGTAGACAACCACTATACTATAGAAGCACTGGTGTCATGCAGTAATGACGACTATGAATAAGAGGTATTCCTATAAACAACATGTATCACCTATCCAGGAGAGGTGCTAGAGGTATGAGCAGTTGGGGTCCGACTGCTGGAATCTTTACAGGTCTCAAGAACAGGGGTCCCAATATCCCCTGTGAGAATGGAGGGATAGTTTGCATGCATGAGCAGCACTCCTTTCACCTCTATAAATCGATAGGAGCACATAGTTGACAGTTGACCACTTGTCAACTCACTTCTTCTGGGGCATAGACGTTTACATAGCAGTTTCACATCTGCCCTTCACATGAAGGACTTGGGACATCCATTCTTGGGATTATTTTACTCACTTATCTAGTGCCATTAATTCCACAGCTAGTGGGGATCTCAGCAGTGAGACCCCCCACTATCATATTTTATCATGTAGATAGATAGGTTCAGAAAGAGTTCAGGTGAAGATCCCGCCATTCCAGGTCCATTTTCCAGAGTGACAATTCCCAGTGCACAATGCCAGTAGCAGACTTACCTCACCAAAATCAGCTCTAGATTCAGTTTTCAGTTTTTTGGTCTTATGAGTAAAACCTTTAGGAAAAGAAAACATTGATCAGTATTTAAAATGATAAGTAGCTGTAAATATCTTTTATAGCAAGTGTGGCTAAACTGAATGGTCATAATAATAAAAATTCAATAAATAAAAAAAGCAGTGATAAAAGTATCCAGATTCTAACATTGATGAACCCCACAGAAAAGTAAAACGAAATGGAAGCTGACTAATAAGGATAAATCTGTCTCATTCACTACGGCTGCACCTGGATTATAAGAAAAGTGGGTGTGAATTGAATACAGCTTGTCCTCTACTTTGAATGGACCCAGCATGGTATGGTAAATTAGAAAAAAAGTACCGTCTTTTTCAGTTTATAAGATGCACCGGATTATAAGACGCACCCCAAATTCAGAGAAAAAAAGGTAAAAAAAAGGGGGGAGGGGTTCGTTTTATAATTTGGTGGTGTCTTACTGGAGAGGGGGGCAGCAGTGGTGGTGGAGCGGGGTCACAGGAGGCAGGGGAGGTGGTGGAGCAGGGTGATGGTGCGGCGGGTGTCGCAAATGCTCGCTGTGAGCGGCTTGAGGTAGGCAAGATCCAGAAACTGCTGTGGGCTGCGGGCCACTGTGCTGCGGGTGGTGAGGTGAAGCAGGGGCTATCGTTAGGTCGGCGGTGCGGGCTTCAAAGAAATGGCGCCCAGAGTTGGTGCGTGCGCAGATTGAGCTGTCGGCTCAATGACAAGCCGAGATCTCATCTTCGTACGCGTCACCTCCTTAAGTTCGCTGCTGGGCTGGAGGCAGCACATGCACAGATAAGACCTTGAGTTGAAAGCTCCATCTGCGCACGCACCGACTCCGGGTGCCATTATTTGAAGCCGCACCACCGCCCTAAGGATGGCCCCTTCCTGACTACCCCCCAGCATAGCGGCTTTCAGCCATCAGCACAGCAACACCCAGCACAGCGCCCAGCGGCCCCCAGCACAGCAGCCTGTAGCACAGCGCCAGTAGCTCCCAGCACAGCAGCTACCAGCACAGCAGCCACCAGCACAGCGGCTCTTGGCACAGTGCCAGCAGTCCACAGCACAGTGGCCACCAGCACAGCGGCCCCCAGCACAGTGCCAGCAGCCCCCAGCACAGCAGCCCTCAGCGCAGCACCAGCAGCCCACAGCATTTCTCTTACATCCTACTACCCCTACTCTACCACCTCACGGTAAGCTACATTCGGGTTATAAGATGCACCCCTCATTGTTCTCCCAAATGACTCGGATGAGTGCAATGCGAGAAAATTTCGCGTTGCACTTGGACCAATGTTAGTCAGAGGGAGAGCAGATGATCTGCTTTTTTCTTATCCAGATTCTGGATGAGTGAAAAGTCGCAACATGTTGCGATTATCAGCGAGAGAAGTGTCACTTGCACCCACACAAGTCTGTGGGTGTGAGCGAAACATCTAACTGCACTCAGATAACATCCCGAGTGCAGTGCGATAATTGCATCAGCTGACAATGGAAGAGATGAGGAGATTAACAGCTCCCTCTATTCTGCAGCACTCACCCTCTCTTCTGCAGCTGTGATCCGATCGCAGGATTGAATCACAGTTGCCAAGGGTCATTATCATCTCGCATCCGATGCACTGCATCGGAAGCCATACCACCGTGTGAATCCAAACTTCTAAGGAGTATTTGATAGGAAACCCCTTGAATAATTCAGATAGTTTCTGTTGATGATATTAATTATTTTAATCAATGAATTGTAAAGGTATTGTCATGGGTAGCCCGATGTTATTTAAGTGACTTCCTAAAACTTTGTTTTACCGCTTCTCTCACTTAAGTGTCTTTAATTATTTTAACATACAGTATTTATCCAGGAGAAAATGACTGTTTTCTCTACATCTATATGACAAATATGAAGCGCTGATAGTACAAATTACGCAGACACTTTTAGTAATCCAGGTAATCAGAGAAATAATCTAATTTAATTCAGGAGAGTCGCCGTTAGAGATCATCTGCGTTATTCCCATACTGTTATATGAAGCAGCTCAGTAAGAGGATCATTATCTGTTTGTGCCTCTTATTTTAATTACAGCTGCAAACCTGCGTCATCCACAATATCCTCCCTAATGTAGCTCAGTGCGCACACAAGTCTTAGGAAACAACGTTGCCTCGAGCAATATGATCTGTTACCGGAGGTTTGTGGCTGCTGAGGAACTGTAATAAGAAAAGGTTTAATAATGTTATATGGTAGTGTCTGACGTTCTACTTAGAAACATAAGGTGAGTCATCCGTATGCATCAGGGGATCCTTGAGAAACGTTCAACCTTGGTCTATTTTGAGAGACATGACTGCCCGATTTGATTGACACGTGTCTCTGTATGTCAGAAATGCCCCATCTATCAAAATATAAAATCAATTAATCTAATTGGTACACAAAGTAGCGAGGAAAAAAATCCCAAACACCAAAATTACTTTTCTTAGCTGCAACATTGTAATAAAATGCAATAACAGGCGATCAAAACATCGCATCCACGCAAAAATGGTATAATTAAAAACTTCAGCTCAAGACACAAAAAATAAGCTGTCACTGAACCCCAGATCCCGAAAAATTGTAACGCTATGGGTCTTGGAAAATGTGAGACAAAATCGCTACTCTTTTTTTTTTCTTACAAACTTCAGATTTTTTTTTAACCACCACCATTTATTTTTTCTATGAACTTGTACTGACCTGTAGAATCATATTGCCAGGTCAATTTGACCATATATTGAGCATGTTACTTAAAAAAAAACCCTCAAAAAACCATTGTGCAATTGGACTTTTTTTGCAATTTTACTGCATTTGGAATTTTTTCCCATTTTCCAGTACACTATATGCTAAAATGAATGGTTTCCCTCAAAAGTACAACTCGTCCTGCAAAAAAAAACAAAAAACAAGCCCTCATACAGGTAAATTGACGGAAAAATAAGAAAAGTTATGTTTCTTGGAAAAGGGGAGGAAAAAACGAAAATGGAGAATCCCCGGGGGTGAAAGGGTTAAAGCTAAATGTAAGTGAGACCACATCTAATATATAAAGCTCAGTGTATGTACATATGTGTGTATGTATGTGTGTATGAATGTCTGTATGTCCGCTAAAGGAATCCGCACCATCGCATTTACAATCGCGCCTCATGTGACCCAGGGAACGACGTAGACTATGTTTTGACAGGAAAATTTAACCCCACGCTTTACAGTTACTCTTCAAAAAACATGACTCTATTAAAGTAAATGGAGCCTGGAACTACTGGTTTTAATAGCATATATGATTGGTTGCTATGGAACAAAGGACATTGTCAGTATAAGAAGCTTATGTGTGAGGTAATATGATGTCAGTGGGGAGACGGATAGAGAGAGAAAGAGACAGACATAGACACAGACAGAGAGACAGACAGACAGGCAAAGAGAAAGAGAGAGACAGACATACGGTAAAAGAGAGAGACAGATGGGGAAAGAGACAGACAGAGACAGACGGGGAAAGAGACAGACCTGGAAAGAGACAGAAGGGGAAAGACACAGACAGGCAGGCAGACAGGGACAGAGACAGGCAGACAGGGAAAGAGGAGACAGCCATAGAGACAGACAAAGATAGATGGGGAAAGAGACAGACCTTAATAGAGACAGACGGGGAAAGAGACATAGAAATAGAAACAGACATGGAAAGAGACAGACAGAGACAGGCAGACAAGGAAAGAGACAGACAGGAAAAGACACAGACAAAGAGATGGACAAAGACAGACAAGGAAAGAGACAGGAAAAGAGACGGGGAGACAGACTGGGAAAGAGACAGACCTGGGAAAGAGACAGACCTAGAAGGAGACAAATGGGGGAAAGAAACAGACCTGGGAAAGAGACAGACCTAGAAGGAGACAAATGGGGGAAAGAAACAGAGATACAGACAAAGAAAGAGACAGACAGAGACAGGCAGACAGGGAAAGAGACAGACTGGGAAAGAGACAGACAGGGAAAGAGACAGATCTGAAAAGAGACAGATGAGGAAAGAGACAGACAGAGAGACAGACAAAAACAGATGAGGAAAGAGACAGACGGGGAAAGAGACAGACCAGGAAAGAGACAGACCTGGAAAGAGACAGACCTGGAAAGAGACAGACCTGGAAAGAGACAGACCTGGAAAGAGACAGACCTGGAAAGAGACAGACCTGGAAAGAGACAGACCTGGAAAGACACAGACCTGGAAAGATACAGACGGGGAAAGAGACAGACGGAGAAAGAGACAGGTAGGGAAAGAGACAGGTGGGGAAAGAGACAGACGAGGAAAGAGACAGACTTGGAAAAAGACAGACCTGGAAAGACACAGACCTGGAAAGAGACAGACAGGGAAAGAGACAGACGGAGAAAGAGACAGACCTGGAAAGAGACAGACCTGGAAAGAGACAGACCTGGAAAGAAACAGACAGAGGAAGACAAAGACAGAGGAAGACAAAGACAGACGGGGAAAGAAACAGACGGGGAAAGAGACAGACCTGGAAAGAGACAGATAGGGAAAGAGACAGACAGGGAAAGTGACAGACCTGGAAAGAGACAGATGGCGCAAGAGACAGACGGGGCAAGAGACAGACGGGAAGATAGAGACAGAGAGAGACATAGACACAGAAAGACAAAGAAAGAGACAGACAGACAGCGATACATGGACAGAGACTGGGAGAGAGACAGAGAGACAGTTACTATCCCGGGCAACGCCCGGGTACTATAGCTAGTTGAAATATAAAATCCATCGCGCATAGAGACTTTACGTGTAGAATTATTGACCTTTCTCCCACATCTCTATTTACAGGTTTGCATGATCACGTGTAGTGCACATTGACAACCCCACATACTCACCTGTTCCCATTCCCCCGGTGGGGCTCCACTGGAGACATCATCGCGCCGGTGACACGAGCTTCTCTGGAGCTGCACTGCAGATCTGTATTGTCAGCAGTGTAGTGTAGATGTTTGCTGGGGGAACGGGAGGGAAGTGAGTATGTGTTGCCACACAAAACATTATAAGGAGGACAATTTGCCCATGGGCCCTTCCAAAGTCTCAGGCCCATGTGGTAGCCATATTACCCTCATTATAATCTGCCTATGTTTATTTGCATAGGTATGCTTATCTATAATCTCATAATATGGACTTGCATATTGATATATAGTCCAACACACAAGTGGATCGTCAAACACAACCCACAGTAGTGATGTCAATGTGCACTATGCGTGATCATGCAAACCTGTTAATAGAGATATTGTGTGCACACACCCAAGTTGTGTTCCAAAAATTCCTCGAAAAACTCTGAATGAACATAGTCAACTTCTGGTTGATTACCCTAAGGACATGTACACACGGTGTTGCTCAGATGCTTGCTGACGCACCCACCAAGCTTTTCCAGGCGCTGGAGGTCATTTTCCAGAATCAGCTTCGGCTGCACTTCTGCCATTGTTCTTGCAGCATTGGAGCTACCGGTGTCTTTTGCTCTATACTTCTAAGTACAGAGCCGTCTAAGTAATTGTCCCCTTTAATGCATTATGCATAGAGATAGGAACGTTTGTGAATATTTACATTGATTGGTGAAGAGGGATATTCCTAAAGGCCCCATCACACACAGAGATAAATCTTTGGCAGATCTGTGGTTGCAGTGAAATCATGGACATATTGTTCCATTTGTACACAGCCACAAACCTGGCACTGATTGTCCACAATTTCACTGCAACCACAGATCTGCCGCAGATTTATCTCTGTGTGTGACAGGGCCTTAAATATAGAGTAATTGTATTAATACTGTATTACTCTTTACCACACAACAGATAGGTATTCTAAAGGGTTATTTACAAAAACGTATGTAAACTATTGTCCTTTGATTTCAGTTGTCATTTTCCAAAAAAAACAAGGAACACTGTTATGGCTTATGCTTAGGATAGGGAAAATCATTTGTAATTAGTGAGGGTGCAATTGCCAGAAAATTTGCTAATAAGGAAAACAAAGAGAGAATGGCATGACACCTTATATCATTTTCTTGGCTTAATAGTCCGACTGTTCCTAAGGTGTGTCTGGTACTGTAGCTTAGTCACATTCAATTGATGACTGGTGAAAGTCGCAGCGTTGAACCCCCACTGATCACAAACGAATGGAGTTTACTTCCAATGAGCTTAGGCCATGCTTCCCTCAAATTCAGAATCTGATTCATTGATATGTTTTGCTTTTCTTCAGTTTTAATAATACATATTCCTTTCTGGGATTTCTGGTTATGGTTTATCTGTGCCCTTTTCTTACTATGTATAGATAAGCACCTTTCTAAAACATGACCTATTCAAGTAGATGTCCTAAAATCCCCTTGAGCAGCCTTGGTTTTTCTTCTATTAGATGAATCTCGTAGCAGCCTCCAGCAAGAAACACAAGAAATCTTCTATATTAAATGAATAGAAGATAATGAACTTACTGCAGGTGCTTTACACAGGTCATCTCTGGTATGCCTTCTTCCTTAATGTTCAAACATTTTCTCCATCTGCACAGATTTTTATCTGTCTCAGTACGCACATAGACCGGGATGACTATAGATATGCTATACTTACAGTGCAGTCATTCTAATTATCCTCCCTGGAGGCAAAACCTGTTTATACCATAACTGTAAAAACCCTTTATTGAATTTGTTATATTATTTAACAATGCTGAATTGCAATGGATTCATTATTTTTTACACACTGATCAACATTAAAAGGTTTCTTTAAGTCGCAGTAAATCTCCACAGTATTCTAACCCTAAACTCTGACTTTAGTCGCATTACTTTAGAATGAACTTAATATGTAGTCCTAGTCCTATGACAGCTCTAAAGCCATGTTCACACCATGAGGTTGCAGTTTTTATCACAATTTCCCAAAATCACTGTAAAAACTTTGTATTTTTGGAGCAGTTTTCCAAAAATGTGATAAAAACATTCTGTTTAGAGACATTTCAGAAACAAATCATGTGAAAACAGTCTAAAGCCAAAATTACACTTAACTTTATGAATTTCGTTTTTTTTAGCCAAAGCAAAAAATATGAAAAATGTTTATAGCTTGCTTTGATTATCATTAAGGATGGGTGAACGTGTACCAAGAAAGACACTTGTGTATTCTGGCTTCACCTTTGATTGATCCCCCCATCCTGATTTGGAAAAACACCGGCAACTTGGGAGACCCTTTGCGTGTTCCATAAAAGCACTCCCGAAAGAAGGTTTCCACCAAAAGAAAGGAAAGTTATAAAGGAAAGACTGATATTTCTCAATCACATGATTAAACAGTCCTGCGGCAGAATATTACTGAAAATAGGAGCTGTGTGAGTACAACAATCCAGCACCATGGATTTTTTTTAAAGGGAACCTGTCAGCAGAAATTTTGCACTAAACCTAAAAGATTTCCCTTCTGCAGCTCGGTGGCTGCGTTCTAGCAAGGTTCCTATTGTTCTTGTGCCCCCTTGTAGACCAAAATAAATACTTTATAAAGTGGTACCTTTTCTATGCAAATCTTGTTAATCGTACACGGGGGCGGCCTGTCTGGTGTCCGTTATTCTGCCTCCTGCTGCTTTACGCCGTCCCCCATCGCTCAATTTCATACCTCAGGATGCCGCCCAGTGCGCCCGAGGTCTCGCGCATGCGCTGTGCCACTCTGCACGTGTGACGCTGCTGTAGCGATAATGTTCGCTATGGCAGCGATCACCAAATGTTGCACGAGCGACGGGGGCGGAAGCTATCGCGCTTGACATCGCTAGCAATCGCTAACGATGTCGCAGCGTGTACACGCTACGATATCGTTAATGAATTATCGCCAGGGTCACGGTGTTTGTGACGTACATCCGGCGTCATTAACGAGATCGCAGTGTGTGAAACTTGAGCGACCTTAAACGATCACAAAAGTGGTCAAAATTGTTTGCCGCGGAGAGGTCACCCTGAAACAAAAAATCGTTTTCTGCTTATTAACGATGTTGTTCCTTGTTCCTGCGGCAGCACACATCGCTGTGTGTGACACCGCAGGAGCGACGAACATCTCCTTACCTGCCTCCACCGGCAATGCGGAAGGAAGGAGGTGGGCGGGATGTTATGTCCCGCTCATCTCCGCCCCTCCGCTTCTATTGGACGCCTGCCGTGTGACGTCGCTGTGACGCCGCACAAACCGCCCCCTTAGAAAGGAGGCGGTACGCCGGCCAGAGCGACGTCGCAGGGCAGGTAAGTCCGTGTGACGAGGGTAAGTGAGGTTGTGCGGTACAGGCAGCGATTTGCCCGTGACGCACAACCGATGGGGGCGGGTACGATCGCTTGCGATCTCGCTAGCGATATCGCAGCGTGTAAAGCGTGCTTTAGAATACTGTATACAATATTGCTCTCTGGTGTATAAGATGGACATAGCAGAACTAGAGTGGGTACAGAGAAGAGCAATCAATGCTATTAAAGGAATGGGTGGAATGCAATACCAAGACAGGTTATTAAGCTTGGGGTTATTGAGTTTGGAAAATTGAAGGGTTAGTAGCGATCTTTTTACAATGTACAAATATATGAGGGGACCAGGGGCGGACATATCATTGGTGCAACATATGCAGAGGGGCCCAAGAGGTAAGGGGGCCCATTTCAACCTACAAAATGAGTAGCGTTGTGCATTATTATGAATTATTGGTCTGTAAAGGGTTCATACATTGTTCTTCCACAGTGGCCCTTTTATGTCTGTGTCCAGCAGTGCAGGGGACAGTACAGAGCTCTATCTAATGATCTTTTTACACCAAGCCCTGTGACAAGGACAAGGGAGCATCTTTTTTGTCTAAACGATAAAAGGTTTAGTCATATAATTCTTTACTGTAAGAGCAGTGAGACTATGGAACTCTCTGCTACATGATGTTGTAATTGTTGAGTCATTACTAAAATTTAAGAGAAGCCTGGATGCCTTTCTTGAAAAATATAATATTACCGGTTATGTGCACTAGATTCTGTGATTGGACGTTGACTCAGGGAAATAGTCTGATGGCTGTACGTGGAGTCAGGAAGGAATTTTTTCCTCTAAAGTGGAGCTTACTGTCTGTCACATGGGGTTTGTTGCCTTCCTCTGAATCAACATGTTAGGCTATAAGTTGATGGACTCGATGGACTTGACTCTACCGTCAACCTTAAAAATTATAAAGCTATGAAAGAAGATGTAAAAATAAAATATTTTTAAAAAATATATAAAACTTAACATATCTTTTCTTGTATCATAAATACAGTAAAGTCTAAAAAAATTAAAAATAAATAATAAATTTGGAATTATCACGTGCATAACTCTCTGCACTAAAAAAATATAATCATATTCATCCACTATAGTAGATGTTGAAACGGAAAAAAAATGGAAAAGAAATAGTTGGATCATAGGATTGTTGGTTTTTGGTCACTTCCCCTTGCCAAAAAAAAATAAATCAAAAGAAATCAGAAAGTTGTATGGACTCCAAAATTGTAATAGGAAAAACTACTGAACATTTCATCCTGCAAGAAAAAGTCCTAATATAGCTCTGCCAACCCAAAAATATTACTTATAGCTCTTGGAAGGCAGGGGGAAATAGTAAGTGAAGAGGGGTCCACTTTGTGGCTTTTGGGACCCCAACCAATCCAGGGATTGTAAGAGAGGCAGCGCTGGTGAAGTAATAAATGTAGTATCATGCCAGGGCCATGCACCTTCATTTTCAAGGCTGATAAGGTCAAACCGTCATGATCATAAAGTCACTTACTCACTTTACAAGGTGGCATAATCCCTTTATGACTGTTTTGTTCTCTGATTATGAGTAAAGGTAAATTCAGAAATTTTCAAACTTCTTGTCACCAGGGAGCAGTACATTATGGAGGTATTTAGATATTTAGACAAGCAATACTAAGGTGTTCCGTCGCATAATGGATAGTGGAGTGCTATTAAGACTGGGCACAGTATATATACCAAAAATTTAACCATGATCAACTGCATGACATATAAACTTTTGTTTATAGCACAGAGCTACTGAGTCTGATGAAGTCCCAGGTCCCGTGGTAGCCTGAAGCCTACCCAGTAAGAGGGATAATAGGAAAATAAATCTTGTAGAATGTAACAAATGTTATTTATAATGCAAAGGATGGGGGTATGTCAGGTACTATGTGCCATTGTGTGGAGCCCCAGGTCCCGAGGTAGCCCGGAAGTCCTACCTGGTAAGCGAGATATTTGAAAATGTATATGGTAAAATGTAAGAAGTGTGTATATTGTGAAGAAATATAGCAGGATGCTACGCGTCTTGCAGGGCAAAAAATCGGCCGGGGACGGCCGACCTTAAAGGAGGGAGGTGTGTAATAGATAGGCAAATAGCGCCCTCTCCTACGATGTGGTGTAAATAGGTATTGCAAGTGTAAAATAAAGATAAGATGTAGCAGAGCGTTCAGCTCCACCTGGCAGTCACCGCTGGTCATACAATAGGAAAGAGGTACATGTCTGTGTATTGTAAATACTGTGTATAACATGTACTGGTCCTTCGTGCTGTGTTCGGAAGAGGATATAGTACAGGGCCAGGTATAGATGTAAGAATAGGATAGGACAGATAAGTATCTTAGATAGTTTTAGTGGAACTAGCAGCAGATGGTGGAGGATGAGAGTAGATTAGTTAGCTATAGAAAATAGATTAAAAAGTTGTCCTAAGACAGTAGTAAGCGCTTGACCCAAAAGGCTTGCTTATAATTCTGCAGCTGGTTTTTAGGCAAAAACCGCCCCAAAAGTTGCCTGAAAATGTTTAGTGAAATAAAGTTGAGATTTTTTCCATAATTGGAAAATCTCACAAACCAGCGCTGAAAAATAAGAGTGAGGATTATTCTAATATTTTATTATTACCAATACTCCTAATCCCTAACAATATGAACAAGATTACTTTCTACAAATGTCATCTACTATTTGTAGAAAGTAATCTTGTTCATATTGTTAGGGATTAGGAGTATTGGTAATAATAAAATATTAAAATAATCCTCACTCTTATTTTTCAGCGCTGGTTTGTGAGATTTTCCAATTATGGAAAAAATCTCAACTTTATTTAGCTATAGAAAATAGACAACGAACACAGAGAGAGTACAGTAGAGGGTTGTCATGGAAGCAGAGCTAAGGTGAGATGAGTATGCTGCGGGTACAGTATGTGTGAGGAAAGAATAGAGTGAGTAGTTGAGCAGCAGGAAACATGCTAGGCAAGGCTCGTGCGTGAGCTTGCCTGAGCAAGGAGGGAATCCTTTCACAAGGTGTTAAGAATCTCACCCGGCTGAGCGGCATCAAATCGACTTCGGACCGGTGGGACACTGTAGCCTGCCAACTTCAGTTGGACCTCGTACTGGTGCCAGGAGAGGTTGTGCGTCCGGGGCGTGGGCAAGAGTGAGACACGACAGTCGCATAACGAATGGATATGGGGGAAGATAAAGTTACAGGACTTAGCTGTTAGAGAAAGATTCCTAGGGCAAGTCAGAAAGGTTTTCCCCTGAGGACAGAATGTCACAGCACTGGGGTCCTATGAACCAGAAGAATGGATACTGAATGTGCAAGAATAAAGAAGTTCCAGTTATTTTTATTAAGATTGTCGTGTGGTTATTGCCATCTCCTCCCCGTCTATGACGAGAATTCCTGCAAGGGCACATGGGGTCACTCTCAAAGGTAAAGACACATCTGCACTCATCCATATCTACAGAAGTCAAGCCACGGGGAAGCAAACCATCACACAGCTCCCTCTTCAAGTGGCACTGTGAGCAGGGTGCACCTGCGTGTCCTGGCCCCATGGGCCCAAAGAATAAAAAATGGCAAGCCACAGATCGTATCTGGCTAAAGTTAAAGAAAATGGCTGCTGCTGCCAGGAGGCAAAGACCCGCCCGTCGTGGGCACGGTGAATGCATTGGAGCACAAAATTGTATCCGGCCTCGGGGAGGGCCAAAGGCTAGAAAGCCTCCCTGGAAGGCGTGGCCTGTAACAGAGTCTTACTCTCAAAGGAGGAAGCTGCAGCCATATTGGAAGCAGAGACTGATCAGTATGGATGCGAGCCCCTACCCCCTCCGGTTGTTGCCTCGACGACCAGGAGGTCTGCAGCAGGTCTAGTCCGGGACCAAGAGCCAGAACCAGTCAGTGACCCCATGTCGGAAAACCTTGGAGACTCCGACTTGAAGCCTGCCACCCTGGTTGCTCCTCGGGGACAAGGAGATCGATTCCGGTTGAAACCGGACAACGCAGTGCTGCCTGTTAAATCCTTGTCTACTGCAACTGTGCCGCCCCTACAGCGGTTGAACTGCTCGGATCCGGCGGTGATTACTCGTGGCTCGAGGATCTCCAGACCCGGGGGCTGGGGGCCACACTCAAATGTAGAAGGGGGGTATTTACAGGGGCGATATATATATATAGATTGTGATGCCACCCGTGGTGTACGGTAATTGGGAGTACCGCAGCTGCCATTGGGAGTACCCGGGGTGATGGAGTAGGGCAGCAAGATGACGTGACCCTCCACGGGTAGGGAAAGGCACCGGGACTCTGGATGGTGGTATGGGCAGGGGGAGCGCAGGCTCGTGGGTTGCAGGGGTTAATCAGGTACTCACTCAGCAATAAAGCAGACGCTGACAACAGGGTAAACCAAGTCTCTGGATGCCGCTGCTCTCTTGGGGGAGCTCATCCGGGTCCGTTCCCTGCAACACTGCCTGGTGGTCTGTGACCTGCCTCCTGGCATCGTATTTTTAGAGTGTCTTTTGTGGCCCGTCAGCTTGGAGCTTTCCGGGCTCCGCTCCCCACTGTGGCTAAGTAGAAGAGCTTGCTCTCAGGGGCTCACTCTTGGGATTTCAGTGGGCCGCTTGCTTGGAAAGCCCTATCCCCCTCGTTGCACTAGTGCCCCAGATCTCTGAGCTTTGTGGGAACAGTCCATAGAGGCGTTAATTGCCGGGTTGCCTGAAGCTTCTCCCCCACCTAGGGTCCGTGTACCCCATCTTTCCATTAGGTCCTAGACCGGTGATTAGGCAAAGGCTGCTGACCATCCTCCAAGACAGGTCCCAGGCACCTAGCCTCAATACCCTGCGACCGGGGGTCCGACTCCTCTAGGTCCAGACCACTGTCTGCGACCTAATCTGCTTTCCCCCCTAGGAGCTACAACTCCCAGCTCCCTCTGAGCTCCTCACAGCTCGAGGGCTACCACTAAACTGACTTGTCACCTCCCACCTCCCTGCCTGTCAGCTCTGCTCTGTTTTCCACTTCCTCGCTGACTTCCCCCCTTTCACTACTCTGTCTGACCCCTAGGTGGGCGGCCCTATTCAAGCTTAAGCAGCCCACTGGTGCGCCTGACAAGGTGTGGTGAAGGATGTCACTAGGATTTGTGAATGCTGGTGGAGGCAGTACTGCAAGATAGGAACCCAGAACCATGGGTGTTGAGCCCTGCACAGGGAGAGAATGATTGTACAGAACCCTGTGACGACATGACTAGTCCAGGGCGTCACACAACCACCCTCCTACCGGTCACCAAGGAACGCAGTATGACCATCTCCGTTCTGTTAGTCCTGTCACCGGTGACCAAAACCACTGCCCAGGATGCTTTTAATGAGGAGACTGTCAAGCTTCCTGCAACTGTGGTGGAAGAAACGAGTCTTCCGGAGCATCAGCCGTCACTGCCATCTTTGGGAATGAAAGACGAGGCCAGTAATACTATTGTATGTACTGAGGATTTCGATTGCGTTAGGGCAATGACAACCAGAGACGAGTTCTTGGTGCAAGATGTTTATAATATGCAACCAGCAATATGTACATAAACAGAACAAAACCACAGTAGAACATACACACAGGAAATACCTTCCAGGGTCGGAGCGAAAGGGAATTCCCGGGACCGCGCACCGGACTCCCCCAGGGAGACCACCAAGAGCGAACCCCTATACAGGGACTATCTGGCAATCACCCCAGAAGGCCTAAATGCGCAGCAGCCGGGACACAAAAGGGCAATAGGTAAGTCCAAAAATGTCCGTACGGTATGAGTCCAGAGCGGTTAAGAAACGGAAGGAACCGGGCAGAAGTACCGACCAAAGACGGCAAACGGAGTCCGGGCACACCTAGATGAGACCAGATGAAGTCCAGAGTCGGTGTCGGTTGTCTTTCAAGGGGATCCAAATAACAATCAGGCACCAAGAGCAGCAGGGCAGGAGCACACAGGAAACAGTATACTCAGGCACTGGACTAAGCTTTAGGGGCGGCTTTTATGCAGATGGACAGGAAGTAGGGCAACAGAACAGAAAACTCCATGTTAACAAAGGGCAAGCTCTTTCAAAAGAAAACTGGAAAACCCGGAACTCTGACAAGGCCACAACATCAGACACCCCGCCCATTGGAGCCATCGCTGTTCTCATCCAGCCATCAACCTCGCCTGCCGGTGCCACCGCTACCATCGCTACCCAGACCAATGCTGATCCGCTAGCACAGAAGGCCCCGACATCTGCCTACCTGCCTTCAGAGAAGGAGCTTCCTCCGGATCCCGCCTGGGTCTTGGACGTTATCAGATAAAAGAAGCGGCACGAGCGGGAGGTTTGGGCCCAGCTTGCACTTCCTGGAGGTGGGTTTGCTGCCAAGAGGTTTACGTTAAGTTGGATCCGGTACCTAAACCACGAGCGCAGGTACAGGTTTCTCACTGAGGAAGGCATCTACTACAATGTGTACCTTAATGCGGGATCTGTATGTGGGGCGCAGGGGCTGGGCCTGGGTGAGCTTCATCCAGGAAAGTGGCCCGCGAGGGTGGTTAACCGTCACTGTCACCTCGGCACCGCCTGCCTTCCTTTGGGGCCCCAAGCTCATCTGCCTTGCCACCAATGAGCCCCAATGCAGGTACCCTGTCTGCGTCACCAAGAGCCAGTGCCAATGCGGCTTCCTTAGATTCCTCACCGCCCGCTAACCCTAGAGCGGTACCCAGAGCTTGGTCGCCTCCCAGTGACTCGGAGAGTAGTGGCTTAGGATGGGCCTTGTTGGAGTTTCATTTTGCCCATTCAGTCGTTTACGTGCGGATGGAGGAGCCAAAATAAGCTGACCCGGGAAAAACTGGGAAAGTGCGACTCCTGTTGCACCATAGTTAAAAAAATGATGCTCATTGCGCCCTCAGAAAGCTAAAGACAGTTTATTTCGGGACTGTCCTCCTTCAAGGAGGGAGGCAGCAAGAACGCGGACCGTGTTGGAAGAAGGGGACACTGGCAGCAGTGTAGGCCCCAGGAGTCGCGTTGTGAATGGACTCTCTCTGTGTAAACGGTCACGTGATCAGGATATTTAGTTTTTTTCCCTGGCGGACTATGTTGGTTCCGATATCCAGGAAGTCTAATAAAAAATGTTTATGTTAACATGTCATAGTGTTGGGATATATTGAGTCTTTGATGAAGTCCCAGGTCCCGTGGTAGCCTGAAGTCTACCCAGTAAGAGGGATAATAGGAAAATAAGTCCTGTAGAATGTAAGAAATGTTATTTATAATGCAAATGATGGGGTATGTCAAGTACTACGTGCCATTGTGGGGAGCCCCAGGTCCCGAGGTAGCCCGGAAGTCCTACCTGGTAAGCGGGATATTTGAAAATGTATATGGTGAAATGTAAGAAGTGTAATATGCATATTGCAAAGAAAAATAGCAGGATGCTACGCGTCTTGCAGAGCGAAAAATCGGCCGGGGATGGCCAACCTTAAAGGAGTAAGGTGTGTAGGAGATAGACAAATAGCGCCCTCTCCTATGATGGAGTGTAAATAGGTATTGGAAGTGTAAAGTAAAGATAAGATGTAGCAGGGCTGAACGGGCGCGCCGTTCAGCTCCACCTGGCGGTCACCTCTGGTCATACAATAGGAAAGAGGTATATGTCTGTTTATTGTAAATACTGTGTATAACATGTAGTGGTCCCTCGTGCTGTGTTCGGAAGAGGATATAGTATAGGGCCAGGTATAGATGTAAGAATAGGATAGGAAAGATAAGTATCTTAGATAGTTTTAGTGGAACTAGAGAGCAAGCAGCAGATGGTGGAGGATGGGAGTATATTAGTTAGCTACAGGAAATAGACAAGGAACATAGAGAGAGTACAATAGAGGGTTGTCATGGAAACGGAGCTAAGGTGGTAGAATTAAGCAGAGGGTACAGTATGTGTGAGGAAAGAATAGATAGTTGAGCGGCAGGAAATGTGCTAGGCAAGGCTCGTGCGAGAGCTTGCCAGAGCAAGGAGGGAATCCCTTCACAAGGTGTTAAGACCTCACCCGGCTGAGCGGGGGCAAATCAACTTCGGACCGGTGGGACACTGTAGCCTGCCAAATTCAGTGGGACCTCGTACTGGTGCCAGGAGAGGTTGCACATCCGGGGCATGGGCAAGAGTGAGAAACGGGGGAAGATAAAGCTACAGGACTTAGCTGCTAGACGAAGCTTCCTAGGGCAAGTCAGCAGAGTTTTCCCCTTAGGACAAAAGGACACAGCACGGGGGTCCTATGGACCAGAAAAACGGAAACTGAACGTGCAACAATAAAGAAATTCCAGTTATTTTTATTAAGACTGTCATGTGGTTATTGCCGTCTCCTCCTCGTCTACGACAAGGAGTCCTGCAAGGACACATGGGGTCACTCTCAAAGGTAAAGACACATCTGCACTCATCCATATCTTCAGAAGTCAGGGGAAGCAAGGCCGGCCATCACACGGCTGCCCTCTTCATATGCACATGCAGCATTTAGTAGTGAACACAGCGTGCGCGTGTTCGCAGTGCACATTGGGGTTTAAAGGGCCGGCTACTACTTACCACTGCTGTCCAAGCACTGCGGTCCCCGGGAATTTTGCCCGGGGACCGCAGAAAAGGTCATCATGGGTCGGAGGTTCCCCACTCTTGACTAAGGGGATCAGGCAACTTTTCATATTAGGCTAGGTCCACATTTTTGTTGTTTATGATCAGTCACAATCCGCCACTCTGATAAACGCAATCCGTTTGGTGGATTCTGTTGTTCCCATAGACTTGTATGAGCGGCGGATTGTGACTGATGACGCTGTGTTGCATCCGCCGCCCGACTGATCAGTCGTGGAACGACTGACCGTCGGGCGGCAGGAATGCAGCATGTAGCGTTTTTTGAGCAGCGGAATCCTTTTGATTCCGCTGCGCATGCTCTATCTCGGCGGCTGAACGTTCAGCTGATCGCCCAGCAGCCGCCTTCTGTGAGCGATCAGCTGATCACCCGGCGGCCGGCTAATGTGAGCGATCAGCTGATCCCCCGGCGGCCGGCTAATGAGAGCGATCAGCTGATCGCTCTCTCTCGCGCGCGTTTTACAACGGAATCCGACAATGAATTCTTATTCTTGTCATCCGTTGTACAATGCATCAGTCACAAGCATCAAGCGACGCATGTGACTGATGCAAAACAATGGAAATGTGAACCTAGCCTTAGCTAACCATTGGCTCGGCTTTTTTATGCTTAATGGAAAATTCCGTCTTTGTCTTCTGTTACCATCACATTTTTGGTAATATTTGAATGAAGAATAATATATGAAATTGCATCAATTCAGTGTGAAAATAAAAAGTATACAAAATGATTCCAATTTTACTTAATGTTAAGGGGCATTTTGGTATGTGGCTGTCAATCAATCCCATTAATATTGACAGAATACACAGAAAAACTCCGCTATAGAGGCTCACTGTTCAGCAATGATTCTATTATTTTAGCAAACAGAATTAACAATGTAGGAATATGGCTTTTCTTTAGCTCACTCTGCTAATACCGTAATTGGGCTCCCATCGTGTCTTAATCTGTTATACAGCGCTGATGTCGACACCGCAAGAACACAACGCTGATTAATTATCCATGTTTGCCCTAAGATCTTCTGATCTTCTAAGCGGCGCGATTAAGCAGAGATCATACAGATCCACATTCATTAGTTAGCACTAGCAGTAAGTTTATTAGCACATCATCACAGACTTGAGCAAGGTAACCAGGCAGAAGGAACACTAATTTATGTAAACATAATACTAATTATCCTTTCAGAAATCTAAATATTATTATGTACCGCACAATATAAGCTATGCATAACTGTTTCCCTAAGATCTGAACAAGGACGTGACATGTATACATATCACAATGCGGATCTAATTACGCTCACTTGATAGAAAAACATAATTTCCTTCGCTGCGTTTCCAATGCACCTTTATCTTTTTCCATTTATATTGACTGCAAACATTATAGCCCAGATATCCATCATGATGTCTGCAGCCAATCATTGGCCTCAGCAGGATACAGACCACTGCAGACAGTGATTGGCTGCAGAAGGTACCTGGAGTATACAGGCTGAGATGTGAGCAACCAATGTAAGGAGAAAAGGAGCATCAAGGACGCGGTGATGGAATATCCAGGAGTTAGGCTACTTTCACACATCAGTTTTTTGCCATCAGGTTCAATCCGGAAAAAAACGGGTAAAACGGATCCGGTACCGCATCCGTTTTTTCCCCATAGACTTGCATTGGTACCGGATTGTACCGGATGGCTTTGCGGTGCATCCGTTTTTTTCCGGATGCGGCAAAATTTATCAAAGCGGCGGCCGGAGGCAACGTATCTTGCAACGTTTTTTTGTCCGGCAAAAAAACCGCATCGCGCCGGATCCGGCGCGATACGGCGTGTTTTACAATGAAAGCCTATGGACGCCGGATCCGGCGCAATGCGGTAAAAAATGGATGCGGCTACCGGATCCGTTTTTGTAAACTGCGCATGCACCAAATTAATTAAAAAAGCTGATCCTTCAAAAAAAAAGGACAAACCGGATGCAAAAACGGATGCAAACCGTATCCACCGGATCCGGTTTTGTACGCATCCGGCATAACGGATCCGTTAAAAACCGGATCCGGTGGATACAGTTTGCATCCGTTTTTGCCGGATCCTTTGCATCAGGAAAAAAAAGGATTGTGCCTGAATGCAGAAAACTGATGTGTGAAAGTAGAATACTTTTCTCCATTATTTTACACATGCTTTTTGGAGGACAACTCTTACATGTGTCTTGTGTCCACCAAGAGAAGGGGATGGATGTGGATAAAGACAAGGGAAATATATGCTGATAGATTACACATTCACTGGAGATGTGAAGATCGCTACTGAAACTGCTAAATCTTTTTAGTATTCTCAAACCATCATCAGCGGGGGCTACCGGCCTTATTCACACATTTATGCAAATTTTTCTTGAAGTTCTCAGAACTGGAACTATGTCAGATCATGGGACAGATACTATTCTGCACTTCCGGTCAGTCATATAACATTACAGGCAGCCTCTCCCCAATCTTAAATGGCTACCTACAGGGGGAAGTAGATTGCATTTGGCTCCATCAGTTCCCTAAGGATTTCATAATCCCACCGGTTATAATTGACTTTCAGACATTATACAGATACAATGTTACAAATTGTAGGAATGAAAATATACAATTCGTTCAGCTCTCTCTTTTGTTTAAGTGATTAAATGATAGCTGGAGTCTGCTTTCCTTACCAACCCATCCTGGCACATCCATGATAAGACCATCTCTCTACTCTATATATAGCTATATATAGAGAGAGAGGGGTATATATATATATATATATATATATACATACCTATATATATATATATATATATATATAAATATATATATATAAATATAAATATATATATATAAATATATATATATAAATATATATATATATATATATATATATATATAAGACAGCTCTCCTTACCAACCTCTCCTGGTTCATCCTTGAAAAGACCTCCTCCATGCCACTTTTATGTATGTAGATATATGCATGTATACATACTTTAAAACTCCTCTTTTGAATATATATCTCCACCTCTTTCTCCCACTTTGTGTGTCTGTATATATATATATATATATATATATATATATATATATATATGTATATAAATTTATACTTATAAAAAGAAGTAGAGAGAGGTAGTGATATATATATATATATATATATATATATATATATATATATATATATATATATATCTATATAGATAGATAGATAGATATAGATAGATATATCTATATCTGTGTGTGTAAAAGAAAATACAGTATATATACATATATATATACACACACAAAAAGGGAATAGAGGGAGGTAGAGATATATATTTAAAAGCAAGCATGTATATATGTTTAAAGAAAAGAGGTATAGAGAGAGTCTTATCAAGGATGAAGTTGGTAAGGTTAGCTGTCTCTTTTAAATACATATTTCTACCTCGGTCTACCTCTTTTTTTTTTATTTATATATATAGATAGATATAAGAGGTAGTGCGAGGTAGAGATAAATATTTCACAGAGAGGTGTTAGAGTATTAAAACATATATATAGTTCAATAAATGGAACTTTAGAACTTTAGAAATGTGAACAGGAAATGAAGTATATAAGTTAAATAAATTAGAATGTAATCCTATAAAGCAGTAACCAGCCATGTAGCATAAATAAAATAGATAAGACAAGGCAGGATGAAAAATATGCCCAAGACAAATAGAATAAAATATAAATAAGTTATCAGGTATTTATTTTTATTAGGACTAATTGAGAACAAGAATCTAAGAAATAACGATTGCTTGCACCTGGAGTGACATCTAGTACCATCACATAGGGTGTCACATAGGGTGCTGATGTGATGGTGCTCGATTTCACTCCAGGTGCAAAGAATTATTATTTCTTAGATTCTTTTTGTCGATTGGTCCTAATGCACATAAATACCTGCCTTGATTATCTATTCCATGCCCCAGATTAAGCTTCGGCGAAACATGTGTGTGTGTGTGTGTGTGTGTGTGTGTGTGTGCCCTAACAGATGGGTATATGTACTTGATATTGACTGGCTTTACTTTACCTATTTATTTATATGTTGCCTGACTGTGTGTTTCCTTACTTATGGTTGTTAAGCTATTTATCTCATTCTATTTATTATCTGATTCTAACCAGACAGTGTAGGTATGACTCTCATGATATTAGCCACTCTTCATGTATAATTTTGGTATACATTTCTCCATGTCAATCATGTCTGTTGTGTTCCCCCATTTTTAACTTACTTGGTTCTTTTTAACTTCATTAATACAGTATATATATATATATATATATATATATATATATATATATATTTTATTTTATTTGTGTCTGGCACATATTTCTCTCTGCTTTTTCTTAAATAAATTAGAGTGTAATGCTTGGACTTACCTCTAAAGGTCAAGGTTGCCTGTCTCTCATGTTTTCCTGGAAGATTGGTCACCCTTTTTAGGCTGACACTAAGTGCCATGGTGCCTTGATTAAAGATTTCACATATAAAAGTCCAAAAAGTCACTTATGGTGGTGTCATTCCAGCGTTGTAGGGTATAGTATATATCTGCTGCAAGTTCCAGCTCTGTCCTCCCACCCCAAGTAGCTATGCCTTGGTCGCATACTGGCTTTGCAAGTTCCTCATACACAGTAGACCTGCAGAGCAGGTTCCACACACCTCATTCATGGGCCGTCCGCCTCACACCTCCTCAAATTGTTCTGTTAAATACGTAAATCCACAAGGAGCCTTATCACTTACGTCCAGTCTATTTTTAAGTCTGTACACAGATTCCGTTTTCTGTAGCATTCTTGCAAATCTTCTTCCTCAGGGATTGTTTCCTACAATACATTTTTTTTTAATCAAGAATCAACTCAGAGAATGACACTGTTATTGGGAGTAATGGGGAACAATGAGTGATAATAACTCATTGCATATATATATATATATATATATATATATATATATATATATATATATATATATATATATAGAGAGAGAGAGAGAGAGAGAGAGAGCTTCAATTTCTAGACCAAGGGGTCTTGAGAGAAGAGGAAGCCAGTATCAAAATGAAGTCTCCATGCTTATTCATGTCTCAGCCAGGATCTTGTCTGTGCCGCATATCCCATTGCTTGTAAATTATGGACACCTAGATAGAACCAGATGAGCCTTATTATAAAGTCAATGACTTCCGTTGAGTCTGCCACAACCTTATGGCTTTTGATATAAACAGTGTGACAGTGTGAACATAGGCTAACAGTCACCATGTTGGAGCTGACCAAAAAGATTAGTAGGAGATTGGTCCAACAGCCGTAAAGGTACTCTGCAGCAGTCAGACCAGAGCACTGTTGGTTTCCTCCTACTTGCCAGTATCCCTGCATCCTCTTCTGATTAGTAGGTCTGGTGCTACTTCATTATATATTTAGCTATTGTTCGTATAAACAAGGGATTTATATAATTTATGTTTCTTTGTTGTTAAAGATAAAGTCTTGGGATAGTTACGCTGACGAGCAAAAGGGTAATAATGTTTTGAACTTTTGACTTTCAGGCTCCATATCTCACCTTCCACTACAAGTTCAAATGTGAGACTACCTTCATTTTATAGACAATCATCTTGTCTACTTCATACATAAATTTGACTTGCAACTATTTAACATATGATTAGTTTTGCAGATTCTTGTCGTCACTGCATTGTTACTGTTTTGCTCCTGGTGGTGGAAAAATTGTTTTCTTCCAGTATACTACACATTACAACCTGTTCTCACACATCTCAGTGTGTTATTAGGTTGATTCCAAAGCAAAAGGTCACTAGATTGAATGTAGAGGCAGTCATGAAGAAAATTGCCTAGGAACAGATAAACGGCATCATGCAGCTCATCGATAGCAGTCTCTCAGCCAAGAAAATTGCCATATTGCATCCTGTGAGTGCCATCACAATGGAAGAATACGAAATGAAGTCTGTCCATCTATTCAAAAGCCAAGAGGTGGACGTTCAAGCAAAATATCGGCGTTAAGTTGGCTCATCACAAGGCCTATCCGTTCTGGTGCGACAAACACGGCAGTGGAGGTGGCTCTTATGCTTCATAATAGTGAGATCATAGATGTCCAAGCAAGCACTGTGCAAAGCAAATTACACAAGACTGGAATGGTGGCCCAAGAAAAGGTGAAGAAGCCTCAACATCAATATTGTCATAAGAAACATTGGCTCGAGTTTGTAAAAAGTATGAAAAGGGGACAGTAGAAGATTGGAAATTGGTGATTTAGAGTGATGAGTTGAAAGTCAATGCACCAACATTGGCAGCATATAGAAGAGATCTGGGATCAGATTATGATCGAGACATGCTTGAATCTGATGGAGAGCATGCCTATAAGGATTCGGGCATTGTTGAAAGCCAAAGGTGAATTTAAAAAAATAAAGAAATAATAAAAAAATAATAAAAATTAAAATTTAGATCTTTAGGAGCAAAACAGGAACAATGCAAAGACATGACATGAATTTGCATAACTAATCGTATGCTAAAGAGTTGCAAGTCAAAATTATGAATGAGACAGCCAAGTTGATTGTCTATAAAATGAAGGTAGTCTCACGTTCAAAGCTGTATTGGATAGTGAGTTTTTGAGCCTGAAATGCAAAAGTTCAAAACATTGTTACCCTTTTGCTCCTCAGTGTATTTGTTAACCTCAATATGCACATTGAATGGCTTTCGGCCGTTTGTTTGGCCGGCTCTACCATACACTCATACAGTGCCTCGCGGAAGTAATCGGCCGCCTTGAATTTTTCAACCTTTTCCCACATTTCAGGTTTCAAACATAAAGATAAAAAATGTAATGTTATGGTGAAGAATCAACAATAAGTGGGACACAGTTGTGAAGTTGAACAAAATGTATTGCTTATTTTAAACTTTTGTAAAAAAGAATAAACTGAAAATTGGGGTATTCGGCCCCTTTACTTTCAGTGCAGCAAACTCACTCCAGAAATTCATTGAATGATCCAATGTTGTCCTAAATGACTGATGATGATTAATATAACCCACCTGTGTGTAATCAAGTCTTCGGACAAGTGCACTTGCTCTGTGATAATCTCAGTTTAAAGCACAGAAAGCATCATGAAGACCAAGGAACACAACAGGCAGGTCCGTGATACTGTTGTGGAGAAGTTTAAAGCCGTATTTGGTTACAAAAAGATTTCCAAAACTTTAAACATCCCAAGAAGCACTGTGCAAGTGATCATATTGAAATGGAAGGAGTATCATACTACTGCAAATCTACCAAGACCCGGCCATCCCTCAAAAATTTCATCTCAAACAAGGAGAAGACTGATCAGAGATGCAGCCAAGAGGCCGATGATCACTCTGGATGAACTGCAGAGATCTACAGCTGAGGTTGGAGAGTCTGTCCATAGGACAACAATCATGTAGTCAAAAAGACTGACTGCACTCACCAAACTGAGGTGTGAACAGGTGCATAACTGAACATGACATAAAATACAAAAAAAGACAGTTTGCACTCTGAAAATGCTAAAGTATGGAAACAATGAATGTGTGAATATGGACCTGCATTACTGCCAAGGAAAATCTAAGAAAAATTAGATATTTAGCATATAGAAATGCCCAGTTGCCACTTCACGGCATATCTCGTAACTGGGTACCTACATTATGCTGAAGCCTCTCTCTGGGTTAAAAACCTCCTGTGTATGGGCAAGTAGGAACCTGCTATATAGGATAAGATTACCTGTGGCAAGTGGGGGAGGGGTGCATGGTCAGACATACACAGGAGGTTTTTAACCCAGAGAGAGGCTTCAGCATAGTGTAGGTACCCAGTTACAAGATATGCCATGAAGTGGCAACTGGGCAGATATACAAATGGCCATTTATACATGCTAAATATCTAATTTTTCTTAGATTTTCCTTGGCAGTAATGCAGGTCCATGTTCACACATTCATGGTTTCCATACTTTAGCATTAACAAAGTGCAAACTGTCTTTTTTTGTATCATAGGACAACAATCAGTCGTACACTGCATAAATCTGGCCTTTATGGAAGAATGGCAAGAAGAAAGCCATTTCTCAACGATATCCATAAAAAGTGTCAATTAAAGTTTGCCACAAGCCACCTGGGAGACACACCAAACATGTGGAAGAAGGTGCTCTGGTCAGATGAAACCAAAATCGAACTTTTTGGGCACAATGCCAAACGATATGTTTGCCGTTAAAGCAACACAGCTCATCACCCTGAACACACCATCCTCACTGTCAAACATGGTGGTGGCGGCATCATGGTTTGGGCCTGCTTTTCTTCAGCAAGGACAGGGAAGATGGTTAAAACTGATGGGAAGATGGATGGAGCCATACAGGATCATTTTTGAAGAAAACCTGTTGGAGTCTGCAAAAGACCTGAGACTGGGACGGAGATTTGTCTTTCAACAAGACAATGATCCCAAACATAAAGCAAAATGTACAGTGGAATGGTTCACAAATAACTGTATCCATGTCTTAGAATGGCCAAGTCAAAGTCCAGACCTGAATCCAATTGAGAATCTGTGGAAAGAGCTGAAAACTGCTGTTCACAAACGCTCTCCATCCAACCTCACTCAGCTCCAGCTGTTTGCGAAGGAATAATGGCCAAGAATGTCAGTCTCTCGATGTGCAAAACTGATAGAGACATACCGCAAGCGACTTGCAGCTGTAATCGCAGCAAAAGGCGGCGCTACAAAGTATTAACTTAAAGGGGCCGAATAATATTGCACGCCCCACTTTTCAGTTTATTATTTTTATAAAAGTATTAAATAAGCAAGACATTTCTTTCAACTTCCCAATTGTCTCCCACTTGTTGTTGATTCTTCACTATAAAATTATTTTTTTTTATCTTTACGGGACCGAATACTTTCGCAAGGCACTGTATATACCATACACCATGGGCGGACATATCATTGGCTCTAGAGGTAAGGGAACTCATTTCTGCGTCCAAAGCAGGTGAAATTGTGCATTTTGATGAGTTATGGGTCTTAAAAGGATCCCATATACTGATCTTGGACGTGAGCCTTTTTTAGTCTGTGTTCGCCAGTGCCATATACTCTTCTAAGTTATCTATGAAAGTGCTGTTGCCAGTTATGTCTGTTGATGGCTTATCTCAAGGAGTGCAATAGTATCGGTAGTCCAAAAATGAGACATGCCAAATCCTTAAAGGGGTTTTCCCTTGAAGAAAGTTAATTTTAAAGTTGATTTTTAATCCATAGACCTTGGAATAATAATAATTTATACAGTTGGATGTGTTTAAAAATTTTTTCTTCTACTGAGACAATGTTATAAATGTGCCCCTGCAATGTGCTGTGTAATGGCCATGTCTGACTATACAGGGACATGGTCTGATCATACCACATCTCCTGGGCAGGGGAGGACACAGAGGAGAGTATACAGATAGCACAACACAAGATCATAGCTGATTCTTCTTGTGAGGTAAAATATTTCCCTGCCTGTTTTTAAAAATATTTTACCTCAAAGAAAAAATAATTTTCTATCCAATGCTGTAATATTTGTATACGTTTTTACTTCCTCCCCAGCCTAGACGATGTGGTATGACCAGACTGTGTCCCTGTACGGTCAGACACGGCCATTACACAGAACATAACAGAAACACATATATAAGATTATCTCAGCACAGAAGCACATTTTTAAGCACATCCAATTATGAAAATGATTATTCCATGATCTATTAATTAAAATGAACTTTGTGGGAATACACCTTTATCATCCTAAACAATCAATTGTTCGGGGCTTCCATACACATTATAGTGTTGCCGATCCCATTCAAATTAGTAGGTTCGGCTGACATTAATCTATGTGTATTGGGGCTTTAGAGATAATTGTCACGCAAATGCAGGTCAAAGAAAAATAATGATTTTGCAATCCCTTTAGAGAAACAGAAATATGATTTCTAAAAGAGTCCTGTTCATTTTCAGCAATAAGTGTTGGACTGTATACTGCTGATATATGATAAAGCTGAAGTGCTGCTAGAGAACAAATCAAGTTTGACAGCGGTTTTAGATGTGGTAAATTTTTTCATACAAATTTGCTTCTACTTTGTAACATTATATATTTTATATTACTGGAGGATTGCTCTTATTCCATTTATATCATTTTTATATATTGTTTTATAATAGTATTTAAAGGGAACCAATCACCAGGATTTTCGTATATAACCTAAAGCCAGTGCTATACTGGCACTATCAGGCTGATTCTCTACATACCGTTAGTGGTCAGCTCGGATGTATAGGTTTTGAAATCCAAGAAAGTAAAGTTTATAAAATTAGCTGCTTGTTGAGTGACAGCAGCTGAGAATCAAATAATATCTGAGGGGGAATTTATAGTTATCCCCTCCCCCTGTTAGAATTAGCATAAGTATGATACAATCAACCTAGCAGGACCTGTGTGAGGTCATACCCATGTGACCAGAAGGGGCAGGGCCTCAGCCAACAAAGCTGGATACCAAGTCACTTGGGTATGATCTCACACAGGTCCTGCAACAGTCAAAGTGAACCATTTGTATAACATTTATGCTAATTCTAACAGAAGGAGGGGATAACTATGAATATATTATCTGATCCTCAGCTGCTGTCACAAAACAAGCAGCTAATTTTATAAACTTTACTTTCTTGGATTTCAAAACCTAAACATCCGAGCTGACCACTACAGGTATGTATAGAGTCAGCCTGATAGTGCCAGTATAGCACTGGCTTTAGGTTATATATGAAAATCCTGATCATTGGTTGCCTTTAATCCTTTGTATAATATTCTCTATTCATACCAGTATACTGATGAAGACTCCAGGTTGCTGCTGAAACGTTTTGTGAAATTACTAGACTTATGTTATTCATAGTAAACTGATTCTTCTACTGATCCCTCTGCATGATGTGTTGGTTGGCGGTCATATTCCTCTTACAGCTCATACCGATAGAACAGCAATCAGCGGTTTACACACCCAATCTCAGCCTGAATAAGGACAACTCTTTCAAGTATTCTCTGACTTTGATTTTTATCTCGATGGTTTCCCTGGGTGGGGACACCATGAAACACTTTTGAATCTTTTTGCTGCTTATCAGTGTAAACTTTGCTAGGCTCCTAAAGGCAAAGAAGCCACTTGGATTCTATGGTTTCAAGTGTAGCCTTTTCATTAGCTTGTTCCAATTTTTGTGCTTTCAATCTAAATTAGAGACGAGATCAAAGTGCTTATCAATTAGTCATGACTGAATAGTAAATATACGGGTTCAGATTATTCATAACGAATCCCAAAGTACTATTCCAGTATTCGTCATAAATAACAACCTAATACAAGTCAGTGGGGAGCCTGAGCATTTTTCTTGAGGATTTCCCAGAAAAATGCTCTGGCTCGCCATTGACTTTCATCAGGTTCATTATTCTTGACGAATACCGGAATAGTACTTTTGGATTTGTTATGAATAATCCGAAGCCAAATAGTTAGTTTTCACTCATCACTACATATCATTTAATTCCAGAATTATTAGACTGAAAAAGTATATGCACATTTTTTTTTATACCACCCTATACTTCATAGATCAGTAAAATTGTTGTATGTATCCAGGAACTGGTTGTCTTTTTCTGTTCACCATCACATTCCTCTGTATTAGTGACGGTATGACTCATTCTTGGCTGTCCTGTATTTTATGAGTAAAGTATGTCCCATTTAGTCTAGGTAGAAATATAACTTTGAGGGAAGGGCAAGGCTGTAAGTGAAACTAAATAAGTGGTCTTACTGTCTGCATAATGGGGCAGTAATACAGGGTGAGCTGCAAAGCTACTCTATACTAGTGCAGAATACATACATACTTGTATTTGACTTAAAAGGGGTTATTATGGACTTTTTTTTCCCTATGAGGCTAAGCACTTCTTGGCAGGGAGTTACTAGCTAACTAACTCTTCAGTCAAGTGGCAGTCTCTCCCAGCTCACAGCTGTTCATGTGCCAGCGCTGCTTTTTCTGCTTCCTATGATGTTCCGTGACAAGGCAGTTCTCTCTCTGCTGCTCTGATCTTTTGACTGGGTATCACTGCAGACGTCATGTTGAGTGACAGTTGGCACCCCATTGCATTAGACTGATCCAGCTGTCAATCAGCATGACGTCAACAGAGACGCCCTGACGACAGAGTAGTGCAGAACAGAGAATAGTTCATATGGAAGAAAGAAAGCGGCACTCTCCATCGCCAATGAGTAAAAATCCAATTAATTTAAACATGCAGAGAAGAGGCTGGGTGCGGGCTCTCTGAGGACTACGGCCATTTTGCTTGTCCTACCCCCTGCATATTCTAAGCTGGCACCCTTTAGTGACTTTCATGTGGCACTAAAGGGTGTTTAGCCTTGTATTTAGCTAAATAAATAAATAATTAAATAATTAAAAAATGACTTGGGGTCCCAACCCATTTATGATAGCCAGCTAGGGTAAAGCAGACAGCTGCAGCCTGCAGACAACAGCTGGCAGCTTCACCTTGACTGATAATCCAAAACGGAGGGCACCCCAGGCTGGTTTTTAAATTTATTATAAATAATTAATTTATGTTTATATTGAGTGATACTGCACCCAATCTCCCTGGGTTCACAGCACAGCAATGTGAGCTGCAGTAAGCTCAGCGTCACTGAACGCAGGAAGCTGGCTGACAGCCGTTCTGTGCATGTGACCACCATCTTTTGAGAAGGAGAAGGAGGGATCGCAGGGGATCAACGCTGCTCAAGGTACCGAGGACACCGGGGAACACCTTGGGGGAGGTTATAGAGGGTGACCTAGCTGGATATGGGGAGGAGCTTTCTGTCGCATCTGTCATGTGACAGAAGAGGAGGATGAATGTGGCTGTCATGCCACACGTGCACCACCATCTTGGATTATTGAAAGGGGGTTAGGGATTGGGGGGGCACTTTGTCGACACCGGGAGACCAGGGGAGGAGATTTATCTCCCATCTGACATGTTTGATCATGCCAGGTAGGATATAAATCATTTACTGTAACGTGACCATCTTTATATGGTGCATAATGGTGATCATGTGACCGGGAAAAAACGGCCGGAATCATGATCTCCAAGGTCTCAGCTACTCCTGTAGCTGAAACCCCGGAGATTTTCCGACGCTGGAGGGCGCTATTTACTTTTTTTCTTGCCGCCATTTTAAAATGGCGGATTGGAATAAGTATATTGTTCTGACGCCGTTTTAATCCGTATGGCCATCGTAAATGGGTTAATGGAGGACACACATGATCACCTCACTCCTGCTGCCACCACCTCCCTGCAGTGGTGACCCTGCTCTTGCATCCTGTGGGTCCTCTCCACTGCAATTTCAAAAATCAATATTACATATGAAAATAAGCAACTCTGTAAGATATCTTATCAGACAAATCTGCTTCTTTCTCTGCCAGAATTGATCAGTCATTATCACAATTCTGAGGTAAAATCTGTAATCAGTGAAGACTTTCCCATTACTGATGGAGAAGATGGCAGCTGTTACTGATTAGATTCTTTGACAAAGGGATTTACTAGAGGAAGAGGAAGGAGATAGAGACAGATGGAGGAGCTAGAGGTAGAACTCTGCCCCCTATGTCCTCTTCTATCTACATAGAATCTCATCAGCACGTCCAACCTCATTCGGCAGTGGAGCAGTGTCACAGGAGGCAGGGTCGCAGCTAAAGGACATCAGCGGTGGCAGCACCAGGGCCCAGGGCTGGGAGGAGTGGGTATTGCTACGGTGCGATATGAGCGCCATTGATTTACGGGCAGTGGACTTGATGGTCTTCAGAAAAATGGCTGTGGAGGCAGAGCATGCACAAACTGAGATCTCAGAGAACTGAGTTCTCAATATGTGTGTGCGCTGCTTCCGACACAATGAACTTCAGGAAAATGGCTGCATAGAGGGAGAATGCGCAGATTTAGATCTTGGCTCTCCAAAATCTCATTTTGTATGTGTGCTGCCTTGGCAGCAATTTTTCTGAAGCTCATCAAGTCCACTGCCTAGAGATCAATGGCACCCGCATCTCATTGCCACGACACCTCCTCCCAGCCGTGGGTCCGCAAAATTGGCCCACTCGTGCAGCAGGCACCGCCGTTTTTCAGGGGCAACCCTGCTCCACCTCCGTGCCCCGTTGTGAGCTATATCTGGATTATAAGATGAGGGTTCAGGGTACTGCACCTCACCATAGGTGCAGTATTCATCCCGGGTAAAGAGGAGGTCATTGCCAGTAAACAACCACAATCCACCACCATACATAGTTAGATGCCCTCTCACTGGGACTGGGCTAGGATAGAGACATTGGAGGGTAGTCATCATTAATGTAGTTGACCCTCTGCACCCTAGTTCAGGAACCTGGGGGGAGGAGCTTAAAACAAACATTCAGGTAGTTACAGTTAAGGGGGCTTTACACGCAATGACATATCTAACGATATGACGTCGTGGTCACAGATTTTGTGACGCACATCCGGCGTCGTTAGCGAAGTCGTTGCGTGTAACAGCTACGAGCGAGTGTTAACGATCAAAAATACTCACCTAATCGTTGATCGTTGACACGTCGTTCATTTTTAAAATCTCGTTGGTCATTGTGGACGTAGGTTGTTCATCGTTCCTGAGCCAGCACACATCGCTAAGTGTGACACCCCGGGAATGACAGACAACAGCTTACCTGCATCCTGCGGCAACGAGGTGGGCGTATCGTTAATGCGGCTGCTCTCCGACCCTCCGCTTCTATTGGTCGGCCACTGTGTGACGGCGCACGAACCTCCCCCTTAACAAAGAGGTTGTTCGCCTCCCACAGCAACGTCGCTAGGAAGGTAAATGTAAGAAAAAAGGTATACCAAACACGGGATCACCACAATTATATGTTACATAGAAATATTATTTTATTGCACACAAAAACAACACATGTCTCCCATCAGGAGTGTCGGACACACAAGGATTCGATTAAAAACACTTAAAAAATGCCCATGGCATAATAAACCAACACATTGGGAAACATTAATATCAATGTTATTATACAAAATACAGATTGCTTCTCCCCATGTACAATAAGTACACCTATATTTTTTAAAGATGATACATTGGCCTTGTACCGTTTTATATATTAAGTACCACAGTTAGTCCTATTGTATCACAGACCAAAACAAGCCCACTATCTATAGCCTATATAGGGTCCCTAGGGAACTGCCTAAGGTCCTTGTGAGATGCTGTAGAAAGACCCAGTATCAATCAAAAGATCTTACACACTATCACAGACTGTATAGGTCTGTCTTTATCAGCACTAATATCAGATGGCCATTTAAACATCACTAGTGATGTGTCACACTAAAGGTCCAGTCACACTAAGCAACTTACCAGCGATCCCAACAACGATAGGAATCGCTGGTAAGTTGCTAGGAGGTTGCTGGTGAGATGTCACACTGCGACGCTCCAGCGATCCCACCAGCAACCTGACCTGGCAGGGATCGCTGGAGCGTGGCTACACGAGTTGCTGGTGAGCTCACCAGCAACCAGTGACCAGCCCCCAGTCTCCTAGTTACAGCACACATCAGGTTAATTAACCCGATGTGTGCTGCAGCTAAATGTGCACAGAGCAGGGAGCAGCGCACACTGAGCGCTGGCTCCTTGCTCTCCTAGTTACAGCACACATCGGGTTAATTGCCTGATGTGTCCTGCAGCTAAATGTGCACAGAGCAGGGAGCAGCGCACACTGCTTAGTGCTGTCTCCTTGCTCTCCTAGTTACAGCACACATCGGGTTAATTACCTGATGTGTGCTGCAGCTACATGTGCACAGAGCAGGAGCCGGCACTGACAGTGAGAGTGGAGGAGGCTGGTATCAAAGGTAAATATCGGGTAACCAAGGACAGGGCTTCTTGGTTACCCGATGTTTACATTAGTTACCAGCCTCAGCAGAAGCCGGCTCCTGCTGCCTGCACATTAGTTGTTGCTGTCTCGCTGTCACACACAGCGATCTGTGCTTCACAGCAGGACAGCAACAACTAAAAAATGGCCCAGGACATTCAGCAACAACCAACGACCGCACAGCAGGGGCCAGGTTGTTGCTGGATGTCACACACAGCAACATCGCTAGCAACGTCACAAAAGTTGTTCGTTACCAGCGATGTTGCTAGCGATGTTGCTTAGTGTGACGGGGCCTTAAGTCACAATGCCCACAGTTCATGAAGAGGATAACTATGCTTTAAATGACGCAATATAGAACTATGGAGTTCTACACAATCTGCTACTTAGTCACTCAGGACAGACCAATGCCTTATGCTGATACATAGCATTCAGCCATGCCAATCTATACTCACTGTCCGTGACACATCGCTAGGATGAGGAGAGCCATACATACTATATATACTGTATGGCTCTCCTCATCCTAGCGATGTGTCACGGACAGTGAGTATAGATTGGCATGGCTGAATGCTATGTATCAGCATAAGGCATTGGTCTGTCCTGAGTGACTAAGTAGCAGATTGTGTAGAACTCCATAGTTCTATATTGCGTCATTTAAAGCATAGTTATCCTCTTCATGAACTGTGGGCATTGTGACTTAGTGTGACACATCGCTAGTGATGTTTAAATGGCCGTCTGATATTAGTGCTGATAAAGACAGACCTATACAGTCTGTGATAGTGTGTAAGATCTTTTGATTGATACTGGGTCTTTCTACAGCATCTCACAAGGACCTTAGGCAGTTCCCTAGGGACCCTATATAGGCTATAGATAGTGGGCTTGTTTTGGTCTGTGATACAATAGGACTAACTGTGGTACTTAATATATAAAACGATACAAGGCCAATGTATCATCTTTAAAAAATATAGGTGTACTTATTGTACATGGGGAGAAGCAATCTGTATTTTGTATAATAACATTGATATTAATGTTTCCCAATGTGTTGGTTTATTATGCCATGGGCATTTTTTAAGTGTTTTTAATCGAATCCTTGTGTGTCCGACACTCCTGATGGGAGACATGTGTTGTTTTTGTGTGCAATAAAATAATATTTCTATGTAACATATAATTGTGGTGATCCCGTGTTTGGTATACCTTTTTTCTTACATTTGCGTAGTTTTGTATACCTGGAGATCCCACGGGTTGGTGCCCTTCCCCCCCCTTCTTTGTCTATACGTCGCTAGGAAGGTAAGTTCATGTGACGGGTGTTAGCGATATTGTGCGCCACGGGCAGCGATTTGCCCGAGACGCACAAACGACGGGGGCGGGTGCTTTCACGAGCGACGTCGCTAGCGATGTCGCTGCGTGTAAAGCAGCATTTAGTGAGCAACCAGGAAACAAGTGAGACGCAGGAGGACACGGTCGCTGAGGGGAGAGCTGATAGCTCCCTCAGGACCAGCGCACACTGCAGGGTGCGGAGCCCTAGGCTGGTGGGCACTGCAAGTCCTGCCAGCAGAATCCGTTGGGCAGAGGATTTCAAGTCTTCTGACCCACACACAGTGCCCGGGGCACAGCAGCACATAGAGCCAGGGGTCGTGACCATAGGGCGGCCTCATCTACGGACTCGCACTGCCTGCTATACGGGACGGGGAAAGAAACCATCCCCAGGACTTGGATCCCAGTGTAGCTTCAAGCCACAGGGACTCTCACAACACGGCGCAGGGAGGAATGACTCACTGAAAGAAACACCGGTTCTGACATCCGAACTATCCGGGATCCGCTGGAGCCCATGACAGCAGAGTATGGCAGTCCAAAGGAGGTGACATCTCAGTGAGCATAGAACTTAAACTGCAACCGATGTCGTCGTCTAATCCTTCCCGCGCCCCGCACTCCTTCATTAGAGTGGACTACTACTCCCCACATCCTACCTGGGGCCTAAGCTATGCCTGTGGAGAGCTCTACCATCTGAGCTGTGTTATCATCCGCCTCGGAGAAGACCTCCTGCAGTGGCGGCTAATACCTGGCCGCACACCACAGATGGCGTCATGAATAACTACTCCCATCATCCCCATCTCCCCTTTTCATTGATACCGACGGGGTCAGGGAACCGGCCGGCCCAGGCTGCTGTGACATCCCAAACCCTCACCGGCCCAGTGACAAGTAACCACAAGACCCCATGGGCGCGTCAGATGCACCCCCATTTTCTCCCCAATTTTGGGAGAAAAAAAGTGCATCTTATAATCCGAACAATACCGTAATTGAAATAGTGTCTAGGCAGTTATACATGTAAAAAAGTCAAGTCAATTAGCAATTGAATGGAGCAGAACAGCTAGACCCTTCAATAAAGGAAAGCAGACGACCCCAAAAGAATAGAACCCCAAAGACCCCGTGAGACTCAAAGCAATAAGGGTTGGTAAGTGCTAGGCTCTCACACAACCCTTATTGTTTTGGGTCTTTTCAGTGCGATTCTTTTCGGGGGTATCTGCTTTTCTTGGTGAAGGAAGTCTGCCATATACTACGATAAAGTACCGTATGTAAACATTTGAGGAAGAAATAACTCCTCCTAGTGTATTGACCCCCAGGCAACATGAGGGCAAAAAGAAAAAGCTATTCTGTCGAGTACAAGAAAGAAATCATGGAGGACTGCCAGGGCAAACATGTTACAGCTTTCTGCAAAGAGAAGTTGTTGGATATCCAATGGTCCAAAATGGTGAACAGAGTATGATAACCATAGTCAACAGGTTACAAGGGAAATGCTAAGAAGCGCAAATGTGGGTCAGGTGGGCAACACTTGTTTCCTGAGCTGGAAGACATGATCTGTGAATGGGTTGCTGACTGGAGAGCAAAGGCTTTGGCCATGAGAATGCATGTAGATTATTAATCATGGAAAAATAAGACATCCCTTGAAAACAAAGCTCTAATGCATCTTTTCGAGAAAAAAATAATTTACAATCCTGTCTTTTTTTAGGAGACACACGGTATATTCATCTGTAAAGGGAAGCTTCAGACATCTCACCTTGCATTTGGTGATTAGTCTAGATATCCCTCTTGTTAAGTACAGTTTCTTTAAAAAGTTTTCCCAGTTTTTTCTTTTTTGTCGTGTAAAAAAATCATACCAAGAAGAATCCTTTCAGAACATTTTCCACCTTTAATGTCACACAATCTGATTAATTCAGTTGAAAAATAAACTGAAATCTTTTCAACTCGAAAAAGAGAAATAAAGAACTAAAATAATGAGGTAGCATCTGTGGAAAGGCCTCTGCAGGTTAACCCACAGATTTTCTGTAGATTCAGGTCTGGGCTCTGGTTGCGCGATTCCAAATCTTTGATCCTCTTCTGGCGAAGCCATTCTTTTGTTATTGTTCATATATGCTTCAGGCCATTGTCTTGCTTCCTCTACATCTTCAGCTTTTCATCAGAGGCATGATGGTTTTATTGCAAAATTTAATGATATTTGGAACTGTTCATAATTCTTTCCACCTTGATTAAATAATCCCCAGTTCCAGCTGCAAAAAAACATCCCCAGGTCCAGCTGCCAAAAAAAGCCCCAAATCATAATACTGCCTCCACCATGCTTTACTGTGGGTATTGGTTTCTTTTGGTGATGTGCTATGCTGACTTTGTGCCAAACATACAGTACCTTTTGGAATAAAAAAGCCCAAAAGTTCAACCTAGTCTCATCAGACCATAACCACTTTTCCCACATGCTTTTGGCAGACTTGATGTAAGTTTTGGCAAAACCTAGCCAAACTTTACAGGACAGACATATGAACAATATGGGAGACTGTTATTACAAGCAGTAAACAACCAGTACTTGCCAGAAAATCCTGCAGCTCCTTTAATGTTGTTATAGGACTCTAGGCAACCTCATCAATTTTTGAGGAATGTCCATTTTTAGGTAATGTCACTGTTGTGCCAAATTTAAGCTACTTCTTCAAAGTGTTCTTCTAATTCCATGGAAATTGTACCCCTCTTCTTACTAATGATGTCCAACAATGAGATGTCCTTGCTGTGTTATAAGCGGTTTACAGCTCTTGGTGTTTGCGGTAAAATTTAACTTGAAAAAATGTCAGGAAGACTAGAACGGAAACTTTATGTGGGGTTAATCAGAATCTCTTAAAATGATGGCAGCTGTGCATTGACTACTGCTTTAACATTAGTTTAAATATGATTGGATAATTCTGAACAAAACCACATCCCCAGTTGTAAAAGGGTGCGGACATTTATGCAACCACATTATTTTAATTTTATTTAATTTCCCACATCAAAATTATTTCAGTGTGTTTCTCATTGGATTTGTACAGATTATGGGAGAAATTAAAAGGTGGAAAAAACCCCAGAAATTATTCTTTTTTTTACATTAAAAAATCATGGCATTTTAAATGTGTAGACTTTATATACAGTGTGTCCACCCATATTCTGTCCACCGCCATTAACTTGAGAACGGCGGCAGCTATAGGCATAGAAGTGGTGTCTAGGTATAGTAAAGTAACCATGCGCTACGCAATCAAACCACCTATAGCGCCACTTGGTGGAACACAAAGGAGTTAGCATTTTTATGTCGAAAACGGAACGAGATAGAGAAAAAAAAATGAATTACAAAGTTGTAGGGCATCATCAATTTAATATGAATTGACACCTTGCATACCGAAATGCTATGATATGAAACCCATGACCCCCCCCCCCAAAAAAAACATTGAATGCTGGTCACGCATATGGCGCTCATTTAACTTTGATGCTCAAAGTGGCCACCGTCAGCTGCAATGCACATCTGGACTCTGGACAGCATACTGTATCTTGCTGCACGTTGTGCAATATGGTAGGTGACACGTTTGCACAAGCATCTGTAATACGTCGTCGTAGGTCCTGCAATGTTGGTGGAGGGGTCGCATATACCTGCTGTTTAATGTGACCTCACAGAAAGACGTCCAAAGGGGTCAGGTCAGGTGAGCGTGGAGGCAACTCCACGCAGCCACCATACCCAATGACTTGTAGGAAGGTCTCCATGCGGTATCGCTTCACGTCCGCAGCCTTGTGAGTTTTACACATTCTAATTATAGCATTTCTGTATGCAAGGTGTCGATTCGTATGGAATTGATGATGCCCTACAACTTTGTAATTCCCTTTTTTCTCTATCTCGTTGCGTTTTCGAGATAAAAATGCAACTCCATTGTTTTCCACCAGGTGGCGCTAAATATAGGTGGTTTCATTGCGTAGTGCATGGATAATTTACTGTACCTAGACACCACTTCTATGCCTATAGCTGTTGCCGTTCTCAAATTAATGGCGGTGGACAGGATATGGGTGAACACACTGTATTCATTGTGCCATTATCATATAGCACATTGATGGTAGTGTACATGGGATATAAGAACTGTGCATCTGACTATCACCGAGTGCACCGTAGCCTCTGATGATACACATGGCTCTAAGTGCTTCACTATATTATTGATGTCTTTGATTTATTTCATAAAAAGACTAAATAAAGAAAATGCTAAACAATCCAGCGAAATGTGCATCAGGTATGCTCTTCCTGACACCCAAGATGGGGACAAAATAATTGAGGGTCAGACGGGGAAAAGAAAAAAAATGAAGACATATGCACATTTTGCAGGATAGTCTGGCTTCTGCTGAGTAGCTGAATAAGTGCTTTGACCTATTAGGCTGGACTCACACAAACGTGTGGCATCCGATGTGAGAGCATCAGATACGATACGCCAAGGACCCCCGGCTCAGGCTGGGAAAATCGCAGCATGTTGCGACTTTTCTCGCATCCAGAATCTGGATGCGAGAAAAGCTGACCAACTGCTCTCTCTCATTGACTAACATTGGTCAGAGTGCAATGCGAGATTTTCTCGCATAGCACTCGTCCGTTTTTCACACTTGTGTGAGCGTGCCCTTACGCAAAGAAACTAAATAAAGAAGATGATGGACAATCCAGTGAAATGCAGGTTGTTGACACTCTTCCTGACATCTGAGATGGAGATAGAACAATTAAGGATCCGATATGGATAGGAACATATAGATACCATGCACTAATAATTGTCAAAGGAGTAAAATAAATCAATCAGAAAATATAGGAAGGGTTAAAAATGAGAGGCTTGTCTCACTTTACTAAGTGTTATAGATCAGACCACCGACTACATAAATATAGTGAAGCACTCAGAGCTTAGCCTACCATCACAGGCTCAGTGGTGCTCAATGATGATCTAGTGAGGCACCTGGAACTTGTATGTGAAGCGTGATTAAATCCCATATACACAGCCACCAATGTGCCAAATCATATTGGTACTTAAAGCGTTTTCTAGTCTACAATCACTTCATGTGACTACAGACTGTCAAATCATGACAGTGGGCAAGTCACACACTATGGAATAACTATGGAGAAGGAAATTCAAAGGAGCAAAGTATTTTGAGTGCCAGTCCTTCTTTTCTTCTACCTTGTGGGGTTGCCATCCCTGGACACAACCACTTACATGTGTGATTGAGAGTGCCGCCCAGAATTTCTTCAGTGTGCAATTCATATGTATGCCACTTGTGAGTAGGAGGTCATGTGATCGCAAGTATGCAATTTACATACTTAGAGTCATATGCCGATTATTCTCATTTCATCAAAAGGAACTGGACAAGACCAGTCAGCATGTGAGGTTTAAAGCACACATTCTGTTCTGATAATTAAATCAGCATGACAGGGTGATATAAGCTGCTTTGTCATAGTTAAAGGGAACCTGTCACCATTTTTGGGATTATAAACTGTGGCCACCACCACTGGGCTCTTATATACAGCATTCTAACATGCTGTATATAAGAGCCCAGGCCGCTGTGTAGAACGCAAAAATGACTTTATAATACTTACCTAAACGGTTGGTGCGGTGCAGATGGGTCAGACGGGTTTCTCCGTTCTCCTGGTGCAGTGTCTCCTCTTTTGGCCATCTTGGTCTTCCTTCTTCTGAAGCCTGGGTGCATGATGCGTCCTACGTCATACACACGCGCTGGCATTGAGGTCCTGCGGAGGCGTACTTTGATCTGCCCTGTACAGGGCAGATCAAAGTATTGTAGTGCGACTGAGCCCTATACATATTATATATATTATAAGAGCCCAGGCCGCTCTGCATAATGTAAAAAAACAGCTTTTATTATACTCACCTGTGTGGCGGTTTGTTCCGATGGGCGTCTCTGATCTTGATCTAGTGCCTCCTATCTTCTTGCGATCTCCGTCCTCCTTCCCTGCTTCGTGTGAATGACGTGTCTTAAGTCATCCACACAGAGTCCTTCACTGTGCTCCTGCGCACTTTGCTCTGCCTGCAGTGGGGCAAAAAGAAGTACTGTAATGTGCAGGCATATGGAAAGGTCAAAGAACGCCGGTGCATGCGCACTACAATATTTTGATCTGCTCTCAGCAGGTAAGAGAGAAGTGCGCAGGAGCACAATGGAGGACATTGTGTTTATGACGTAGGACGCGTCATCCACACGGTGCAGAGAAGGAGGACAGCGATGGAAGGAAGAGAGGAAAAACTGGACTGAGACCAGCGATGCTCAATGGACCAGACCACCCCACAGGCGAGTATAATACAAGCTGTTTTTTTATGTTATACAGAGCAGCCCGGGCTCTTAAATACATTATTCTAGAATACTCTATATTCGAGCTTACTGGTGGTGGCTGCAACTTATAGGGGTCAAATATTGTGACAGGTTCCCTTTAAGGTTAATTTTCATGTTAAGGAATGACTGCAAGTTTTTGGAATTCTGATATTTCTTCATAACAATCAAGAATTAATGCACATTGCCACTATATAAACCCTAAGCACGGTGGGCTCAATTGTTAGCACGGTTGCTTTGCAGCACTGGAGTCCAGGGTTTCACTCCCAAAAGGAGTTTGCATGTTCCTCCCGTGTTTGTGTGGGTTTCCTCCCACAATCCAAAGACATATTAGTGGCAAAACTAGATTGTGAGCCCCAATGGGAACAATGATAATAATCTCTAAAGCGCTGTGAAATATGATGGTGATAAATAATCAATGCATAAACTAAAGTTGGGTCAGTCTCACAACTTTTGGACATGGCTGTATATGGTCAATTGCAATCAACATTCAACCAGATTTACTAGTTATTCTGGATCAGTTCTGGAGAATCCCAATCAGATTTTGTTTCAAGTCAGGAACATTTTTGGATGAATTAACTTTACAAAAAGCTGCTATTGACTGTTCCAGTTGAGAAATGTGTAACCTGCCAGGAGTCTTTTCTGATCCAGTAGCTAGGTTTCCAAGTCCCATGGAATCGGATGAACTTTCACGCAGCTTGTGGCTGGTTCCAGCACTTGCCTCTGTACACACATTTTCTCTTTTACTTAAGACCTTTCTAACATTACACCCACACGGCTGATATTCAGCAAATAGTGCATAACATTCTCCCACAAGTGCTTAACTTTAGCAGGACACACCAAGGTCTACAAAGAAATGCAATCTTTGATCACAATACTGTTTAAAACGCAAAGAGCTTGTAAGAAGGTAGAAAATAGGTCCACCATCATCCTCTTAAAAAAATTAATCCATTCACCCCCCCAACGATTTTCCATTTTTCGTTATTTCTTTCACTTCTTCCAAGAGCCGTAACTTTATTTTTCCATCAATATAGTCAATATGATGGCTTGTTTTTTGTGGTATGAGTTGTGCTTTTGAACATCATTGATTCTGCCCATATTGTACTGGAAAATGGGAACAAAAATACAATTGCGGTGAAATTGCAAAAAAAAGTGCAATTATACGATTGTTTTTATTTACTGTGTGCACTATTTTGAAAAACTGACCAGGCATTATGATTCCCCAGGTCAGTACGAGTTCATAGATACCAAACTTGTATAGTTTTACTTTTATCTAAGTAGTGAACATTTTTTAGGATCTGGGTCTCAGTAATGTTTTTTATTTTGCTTCTTGAGCTGCCATATTTAATTATTCAATTTTTGTGTAGATGCAATGTTTAATTGCCATTTTATTACAATGCTGTGGCAACTAAAAAAAACCGTAATGTTGGCGCTTGGAATTTTTCACGCTACACCGTTACCAGAGTAATTGATTTTATATTTTGATACATTTGGCATTTCTGAATGTGGAGATACCAAATATGTGTATTATTATTGTTTGATTTTCAATGGGGAAAAAAGGGGGTGATTTGAACTTTTGGGTTTTTTAAAACTTTTTTTTACTGTTCGATCGATTGTGCTGATCAGAGTGATGCTTGAGCATTGTTCTGTTCAGCAGAAATGCGGATGTATGTTATTTTGTTCATGATTATTGGACTTGTCTATGTATGCCCCTTTTCACATGTAAAGTGCCTGTCTGATCGCTTCTGCTAATCAGAGCGGTGCTTCAGCGTCATAAATGCTGCTCTCCTGTTAGTGCTAGTGCTCTGCCAACAGTCACAAAAATTCATGGTAGCATCAGGGGTCATCAGCTGACCCCACGTTACCATGACAACACATTCGCGCACCGTGATCGCTGGAGTCGCGATGGTGGCGAGGAATGGCTCAACTCCCACCGAAGCTCATTAGGTTGTGCTGTCAGAGTTTGACAGTGCGATCTAAGGGGTTAAAAGGCCTCCCGATCCACCTGTGCCTCTTTGCCTCATATGTCTGCTGATCAGATCACAGACATGTGCAGGAATTCCTGCGGGTTTGCCATGGGAGCCTGTGCTAACAGGAGAGATAAGGAGCAGGACGTACCAGTACATCCTTGGTCATGAGGGGTTAAGGACTAATGCCAGATAAACCCTACTGTCATTTTGTGAACTGTTAAGAAATGATATATTTTATCTGTTATGGGTTACTGTTGATACTGTTGTAGTGGAGATATAACCTGGTCACTTAGTGTTTTTATTGTTTTTCAAATGTAATATGCGTGCAGCCTTTTGCCATGTAATACATAATGTCTCTTGTGCTGCGTATGCCAGGGAAGCCATTAACAGAAATTTTTGGCCCCAAACAGTACAAAAATCAGGACCCCAATGACCATTTCAACATCACTCACAAAAAGGAAGCATAAAATACACTAGCAGAGCCAAAAAATAGCATAACACAGTGGGAAATAGCCTCCTTCCCACAGCAAGATCAATTCCATAAAACACCTACTTAGTGAAACCAACGAAATACTGCATTGAAGCACAAAATACATTCCCAGTGAGGTGAATCAAAACTCCACAAAGCTTCAAAAATACTTTGAAAATAGGGAAATCGTGTAAAATACCCCCAGCAACACCAGGGAAATGGAAGTCCCTGGGATCACTTATCAATCATTCAGCATCAGTCAACTGAAACTGCCCTAACTAAAGTCACCAGTGACTTACTAGCTGCCAAAGCCAAGCGACACTTCTCTGTCCCCCTCCTCCTGGACCTGTCCTCTGCCTTCGACACAGTGGACCATACCCTCCTACTACTACCGATTCTCTCATCTCTTGGCATTACAGATTTGGCCTTATCTTGACTTTCTTCCTACCTATAGACTGGACATTCAGCAACTCCCGCTCTCAGACCACCAACTCATCTCCCCGCCTATCTGCCAGTATCACCTCATTACTGACCAGAATCCCACAGTGTGTCTGCTATTTCATCCTTTTTTCTTGGCTTCATTTCTAAAACTTAAATGTGAAGAAAACAGAATTTATATTCATTCCCAAATCTCACTCAAGCCACCCAACAGACCTATCCATCATAGTCAATGGTTGCTCACTCTCCCCATTCCCGCAAGCTCCCTGTCTAGGGGTAACCCTGGACTCTACTCTCTCCTTCTAGCCACATATCCAAACCCTTTCCAGCTCCTGCCAACTCAAACTCAAAATTATTTCCCAGAGCCATATATTCCTTAACAAAGATTCTGCAAAAACACTAGTGTGTGCCTTAATCTCCCACCTTGACTACTGCAACCTCCTTTTCTTTGGCCTCCCTTCTATCAGTCTTCCACCCCTACAACCCATCCTAAACTCTGCGGCCCGATTAATCCACCTTTTCCCCTGCTATTCCCCAGCCTCTCCTCTGTGCCAATCCCTTCACTGGCTTTCCATTGTCCAAAGACTCCAGTTCAAAACTCTAACCATGACATACAAAGCCATCCTCAACCAGTCTCCTTCATACACCTGTGATCTAGCCTCCAGGTACATACCTGCATGCAACCTCTGATCCTCACAAGATCTCCTTCTCTCCTGCCCTCTTATCTCCTATTCCCACAATCGCATAAAAGATTTCTCTCATGCATCCCCCATACTCTGTAAATCTACCTCAACATATCAGACTCTCACTTACCATGGAAACCTTCAAAAGGAACCTGAAAACCTACTTTTTCCGACAAGTCTTCAACCTGCAGTAACCCTCAGTCCACTGTACCACTGCATGACCAGCTCTACACTCACCTACTGTACCCTCACCCATCCCCTGTAGACTGTGAGCCCTCGTGGGCAGGATCCTCTCTCCTCCTGTACCAGTCGGTGACTTGTATTGTTAATGAATTATGTACTTTTTTTTTTATTATGTATACCAGTTTTCACATGTAAAGCGCCATGGAATAAATGGCGCTGTAAAAATAAATAACAATAATATTGAACCATTAGATTTCTTTATTCCAAGATTTTTTTAAAAGCGTGTTCAAGAAAGAAGTTATTACGAATCCAATGTATAGGTAATAATTCTTAGATAGGGGACCAAACGGTCACCAGAACGGGGCTCCAAATTGAATAGCGTAGCTGTGCACATTCTTGACCGTTGCCCCACTAATTCTGTATGGGACTGCCAGAGATAGGGCTCTTTTCCACTTGCGATTTTCATGTGCGAGTACGATCTGATAAAAATCGGATTGCACTCAGACCAGTTTTAATCAATCAGGTCGTGTCCTTCTGCTATATTTTCCTCAGCTCTGATTGTGCTGAGGATCAAATCGCAGCATGCTGCATAGATCGCACCAGACTTGCTATGGGTGCGAGAAAAATATCGCACGGCATTACATACACATGTCACATGGATCTTTGGTAAGAAAAATCCAAACACTCACACGGCACTCGCATGTCATATGGATGCTAGGTGAGGAAAAAAATGCAGACCATACGCATGACACTCATCCCACTTTTCTGAGCGAGTATCGCAGTGATTATTTTATCGCAAGTAGAAAAGAGCCCATTGCTAAACACTTAACTCAGCATCCTCTGGCAGTCCCATGTAGAATAAAGAGAATTATGTTTGAGCATGCACACTGTTCTAGCCAAATAGATGACCGAAGTTGCAGTTTTGGCAATTGTTGGAGGTCTCAACAGTCAGACCCCACTGATAATAATAATCTTTATTTCTATAGCGCCAACATATTCTGCAGCACTTTACAATTCAGGAGGATCATATACAAGCAAGTAACAGTTATAGAAAAGACACGGTGGCTCAGTGGTTAGCACTACAGTCTTGCAGCGCTGGGGTCCTGGGTTCAAATCCCACCAAGGACACTATCTGCAAGGAGTTTGTATGTTCTCCCCGTGTTTGCGTGGGTTTCCTCCGGATACTCCGGTTTCCTCCCACACTCCAAAGACATACTGATAGGGACCCTAGATTGTGAGCCCCAATGGGGACAGTATTACCAATGTATGTAAAGCGCTGTGGAATTAATAGCGCTATATAAATGAATAAAATTATTATTATTATTATTATATTTAAAGGGAAAAAAAAAAAAAAAGACAACCCTGCTCGTGAGAGCTTACAATCTACAATGAGATGGGGGGGGGACAAGGTACAAGTGCTTATTTACAATGACAATCCAGCCATCTCAAGAAAATGGGGGATAGATAATGGCTTCCTGGATCAGTTGGCCAGAGCCTTGAGATACATTTGGGTGCCATGGAGTTTGACGTGGGGTAAGTTTCTGAGAAGATGGAGGGATTAGGTGAAATTAGTTTGGCTAGGGATTGTGATAGGCCACCCTAAAAAGATGCGTTTTTAGGGTGCGTCTGAAGCTGAGTAAGTTGTGATTCGTCCTAACTTCTTGGGGTAGAGCGTTCCTGAGGTTTGGTGCAGCTCGGAAGAAGTCTTGGATTCGGGAGTGGGAGGTTCGAATTAGTGTGGATGTTAGTCGAAAGTCATTTGCAGAGTGTAGAGAATGGGTGGGATGATAGACAGAGAGGAGGGTGGAGATGTAGGGGGATGCCACATTGTGGAGAGCTTTGTGGGTGAGAACAAGCCGTTTGAATTGGATCCTGTGATATATGGGCAGCCAGTGCAATGACTGGCACAGAGCAGAGGCATCCGAGTAGTGGTTAGCCAGATAGGTGACCCTGGCTGCTGCATTAAGGATGGACTGTAGAGAAGAGAGTCTAGTTAGGGGGAGACCAATTAATAGAGAGTTACAGTAGTCAAGGCGAGAGTGGATCAGGGCCACGGTGAGGGCTTTTGTCGTTTCCATTGTGAGAAAGGGGCGGATTCTAGAGATGTTCTTGAAGTGCAAGCGGCAAGAGCGGGCAAGAGATTGTATGTGGGAGGTGAAGGAGAGATCAGTGTCAAGTATAACACCCAGTTTGCTTGCTGCCTAGGACTTATGGTTGTGCCACACACAGAGAGGGAGATGTCAGGTTTAGGAAGGTTGGAAGACTGAGGGAAAAGAAGAAGTTCAGTTTTGGAAAGGTTAAGTTTCAGATAGAGAACAGACATGACATTGCAAACTGCAGTCAGGCAATCACTGGTGTTCTGTAGTACAGCGGGGGTGAGCTCAGAGGATGAGGTGTATAGCTGTGTGTCATCAGCATAAAGATGGTACTGAAAGCCAAATCTGCTGATGGTCATTCCAATTGGGGCAGTGTAGAGGGAGAAAAGAAGAGGGCCAAGGACTGAACCTTGAGGTACCCCAACAGTGAGAGGAAGAAGAGAAGATGTGGAGCCAGCAAATGATACACTGAATGAGCGGCCAGAAAGATAGGAATAGAACCAGGAAAGCACAGTGTCCTTTAGGCCGATAGAATGGAGCATAGAGAGAAGGAGATGGTGGTCAATAGTGTCGAAGGCGGCAAAGAGGTCAAGAAGGATAAGCAGAGAGTGGTCACCATTACGTTTTGCTGTCAATAGGTCATTGGTCACTTTGACAAGGGCAGATTTTGTTGAGTGTAAAGGGCGGAAGCCAGACTGTAAAGGATCTAGAAGAGAGTGAGTGGAAAGGTAGAGGGTGAGACAAGAGTAGACCAGGCGCTCTAAGATATATTACAAAAAGTACCCTTAGGTAAACTACCTGGGTATTTTGAAGCAACGCTAAGAAATAATGCAAATATCAAAGAATAAATTCAAATATTTTTATTTTATCATTTTTTATTCAAACATGCCCCTCTTGAAAAAGCTGGCGCGAAACGTACGTCGGGGAAAGGAGAGAGTCATCCACTGCTCAGGTATTCACTGATGTTTGGCTAACGTTCAGTATTATAATGATGTTATATTTGGAAAATTGATGTGGTGTTGAACATTTGAGTCTTGCAGTGATGCGTGGTACTGCCGGTTATATATTGGGAGTTTACATTGGTTACGGCCACACTTATTGCCGCTTTGTGTGGCTTGTGGATGCCTACGGATCTACTAGCCGATTGACAGGTAGAGGTGTGTTATTTGTTTCATATGCCTTATTTTAGGTAAAATCGCAGATACTGTCTGTCTATAGGCTGGTAGTAGGATCTTTTTGCCGGAAAAGTACTTTGAATATAACATTTGATTGTGTGGTATTGAAACCCTTCTCTTAGCGGTCCGGTTTTATTTCCAGACATATGTCTTTAATATAGATGCCAATGCCCCATGCCCCCATTCACTGCTTTATAGGTGAAATTCAGCTGTTTAAAAAATTCACAAACGGATTAATGGGTAGATACTGACTTCACTGACAAAATTGCTATTCTTTAGGGGAAAAAAAAAAATCAAGAAATTCTGCGTATTTGTCTGCAGATAGGAATAGTGTGATTTTTTGCATTTCATTCTCAGATTTTTTCATATATTTAATAAAAACTAGCAAGACGGTGAAGCACTAAAAGAAAGCCATATAACGAAATTAAAGTTTGAGGATGATTAGGATTTATTATACCACTATATTGTTATATGGATGAGTGTATTTTTTGTCAGTATGATGAGCCGTTGCACCGTATGAATTAATATAAAATAAAAAAATCGATGTTATTGCTCACTAGGACATGTATTGCCGAACTTTTTTAACCTGAGGCAGTTTTGGATGTAACATGATCTCCTTTGTGGTGTGGTTTATGTTTGAATAAAAAATGATAAAATAAAAATATTTGAATTTATTCTATGATATTTGCATTATTTCTTAGCGTTGCTTCAAAATACCCAGGTAGTTTACCTAAGGGTACTTTTTGTAATATAATTGCTTCTTTGAAGGCTACTTTGACAGGTTTTTGGACTTTGTGTGTTTCTAATTCTCAGGCGCTCTAAGAGTCTGGAGATGAAGGGGAGATTGGAGACTGGTCTGTAGTTGCTTGTGCAGGACGGATCAAGAGAAGGTTTTTTTTAATAATGGAGTAATGATAGAGTGTTTGAGGGAACAGGGGAAGATACCAGAAGAGAGAGAGAGATTGAAGGTTTTAGTTAGGAGAGTAGTGACAACCGGAGAGAGGGACTGGAGTAGGTGTGAGGGAAAGGGATCAGTAGGGCAAGTAGGGCACTGATCACTTATGGTAAGTATTTTCTACCAGCTCTGATCAGAGCTTATTACCATAATCGATCCGATTCTCTTGGAAGTGACCATCATTGCTCGTGTGAGTGCAGCGCTACAGTCAAACCTTCACATGATAGGCAACGGAACTCTGACTGCACTTCTTTTTTTGGGTTTTTTTTTAGCAGTGTGTATATCATCTTAGATTGGATACAGTGGGTATGGCAAGTATTCAGACCCCAATTTCAAAAAGTTCATTTTTTTTTTTCACATTAATGTACACTCTGCACCCCATCTTGACAGCACAGAAATGTAGAAATTTTTGCAAATGTATATGACAAAAAAAACCTGAAATATCACATGGTCATAAGTATTCACACATTTGCTCAGACACTCATATTTAAGTCACATGCTGTCCATTTCCTTGTGATTCTCCTTGAGATGGTTCTACTCCATTGGAGGCCAGCTCTGCTTAATTAAAGTGATAGGACTTGATTTGGAAAGGCGCAATCATGAGAGAGGAGCCTAGGTGACAGAGGTAAAGAGGAACATCAAGATCACTGTGGCTGAGCTCCAGAGATGCAGTAGGGAGATAGTTGACTTTGTGGAACTTTCTCCCATCATTGAAGCCCTCAACCAGTTGGGCCTTTATGGCAGAGTGGCCCGACGGAAGCCTCTCCTCACTGCAAGACATATGAAAGCCCACATAGAGTTTGCAAAAAAACATATGAAGGACTCCCAGACTATGAGAAATAAGATTCTGTGGTCTGATTAGATGAAGATAAAATTATCATAAAAAAAAGTTCTAAGTGGTATGTTTGGAGAAAAACAAGCACTGATCATCACCTGCCCAATACAATCCCAATGGTGAAGCATGGTGGTGGCAGCATCATGCTATGGGGGTGTTTTTCAGCTGCAGGGACAGGACGACTGGTTGCAATTGAAGGAAAGATTAATGTGGCCAAGTACAGAGATATCCTGGAAGAAAACCTCTTCCAGAGTGCTCTGGATCTCAGACTTGGCTGAAGGTTCACCTTCCAACAAGACAATGACCCTAAACACACCGCTAAAATACCAAAGGAGTGGCTTCAGAACAACTCTGTGACCATTTTTGACTGGCCCAGCCAGAGCCCTGACCTAAACCCAATTGAAAATGGCTGTACACCAATGGTCACCATCCAACCTGATGGAACTGGAGAGGATCTGCAAGGAAGAATGGCAGAGGATTCCCAAATCCAGGTGTGAAAAACTTGTTGCATCATTCCCAAGAAGACTCATGGCTGTACTAGCGCAAAAGGGTCTGAATACTTATGACCATGTGATAGTTCAGTTTTTCTTGCTTAATAAATTTGCAAAAAGATTTACATTTCTTTTTTTTCTGTCAAGATGGGGTGCAGAGTATACATTAATGGGAAAAAAAATTAACTTTTTGAATTTACCAAAGTGTGAAAAAGTTAAAGGGGTCTGAATACTTTCCGTACCCACTGTAATATTGAAGTCACAGTGCAATGTTGCTTAGTTTGGTCCAGGGCCACAATAAGGGTAAGTTGAACCATGGAAGATCATAACGTATCATTGGCAAAAAGGTAACAAGAGCATTGCCAACTAATCTGGCCACCATCCCCTTACTAACCACCAACACTTGAAGTAGCTGAGGAGTGAACTAACATCCTATGCACCGCGAACCCAGCCGGAGAAACTAGCTATCCTAAAGGAAGGAAGGATGAATAACTCTCTGCCTCAGAGTAGACCCCCAAAGGTATAGCAAGCCCCCCACATTCAAAGACTACGGTGATATAGGAAAATACCATACACAAATGGAGAATAGGATTAGCTAAGGTGAGGCCCCACTAACTAAACAGGAACGGGGCTGATGGTGGCCAGAGAAAAACCCTACAAAAACCCAAATACATGATAGTACAAAAAGGTCCTCAGCTCGCACAATCTGTACTCCATCCTATATCAGGCGCTCTTGTCAAACCAATGAACACAAAAACAGGAACAATTACAAATTCAAGAAGAACAAACACATGGACTTATAGGAGCAAAACTCCAAACAAAGCTGCAGGGAGCTTCCCAGCTAAGCAACAAAGAGGGAAGATTCCTCCATGCAAATAAACTGACAATAACCACAGTAAATGACAAAACCAGATAAGAACAAAAAGAACAAAACAACTAAGAAAGAACCAAACACTTATCTGGGGTAGATGTGGTCAGAAGCAAGATGAAAAGGCAGGTGAGCTACAGGACAATGATAACCGGCTCAGACTGCCAGGCCGCCAAGGCTTAAATAGGCAGAGCGTTAGCAATGGAAACGCCCATTGCTCAAGAACACCTAGTCTCTGTTAAAACCATTCCTGGCCACAAGAGGGAGCCTCACAGCAGCAACGGCATAACTGACATTCACAACAGGTAAGTGCACATGGCGGATCCATTTTAAATAGAAGAAAAACATACGGCTACTTAACAGATATGTTTTCCATGGACTTAAATGTTAAGAAGAAAAAATAGATCCAGTTGCAGTTATTTTTTTTAGCCAAAGTTGTGTCTGCACAACTTTTTTGCCTTGCTAAGCTAACTAATTGCTGCTAGAGTTGTTTCAAAGGGAAGATTACTGGACATATGAACTCAGCCAAAACATCCATTTGAAACGGACTCAGTAAACAAAAATGTGTGTCCGCCTCAAACTAATGAAGAACGGATACACCTTCAAACTGATCCATTTACATACGGACTTAAATGGGTTAAACAAATAAATCAATCAACTTTTTAACTTTAATAAGGAAAAAAAAATTTTGAAAACACTAGTTAGTCTGGCAAAGAAAACAGATTACTGCAGAGTAGGTTTGTTAAATCAGCCTATGGTCGAATTCACATGTCCACTAAGCTTCCATTTGAAGCCGATCCAGTAGTAGTAATCAATTGTCTTAGCAAAATAAATAAATGGAAAATGGATCCATTAATTCCAGTTAAATTTAATTGTCTTCAATTTCAAACAGATCTGTTTTTCTTCTGTTTACTAGATCAGTTTCAGGGTTCATTCACATGACCGTTCCGTTTGTCCTGGTCAGTTCCTGTTTTTTTGCAGACTCACGGACAGGACCATCTTTTCAATGTCTTTTGTGTAGGATCGGATGGCAGAGGGAAGCATCTCCTTGTGCATCCGATCCTACAAAAAAAAAACACATCGGATGCCGTATGTCCGTTCCATTATTATGGAACATGTCTTATTCTGTGCCGTAGTAGTGGACCGTGACTCAATACAAGTCAACGGGCCCGCAAAATCTCCAGAAGCCACACGGAAGCACTTCTGTGTGACCGCCGTCGGGTGTCAGCATCTGCCCGCACTGCAGGGTGTCAGCATCTGCCTGCACTGCAGTGCGAGCAGCTGCTGGGATGCTGAGCGTTGTCAGTTAGTAAAGTTCATTAGCTGCAGTGATAAATTCCAGCACTCCTGATGTCAGCGCTAGTCACTGACTTCTATGCCTGCTGTGTTCTCACATCACCTCTCGCGGGCAGCCAGAGACTGTGACTAGCGGTGACGTCACGGGTCGCTTGCGAGAAGTGATCTGAGACCGTGGTGGTCATTGATCTCAGTGACCAGCGCTGACATCAAGAGTGCAGCGGCTTCTATCACCGCAGGTAATGTACCTCGCTAACCTCCTGAAGTCAGCGTAGGTCATGCCCTGCAGTGACCTGGGCTGACCTATCGATAAGCTCAGGTCACTGCACTGCACTCCCAGTCAATGGGGAACATTCTGTTCTTCATTGACTGGGACAGAGTATGGATCATCGTGGGACCCCCTTATTGTATTACGCCAGATCCGGATTTGTTTTTTTGTTTTCAATAAATTGGTGAAATAGGGAATATCTTGGGGAGTTTTTTTTTCCAAATAAAAATTTGTCTTTTTTTTTTTTCTTTTTACTGACTGGGTTAGTGGTGGCGGGTATCTGATAGACGCTGTGACATCACTATCCCCAGGGCTTGATGCCAGGTGACATTACACATCTGGTATCAACCCCATATATTAACCAGTTTGCCACTGCACAAGGGCATTGGGATGAGCTGGGGAAAAATCACCAGGATTGGTGCAACTAATGGATGAGCCACTTCTGGGGTGGCTGTGGCCTGCTATTCTAAAGCAGACTTTACACGGGAGCGATATCGGTAACAATATCGCTATCTTGCGTACCTGCCCCCTCGTTTGTGTGACACGGGCACATCGCTGCCCGTCGCGCACAAAATCGCGCTCCCCCGTCACGGCTTACCTGCCCTGCGACATCGCTCTGGCCGGGCGATCCGCCTCCTTTCTAAGGGGGCGGGTCGTTCTGCGTGACAGCGACGTCACACGGCAGGTGTCCAATAGAAGCGGAGGGGCGGAGATGAGCGGGACGTAACATCCCTCCCACTTCTTTCCTTCCGCATAGCCGGTGGAGGCCGGTAAGGAGATGTTCCTCGCTCCTGAGGTGTCACACACAGCGATGTGTGTTGCCGCAGGAACGAGGAACAACATCGCTACTTAGAAATAAACGATATTTGGTTTTAGGATGAGCTCTCCACGGCAAACGATTTTTGCCACTTTTGCGATCGTTTTAGGTCGCACAAAAGGGTCACATGCTGCGATATCGTTAATTGCGCCGGATGTGCGTCACTAACGGCGTGACCCCGATGATAAAACATTAACGATATCGTAGCGTGTAAAGCCCCCTTTAGGCTGGGGAGGGTCCAAGAACCGCGGACCTCCCTAGTCTGAGAATACCAGACCACAGCTGTCAGCTTTACCTTGGCTGGTGATCCAATTTGGGGGGGACCCCACATTTTTTCTTTTAAATTATTTAAAATAACAGCGTGGGGTGCCCTCTGTTTTAGATTACCAGCCAAGGTGAAGCTGCCAGCTGTGGTCTGCAGTCGTCTGCTTTACCTGAGCTAACTACAAAAATAAAGGGGACCCCATGTCTTTTTTTTTTTTTTTTTTTTAAATAATTTTTTTTTTGCTAAATACAAGGCTAGGCACCCTTTAGTGCCACATGAAAGGCACTAAAGGTTGAGATTACAAAATGCTGGGGAGTGGCACATTATATAAGTCTTTCTCATCTATTATATATCTCTCTAGCTATCCCGCTATCTATCCATTTCATTCCTCTATCATTCTCTATGTCTCTCTATCTATATCTATGTAGCTGCTTCCGTGTTTTGCGGTCCACAAAAAAAAAAAAACGGAAGGCACACGGATGCCACGCGGTCCGTATACGGAACAGAAGTCACAAGGATGCCACATGGATGCATCCATGAAAAACAGGATAGTTTTTTGCTGACCGCAAAAATGGGACGGTCATGTGAACGTAGCCTCAAACTGATGATTACACGACGTGAACTTAGCCATTAGCCGGTTTAGTATTGTTTATATAGGCTGCGTGATATTTGTGCACAATAAAGCTCTGGTATGGCACTCATGTATATCACTGTATGATAAGAGATATATGGAGAGGAGTGCGAACACTAGGTACTACACTCACCAACATAAGCGCTAAATAAAAAAAAAAATTAAAAAAAAACATCTCCAGGAACATTGCAGCATTTCCTTTTTAATCACTATGGATAGTTACCGTATACACAGGATCCTGCTTTATGATTACTTTTATACACCTAGTATTTACTTACCCGACTCTGGTTTGTGCGCTTGTAATGTGGATAAGCAGTGCCATCTAGCATCAAGATGGTAAATAACGCACTTAAGGTCCAGTCACACTAAACAACTTACCAGCGATCCCAACAACGATAGGGATCGCTGGTAAGTTGATAGGAGGTTGCTGGTGAGATGTCACACTGCGACGCTCCAGCGATCCCACCAGCAACCTGACCTGGCAGGGATAGCTGGAGCGTCGCTACACGAGTTGCTGGTGAGCTCACCAGCAACCAGTAACCAGACCTCAGGGCCGCGTGGAAGATGCTGCGCTTGGTAACTAAGGTAAATATTGGGTAACCAACCCGATATTTACCTTGGTTACCAGCGCACGCAGCTACACGTGCAGAGAGCAGGGAGCAGCGCACACTGAGCGCTGGCTCTCTGCTCTCCTAGTTACAGCACACATCGGGTTAATTACCCGATGTGTGCTGCAGCTAAATGTGCACAGAGCAGGGAGCAGCGCACACCGGGTGCAGCTGCACAGGGTACATATATAGGGTATAGAGTACAGGGTGCAGCTGCACAGAGCAGGGAGCAGCGCACACCACTTAGCGCTGGCTCCTTGCTCTCCTAGCTACAGCACACATCGGGTTAATTACCCGATGTGTGCTGCAGCTAAATGTGCACAGAGCAGGGAGCAGCGCACAATGCTTAGCGCTGGCTCCCTGCTCTCCTAGCTACAGTACACATCAGGTTAATTAACCCGATGTGTCCTGCAGCTACATGTGCACAGAGCAGGAGCCGGCACTGACAGTGAGAGCGGCGGAGGCTGGTAACAAAGGTAAATATCGGGTAACCAAGGACAGGGCTTCTTGGTTACCCGATGTTTACTATGGTTACCAGCCTCCGCAGAAGCCGGCTCCTGCTGCCTGCACATTTAGTTGTTGCTGTCTCGCTGTCACACACAGCGATCTGTGCTTCACAGCGGGACAGCAACAACTAAAAAATGGCCCAGGACATTCAGCAACAACCAACGACCTCACAGCAGGGGCCAGGTTGTTGCTGGATGTCACACACAGCGACATCACTAGCAACATTGCTGCTACGTCACAAAAGTTGTTAGTTAGCAGCGATGTTGCTAGCGATGTTGCTTAGTGTGACGGGGCCTTTAGATGTGGATGCCTTCCCTATATAATGAGCATACTGCCTACAGATCATCCTACATCTTTATTATCATGTTATCTTATTTACTGAACACCCCTGGTTCCTAATGCTGAAGCACTGGGGGGCTTCTGTAATCTTTTGCACCTGCTACATTATTATTATAGTACTAACACATCAAAACATTACTAACATATTTTGTAGCAGATTCACCCCTCAGCTGATATATCTTCGTAGGGTCCGGATGATTTCACTGCCATGTCCAACAGCCATAATGTTCATTCCCAACAGCATAGCTGTATGGGGTCTTGTTTTTTGTATAAAAATTGTCATTTTAATGACACCAATCATTTTCCCATACTATGTACTGAGAAACGAGAAAAAAAAATCCAAATATTGCAATTTTGCCATTTCAAAACAAATTTGCATTAAATTTTCATTTTTTTTTTTATTTAAAAAAAAGTTAAATGGTTTTTCTTTGCATACCGAACAATTTTCCTGGCCGTTGTAGCTGAAATTTTTTGTTGTGCTACCTGATGGCGGTTTGGTTTTTACAGAGCCCATAATTTTCCATTTGGTAATCACAGTTTGAACACTTCTGAGTGGCATTATCAATTACTTGGAAATTTTTGTATCACTTTCCTGTTTTATACAGTTCAACTATCATTTCCCATAGATCCATTGACAATTCTTTTGCTTTCACCATGACTCACAATCCAGACACGTCTATGGCTTGATGAAAGATGCAATAGTCTGCCTGGATCCCAGGAACTCACTCAGCTTTTATGCACACACACTGATTACAAGCAAACAGGTCACAGGTGAGGATATTACCTTTATAAAGTGGGCTTTACACGCTACGATATAGCAAACGATGTCGTCGGGGTCATGACGTTAGGGACGCCTATCCGGCCTCGTTTGACATATCGTAGCGTGTAACACAAATGAGCGACTGAACAAGCAAAAATACTCACCTTATCGTTGCTCATTGACACGTCGCTCAATTAAAAAAAGAAAAACAAAAAAAAAAAACGAACGTCCTTCTGTGCTCGGTTGTTCATCGTTCCCGAGGCAGTACACATCGTTCCGTGTGACACCACAGGAACGATGAACTGCAGCTTACCTGCGTCCGCCGGCAATGCGGATGGGGGGAGGTGGGCGGGATGTTACGTCCCGCTCATGTCCGCCCCTCCGCTTCTATTGGCCAGCCGCTGTGTGATGTCGCTGTGACGCCGAACGTCCCTCCCCCTTCAGTAAGTGGATATTCGCCGCCCACAGCGAGGTAGTTCGGGAGGCAAATACGTGTGACGGGGGTTACTGACTTTGTGCGCCACGGGCAACCAATTGCCCGTGCCGCACAAAAGATGGGGGCGGATGCGATCGCACGACATATCAACAAGTGTAAAACAGCCTTTAGCCATTCAAACCCATTTGTGTCAACTCCTGTGTATGTTATCAGGCCAAAATAATCAGGGTATGTGAACTTTTGATCAGGGTCATTTGGATGTTTTTGGTTGTCATTATGATTTAAAAAGGAGAAAACACAGTTTGACGATAAATTGCTTCACCCAACCACTAACCACGATTGGAAAAAAAAATATTTAGTATTATTATTCATATTCTCTCTAACTTTTGAGCATAACTGTACATAGGATTTGACAGATAATTAAGGAAATTAGCCCCAGGTGCAAGATTAACACCAATAATTAGTATCTGAAAGTATTCTCTAATTTTGATCATTTATCTCAATTAAATTTTAAGTACTGTATGTGCTTTGGAATAAATTAAATTTATGAAATAAGCTTAAAATACTGCTAGTTTACTCATGTTAGGATATCAGCACATAGGACTACACAATGACCTGAACGTTTAGGAAATTGTATGTTCTCTAAATTTTGATCTCCAGTTTATAGCTGACCTTCAGAAGAGGACCAACATGGTGATGACCTTCATCAGGCTCCAGCTGTCATATCGTGTCACAGGGTGCTTATGGAAGCTAGTAAGCACGAGCAATGGAGCACATTCCATTTAAATGTTGCTGTTAAAATTGAGCTCATCTCTGGCCATGGTTGTTGGAGACAGATGCCGGCTATTAAATATAACACCAGTATCTGCCACATGTGGAAGGAACTCATCTCTTGAACCCTCTCCGCATACGATCAACCCAATCATCACATTCTTGATGTTGCGTTAAGGAGTTAAACAAAACTTCAGACACAAACCATTTATAAGCAAGTTATAGCTTGTATTTTGTGGAGCTTGTACAGTTCCATGTATGACTTAGTTTGTTTTTGCTGATGTCTTTAGCACCAAATTCATTTAAATGATGAACATGGGTGATTAATTTTGCCTACAGTAAAAAATGGTCTTAAATGCAATAATGAATCGGGAGTTGGGACCCATGTGTTTATAATAAAATCACCAAAGATCAGAGGTAGGCACCAATATCTAGTCATGAAATAAAAGGATTGCATTAATTGATAGATTAGTACACACTTGTGCAAATAATCAAATTGCTTTCTTCAATGTATCTATGTTTAAAGGGATTCTACCAGGAGATTTTTGCTATGTAACGAGACAGCAGCATGATGTACGAGTGGAGACCCTGATTCCAAAGAAGTATCACTTAGCTTCTTTTTGGGTGCAGCAGTTATGACAAGCAAAAGGTTTCTCTGCTGCAGATTTAGCAGAGCTTGGTATGATGAGCGGTGGAGCGTGGTTGGCCCAGCAAGCACTGGACATTAGTCAGATAGTGAATCTCCTGTGTTGATCAAACAATGAATTTATTGAAACAGTAACAGTAAGTGACATCCCAGGAATCAGGGCCTCTTTGCCTACATCATACTGCTCTCAGGGCACATAGCAAAAACCTGCTGACAGATTCCCTTTAACTCATTCTTGTGACATGGTTTAAAAACATAAAAACACAGACCGTTGATATTATTTATATATTTTATTTAGCATTTCTATGAAAAAATAGAAAAACAAACAAATTGGATACTACAAAACAAAAATCCTTGATTATTCTAGCAGTCTACATTGTAGGTCTAGTGCCTCATCAGAGTATAAAGTGAACTTGCATAATACAGTTGCTAAGTACTGCTGCATGTTACAATAATGGATATATGAACAAATTGAAATTGGCAATAACTATGTGGATATATTTCTAATAACTACAAGGAATAGTAAGTATGATTATTATAATATTTAATTTTCTTCTAAAGGTTAATCGCAAAAAAGGCACAAAGCATTTCCAAGAAGTGAGCGTGCAGGAAATATTAGCCACATAACCTTGGAGCGCAAGAAAAAGGCACATATTACAAGCCAATGCATCGCAAATTAAGGCATATAGAAAGTATAATCTGACTCTCTAGGGGCGCACAGGCTTAAGAGAAAGGCACAAGCTACCCTCATTGGGATATTCAGGTGTGAAACATTTTAGATGTAATATTTACTTTGCTCAGATCAATACATTTTGATTTATCAATATTCCATTTGCAAGATTTCTTTGCACCTCCTATATTAAAGTGGTAAATGAGGGGCTTTTGTGAGCACCATGTCTCCGAGGGACGATCATAGCTCAGACGTCGTTTTGAAGCCATTTTTCAGACATTTAACCCAACCTGAAGGATATAGTTTGGTTTCAGTAGATACATCTTGCAAATAAATGTCATAAACAGCAATTGATCAGGCACATTTTAGGAATTTACAATAGACTGGTATCTAGAAAGATGAATGGCTATCACAAAATCTAAGAATGTATGTATTGAACTATGCAAATTGGGTTCTTTGTCCATTAACTTGGTGTAATAGATTATTGGAATGCTTCCCCTCTTATGTCAAATTGTGAATGCATACTCTCATCTACTCCTCTCCCACCACAAACGACACCTCCTGGATCATATTGGAAGATAACTGCAATAGATGAGGTTTTTGGTCTTCTGCAGCCGTGGAATGTCGACACGTCTGACCTCTATTATATATAGTGGCTGGAGCACTAAATGCAATTACTAAAACTGCTCTCACAGCCGGTGATGGACGATATCCCTCAATAGTTGGGTCACATTTATAATGGACCAGATTTGTTATATGTAATCTATTGTGTAGAATAGAAATTATGAGAAAAGATAATCTGTTCAGAATATAAAGGATCATTGTAGCCATTACTCGATACAAACCACAAATAAGCCTCAACTTACTCTGCATTGAAATAAACCCCGAACAAGCTTAAAATGGTACCCAATACCAAAAGAAAGCTAAAGAGGCAGCACCCCGCAGCTTCAGCGGAACTAGGAAAGTGAGCGAAGTGAAGATTGGCCTGCCTTTACAGAATGAGCATGAAAAATAACAGATAATACCCTAAAACAGTCTTAATACAGATGATGAATGTAATAAAATTCTGTATGGTAACGTCTCCTGGTTGTAGCAGCACATTATATATGGGGTCATCCATATTTCTATGCAGTTTTCTGCTGTGGAGGATTCACTGGGGGCATTCCCAAAAACTTGAAATAAGAGACCAGTTGTTTAGGGATCTCGGCAAGAACGGCCTGAGTCAGTGCTTCACGTGGAGCCTGGAAAGCAAAAGGAAAAAAAAGTGACAGGTTAGTATGAACATATGAATGCTCACAGCACTGACCTATATACTATAGACCCATATCCAAGATTGGTCTAACCGCGTCCAAGTGTGTCATTCCTAGAATCAGTGCTCCGATATACAGCATCTGACAGAACATGGAACCCGAAAGGAACTCTAGCATAAACCGGAGATATCCAAAAGGTACAGCATGGACCCATGGGTTGTACAGAGCTGTAATACAGTTGTGCAGGTGAGTCCTTAACCACTTATCTCAAGTTAAAGGGACTTTGTCAGCAGGTATTTGCTATTTAATCCAAGAGCAGCATGATGTAGGAGAAGATACCCCGATTGCAGTTGTGTCAGGGGTGCTTCACACACAGCGAGCTCGCTGCCGAGATCGCTGCTGAGTCACGCTTTTTGTGACGCAGCAGTGACCTCATTAGCGATCTCGCTGTGTGTGACAATGAGCAGCGATCTGGCCCCTGCTGCGAGATCGCTGCTCGTTACACACAGCCCTGGTTCGTTTTCTTCAAAGGCGCTCTCCCGCTGTGACACACAGATCGCTGTGTGTGACAGCGAGAAAGCGACAAATGAAGCGAGCAGGGAGCAGGAGCCGGCGTCTGACAGCTGAGGTAAGCTTGTAACCAAGATAAACATCGGGTAACCAAGGTGGTTACCCGATATTTACCTTAGTTACCAGCCTCTGCAGCTCTCACGCTGCCTGTGCTGCCGGCTCCGGCTCTCTGCACATGTAGCTGCATTACACATCGGGTTAATTAACCCGATGTGTACAGCAGCTAGGAGAGCAAGGAGCCAGCGCTAAGCAGTGTGCGCGGCTCCCTGCTCTCTGCACATGTAGCTGCTGTACACATCGGGTTAATTAACCCGATGTGTACAGCAGCTAGGAGAGCAAGGAGCCAGCGCTCAGTGTGCGCGGCTCCTGCTCCCTGCACAGACAGCTAAGCGGTGTGCGCTGGTAACTAATGTAAACATCGGGTAACCATACCCGATGTTTACCTTAGTTACCAGTCTCCGCAGCTTCCAGACGGCGGCTCCGTGCAAGCGCAGCGTCGCTTGCACGTCGCTGCTGGCTGGAGGCTGTTCACTGGTCGCTGGTGAGATCTGCCTGTTTGACAGCTCACCAGCGACCATGTAGCGATGCAGTAGCGATCCTGACCAGGTCAGATCGCTTGTCGGATCGCTGCTGCATCGCTAAGTGTGAAGGTACCCTCACTTGCTCAGTAGCTTGCTGTAATTTCAATACAATCAGTATTTTATCAATAGAAGATTATGACTGCAAGACTAGGTGCCACAAGCAGGCCAGTCAAGCTAATCTGTGTCACCCTACCTCACCACTGACTGGCAGCTAGCAAGCAATGTACAGTATGCTCATGAATCTGCCAATCATAAATGTGGGCCAGCTTATGCATTGCTTGATACTCTAGTCACCGCTACATGTACAACGAACAGAGAAACTAAGGATTTTAGCAAAACTGCACCAAGGCAGTCCAGTAAGTAGCATTCCTGGAATCAGGCTCTCTGCCCCATCATCATGAAGTTCTCAAATACCATTGTTAAAACCTGCTGACAATTTCTTTCCACCAATATGAGGAAATTTGGCTACTTCCTCATAGTCTTGTTTTTCCCTACTGAATCAACACTGCAGTAGAACTACATGACATCTGAGAATCTCCATGCAAATTTTGATCAGATTGATCTTGTTGAACTGGATCTAAACAACTTTTTGTACAGCAAAATACACAGTGTATAATATATTATATATATATATATATATATATATATATATATATATATATATATATATATATATATATATATATATATATATTATATATTCACACACACACACATACATACGCACACAGTATGTTACATAGTGTTTTGTAATATAGAATATAATTATATAATTTATGATAAACTGACCTTAACACATGTGTGGTTGAATTAAATGCTGGCTAGGGAAATTGATTTTCTGTGGGTGAAGTAATATGGTTAAAGTTTTGGGTTTTTTTTATTTTTCCCAAACGAAAAAGCATGAATTCACATGCGGCAGATTTTTGTTGCAAAAAATTTGACGTTAAATATATTAATTCATGTGAATGGGCCAGCAAACACAAATTTCTGTAGTCCACATTCAGATAAATAGGACTGTCCTAATTAAGTGTGGAAATGCATGGGCTTGTAGGAAAAACTATCCCATTTGGATAAGGGAAAATCATTGTCACACATATTGACTATACCATATGTGTCTATGCAGTCGAAATGCATGTTATAGCCGAAACCTAAAATCTGCAAAGCAGAAAAAAACCTAACTGTCTGGAGACCAGTGGCGAACATACCGCCGGTGCAGCTGCCCAGAGGTGAAGGGGGCCATGCTGACTGGTTAATAATGAGGGCAATGTGGCCCGTTGTTCCGAGCTCGAGGCTTCGTGGTGCCCTTGGCCAGATTGCCCTCATGACAAGTAGCATGCCAGACAGGGAGCGATCCTGCAGCTCTGCACAGTGCAGCCAGCAGAAATCTGTCCTCCGCTCCCTGCCCAGCACTGTGACACAGGCACGCGCACCTTGACTAAGTCAGCACGCCGGGTGTGCCTCTGTCATTTGAAAAGTACCCGGAAGGTGAAGAAGCAGTGCAGCGGGGCCCGTACAGAGAGGTAGGTGGTGATTTTTTTATTTTATAAATAGACTGAGGAGTGGGGAGAGGCTTGGGATCAGAATAAAGGGTGGAAGAGATAAAGAGAACGAGGTGTACAGGGGGACATGTGTGAATTTAAAGGCAACCTGTCAGGTCCCACTATGCTCTCCAGCAGTATGTCAAAATTTCCTGCTTAACCAGCCCCGTCTAATGTTAAACTAAAAAAATTAATGTTTAAAAAATGGACTTCGTGCGCGGTGTCTATACTAATTAGGGCCTTGCCTAGTCAATGGGGTGTTTCTCCAGACTAGTCGGCCCAGTATCCATGTGGTCAAGCCACTGTGGGTATGATAACATGATTTTCACGAGCCGGTGTCACCGTCAGACCCTGGGCATTTTGCGCATGCACACGGCTGTGATCACTCATATTGAGCCTCATCTGAAGTCAGGCGTATGCGTCCGGACTGCAGAGACACGCGCTGCGCATGACCGGAGGTGCAGAAGCTGTTCCTCCAATGTATGCAATGATTTATTTTTTCTAATTTCACAATTGCATGAATAAACCCTTATACAATATTTTAAATATTTTATGAACAAATATTTTTCCCCAGATTATGTGCTGTCTATTTTAAAAATGGATGACACGAACCCATGTGCCCAGTCCAAGGAAAATATACAACAAGTTCTATTTTAGTCTGTATTTGCAGAGGAGACCATTTAATTAAGCCAATGGGGGGGGGGGGGGGGGATGAAAAAAGAAACCAACAAATAAATATTATATATTTAGTCAGCCACGAATTGTGCAAGTTCAGAAAGTGAGAGAACTTGCACAGTTGGTGGCTAGCTAAATACCTTTTTTCCTCACTGTATATATATTATATATTATTAATATATATATATATATATATATATATATATATATATATATATATATATATATATATATATATATATATATATATATATATATATATATATATATATATATATATATATATATATATATCCGTATTTTTCGCTTTATAAGACGCACCGGAATATAAGACGCACCCCAAACTTAGACATAGAAAAAGGTAAAAAAAAGAAAAATGGGGTCTGTCTTATACTCCGGTGTTCTCTTACCGGAGGGGGGCAGCAGTGGTGGTGAAGCGGGGTCACAGGAGGCACAGGTTGTGCTGGCAGGCGCGGCAGGTCAGTGGCAGCGGGGTCCTTGGTTGCAGGTGCCGTGGCGTCCGTGGTTGCAGGCGCGGTGGCGTCCGCGGTGGCAGGATCCGTGGGGTCCGTGGTGGCGGCAGCAGCCGTGGCGGGTGAGCCGTGCAGCAGGCCGGTGCAGTGAGTGTCCGCGGTCCCGGTTCAGTGGTGGCAGTGGCGACTGCTCAGTGGTGGCAGGGACTGCTCAGTGGTGGAGTGTGTCCGCGGTCCCGGTTCAGTGGTGGCAGCGGCGGTGGCGACTGCTCAGTGGTGGCAGGGACTGCTCAGTGGTGGAGTGTGTCTGCGGTCCCGGTTCAGTGGTGGCAGCGGCGGCGATGGCTCAGTGGTGGGAGTGGCGGCGACGGCTCAGTGGTGGGAGCGTCGGCAACTGCTCAGTGGTGGGAGCGGCGGCAACTGCTCAGTGGTGGAGTGTGTCCGCGGTCCCGGTTCAGTGGTGGCAGCGGCGGCGACGGCTCAGTGGTGGGAGCGGCGGCGATGGCTCAGTGGTGGGAGCGGCGGCGACGGCTCAGTGGTGGAGTGTGTCCGCGGTCCCGATTCAAGTAATGGCGCCCGGAGCGACGCATGCGCAGATGGAGCTCTCATCCAAGGGCTCCATCTGCGCACGCGCTGACTCCCGGAGCAGCGCGTGCGCAGATGGAGCTCTCATCCAAGAGCTCCACCGGCGCCATCATTTGAAAGTGGGACCGCGGACAACTGGTAAGCTGCACAGCCGCCCGCCCCCATGCCAGCAGGCTGCCCGCCCACCCTGCGTACAAGCAGCCGGGTACCTGTGCTTGCGTGCGGTGGCAGCCGGGTACCCATGGCTGTGTGCGGGCGGCAGCGGGGTAACTGTGTGAGGGCGGCAGCCGGGTACCTGTGTGAGGGCGGCAGCCGGCTGCCGCCCGCACGGGCACCCGATTGCCGCTCGCACACAGCACCCGGCTGCCGCCCGCACACAGCCATGGGTACCCGTCTGCCACCGCATGCAAGCACAGGTACCCGGCTGCCGACCCCACACAGCACCCGCTGCCGCCCGCACACAGCCACGGGTACCCGGCTGCCGCTGCACGCAAGTACAGGTACACGGCCGCTTGCATGCAGCCACAGGCACCCGGCCGCCCGTTCGCCTCAGACAGGACCCCCCCCCCGCTACCGCTTTATAAGACGCACCCCCCATTTTCCTCCCAAAATTTGGGGAGGAAAAGTGCGTCTTATAAAGCGAAAAATACGGTATCACAATTTTTTCATTATTTTTTTGGGGGGAGGGGGTTGATATACAAATTGGACTTTGTCATGTAAATGTAGCTAGAGTCCTTCAAGAAGCCAAAAATGTTAATAGAGCGAATCAATTCTAGATACTGGAACAAAGCTAGAAAATCTCAACTTACATTTTGAAATTGTCGGAATGGCACAAACTGCACAATGTCTCTGGCAGCAGGCTCCCCGCTGGAGGATTTCAGGACCCCATTGTCTCCATCAAGAAATTCCATGGCTTTAAAATCTGCACTTCCCACACCAATGATGATGATCGACATAGGAAGCTTAGAGGCTTGCACAATGGCATTTCTGGTGTCATTAAGGTCAGTGATCTCGCCATCAGTAATGATTAAGAGTACAAAGTATTGCTGGGAAGAATAAAAAAAATATATATATATTTATATATCTATCTCTTTGAAAATAATTAGAAATTTCAGCGAAAAATTGCCTAATCTTAGAATATTAATATAAAAAGAAGGGAATTTTGTTTACTTACCGTAAATTCCTTTTCTTCTAGCTCTAATTGGGAGACCCAGACAATTGGGTGTATAGGCTATGCCTCCGGAGGCCGCACAAAGTATTACACCTAAAAGTGTTAAGCCCCTCCCCTTCTGCCTATACACCCCCCGTGCTCCCACGGGCTCCTCAGTTTTGGTGCAAAAGCAAGAAGGAGGAAAAAGAATTATAAACTGGTTTAAAGTAACTTCAATCCGAAGGAACATCGGAGAACTGAAACCATTCAACATGAACAACATGTGTACACAAAAAAACAGGGGCGGGTGCTGGGTCTCCCAATTAGAGCTAGAAGAAAAGGAATTTACGGTAAGTAAACAAAATTCCCTTCTTCTTTGTCGCTCTATTGGGAGACCCAGACAATTGGGACGTCCAAAAGCAGTCCCTGGGTGGGTAAAATAATACCTCGTAAGAGAGCCGTAAAACGGCCTCTTCCTACAGGTGGGCAACCGCCGCCTGAAGGACTCGTCTACCTAGGCTGGCATCCGCCGAAGCATAGGTATGCACCTGATAGTGCTTCGTGAAAGTGTGCAGGCTCGACCAGGTAGCCGCCTGACACACCTGCTGAGCCGTAGCCTGGTGCCTCAAAGCCCAGGACGCGCCCACGGCTCTGGTAGAATGGGCCTTCAGCCCTGAGGGAACCGGAAGCCCAGCCGAACTGTAAGCTTCGATAATTGGCTCCTTGATCCACCGAGCCAGGGTTGATTTGGAAGCCTGTGACCCTTTACGCTGGCCAGCGACAAGGACAAAGAGTGCATCCGAGCGGCGCAGGGGCGCCGTACGAGAAATGTAGAGTCTGAGTGCTCTCACCAGATCTAACAAGTGCAAATCCTTTTCACATTGGTGAACTGGATGAGGACAAAAAGAAGGTAAGGAGATATCCTGATTGAGATGAAAGGGGGATACCACCTTAGGGAGAAATTCCGGAACCGGACGCAGAACCACCTTGTCCTGGTGAAACACCAGGAAAGGGCTTTTGCATGACAGCGCTGCTAGCTCAGACACTCTCCGAAGTGAAGTGACTGCTACTAGAAAAACCACTTTCTGCGAAAGGTGTGAGAGAGAAATATCCCTCATTGGCTCGAATGGTGGTTTCTGAAGAACCATCAGCACCCTGTTCAGATCCCAGGGTTCTAACGGCCGCTTGTAAGGAGGGACGATGTGGCAAACCCCCTGCAGGAACGTGCGTACCTGTGGAAGTCTGGCTAGGCGCTTCTGGAAAAACACAGAGCGCTGAGACTTGTCCCTTAAGGGAGCCGAGCGACAAACCCTTTTCCAGTCCAGATTGAAGGAAGGACAGAAAAGTGGGCAAGGCAAAAGGCCAGGGAGAAATACCCTGAGCAGAGCACCACGACACGAAAATTTTCCACGTCCTGTGGTAGATCTTGGCGGACGTTGGTTTCCTAGCTTGTCTCATGGTGGCAATGACGTCTTGAGATAACCCTGAAGACGCTAGGATCCAGGACTCAATGGCCACACAGTCAGGTTGAGGGCCGCAGAATTCAGATGGAAAAACGGCCCTTGAGATAGCAAGTCTGGTCGGTCTGGTAGTGCCCACGGTTGGCCGACCGTGAGATGCCACAGATCCGGGTACCACGACCGCCTCGGCCAGTCTGGAGCGACGAGGATGACGCGGCGGCAGTCGGCCCTGATCTTGCGTAACACTCTGGGCAACAGTGCCAGCGGAGGAAACACATAAGGGAGCTGAAACTGCGACCAATCCTGAACTAAGGCGTCTGCCGCCAGAGCTCTGGGATCTTGAGACCGTGCCATGAACGCCGGTACCTTGTTGTTGTGCCGGGACGCCATGAGGTCGACGTCCGGCACCCCCCAGCGGCAACAGATCTCCTGAAACACGTCCGGGTGAAGGGACCATTCCCCTGCGTCCATGCCCTGGCGACTGAGATAATCTGCTTCCCAGTTTTCCACGCCTGGGATGTGAACTGCGGATATGGTGGAGGCTGTGGCTTCCACCCACATCAAAATCCGCCGGACTTCCTGGAAGGCTTGCCGGCTGGGTGTGCCGCCTTGGTGGTTGATGTATGCCACCGCTGTGGAATTGTCCGACTGAATTCGGATCTGCTTGCCTTCCAGCCACTGCTGGAACGCTTTCAGGGCAAGATACACTGCCCGTATTTCCAGAACATTGATCTGAAGCGAGGACTCTTGCTGGGTCCACGTACCCTGAGCCCTGTGGTGGAGAAAAACCGCTCCCCACCCTGACAGACTCGCGTCCGTCGTGACTACTTCCCAGGATGGGGGTAGGAAGGATTTCCCCTTCGATAATGAAGTGGGAAGAAGCCACCACCGAAGGGAAGCTTTGGTCGCCGGAGAGAGGGAGACTGTCCTGTCGAGGGACGTCGGCTTCCTGTCCCATTTGCGAAGGATGTCCCATTGAAGGGGACGCAGGTGAAACTGCGCGAAAGGGACTGCCTCCATTGCTGCCACCATCTTCCCCAGGAAGTGCATGAGGCGCCTCAAGGGGTGTGACTGGCCTTGAAGGAGAGATTGTACCCCTTTCTGTAGTGACTGCTGCTTGATCAGCGGAAGCTTCACTATCGCTGAGAGGGTATGAAACTCCATGCCAAGATATGTCAGCGATTGGGCCGGTGTCAGATTTGACGTTGGAAAATTGATGATCCACCCGAAACCCTGGAGAGTCTCCAGGGTAGCGTCGAGGCTGCGTTGGCATGCCTCTTGAGAGGGTGCCTTGATCAGCAGATCGTCCAAGTACGGGATCACCGAGTGACCCTGCGAGTGTAGGAGCGCTACTACAGTAGCCATAACCTTGGTAAAAACCCGTGGGGCTGTTGCCAGGCCGAACGGCAGTGCCACGAATTGCAGGTGTTCGTTTCCTATGGCGAAGCGCAAGAAGCGCTGGTGCTCTGGAGCAATCGGTACGTGGAGATAAGCATCTTTGATATCGATCGATGCAAGGAAATCTCCTTGGGACATTGAGGCGATGACGGAGCGGAGGGATTCCATCCGGAACCGCCTGGTTTTTACGTGTTTGTTGAGCAGTTTCAGGTCCAGGACAGGACGGAAAAAACCGTCCTTCTTTGGGACCACAAACAAGTTGGAGTAAAAACCGTGGCTCTGTTGCTGAAGAGGAACAGGGATCACCACTCCTTCTGCCTTCAGAGTGCGCAGCGCCTGCAGAAGAGCCTCGGCTCGCTCGGGAGGCGGGGATGACCTGAAGAATCGAGTCGGGGGACGAGAGGTGAACTCTATCTTGTAACCGTGAGACAGAATGTCTCTCACCCAGCGGTCTTTTATTTGTGGCAGCCAGGTGTCGCAAAAGCGGGAGAGCCTGCCACCGACCGAGGATGCGGATAGAGGAGGTCGAAAGTCATGAGGAAGCCGCTTTGTTAGCGGCGCCTCCGGTGGTCTTTTTAGGACGTGACTTAGACCGCCATGCATCAGAGTTCCTTTGTTCATTCTGCGGCCTTTTGGACGAGGAGAATTGGGACCTGCCGCGCCCCGAAAGGACCGAAACCTCGACTGCCCTCTCCTCTGTTGGGGTATGTTCTGTTTGGGCTGGGGTAAGGATGTATCCTTTCCCTTGGATTGTTTGATGATTTCATCCAAACGCTCGCCAAACAGCCTGTCGCCAGAAATTGGCAAACTGGTTAAGCGCTTTTTGGAAGCAGAATCTGCCTTCCATTCCCGTAGCCACAAGGCCCTGCGGAGTACCACCGAATTGGCGGCTGCAACCGCCGTACGGCTCGCAGAGTCCAGGACAGCATTAATAGCGTAAGACGCAAATGCCGAGGTCTGAGTGGTAATGGATGCCACTTGTGGCGCGGACGTGCATGTGGCTGCTTCAATTTGCGCTTGACCTGCTGAGATAGCTTGTAGCGCCCATACGGCTGCGAATGCTGGGGCAAAAGAAGCTCCGATAGCTTCATAGATGGATTTCAACCAGAGCTCTATCTGCCTGTCAGTGGCATCTTTGAGCGAGGCCCCATCTTCCACTGCAAGTATGGATCTAGCCGCCAGTCTGGAGATTGGAGGATCCACTTTGGGACACTGAGTCCAACCTTTAACCACGTCAGGGGGAAAAGGATAACGTGTATCCTTAAGGCGCTTAGAAAAACGCTTATCTGGACAAGCATGGTGATTCTGGACTGCCTCTCTGAAATCAGAGTGGTCTAGAAACATACTCTGTGTACGCTTGGGGAACCTGAAACGGAATTTCTCCTGCTGAGAAGCTGACTCCTCCGCCGGAGGAGCTGAGGGAGAAGAAGGGAATTTTGTTTACTTACCGTAAATTCCTTTTCTTCTAGCTCCAATTGGGAGACCCAGACAATTGGGTGTATAGCTACTGCCTCCGGAGGCCACACAAAGTATTACACTTAAAAGTGTAAGGCCCCTCCCCTTCTGGCTATACACCCCCCCGTGGGATCACGGGCTCCTCAGTTTTAGTGCAAAAGCAAGAAGGAGGAAAGCCAATAACTGTTTTAATTACAAATTCAACCCGAGAAACAGCCTCGGAGAACTGAACTGTTCAACATGAACAACATGTGCACCCGAAAAAAACAAACTTCCTAAGAAAACAGGGCGGGTGCTGGGTCTCCCAATTGGAGCTAGAAGAAAAGGAATTTACGGTAAGTAAACAAAATTCCCTTCTTCTTTGTCGCTCCTAATTGGGAGACCCAGACAATTGGGACGTCCAAAAGCAGTCCCTGGGTGGGTAAAAGAATACCTCGTGATAGGGCCGTCAAACAGCCCTTTCCTACAGGTGAGCCACCGCCGCCTGAAGGACTTGTCTACCTAGGCCGGCATCCGCCGAAGCGTAGGTATGCACCTGATAATGCTTGGTAAAAGTGTGCAGACTCGACCAGGTAGCCGCCTGGCACACCTGCTGAGCCGTAGCCTGGTGCCATAATGCCCAGGACGCACCCACGGCTCTGGTAGAATGGGCCTTCAGCCCTGATGGAATCGGAAGCCCAGCCGAACGGTAGGTGTGAAGAATTGGTTCCTTGATCCACCGCGCAAGGGTGGATTTGGAAGCTTGCGACCCTTTACGCTGACCAGCGACAAGGACAAAAAGTGCATCCGAGCGGCGCAGAGACGCCGTGCGGGAAATGTAGATCCTGAGTGCTCTCACCAGATCCAATAAATGCAAACCCTTTTCAAATTGGTGAACTGGATGCGGACACAAAGACGGTAAAGTGATATCTTGATTGAGATGAAAGGAAGATACCACCTTGGGAAGAAATTCTGGAATTGGACGCAGAACTACCTTGTCCTGGTGAAACACCAGGAATGGAGATCTGCATGATAACGCCGCCAGCTCGGACACTCTCCGAAGAGACGTGACCGTCACTAGAAAGGCCACTTTCTGTGAAAGACGAGAAAGGGAAACCTCCTTCATAGGCTCGAAAGGCGGCTTCTGGAGAGCAATTAGAACCTTGTTCAGGTCCCAGGGCTCCAACGGCCGCTTGTAAGGGCGGACGATATGACAAACCCCTTGCAGGAACGTGCGTACCTGAGGAAGTCGCGCCAGGCGTTTCTGAAAAAATACGGATAGCGCGGAGACTTGACCTTTAAGGGAGCCAAGCGACAAACCTTTTTCCAACCCAGACTGCAGGAAGGAAAGAAAAGTAGGCAATGCAAAAGGCCAGGGAGAAACTCCCTGAGCAGAGCACCAAGATAGGAATATCCTCCACGTCCTGTGGTAGATCTTGGCGGAGGATGGCTTCCTAGCCTGTCTCATGGTGGCAACCACTTCATGAGATAAACCTGAGGCCGCTAGGATCCAGGACTCAATGGCCACACAGTCAGGTTCAGGGCCGCAGAATTCAGATGGAAAAATGGCCCTTGAGACAGCAAGTCTGGACGGTCTGGTAGTGCCCACGGATGGCCTACCGTGAGGTGCCACAGATCCGGGTACCACGACCTCCTTGGCCAGTCTGGAGCGACGAGAATGGCGCGGTGGCAGTCGGACCTGATTTTGCGGAGCACTCTGGGCAACAATGCCAGAGGTAGGAACACATACGGTAGCCGGAACTGCGACCAATCTTGAACTAAGGCGTCTGCCGTCAGAGCTCGGTGATCGTGAGACCGTGCCATGAAAACCGGGACTTTGTTGTTGTGCAGTGACGCCATCAGGTCGACGTCCGGCATCCCCCAGCGGCGACAGATCTCCTGAAACACGTCCGGGTGAAGGGACCATTCCCCTGCGTCCATGCCCTGGCGACTGAGAAAGTCTGCTTCCCAGTTTTCTACGCCTGGGATGTGGACTGCGGATATGGTGGATGCCGTGTCTTCCACCCACGTCAGAATCCGCCGGACTTCCTGGAAGGCTTGCCGACTGCGTGTTCCCCCTTGGTGGTTGATGTATGCCACCGCTGTGGAGTTGTCCGACTGAATTCGGATCTGCTTGCCTTCCAGCCACTGTTGGAAGGCTTGTAGGGCAAGATAGACTGCTCTGTTTTCCAGAACATTGATCTGAAGGGTGGACTCTTTCCGAGTCCACGTACCTTGAGCCCTGTGGTGGAGAAACACTGCTCCCCACCCTGATAGACTCGCATCTGTCGTGACCACCGCCCAGGATGGGGGTAGGAACGACTTTCCTTTTGACAATGAGGTGGGAAGAAGCCACCACCGGAGAGATTCCTTGGCTGCCTGAGAGAGGGAGACCTCCCTGTCGAGGGACGTCGACTTCCCGTCCCATTGGCGGAGAATGTCCCATTGTAATGGACGCAGATGAAACTGCGCAAAAGGAACTGCTTCCATTGCTGCTACCATCTTCCCTAGGAAGTGCATGAGGCGCCTCAAGGGGTGCGACTGGCCCTGCAGGAGAGATTGCACCCCTGTCTGTAGCGAGCACTGTTTGTCCAGTGGAAGTTTCACTATCGCTGAGAGAGTATGAAACTCCATGCCAAGATATATTAGTGATTGGGTCGGGGTTAGATTTGACTTTGAAAAGTTGATGATCCACCCGAAACTCTGGAGAGTCTTCAGTGCCACGTTCAGGCTGTGTTGGCATGCCTCTTGAGAGGGTGCCTTGATAAGTAGATCGTCTAAATACGGGATCACAGAGTGACCTTGCGAGTGCAGGACTGCTACTACTGCTGCCATGACCTTGGTGAAGACCCGAGGGGCTGTCGCCAGCCCGAAAGGTAGAGCTACGAACTGCAGGTGTACGCTTCCTATAACGAAGCGTAGAAAACGCTGATGCTCTGGTGCAATCGGCACGTGGAGATAAGCATCCTTGATGTCTATTGATGCTAGGAAATCTCCTTGAGACATTGAGGCGATAACGGAGCGGAGAGATTCCATCCGGAACCTCCTGGTTTTTACGTGTTTGTTGAGCAGCTTTAGATCCAGGACGGGACGGAACGACCCGTCTTTCTTTGGCACCACAAACAAATTGGAGTAAAAACCGTGGCCTTGTTCCTGAAGAGGAACGGAAGTCACCACTCCTTCCGCCTTTAGAGCGGACACCGCTTGCAGCAGAGTATCGGCTCGGTCGGGCGGTGGAGAAGTTCTGAAGAAACGAGTTGGAGGACGAGAGCTGAACTCTATCCTGTACCCGTGAGACAGAATGTCTCTCACCCAACGGTCTTTGACCTGTGACAGCCAAATGTCGCCAAAGCGGGAGAGCCTGCCACCGACCGAGGATGCGGAGAGAGGAGGCTGAGAGTCATGAGGAAGCCGTCTTGGTAACGGTTCTTCCGGCTGGCTTTTTTGGGCGTGATTGAGTCCGCCAAGAATCTGAGCTCCTCTGATCCTTTTGAGTCCTTTTGGACGAGTAGAATTGGGACCTGCCTGAGCCTCGAAAGGACCGAAAACCAGACTGTCCCCTCCTCTGTTGGGGTTTGTTTTGTCTGGGTTGCGGTAAGGCTGAATCCTTACCCTTGGAGTGTTTAATGATTTCATCCAAACGCTCACCAAACAATCGGTCACGAGAAAAAGGCAAACTGGTTAAGCACTTCTTGGAAGAAGAATCTGCCTTCCATTCTCTCAACCACAGGGCTCTGCGTAAAACCACGGAGTTGGCTGACGCCACCGCCGTACGGCTCGTAGAGTCTAGGACAGCATTAATCGCGTAAGACGCGAATGCAGACATTTGAGAGGTCAATGGTGCCACCTGCGGAGCAGATGTACGTGTGACCGTGTCGACCTGTGTAAGGCCAGCTGAAATAGCTTGGAGTGCCCATACGGCAGCGAATGCTGGCGCCAACGACGCTCCAATAGCTTCATAGATGGATTTTAACCAGAGCTCCATCTGTCTGTCAGTGGCATCTTTAAGTGCCGCCCCATCTTCCACTGCAACTAGAGATCTGGCTGCAAGCCTGGAGATTGGAGGGTCCACCTTGGGACACTGTGTCCAGCCCTTGACCACGTCAGGGGGAAAAGGATAGCGCGTATCTTTAAGCCGTTTGGAGAAACGCTTATCTGGATAAGCGTGGTGTTTCTGGATTGCGTCTCTAAAGTCAGAGTGGTCCAGAAAAGTGCTTAATTTACGCTTGGGATACCTGAAATGGAATTTCTCCTGCTGTGAAGCTGCCTCCTCCGCAGGAGGAGCTTGTGGAGAAATATCTAACATCTTATTGATGGACGCTATAAGATCATTCACTATGGCGTCACCATCCGGGGTATCTAGATTGAGAGCGGCCCCAGTATCAGAATCCTGATCAGTTACATCCGCCTCATCACACAGAGAGTCGTCCCGCTGGGACCCTGACCAGTGTGATGAAGTTGAGGGTCGCTCATAGCGAGCCCGCTTAGGTTGTCTGGGACTGTCGTCCGAGTCAGAGCCGTCACCCTGGGGTGCATGTGACACCCCCGGAGCTAGGAAGTGTTCCAGCTGAGGGGGACCAGGGGGCAATGTACCAACAGTGCCCATGGTCTGAGTTACTGGTCTAGACTGCAATGTTTCAATAATTTTAGACATAGTCATAGACAATCTGTCAGCAAAAGCTGCAAACTCCGTCCCTGTCACCTGGACAGCATTCACAGGTGGTTCTCCCTGGGTCACCTCTAGCAGAGGCCCCGGCTGAGCAATTGCCACAGGGGCCGAGCACTGCACACAATGGGGGTCAGTGGAACCTGCCGGTAGAGCAGCCCCACATGCGGTACAGGCAGCACATAAAGTCCGTGCCTTGGCACTTTTGCTTTTTGCGGACGACATGCTGTTGTCTCCTTGAGAAATCTAAGGAGGGTATATAGCAGAAAATCACCAGCGACCGTACAGTGTAAAGTATTGCCAGCACAAAATACAAAGTACACTATGGCACAAGTGGGGGAGAGCCCTTGAGGGCTGCTTACCGCCCGCTGAAAAGCGGGTGTGAGGTCGTAGAATCCCTTGTCTGGGTCTCCCAGCCTCCCCTCTGCAGCTCAGCGTGCAGGCAGGAATGGCTGCCGGCGTCCTGTGAAGAGGGGCGGACCGTGGGCGTGCCACAAACAAAAGTGCGGGAAACTGCGTCCCACTGTGCCTAGTGTGAGGGCTGGAGTATGTAAAACAGACTCCAGCTCTTAGCGCTGCTGGTCTGTACAGCGTCCCGCCCTCCTCCTGACTGGCAGGTCTGGGGGCGGGAACGATACGAACTAGGCCGCAAAAGCCGGGGACTGTAGTAATCTAGCGCGGCCGTCATATATGCACGGCCAGCGCGGAAGTCCCCGGCGCACCACAAATCCCAGCCGCGACGCAGTAAACACTGACCCCAGCGGCCGGATCGGCCGATCGTACTAAGTCTCCTCACTCAGCAGAGCTGTAGTGAGTAACGGCACAAGCGCAGCAGCGCTGTTTACCCCGGCGCACTAACACACCCAGCAATGCTGCAGTGTGCGTGCGGTAAGCACGGGGACACGGAGTACCTTAATGAAGCAGGGTCCTGTCCCTGAGGAAACTCCGCTCCGTATCCAGCAGATCCTCCAGGGGCTGTGGATGGAGCACGGTCTCAGTGCCCGGAGACCGGTCAAGTCCCACTTCACCCAGAGCCCTAATGGGGATGGGGAAGGAATCAGCATGTGGGCTCCAGCCTCCGTACCCGCAATGGGTACCTCAACCTTAACAAACACCGCCGACAGAAAGTGGGGTGAGAAGGGAGCATGCTGGGGGCCCCCGTATGGGCCCTCTTTTCTTCCATCCGACATAGTCAGCAACTGCTGCTGACTAAACAGTGGAGCTATGCGTGCATGTCTGACCTCCTTCGCACAAAGCATAAAACTGTGGAGCCCGTGATCCCACGGGGGGGTGTATAGCCAGAAGGGGAGGGGCCTTACACTTTTAAGTGTAATACTTTGTGTGGCCTCCGGAGGCAGTAGCTATACACCCAATTGTCTGGGTCTCCCAATTAGGAGCGACAAAGAAATATCCAGCAGTTGATTGATGGACGCAATAAGATCGTTCACTATGGCGTCCCCGTCTGGAGTATTAAGATTGAGAGCGCCCTCAGGATCAGAATCCTGATCAACTGTCTCCGCTTCATCAACCAGAGATTCCCCCCGCTGAGACCCTGAACAATATGATGTCGAGGGAAATTCTAAGCGAGCCCGCTTAGTCGGTCTGGGGCTGGGGTCTAAGTCAGAACCCTCAGCCTGGGATGTATGAGATACCCCTGGAGGACATTGTTGGTCCAACTGAGGGGGGCCAGGGAACAATGATTCAACAGAGTCCCTTTGCTGAGATACCGGCCTGGACTGCAAGGCTTCTAGTATCTTAGCCATAGTCTCAGAGAGTTTTGCAAACTCCGTCCCCGTCACCTGGACAGTGTCAACAGGTGGCTCCCCCTGGGCTCCTCTTAGCAGAGGCTCTGGCTGCGAAAGTGCCACAGGGGCCGAACATTGCACACAATGAGGGTCAATGGAACCCGCCGGCAGCTGGGTCGTACAAGCGGCGCAGGCAGCATAATAAGCCTGTGTTTTGGCACCCCTGCCTTTTGTGGGCGCCATGCTATTGTTTTCCCTGAGCAACACAATAGGGTATATAGCCAGAATGAACTGTGCTCATACAGTGTAAAGTATATACTATAAACAAATAATGTATCAATACACTACAGCACCATGGGGCTAGCACCACAGGTGCTGCTTACCACCCGCCTAAAGCGGTTGTGAGGCCACCAGAGACCGTGTCTGGGTCTCCCAGGGTTTGTCCCTCTCTGCAGCGTCGGAGGAGCTGACAGGAATGGCTGCGGCGTCCTGACGAGAGGAGGGAGCCGTGGGCGTGGCCGAGAAAGTGCGGGAACTGGTGCTCACACTGTGCACAGTGAGGGGGGTGGAGTATGCAAAGCATACTCCAGCCCTCAGTGCTGCTCGTTCCGTGCAGCGTCCCGCCCTTCCCCTGCCTGTCAGGGCTGGGGGCGGGAGAAAAGGAAACTAGGCCGCAAGAAAGCCGGGGACTCGAGTATAAGCGTGGCCGCCGTAAAAGCGCGGCCGGCGCCGAAGTCCCCGGCGAACTACAAGTCCCAGCCGCGCCGCAGTTTCCCATGGCAGCGGCGGTTAGCGCGGTAGCCCCTACATATAAACACACTCAGCGACGCTGAGTGTGTAATGGCACAGTTTAACCCGGTCAGCGCCGCGGTCCCCGGTGCACTAGCACACCCAGCAAAGCTGAGATGTTGCCGTGCGCGGTCCCCACAGGGATACAGAGTACCTTCAAGTAGCAGGGCCATGTCCCTGAACGGTACCCGGCTCCTATCCAGCAGGCTCCACAGGAGTTGTGGATGAAGCACGGTCTCAGTGCCTGGAGACCGATAGGATCCCACTTCACCCAGAGCCCTGAGGGGGATGGGGAAGGAAAACAGCATGTGGGCTCCAACCTCCGTACCCGCAATGGATACCTCAACCTTAACAACACCGCCGACAAGAGTGGGGTGAGAAGGGAGCATGCTGGGGGCCCTATATGGGCCCACTTTTCTTCCAACCGACATAGTCAGCAGCTGCTGCTGACCAATCTGTGGAGCTGTGCGTGCATGACTGCCTCCTTCGCACAAAGCAAAAAACTGAGGAGCCCGTGGGAGCACGGGGGGTGTATAGGCAGAAGGGGAGGGGCTTAACACTTTTAGGTGTAATACTTTGTGCGGCCTCCGGAGGCATAGCCTATACACCCAATTGTCTGGGTCTCCCAATAGAGCGACAAAGAAACCAAAAATTGTCTGTCTTCTATTAATTGACTCCATAGAGCAGAAGCAGTAAATGTTGTGTTCACGTAACATTTGTATATTGCCCCCAGTGATTGTTCATCAATCAAGACAGTTGCTCACATGTAAAATAATGACAGACAATCACCTACGGTGCGAGAACAGTTCTAGTGATGTCTATGCCTGCTCTCCTGGGGGCTCAAGTGACGTAATAGCTCATGAGACCTACAATTAATCAGTGGCCACTTCCCTCTCACTTACTTTGGACATAACCAACATTCGGAGGAAATCAGAGAGCAGCAGACAGCTCTCACTTCTTCTGGGTGACAGTTTTGTCGAAAGTGAGAGGGAAGCGGCTGCTGATTGATTGCAAGGCTCATAAGACATTATGTCACACGAGCCCCAGGAGAGCAGGAACCTTGTCTAAGGCAGTTTGGTACAACAGGTCACCCGAGACGTGACACCAGATACAATTCATGACGAGTAGGAGCACAGCTATCGAAAACTTTAGGATTTCTCAGATAATCCTTTTAAAAGTGCAACAGACATGTTTCTATAAAGGTTTTCGTATACTCACAGATGCAGTTTTCTGCTGTGCCACGGAAGCCGCAAACCTGGTCACATGGTTAATAATTGGAGAGAAGTTTGTTGGCCCATACAGACGGACCTGTGGCAACGCTTGGCGGTACGCATCCACGACGCCTTGTACACCTGATGACACAAATGCATTATAAAACAACGGCCTAAGCTATTTTCAGTGGAAACAAATTTGTACAAATTTCACGTGTAAATGTTTCGTTATAGGATGTTTGCGCTTATAAAAGGTGTGAGAAAGAAAAACATACTAAAACAGGTACTTTAGAGGGAACCGCTCACCATGAAATGCAGTCCAAGTTGCAGGCTCCTTGTTACAGCCCAGGAATAGCTGACAACGTTGATATATAGTTTGCAGGAAAAGGTTCAGTATAAATTGTGTTTCTTTAATTAATTTAATTTTATTAAAAACTGTTAAACAACAATAATATATGCATTCCAAAGGACTTATTCAGAAATATGAAGCAAAAGTACAGCAATCTGCGTTGTTCTTCAAAAGGTATATATAAAGGATCTGCTCAGGTTCATGCATCATTACATAGTTTGATATTAGCAAGTCAATTAAATCCCAATTTGTGTTGAAGCATAAAAACAATATACAGGTTATTCTTCTGTCATCAAATCTGAACTACAAGCTCAGAATTTAAACTGTTCAGATCTAGCAATAGCAATAAAACCTTATGCTGCCCCCTGTAAGATTCCCCCCTACATCTCCAAACTATATGTAACCTTTATCTGGTAGTATAACAGTGCCCACAGGAGTTTGTACCTGTGGATATATCCGCAGGTTTCCCGCAGCTGCTCGCCGGAATCCGCAGCTATTTTTAGCTGTGGGATTCCAGCGAAATAGCTGTGGTAAACCTGCAGACATTCATGCGGCTTACCTGCGGAAGTCCCGGCCTTTATCTCCATAGTGGAGGGCCGGGATTTCCGCAGCATGTTCCACAGCCACACGTATCCGCAGCATGGACACAGCACTCCTCATGTCCCATAGGATAATATGGGGAGTGTCTGTACATGCTGAAACCTGCGGATTTATCTGGAAAACCCAGAAAATCCGTGGATTTTCTGCAGATAAATCCGCAGGTTTAATCTCCCATGGGCACATAGCCTAAGGGACATCTCAATTGTGCAAGACCATCTGCGCCAATGAGTTTCATATGTCCCATACCTTAACAAATTTCTGAGGGCACTCTCTATAATGATGCACTTTTTCCTCATATTCAATTGTGTTTACGGAATCAACCCAGGCCCTTAATGTTGGGGGAGAATTACCCATCAATCTTGTAGCTATCAATTTCCTGGCAAAAAAAAAAAAAAAAAAAAGAGAATTTTGTTGTTTACTTACCGTAAATTCTTTTTCTTATAGTTCCGTATTAGGAGACCCAGACATTGGGTGTATAGCTTCTGCCTCCGGAGGACACACAAAGTACCACACTAAAAAGTGTAGCTCCTCCCTCTGAGCATATACACCCCCTGGATAACCAGATCTAGCCAGTTTAGTGCAAAAGCTGAAGGAGAATAGCCACCCACAAGTAAAGACAGAGCAAGAATCGGAACAACCGGAGACTCTGTCCACGACAACAGCCGGTGATAACACGCGGAACAAGAAACTGCCAACAGGCAACAGGGAAGGTGCTGGGTCTCCCAATACAGAACTATAAGAAAAAGAATTTACGGTAAGTAAACAAAATTCTCTTTTTCTTTATCGCTCCTATGGGAGACCCAGACATTGGGACGTCTCAAAGCAGTCCATGTGTGGGAATAAACAGAAAAACTGAGAAGTAGGCGGAGCCTAACTTCACAAATGGGCGACAGCCGCCTGAAGGATGCGTCTGCCCAAGCTCGCATCTGCCGAAGCATGAGCATGCACTTGGTAGTGCTTTGAAAAGGTATGCAGGCTAGTCCAAGTGGCAGCCTGACAGACCTGCTGAGCCGTAGCCTGGTGCCTGAAAGCCCAAGAGGCACCGACAGCTCTGGTCGAGTGTGCCTTGATCCCCGGCGGGGGAGGCACCTGAATACACTGGTAGGCATCGGAAATGGCCGACCTAATCCAACGAACTAAGGTCGGCTTAGAAGCCGAGAGGCCCTTACGCCGACCTGTGGTTAGCACAAAAAGAGGTGCACCGCCTAAGAACAGCGGTACGAGACACATAGATCCGGAGCGCCCTCACCAGATCCAGAGTATGCAACGCTTTTTCAAAGCGATGAACAGGAGCCGGACAAAAGGAAGGCAGGGAAATGTCCTGGTTAAGGTGGAAAGGAGAAACCACCTGAGGGAGAAAGTCCGGAGTCGGACGGAGAACCACCTTGTCTTGATGAAATACCAAAAAAGGTGACTCCGAAGAGAGCGCAGCCAAATCAGAGACTCTCCTGAGGGAAGTTGTGGCCACTAGAAAGACCACTTTCTGTGAAAGACGAGACAAAGAAACCTCCCTAAGAGGCTCAAAGGGGGGGTTTCTGCAAGGCCGTGAGGACCAAATTGAGGTCCCAGGGATCCAAGGGCCGCCGGTAAGGCGGAATGATGTGAGACGCGCCCTGCATGAAGGTGCGGACCTGAGCCAGCCGGGCGATACGCCGCTGGAACAGCACTGACAGAGCCGAGACTTGTCCCTTGAGGGAATTGAGGGATAGTCCTAGCTGCAGACCGGACTGTAGAAAGGACAGAAGGGTCGGCAAGGAAAAAGGCCAAGGAGCATGGCCGGAAGAGCGACACCAGGACAGGAAAATTCTCCAGGTCCTATGATAGATTTTAGCCGAGGAAGACTTCCGAGCCCGAGTCATAGTGGAGATGACTTCAGGAGGAATACCAGAAGCCGTGAAGATCCAGGACTCAAGAGCCACGCCGTCAATCTGAGAGCCGCAGAATTCTGGCGGAAAAACGGACCTTGTGAGAGAAGGTCTGGACGGTCCGGAAGATGCCACGGCACCTCTACGGACAGATGGAGCAGGTCTGGGTACCAAGCTCGCCTGGGCCAGTCTGGAGCAATGAGGATGACCTGACGGCCCTCCATTCTGATCTTGCGCAGAACTCTGGGCAAGAGAGCTAAAGGGGGAAACACGTAGGACAGACGAAACTGGGACCAATCTTGAACCAGAGCGTCCGCTGCAAAGGCCTGAGGATCGTGGGAGCGAGCCACGTAAACCGGAACCTTGTTGTTGTGCCGGGATGCCATTAGATCCACTTCCGGAGTGCCCCACTTGCGGCAGATTGACTGAAACACTGCCGGATGCAGGGACCACTCGCCACTGTCCACGGTTTGACGGCTGAGATAATCTGCCTCCCAGTTTTCCACGCCTGGGATGTGGACTGCGGATATGGTGGACTTGGAGTCCTCCGTCCATTGAAGGATGCGTTGAACCTCCAACATTGCCAGGCAGCTGCGTGTCCCGCCTTGGTGGTTGATGTAGGCAACCGCTGTCGCGTTGCCTGACTGGACTCGGATGTGCTTGCCCGCCAACAGGTGGTGAAAGGCTAGGAGAGCTAGAAGCACAGCTCTGGTTTCCAGCACATTGATCGAGAGGGCTGATTCGGACGGAGTCCAAGTGCCCTGTGCTCGGTGGTGGAGACATACCGCTCCCCAGCCGGATAGACTGGCATCCGTGGTGAGGATCACCCAGGACGGGGCCAGGAAGGAGCGTCCCTGAGACAGAGAGAGGGGCCGAAGCTACCACTGAAGGGAGCCCCTGGTCTGTGGCGACAGAGCCACTAGCCTGTGCAAGGAGGAAGTCCGCTTGTCCCAACAGCGGAGAATGTCCAGCTGCAGAGGACGCAGATGGAACTGGGCAAAGGGAACAGCCTCCATTGACGCCACCATCTGACCCAGCACCTGCATTAGGTGCCTGATGGAATGACGGCGGGGCCTCAGCAGAGAGCGCACCGCCAGATGGAGGGACTGCTGTTTGACTAAGGGCAGCTTCACAAGTGCCGGCAGAGTCTCGAACTGTATCCCTAGGTACGTGAGCCTCTGGGTCGGAGTCAGAGTGGATTTGGGCAGATTGACAAGCCACCCGAATTGGGCTAGAGTGGCGAGAGTGAGCGAGACACTCCGCTGACAGTCTGCGCTGGATGAAGCCTTGACTAGAAGGTCGTCCAGGTAAGGAATCACTGCCAACCCCTGGAGGTGCAGAACCGCAACCACTGCTGCCATGACCTTGGTGAATACTCGAGGGGCCGTGGCTAACCCGAAGGGGAGAGCCACGAATTGGAAATGTTCCTCTCCGATTGCAAAACGTAGCCAACGCTGGTGTGAAACTGCAATTGGCACATGCAGATAGGCATCTCTGATGTCGATGGATGCCAGGAAATCTCCTTGGGTCATTGAGGCAATGACTGATCGCAGAGACTCCATGCGAAAGTGTCGCACCTGAACATGCTTGTTGAGAAGCTTGAGATCCAGGATGGGCCGGAAGGAACCGTCCTTTTTGGGGACTAGGAAGAGATTTGAGTAGAAACCTCTGAACCGTTCCCGGGCGGGAACCGGTACAATTACTCCGTTGGCCTGCAAGGATGCCACGGCCTGTGAGAAGGCGGCGGCCTTGGAGCAGGGGGGAGTTGACAGAAAAAATCTGTTTGGCGGGCTGGAAGAGAATTCTATCCTGTAGCCGTGGGAGATGATATCCCGCACCCACTGATCGGAGATGTGTTGAAACCACACGTCGCCAAAGTGGGAAAGCCTGCCACCAACTAAGGACGTTGCTGGCGCGGCCAGACAGTCAAGAGGAGGCTGCCTTAGTGGCAGCAGCTCCTGAGGTCTTCTGTGGACGCGCCTTTGTGCGCCAGTTGGGTTTTTGGTCCTTGGCTGAGTTAGTGGACGAGGCCGAGGGCTTAGAGGATGACCAGTTGGAGGAACGAAAGGAACGAAACCTCGACTGGTTCCTACCCTGGGCAGGTTTCCTGGTTTTAGTTTGTGGCATGGAAGTACTCTTCCCGCCAGTAGCTTCCTTAATAATTTCATCCAGTTGTTCACCGAATAGCCTGGATCCAGCAAAAGGGAGCCCAGCAAGGTACTTCTTTGAAGAAGCATCTGCCTTCCACTCTCGAAGCCACAAGATCCTGCGAATAGCGAGGGAATTAGCCAAAGCCACCGCAGTGCGGTGAGAAGCCTCCAGCATGGCAGACATGGCATAGGATGAAAAAGCTGAAGCTTGGGAAGTTAAGGCAACCATTTCGGGCATAGATTCCCTGGTGAGGGAATGCATCTCCTCTAGAGAAGCAGAGATGGCTTTGAGAGCCCACACTGCTGCAAAAGATGGGGAGAACGAGGCCCCTGCCGCCTCATATACAGATTTGGCCAGAAGGTCAACCTGGCGGTCAGTGGAATCCTTAAGAGAGGTGCCATCAGCCACTGATACAACTGTCCGGGCTGAGAGTCTAGACACCGGAGGGTCTACCTTTGGTGAATGAGCCCACTCCTTGACCACCTCAGGTGGAAAGGGAAAATGGTCATCAGAACCACGCTTTGGGAAGAGTTTGTCAGGACAGGCCCTAGGCTTGGTCACAGTGGCCTGAAAACTGGAGTGGTTAAAGAACACACTCCTTGTCCTCTTAGGCAAGGTAAACTGGTGCTTTTCTGCCAGAGAGGGTTGCTCCTCTGATACTGGCGGATTGAGGTCCAGTACAGAATTAATGGACGCAATCAAATCACTAACATCTGAGTCACTTTCGGACAGATCAATGGGGCACATGGAGGTAGCCTCCGAGCCCCCAGTAAAGGCATCCTCCTCGTCCTGCGAGTCAGCTCTTGAATCAGAGCCGCGGGACGAGGAAGGAGAGGGGACCCTGCGTCTCCTTTTAGGAGGACGGGGTCTGGGACCAGATGAAGAATCCTCTGTGAGCGCCGCTGAGAGAGCCCTAGCAGCAGAGGCGCCCTGAGAAGGGGGCTGATGCATGTTCAGCAAAGTCCGGGACAGCTGTCCCATGGAGTCGGCAAAAGACTGGGAGATTGACCTAGAGAAGGATTCTACCCAAGCCGGGGGTTCAGCCACCGGAGCCGGAGCAGCTGGAGGGACCACTGTGGGTGCGATTCCAGGCTGAGGCATTGTCATGCTGCTGGAGTGGGGGCTCTGAGCCAGAATGACCCCCAGAGAGTATATAAGAAGGTCCACAACCGGAGGTTGTGGCTTACCAGACCGTTTGTGTGGCCTCCAGATCCCACAGCCCGGACCCCCAAGCAGCTTAGCAGGGATGCTGCAGCCAGCGCTGATCGCAGAGAAAAACGCTGATAAAACGGCGCCGGAGCGAGGAGAGGGGGCGGGACCTGCTCTGAGAGCGGGATCTGGAGGGCCAAGGAGACTTACAGGGGAGGGGACATGTACTCAGAGAGGAGTGTCCCTCCCCTGTGCCGAACGGCCGCTGGGCGGAGCCGCACTGTCCCTCTGCATGATTGACATGCGAGGGCAGTGAAATCAAAAGTAGGCCTCCGGCGAAGCAGGGGCCTAAATTTGAGCGATGCGGCCGGCGCGCAGGCACCATCGGCGCGGTTCTCAGGCGACAACCAGAGAACCAGCCGGAAATGTCAGAAAAGTTACACAGCACACTCTACCACCATAATAAAGTACCGGGACCCCCGGATATAAACGTCTCAGGTACTTAGCTTGCTGAGACGCAGGGTTCCAAGTCCCTGGGGATGAGTGCTCCGTCCAGCAGGATCCTGAAGGGCTGCGGATGAAGACCGGTCTCCTGCAAAGCAAGGAGAACCGTGCTGGCTCCCACTTCAAGCCAGAGCCCGAGGGATGGTGAAGGAGCGCGGCATGTAAGGCTCCAGCCTTGGAATCAACCTTAACAACACCGCCGACACAGTGGGGTGAGAAGGGACATGTCGGGAGTCCAGGCTTGGACCCGCTTTTCTTCAAAAACTTTCCAAAAATGAAAAATCAGATGAGAATGCATGTGTGGATGTATGCCTCCTGAACACAAAGCAATGAACTGGCTAGATCTGGTTATCCAGGGGGTGTATATGCTCAGAGGGAGGAGCTACACTTTTTAGTGTAGTACTTTGTGTGTCCTCCGGAGGCAGAAGCTATACACCCAATGTCTGGGTCTCCCATAGGAACGATAAAGAAAAAGTTTTTCTAAGGTTCCCTTCACACATCCATTTAAAAAAAAAAAATAAAAAAAAAAATGCATGTGTGGCACATTCTGTTTAGACCACCTGTGTGCATGCGTGATATCCGTGTGACAAGAACAGGAAAAAAATGCATAACACTAAAATGCATGGCTTTTTGTGTTAAAGATGTAGATAGATTTGATTGATGTTACGACTACTAACAAAATAAATACTAGATTTGGAAAAAAAAAAAAAAAGCCATGGGAGACCTCTTCATTTTTGATAATCAGCCAGTGTAAAGCAGACAGCTGGTGACTGATTAGCAGGCTAGGAAGGTCCATGGTTATTTGGCCCAAAGGTTAGTAATGGGGGTGTTTGATAGGCACCTCTCAAATACTTACCAAGTAATCCAAAAACAAAAAAATTCAATAAACACTTTTTTTTATTCCTTACTGGGTTATCAATGGTAGAGTCTGATAGACAACACTACATTACTAACACCAAAGCTTGTTGCCAGCTGACCTCAACTTCATAAACCAGTACCCTGATTGTCAACACATAGGGGCAATTGGAAAGAGCTGAGGCGAAGCGCCAGAATTTGCACATCTAATGTGATGCGCCACTTCTGGGGCATTTTTAGGCTGGGAATGGCTAGATAATCATTAACCTTAACAGCCTGGTAATATCAGCTTGCAGCTGCCTGCTTTACTTTTCCTGGTTAGGTTGTGAAACATGGGGGGCAGGGAACCCCAACAAGGTTTTTTTTGTCAATTATTTATTTGGTTAATAGATGTAAAATCCATCCCTCCATCCAATCGATCGATTTCTCATCTTTGCACATCTTTAAAAGGGAACCTGTCACCAGGTTTTTCCCCTTATAAGCTACAGCCACCATCAGTAAGCCCTTATATACAATACTGCTATACACAATATGGCTGAGGGCAGATCAGAGTATTGTAGTGCGTGGGCGGTCTTTGACCTTGCCTCATGCCTGAGAATCACAGTAGCGCAATGGAGGCCTCTGTGTGGATGACGTAGGACGCGTCATCCACACGGGGCTGGGCAGGAGGACAGCGACTGCACAGGATAGAGGAGGCACCGGACCGAGAGCAGCAACACCCATCGGACCAGACCACCCCCTAGATGAGTATAAAAGGTGTTTTTTCACGTTCTATAGAGTGGCCTAGGCTCTTATATACAGTATTCTGGAATGCTGTATATAAGGGCTCACTGGTGGTGGCCGCAGCTTATAAGTGAAAAATCTGGTGACAGGTTCCCTTTAACGTAGAAAAATCTTTAATTTCTTGAATGTATTTAATTCAGGTCCGTGTCACACGAACAGCAGAAGGATGTTATCCATGTGCTGCACTCGTTTTTCACGGACCCATAGACTGCTATTGGCCCTCATCAGTCATGCCGATTGTAAATAATGGACATAACTGTGTGGATCATGCGAACCGTGTGAAAACATGAACAGTGTGAAAATCAACACAGGTTTTAATGAGTTTGTGTGTAAACATATCTCCAGTACATGTAGGGGGCCTTAGAAAGATTTTGGTATCGTGACTGCATATTTCCTTATCCAGTAGCCCAAATAAACATATTTTAGGATCTAGTGGAACAGGAAAGGATGGAAAGCCGGATAGGACGGTGACCATACTTTGCCAGAAGGAGAGAATAATTGGGCAAGTCCAAACCATGTGCCAGAAATGTGTGTTTAAGGTGTGACACTGCAAACATTCCAAAGAGGGTAATCTACCCATTTGGTTCAACCTTGATGGGGCTAGGTAGGCTTGGTGAATAATGAATGGATTCATTTTAGCGTTCACTGAAGGGAAGACAAAAAGGGGGATTTCAAGATCTTTCAGTCCACCTCACTAATATTGGAAATAAGTATCTCCCACTTGTCTTTCACTTTCAGTGAAGTAGAACCAACATCTATTGATGGCATGTATGTGTACAGGGCTGATATGAGACCTTGCGACTTAAGAATACCTATCAACGGGAAGGTAGATATGGTCACCTATTACATTTTGTGAATGTAATTGTGATTTGATAGCAGACCTGAATTGAAGATATGTACACAATTGGGATCTTGAGACCTCATACTTATTGTAACTGATCAAAATTTAGCAGTAGATACTGATCATAAAGGCCACCAATTAAAAGGACGTTTGAGTGCTCCAAATCTGAGAGGATGACTGAGATACCAGGATAGATAATAAGGATTCTGACACAGAGGCATGTCCGCTAAAATACGAATGAAACTTGTCACTTGGCTCACCTTTCTCCAGACTAACCCCGCCATCTTGAGCATAGGCAACATTTTGGAAACACCAGGTCTATCAAGCTCTAAAAATCCTAGTAGACCACTAGTGTTTGCCACTTCCACTAAGTGACTCTCCGAATATAGCTTGTGCTTTAATTATTTAAACCACTGCTTTTGGTGCTGTGTTCGGTCTAGTGGGTGGTCCTATCGGTGACTGACAGCTTTATTTGTATAAGCCTGCCTACAGATATACATGTCAATCACAAATAGGACTGCCCTGTGGACTAAAAATCCCAGAAAAGGCAGAAGACAAACCGATTAAAACACAAGTTATACTGAATCCTCTCTCACAAAACTATATACCCTTCTGCTCAGCTCCCCCTGCTCTGGAACATGCTGCCTGCATTCTTATAATCCCAGGCTCCCTTAATCTTTGCATATATTTTCACAGTAGCGTAGCTAGAGACGTCTGAGCCCCAGAGTAAACATTTTCCAAGCCCTACTCCCCCCCCAGAGTCTTTCCAATGAGCAGCTGATTTGATTGAAAGCAATCTGCTAGATTGTTATTGAAAATACAAGCAAGGGGAAGCAAAAAAATGAGAAAGTCCAGCATACAAGGTTTGGATAAAATTACAGGCTTTATTGCAAACTTACTAATTAAATTCCAAATAGCAAAGGTATCTAGGCAAGTTGTGCAGAACCCCAATGGGGAAAAAGGAAAAAATTAATGAATTGACCGTGGTTGTTCAAGCAGCTACGCGTTATAGTTAGTAAGTTTGCAATAAAGCCTGTAATTTTATCCAAACCTTGGAAGCTGGATTTTCTTTTTTTGCTTCAGTGTTCACACCGGACAGGGTGTTTTTCCATGCTCCATGGAAGGGAAGGTCCGAATACAGGTGAGCTGACCCAATTTTTCTCTTTACAAGCAAGGGGAGACTGCTGCGTGCAATGGTGCAGGCCCCCCAATCCTACTGTGCTAGGTTTCACTCATGCACTGTGGGACACCCCCATAATTCTATGTAACATAATTGGCTATGTCCTTCCTGGGAGACATTTTTTGTCCTTTAGATACGTAAGCACAGTAATTGTGGCATAATGGTTAAGGACAACTTACCTGGACAATAAGGATTGTTGGGGTTGAAGTTCAAGGCAAACTCATGAGACACCTGAAAATTAAGCACAATTTTCAGTCAATGTAATAACAGAGTGAAGAAGGGAATTTTGTTTACTTACCGTAAATTCCTTTTCTTCTAGCTCCTATTGGGAGACCCAGACAATTGGGGTGTATAGCTTCTGCCTCCGGAGGCCACAGAAAGTATTACACTTTAAAAAGTGTAACCCCTCCCCTCTGCCTATACACCCTCCCGTGCATCACGGGCTCCTCAGTTTTGGTGCAAAAGCAGGAAGGAGGAAACTTATAAATTGGTCTAAGGATATTCAATCCGAAGGATGTTCGGAGAACTGAAACTATGAACCAAAGGAACAATTCAACATGAACAACATGTGTACACAACAGAACAACAGCCCGAAGGCAACAGGGGCGGGTGCTGGGTCTCCCAATAGGAGCTAGAAGAAAATGAATTTACGGTAAGTAAACAAAATTCCCTTCTTCTTTGTCGCTCCATTGGGAGACCCAGACAATTGGGACGTCCAAAAGCAGTCCCTGGGTGGGTAAAAGAATACCTCGATAAAAAGAGCCGAAAACGGCCCCCTCTTACAGGTGGGCAACCGCCGCCTGAAGGACTCGCCTACCTAGGCTGGCATCTGCCGAAGCATAGGTATGCACCTGATAGTGTTTCGTGAAAGTGTGCAGACTAGACCAGGTAGCCGCCTGACACACCTGCTGAGCCGTAGCCTGATGCCGCAATGCCCAGGACGCACCCACGGCTCTGGTAGAATGGGCTTTCAGCCCTGAAGGAACCGGAAGCCCAGAAGAACGGTAGGCTTCAAGAATCGGTTCCTTGATCCACCGAGCCAAGGTTGACTTGGACGCCTGCGACCCTTTACGCTGGCCAGCGACAAGGACAAAGAGCGCATCTGAACGGCGCAGGGGCGCCGTGCGAGACACGTAGAGCCGGAGTGCTCTTACTAGATCTAACAAGTGCAAATCCTTTTCACATTGGTGAACTGGATGAGGGCAAAATGAAGGTAAGGAAATATCCTGATTGAGATGAAACGGGGATACCACCTTAGGGAGGAATTCCGGGACCGGACGCAGAACCACCTTATCCTGGTGAAAAACCAAAAAGGGGGCTTTGCATGACAACGCTGCTAGCTCCGACACTCTACGGAGCGATGTAACCGCCACTAGAAAAGCCACCTTCTGCGAAAGACGTGATAGAGAGACATCCCGCAGCGGCTCGAAAGGTGGTTTCTGAAGAGCCCTTAGCACTCTGTTAAGATCCCAAGGTTCCAGCGGCCGCTTGTAAGGTGGGACAATGTGGCAAACTCCCTGCAGGAACGTGCGGACCTGCGGAAGTCTGGCTAGACGCTTTTGAAAAAAACACGGAAAGCGCCGAAACTTGTCCCTTGAGAGAGCCGAGAGACAAACCCTTGTCCATTCCGGATTGAAGGAAGGAAAGAAAGGTGGGTAAGGCAAATGGCCAGGGGGTAAAACCCTTATCAGAGCACCAGGATAAGAAGATCCTCCAAGCCCTGTGATAGATCTTGGCGGACGTTGGTTTCCTGGCCTGTCTCATAGTGGCAATGACATCTTGAGATAACCCTGAGGACGCTAGGATCCAGGACTCAATGGCCACACAGTCAGGTTGAGGGCCGCAGAATTCAGATGGAAAAATGGCCCTTGAGACAGCAAGTCTGGTCGGTCTGGGAGTGCCCACGGTTGACCCACCGTGAGGTGCCACAGATCCGGGTACCACGACCTCCTCGGCCAGTCTGGGGCGACGAGGATGGCGCGGCGGCAGTCGGACCTGATCTTGCGTAACACTCTGGGCAGCATTGCCAGAGGAGGAAACACATAAGGTAGTCGAAACTGCGACCAATCCTGAACTAATGCGTCCGCCGCCAGAGCTCTGTGATCTTGAGACCGTGCCATGAATGCCGGGACTTTGTTGTTGTGCCGAGACGCCATGAGATCGACGTCCGGCGTTCCCCAGCGGCAACAGATCTCTTGAAACACGTCCGGGTGAAGAGACCATTCCCCTGCGTCCATGCCCTGGCGACTGAGGAAGTCTGCTTCCCAGTTTTCTACGCCCGGGATGTGAACTGCGGAGATGGTGGATGCTGTGGCCTCCGCCCACAGCAGAATCCGCCGAACTTCCTGGAAGGCTTGACGGCTGCGCGTGCCGCCCTGATGGTTGATGTACGCGACCGCCGTGGCGTTGTCCGACTGTATGCAGATCTGCCTGGTCTTCAGCCAGCGATGAAACGCCTTCAGGGCCAGATACACTGCTCTTAGTTCCAGAACATTGATCTGAAGGGAGGACTCTGTCGGAGTCCAGGTTCCCTGAGCCCTGTGGTGGAGAAAAACCGCTCCCCACCCTGACAGACTCGCATCCGTCGTGACCACAGCCCAGGATGGGGGCAGGAAGGATTTTCCCTTCGACAGAGAAGTGGGAAGGAGCCACCACTGAAGAGAGGTTTTGGCTGCCAGGGAAAGAGAGACGTTCCTGTCCAGGGACGTCGACCTCCTGTCCCATTTGCGGAGAATGTCCCATTGGAGTGGACGCAGATGAAACTGCGCAAAGGGGACTGTCTCCATTGCTGCCACCATCTTCCCCAGGAAGTGCATGAGGCGCCTCAAGGGGTGCGACTGGGCCCGAAGAAGAGAGTGCACCCCTGTCTGCAGCGAACGCTGTTTGTCCAGCGGTAGCTTGACTATCGCTGAGAGAGTATGAAACTCCATCCCGAGGTAAGTCAGTGATTGGGTCGGTGTCAGTTTTGACTTTGGGAAATTGATGATCCACCCGAATCTCTGGAGAGTCTCCAGAGCCACGGTCAGGCTGTGTTGACATGCCACCCGGGAGGGTGCTTTGACTAGGAGATCGTCCAAGTAAGGGATCACCGAGTGGCCTTGAGAGTGTAGGACCGCCACAACGGATGCCATGACCTTGGTGAAGACCCGTGGGGCTGTCGCCAGGCCGAACGGCAGTGCCACAAACTGAAGGTGTTCGTCCCCGATGGCGAAACGCAGGAAGCGTTGATGCTCTGGTGCGATCGGCACATGGAGATAAGCATCCCTGATGTCGATTGATGCTAGGAAGTCTCCTTGGGACATCGAAGCGATGACCGAGCGGAGAGATTCCATGCGAAACCGTCTGGTTCTCACATGTCTGTTGAGCAGTTTGAGGTCCAGAACGGGACGGAATGATCCGTCCTTTTTTGGCACCACGAACAAGTTGGAGTAAAACCCGCGACCACGTTCCTGAAGGGGAACGGGGATCACAACTCCTTCTGTCTTCAGAGTGTTCACCGCCTGAAAAAGTGCCTCGGCTCGCTCGGGGGGCAGAGATGTTCTGAAGAAACGAGTCGGGGGACGAGAGCTGAACTCTATCCTGTAACCGTGAGACAGAATGCCTCTCACCCATCGGTCTTGGACATTTGGCCACCAGGCGTCGCAAAAGCGGGAGAGCCTGCCACCGACCGAGGATGCGGTTTGGGGAGGCCGAAAGTCATGAGGAGGCCGCCTTGGAGACGGTGCCTCCGGCGGCCTTTGGCGGACGTGACTTAGACCGCCATGAATAAGAGTTCCTCTGGCCCTTCTGTGGCCTGTTGGACGAGGAAGGTTGGGACCTGGCTGAGGGCCGAAAGGACCGAAACCTCGATTGAATTTTCCGTTGCTGCGGTCTGTTTGGCTTGGACTGGGGTAAGGACGAGTCCTTTCCCTTGGATTGTTTAATAATTTCATCCAATCGCTCGCCAAACAATCGGTCGCCGGAAAATGGCAAACCGGTTAAGAACTTCTTGGAAGCAGAGTCTGCCTTCCATTCGCGTAGCCACATGGCCCTGCGGACTGCCACCGAATTGGCGGACGCTACCGCTGTACGGCTAGCAGAGTCCAGGACGGCATTCATGGCGTAGGATGAAAATACCGACGCCTGAGAAGTCAAGGACGCAACTTGCGGAGCAGAGGTACGTGTGACCGCATTAATCTCAGACAGACAAGCTGAGATAGCTTGGAGTGCCCACACGGCTGCGAAGGCCGGGCCAAAAGACGCACCTGTGGCTTCATAGATGGATTTCATCAGGAGCTCTATCTGCCTGTCAGTGGCATCCTTGAGCGATGAACCATCTGCCACTGAAACTACGGATCTAGCCGCCAGTCTAGAGACTGGCGGATCCACCTTGGGACATTGAGCCCAACCCTTAACTACGTCAGAGGGGAAGGGGTAACGTGTGTCATTAAGGCGCTTATTAAAGCGCTTGTCCGGAAATGCTCTGTGCTTCTGGACAGCCTCTCTGAAGTTAGAGTGATCGAAAAACGCACTCCGTGTACGTTTGGGAAACCTAAACTGGTGCTTTTCCTGCTGCGAATCCGACTCCTCTATAAGTGGAGTTGGGGGAGAGAGATCTAGCACCTGGTTGATGGACGCTATAAGGTCATTTACTATGGCGTCCCCTTCAGGTGTATCAAGATTGAGAGCAACGTCAGGTTCAGAGCCCTGAGCTGCGACGTCCGCTTCATCCTCCAGAGAGTCATCAAGCTGAGACCCCGAACAGCGTGATGAAGTCAGGGAAGATTCCCAGCGAGCCCGCTTAGCCGGTCTGGGACTGCGGTCCGTGCCGGAGTCCTCCCCGTGAGACCTAGGGGCCACCCCAGGAGCACGCTGCAGCGCAGCCCGAGAGGGGCCTGGGGGCGATGATTCTACAGTGCCCGGGGCCTGTGTAAGGACCGGTCTGGACTGCAAGGCTTCTAGTATCTTAGCAGACCATCTGTCCATAGACTGAGCCATGGATTGTGAAAGCGACTCAGAGTTTCTCAGCCAAAACTGCAAACTGTCCCTGCCACCTGGATAGGGGCAGCCGGCGGTTCTACCTGAGCCGAGGGTCCCACCAGTGCCCGAGGCTCCGGCTGAGCGAGTGCAACAGGGGCCGAGCATTGCTCACAGTGAGGGTAGGTGGAACCTGCAGGTAACATAGCCGCACAAGAGGTACAGGTTGCAAAATAACCCTGTGTCTTGGCACCCTTGCTCCTTGTGAACGACATGCTGTTGTCTCCTAGGAGAGTGATCACTGAGGGTATATAGCCAGCAAACACAATGCGGCCGAACAGAGAAAATGTATACAGATATATATATAAATATATACACTTCGGCACCCCAGGGGGACCAGCACCGGTGACCGGTGTGGCTTACCGACCGCCCAAAGCGGTTGTGTGACCACCAGATTCCCTGCCTTGGGCCTCCCAGAGCTGCAGAGCTCGTTCCTGAAATCCTCCACCGGCAGAATGATTGTAAAAATGGCTGCCGGAGCTCTCAGGGGAGGAGGGGGCCGTGGGCGGCGACTAATAAAGTGCGGGAATCTGGTGCCCCACAGTGATCAGTGAGGGGGGAGGAGGACACTAAAGTATGCTCCAGCCCTCACTGTCGACGTCAAGTCGACCGTCCCGCCCTTACCCCTGACTGGCAGGCCCGGGGGCGGGAGTTATGGTACTAGGCCGCAGAAGCCAGGGACTAAATTTAATACCGCGGCCGACAAACAGGCCCGGTCGGCGCGGTAGTCCCGGCCGTCATCAAAATACAGCAGCCGCTGCGGTGTCAGTGACACGAGCGCTCCATACACCGTCCCTAAGGGGACACAGAGTACCTTTTGGATGCAGGGCCTGTCCCTGATGATATTAAGTCTCCTGTCCGGCAGATTCCCACAGGGGCTGCGGAGGGAGCCCGGTCCCAGTGCCTGGATGACCGGTTAGGATCCCACTTCTCCCAGAGCCTCTAAGGGATGGGGAAGGAAAACGGCATGTGGCTCCAGCCTCTGTACCCGCAATGGGTACCTCAACCTTAACAGCACCGCCGACTTAGTGGGGTGAGAAGGGAGCATGCCGGGGGCCCTGGGGCCCTCTTTTCTTCCATCCGATATAATCAGCAGCTGCTGCTGACTAAAATGTGGAGCTTGAGTGAATGTGTGCCTCCTTCAACACAAAGCACAAAACTGAGGAGCCCGTGATGCACGGGAGGGTGTATAGGCAGAGGGGAGGGGTTACACTTTTTAAAGTGTAATACTTTGTGTGGCCTCCGGAGGCAGAAGCTATACACCCCAATTGTCTGGGTCTCCCAATGGAGCGACAAAGAAAATGGGTATTAATAGTGGGACTGTATTACTGTGCACATGTAGAAAGGAATTAAAAAAACGAAACAAACTGGAATGGAGAAGACTTCTCAATCATGTCTTAAATTGTAATATTTTAGGACTACTAGAAATGTTAGACAGTTTCCTTTTGAAATGGCTCAAGGCTGCAGTACTTCATACAAATATTTTGCAAGTGGGCTCTCCTCCCTACAACAATGCCAAACATCTGGACGCTAACTGTGGTTTAGGCAAATTATGAGGCTAAGAAGGGAGGGGACATTTGGATTTGGGAGTTTAGATTTTGCTGGTTTTATTTTTTGAAGGGGATCCATGGCGCTTTTCCAGAGCCTTTGTGCTACCAGTAACATGGAAACCCCCGTATATTTCCGGTAATAGATGACAGATCTGAGTGGGGACCTGTGCTTTTATGGGTTGAGCTGAATGCTATTTGGTGGCAGTTTGGTTGCAGAACATTTTTGACCAGTTCACATTTATCCTGTGCTCCCAGTTCACATTTATCCTGTGCTCTACGCTGAGCACTTGCATCAGGGTTTTCATCTACATTTCCAAAATACATGATTCAGGTGAAACCCCCAATGGATCCATTCACTAATCAGGCAGCAGAGTTACTCTGAATTTTGTTTCCACTCTGTTCAGTGGTATACGTCCTTTGAAAGGTTAACAAAACTGTTGCTGACCACACTTTTGTGCACGTGTATAAAGATGGACACCGCCAGATCACAGGCCAGACAGTAGTTTCAAGTGATTCCCACTGCCTCATTACAGTGAATTTCCCATCGCAAAGTTTATCGGAATCATGATTTTCAGAGATATTCAGGTAATTTCCTGTGTAAGCACTCAGAGAAGAGCACAGAATAAATTTGAGCCATGCCATATTGTGATCTTTAGGAAATAGAATGAACAAAATCAACAGCAGTTGAAGAATTGGCTTTATTTATTTTTTTATGCCGTTCACCGTGCAGTATAAGTGATTAAGCGCCTTTATTCCTCTGGTCAGTACGATTACAGCAATACCAGGTTTATATTTTTAAAGATTTGGCGACTATCACACTAAAAAAACCCTGCTTTTTTAACATTTGCATTACAGAATCACTTTGTCAACTTTATTATCAAGGGAAAGGTTTTTTTATATTTTTACGGCGTTCACTGAAGGGGTTAACTAACGAGAGTTTTAAAGATCGCGTTGATACGAATGCAGTAATAGGAAATGTGCACTTTATTTTTTACATAAATATAACTTTACTGGAATAATTAAAAATGTATTTGTTCTGATTTTTTATATTTTTACATTTTTTTTATTTAACCTTTTAACTTAGTTCCTATATGGGACATTAATTTTCACTGCTCTAATCACAGCTATAATTTATTGCATTGATCATTGCAGTACAGTGCCGCTGTCAGAGTTGCACTATCCGCAGCCTCAGGAATCATGATTCTGGCACGACCCCTGAGGCTTCATGTAACTGGGTGACCCGGAGGTTGTCATGACAACCTTGGGTCACCATGGCAATGTTTGGGTCGTCACGATCACATCGCTGGGGCACCAATCAGAGGGGTGAGGGACCACAATCTTTCTTCTCTCAATATCGATCATCACATATAGGGGGGGTTAATCAGCCAGGGACGATGCGGGGACCTGCTAATGTGAGCCGGGGCTCAGCTGTTGGGAACCTGCTATAAAAAATAAAAGTCACCAATAGAAGCTTCCTACTTGCCCATACACATGTGCTGTCCCCACTAGGGAGAGTCAGCACACAGTGTGTGTAATGAGATCCACCAAACTGTAGATCCAGAGCGGTCAGTAACGAAAACAACCACTAGAGGGAGCCCAGGCACACGGCGTCCTAGGCAACTGAATGGTTGTTAAGAGGAGTCGTACTATCCGGGGTCAGAACCGAGAAAGGTAGCTCAGTACAAGGGAGGAGGTGGAGTCAGAGTCCAGGCCAAGCCAGAAGTCGGTAACAGGGAGAGCAAGCCGAAGGAGGGGGCACAGGGACGGGTCAACAAGCAGGAGAGGGGCACGGAAGGTAAGAAAAAAAGATAAGTTGGGAGACATGGAGGTCAGGAAGGGTCGGGGGAGGTAATGGATAGAATCTAAAGCACCTACAGGAACCAGCCGAGCACAATGCAGAGCAGATCTATAACTGGTAGCAGGATGATGAAGGGGACGTCCTGATAACGTCGTGAGCTCTTGGGAACGAGGCATGGAAGGAAAAGCTCCTCCCACTGGGAATGCCAACAGCATAATCGGGTGACTTATACAGCTCTGTCACAGCAGAGTGCAAACAGTATGGTGACAACACATGGAGGTTTTTAACCCAGAGAAAGGCTTCAGTTCAGTGTAGGTTCCCAGTAATATGAGATTGCCTTGATGTGGCTACTCAGCAGATATAGAAATGGCCAATTTTGTATGCTAAATATCTCAATTTTTTCTTAGATTTACTTTAGCAGTAATGCATATCTATATTCTTATATTCATGGCTTCCATGCTCTAGCATTTCAGAGCACTGCTTTTTTTTGTTGTCTTTCATTCCCCAGTTAGGTGACTTGCCTCCAATAAGAGGGGAATCTGGGGGGGGGATGTTAGAAAAGACCAGCATACCTTTTACACTAAAAACAGTGTGTGTGTGTGTGTGTGTGTGTGTGTATATATATATGTGTATATATATATATATATATATATATATATATATATATATATATATATATATATATATATATATATATATATATATATATATATATATATATATATATATATATATATATATATATATATATATATATATATATATATATATATATATATATATATATATATATATATGTATGTGTGTGTATATATATATATATGTGTGTGTGTGTGTGTATGTGTGTATATATGTATGTGTGTATGTATGTGTGTGCACGTGTATGTGTATGTATGTATGCATGTATGTATATGTATGTGTGTGTATATATGTATGTATGCATGTATGTATGTATATGTATGTGTGTATATATGTATGTGTGTATATATGTATGTGTGTATGTGTGTATGTATGTATGTGTGTATGTATGTATGTATGCATGCATGCATGTATATGTATGCGTGTGTATATGTATGTGTGTATGTATGTGTGTGTGCGTGTATGTGTGTGTGTATGTGTGTGTGTGCGCGTGTGTATGTGTGCATATATGTATATGTATGTGTGTATGTGTATGTGTGTGTGCGTGTGCGCGTGCGCGTGTGTATGGAAATTCCTACAATTTTCTTACCTGCCAGTTTGGTGGTACCTGGGCTCCAAATCCAAAAGCTGGAAACTGTTTGTCTCTGTAAACAATGTGCAATACAGGGTAATATTGTGGTACCGTGTTAGTATTTCAATTGATTTTTCTGGCTATGTCCCAAGAATGACCAAAGTATTTTAGGAGTGATACCTTTATAGGTTAACCAGAAAAATTATATTAGCAAGCTTTCAGAGCACAAAGGCTCCTTCTTCAGGCATTTTAAAATTTGCCTGAAGAAGGACTCTCTGTAAACAGGAATTGTTATAGAATGCCTTAAATACTACGCAAAAACTAGGTTAAGTGCAAAAAAAAAAAAAAAAATTCAAAAGGATCCGTATAAGGAATGATTATAATTCCATGTGATGTGAACCCCCCCCATTCTCCCCACATGCAGAATTCCAAATCCTGCCTTTACATGGTAATAAGTGTCATAATCAACACAACTAATTTACCGGCATGTGTGGCAGGCAGTCAGACAATACAAAAACAAAATCTACTTCATCTGATAATGTGATCATAGGTATAGGAAAGTTACGTCACAATGATAATATTTTCAGTCTTCAACATACAAAGGGATAGTCTTTGGTGGAATATTCCTTCACGTATAAAAGAATCATAAGCAATAGAAGAGACTCTTACGCATCATAGTCCTGGACCACGTTACCCACGCACCATATTGCGGAAAGATATTCATTGACACCATTTGGGCTGATGTAGTGTAAGGAGTCGGGAGATTTGGGATCTCCATTTGAGCCAGTGAAATCAATTCCTACCTGAAAACAGAAAAACACAAGCAAATGATAAAAGGAAATTTCTAAGGGGTACTTCTCACATAGTGAGATCGCTAGCGAGATCGCTGCTGAGTCACAGGTTTTGTGATGTACCAATGACCTAATCAGCGATCTCGCGGTGTGTGACACTGAGCAGCGATCTGGCCCCTGCTGTGAAATCATAGTATCATAGTTTTTAAGGTTGAAGGGAGACTAAGTCCATCTAGTTCAACCCGTAGCCTAACATGTTGATCCAGAGGAAGGCAAAAAACCCCCAATGTGGCAAACAAGTTCCAATGGGGAAAAAATTTCCTTCCTGACTCCACATCCGGCAATCAGACTAGTTCCCTGGATCAATACCCTGTCATAAAATCTAATATACATAACTGGTAATATTAAATTTTTCAAGAAAGGCATCCAGGCTCTGCTTAAATGTTAGTAGTGAATCACTCATTACAACATCATGCGGCAGAGAGTTCCATAGTCTCACTGCTCGTACAGTAAAGAATCCTCGTCTGTGATTATGATTAAACCTTCTTTCCTCAAGACGTAGCGGATGCCCCCGTGTTCCAGTCGCAGGCCTAGGTGTAAAAAGATCTTTGGAAAGGTCTCTGTACTGTCCCCTCATATTTATACATTGTGATTAGATCCCCCCTAAGCCTTCGTTTTTCCAAACTAAATAACCCCAAGTTTAATAACCTGTCTTGGTATTGCAGCCCACCCATTCCTCTAATAATCTTGGTGGCTCTTCTCTGCACCCTCTCCAGTTCAGCTATGTCCTTCTTATAAATCGGTGACCAGAATTGTACACAGTATTCTAAGTGCGGTCGCACTAGTGACTTATACAGAGGTAGAACTATATTTTTTTCATGAACACTTATACCTCTTTTAATACATCCCATTATTTTATTAGCCCTGGCAGCAGCTGCCTGACACTGTCCACTAAAGTGAAGTTTACCATCCACCCAAGTCTTTTTCTGTGTCTGTTTTACCCAGTGTTCTACAATTAAGTACATAATCATAAATGTTATTTCCTCTACCCAAGTGCATGACCTTACATTTATCTACATTAAACTTCAATTGCCACTTCTCAGCCCAATCCTCCAATTTACATAAATCTCCCTGTAATATAAAATTATCCTCCTCTGTATTGATTACCCTGCAGAGTTTAGTATCATCTGCAAATATTGAAATTCTACTCTGCATGCCCCCAACAAGGTCATTTATAAATATGTTGAAAAGAAGCGGGCCCAATACTGACCCCTGTGGTACCCCACTATGAACTGAGACCCAGTCCGAGTACGTACAATTAATAACCACTCTTTGTTTCCTATCACTGAGCCAGTTTTTAACCCAGTTACACATATTTTCCCCTATCCCCATTATTCTCATTTTATGTACCAACCTTTTGTGTGGCACCGTATCAAAAGCTTTTGAAAAGTCCATATACACAACATCCACTGCATTTCCCTGGTCCAGGCTTGAACTTACTTCTTCATAGAAGCTGATCAAATTAGTTTGACAGGATCGATCCCTCATAAACCCATGTTGATACTCTGTCATAAGGTTATTTTTCTTGAGATACTCCAGTATAGCATCGCTCAAGAAACCCTCAAGGATTTTACCAACCGTAGAGGTTAAACTTACCGGCCTATAATTTCCCGGCTCAGTTTTTGTCCCCTTTTTGAATATTGGCACCACATTTGCTATGCGCCAGTCCTGCGGTACCGACCCTGTTATTAAGGAATCTGAGAAAATTAAAAATAATGGTCTATCACAGAACTCAATTCCTGTAGTACTCTGGGGTGTATGCCATCCGGGCCCGGAGATTTGTCAACCTTAGTGATTTCGAGGCGGCGGCGTACTTCCTGCTGGGTTAAGCAGGTAATATTCAAGGGTGAATTTATGGTATCACTGGTCATGTCATCTGCCATGGCATTTTCTTGTATAAAAACCGTAGAAAAAGTCATTCAGCAGGTTGGCTTTACCCTCATCCCCTTCCACCATTTCACCAAGACTATTTTTAAGGGGGCCAACACTATCGCTTTTCAGTTTTTTACTGTTTATGTAGTTAAAGAATATTTTAGGATTATTTTTACTTTCTCTTGCAATGAGTGTCTCAAACTTAGCTAACTTAATTTGCTTTTTACATATTTTATTTAATTTTCTATAATTATATAATGCCTCATCACTACCTACCCTCTTTAATTCTTTTAAGGCTTTCTGTTTTTCTTTTATTGCTTCCCTTACAGCTCTATTTAGCCATAGGGGTTTCCTCCTATTTCTAGCATGTTTGTTCCCATAGGGTATATTTTCTGCACAAGCCCTATTCAGGATGCTCATAAAAGTCTCCCATTTGCTTTGTGTACTTTTATTACTTAGTACATCATCCCAGTTTATTGCACTAAGATAATCTCTCAACCGTTTAAAATTTGCTTTCCTGAAGTTTAGTGTCCTTGTAGCCCCTCTACTAGACATCTTACTAAAGAATACATGAAAACTTATTATTTTGCGATCACTATTCCCCAAGTAACCCCCAACTTGCATATTTGATATGCGGTCCGGCCTATTGGTTAGTACAAGGTCTAGTAGTGCTCCCCCTCTTGTGGGGTCCTGTACCATTTGTGAAAGGTAATTATCTTTCATTGTTATCAAAAATCTATTTCCTTTGCTGGAACTGCAAGTTTCTGTTCCCCAATTTATATCAGGATAGTTAAAGTCCCCCATAATAATTACCTCTCCGAGACTCGCTGCTTTATCAATTTGCTTTATGAGGAGATTCTCTACCTCTTCCATAATATTCGGCGTCTTATAACACACCCCTATCAGTATTTTATTATTCATTCATTCTCCCCCCCCTTATCTCCACCCATAGGGACTCTACATTCTCAGTACCCTCACATATGTTGTCACGCAGGATGGGTTTTAAGGATGATTTTACATATAGACACACACCTCCCCCTCGCTTATTTGTACGGTCATTCCTGAATAGGCTATAACCCTGTAAATTAACAGCCCAGTCATAGCTCTCATCCAGCCATGTCTCTGATATCCCCACTATATCATATTTTTCTTCCAACAATATTAATTCTAATTCCTCCACCTTATTTGTGAGGCTTCGGGCATTAGTGTACATGCACGTTACGTATGACTCTGTACCTGTATTCCTGCTTACTGTATTAACTGTCCTAACCCTTCCCCCCGTACCTCCCCCAATTTCATTACTTGTGCCCTGGTCACTATCTGCACTACATTCCCCTTCTATAAAGTGAATACCCTCGCCCCCCATTCCTAGTTTAAACACTCCTCCAACCTTCTAGCCATTTTCTGCCCCAGCAGAGCTGCACCCTCCCCATTAAGATGCAGCCCATCCCTAGCATAGAATCTGTAGCCAACTGAAAAGTCGGCCCAATTCTCCAGGAACCCAAAACCCTCTTTCCTACACCAATTCCTGAGCCACCTGTTAACCTCCCTGATCTCCCTTTGCCTCTCTGGTGTGGCTCGTGGCACAGGTAGTATTTCCGAAAATACCACCTTTGAGGTCCATGCTTTAAGCTTACAACCCAATTCCCTGAAATCATCTTTAAAGGACCTTCCACCTACCTCTAACTTTGTCATTTGTGCCAATGTGTACTATGACCACTGGGTCCTCCCCAGCCCCTCCCAGTAATCTGTCAACCCGATCAGCGATGTGCCGAACTCGAGCGCCAGGAAGACAGCACACTGTTAGGGCAAATCTGTCACAAAGACAGGGATCGCCGATCTGTCCCCCTAATAATTGAGTCCCCCACTACCAGTACCTGTCTTGCCTGCCCTGCACTCCTATTCCCCCCTTACTGGAGCAGACACTCCTCTGGCGTTCAGAGGTCATGCCTTGCTGCAGCAATGCTACCCCTGTAATGACATCCCCCTCATCTGCCAAGTTTGCAAACCTATTGGGGTGTGTCAGTTCAGGACTAGCCTTCCTAGCACTTTTCCCTTTACCCCCCTTTCTAACTGTCACCCAGCTACCTACCTCACCGTCCTGCCGCTCCCTACTAAGATCCTCCCCCACATCTGACCCAGCAAGCTGCTGCTCAGTGAGCAGCAAACTCCTTTCCAAATCGCTGCTCGTTACACACTGCTTTGGTCCATTTTTTGGTGGTTGCTCTCCCTTTGTGAAGCACACATCACTGTGTTTGACAGCAAGAGAGCAACGATCTGAATGTGCAGGGAGCCGGCTTCTGCGGACGCTGGTAACCAAGGTACACATCGGGTAACCAAGCAAAGGCTTTGCTTGGTTACCCGATATTTACCTTGGTTACCAGCTTCCACAGCTGATAGAAGCCAGCTGCCTGCTCCCTGCACACGTAGCCAAGGTACACATCGGGTAACCAAGCAAAGGCTTTGCTTAGTAACCCGATGTGTACCATGGTTACGAAGCACAGCGTCGTTACACTGGTCGCTGGTAGCTGGTGGCTGATCTCTGATCTCTGTGGAGATCTGCCTGATTGACAGCTCACCAGCGACCATGTAGCGACGCTCCAGCGATCCCTGCCAGGTCAGATCACTGGTGGGATCGCTGGAGCGTCGCTAAGTGTGACGGTACCCTAAGAATCTTGAGGTCATACAAATAAACAACAAAACTATACACCAGTTTGATATGATTATTCCCATAGACAAGAGTAGGGACAATTCTGGAAACAAAAAATAAAAATTCAGACTCTCCTTAACCTTGCCTAACTTGGTTAGATCTGACATACACACAAGACCATGTTTTGAGCAGTACTGGCTGTGCTGTGAGCAGGGAAGCGAGGGAAAAGAGGAAGAGGGATTTCCATCAGGCTTGTGAGGAGCCGAGAGCTTTATGGAGGTCAGTGGTTGAAGCTGTTTAGATTGGACGCTGACTGAGCCAAGCAGCCGGGACCCTGAAGAATCAAGTGGATTGCTGCCTGGGAAGAAGGATCTTGGAGCAGACTGTGACAAGACACCCTGAACAGTGCTTTCAATCCTGCAGAACTGTAAGTGTACTGTGATTGTGATTTCCAAAGGCTTATGGCGGACTCTGTCTGAAACACGGTACTGTTAAACTGGTGTCACACATAACGACGACGAAAACGACGTCGCTGCTACGTCACCATTTTCTGTGACGTTGCAGCGACGTCCCGTCGCTGTCGCTGTGTGTGACATCCAGCAACGACCTGGCCCCTGCTGTGAGGTCGCCGGTCGTTGCTGAATGTCCAGCTTCATTTTTTGGTCGTCACTCTCCCGCTGTGACACACACATCGCTGTGTGTGACAGCGAGAGAGCGACGAAATGAAGCGATCAGGAGCCGGCACTGGCAGCTGCGGTAAGCTGTAACCAGCGTAAACATCGGGTAACCAAGGGAAGACCTTTCCCTGGTTACCCGATGTTTACGCTGGTTACCAGCCTCCGCTCTTGCTGCCAGCGCCGGCTCCTGCTCTGTGCACATGTAGCTGCAGTATGCATCGGGTAATTAACCCGATGTATACTGTAGCAAGGAGAGCAAGGAGCCAGCGCTAAGCAGTGCGCGCGGCTCCTTGCTCTCTGCACTGTGACATGTAGCTGCAGCACACATCGGGTTAATTAACCCGATGTGTACTGTACCTAGGAGAGCAAGGAGCCAGCGCTAAGCGCGGCTCCCTGCTCTCTGCACATGTAGCACAGCGACGTTATGATCGCTGCTTCTGCTGTGTTTGACAGCTGAGCAGCGATCATAACAGCGACTTACAAGGTCGCTGTTACGTCACCGAAAATGGTGACGTAACAGCGACGTCGTTGTCGCTGTCGCTTAGTGTGACACCAGCTTTAATGATGCCTGGGTATCCAATCAGTTTATGCACTTGTATGTTGTGTTTGCATTTGTGATGTGTAGGATTGTTAAATTGTGTGTTATTCCAGAGATCCTCACTAGATTGCACTCATTGGATTTACAGTCCTTATTCTGCTGTGTCAGTGTACTGCTGTTTGTCTCTTATTCTTAAGGCCCCTTTACACACAGACTTTCTAGCAATCCCACTAGCGATCCCACCAGCGATCCCAACCTGGCCGGGATCGCTACAAAGTCTCTGGTGAGTCTCTGGTGAGCTGTCAAACAGGCAAACCTGTAAAACGACGCAACAGTGATAGGGACCTGCAGAACGACCTAGCTAGTCATTGGGGACGTTGTAAAGCAGCTTTTTGAAAGGGAAGTCGCTAACGAAGTCGCTGTAAAGTCCCCTTTACACACAGACTTTCTAGCGATCATGCTGCACAGCAGGAAACAGAGGACCAAAGAATGGTCCTGAGAGATGTGTAGTGATCAGCAACTTCACAGCAGGGGCCAGGTCGCTGATGTGTTTCAAACACTGCAATGTCGCTGGGGAGGTCGCTATTATGTCACAAAACCGGTGATGTTACAGCGATGTCGTTTGCGATGTTGCAGTGTGTAAAGGGGCCTTTAGTCTTAGGTAAATTTGATTACTGCAGTTTGTAATACACATTGTAAGGATCTCTGGAGCTAACACACTGACCTTGGCAAATAGCCTGTGTGTGTGTGTGTGTATAATAGGCGTAGTAGTTACTGGGGAGTAATTGAATACTGCATTTTATATTGAGCCTATTCCCCATACCCTTCAGTAAATATAGTGTTGTGACATTTCTGCCTGAGCCTCGGGTTTCAGAGAGAGGTAGAGAGGGGCTTTCAAACACCACACCAATGATCACCAATGAGAGAAGTCAGATTAATGTATCTTTATTTTGCACAGGTCTATGCGTTTCTGGAGACTCAGCTCCCTTCCTCAGGACCGTAAAGCATAAGAAAACATCAAATCTTGCGTGCTTTACGGTCCTGAGGAAGGGAGCTGAGTCTCCAGAAACGCATAGACCTGTGCAAAATAAAGATACATTAATCTGACTTCTCTCATCGGTGATCATTGGCGCGGTGTTTGAAAGCCCCTCTCTACCTTTCTCTGTTATCTGACATCTGGGGTACTGCTGCCGTGATCAGGATATCTATGATTTTACAGTGGTTGTGACTCTCACAACTCTATCTGGCGAGTAGGACTGCTCATTATATTCACCCCGTGTCTATTGGGGTAAGACCCTATTTGCGCTTTTTTCAACAGCTATCGTTTTTTGAGCCTCGGGTTTGGGACTTGCTGGATCTCACTCGGACCTCTGGTCATTACAATTTAATAAGTCAGTTTATAATGGAAACAATGATGCTGGGCCAGATCCATGCAGAATGCACACCAGCCGCATCTAGCAATATTTTTCCCTTTCCTTCCCATATGGGAGTGAAATTAAGGTAAGTGGTCACTGCGGCTAAACTTTCAAGACAATTATGTGTGTGAAATCACTTACCGTAAAGTTGATCTGGCACCCACCCATCACATAATCCAGGAAGGAATATTCTACATCAATCTAAAAGGCAAAACAGTAGAAGTAGAAATAGAATCACACAATAAAACATTCTACAAGACATTACAGATGTACATTTTGTAATATTCAGCCCTGGCAGTATAACCGAAGCACATATCTTTGTGGGGAACAAATAGCCCCTAAAAAAAATAAATAAATAATTGCAACTCTAGTGTTTGAATCGCTGCCTCAGTTCTGCAGAAGAAGGGAATTTTGTTTACTTACCGTAAATTCCTTTTCTTCTAGCTCCTATTGGGAGACCCAGACAATTGGGTGTAAAGCTTCTGCCTCCGGAGGCCACACAAAGTATTACACTTTAAAAAGTGTAACCCCTCCCCTCTGCCTATACACCCTCCCGTGCATCACGGGCCCATCAGTTTTGGTGCCAAAGCAGGAAGGAGGAAACTTATAAATTGGTCTAAGGTAAATTCAATCCGAAGGATGTTCGGAGAACTGAACCATGAACCAAAAGAACAGTTCAACATGAACAACATGTGTACACAAAAAAACAACAGCCCGAAGGGAACAGGGGCGGGTGCTGGGTCTCCCAATAGGAGCTAGAAGAAAAGGAATTTACGGTAAGTAAACAAAATTCCCTTTGTCGCTCTATTGGGAGACCCAGACAATTGGGACGTCCAAAAGCAGTCCCTGGGTGGGTAAAAGAATACCTCGATAAAAAGAGCCGTAAAACGGCCCCTTCCTACAGGTGGGCAACCGCCGCCTGAAGGACTCGCCTACCTAGGCTGGCATCTGCCGAAGCATAGGCATGCACCTGATAGTGTTTCGTGAAAGTGTGCAGACTCGACCAGGTAGCCGCCTGACACACCTGCTGAGCCGTAGCCTGGTGCCGCAATGCCCAGGACGCCCCCACGGCTCTGGTAGAATGGGCTTTCAGCCCTGAAGGGACCGGAAGCCCAGAAGAACGGTAGGCTTCAAGAATCGGTTCCTTGATCCACCGAGCCAAGGTTGACTTGGAAGCCTGCGACCCTTTATGCTGGCCAGCGACAAGGACAAAGAGCGCATCAGAACGGCGCAGGGGCGCCGTACGAGAAATGTAGAGTCTGAGTGCTCTCACCAGATCTAACAAGTGCAAATCCTTTTCACATTGGTGAACTGGATTAGGACAAAAAGAAGGTAAGGAGATATCCTGATTGAGATGAAAAGGGGATACCACCTTAGGGAGAAATTCCGGGACCGGACGCAGAACCACCTTATCCTGGTGAAACACCAGGAAGGGGGCTTTGCATGACAGCGCAGCTAGCTCAGACACTCTCCGAAGTGATGTGACTGCCACTAGGAAAACCACCTTCTGCGAAAGGCGTGAAAGAGAAACCTCCCTCATCGGCTCGAAAGGTGATTTCTGAAGAGCCGTTAGCACCCTGTTAAGATCCCAGGGTTCTAGCGGACGCTTGTAAGGAGGGACTATGTGGCAAACCCCCTGCAGGAACGTGCGTACCTGCGGAAGCCTGGCTAGACGCTTTTGAAAAAACACGGAAAGCGCCGAGACTTGTCCCTTGAGAGAGCCGAGAGACAAACCCTTTTCCATTCCGGATTGAAGGAAGGACAGAAAAGTGGGCAAGGCAAACGGCCAGGGAGTAAAACCCTGATCAGAGCACCAGGATAAGAAGATCCTCCACGTCCTGTGGTAGATCTTGGCGGACGTTGGTTTCCTGGCCTGTCTCATAGTGGCAATGACCTCTTGAGATAACCCTGAAGACGCTAGGATCCAGGACTCAATGGCCACACAGTCAGGTTGAGGGCTGCAGAATTCAGATGGAAAAATGGCCCTTGAGACAGCAAGTCTGGTCGGTCTGGTAGTGCCCACGGTTGACCCACCGTGAGATGCCACAGATCCGGGTACCACGACCTCCTCGGCCAGTCTGGGGCGATGAGGATGGCGCGGCGGCAGTCGGACCTGATCTTGCGTAACACTCTGGGCAGCAGTGCCAGAGGAGGAAATACATAAGGCAGTCGAAACTGCGACCAATCCTGAACTAATGCGTCTGCCGCCAGCGCTCTGTGATCTTGAGACCGTGCCATAAATGCCGGGACCTTGTTGTTGTACCGGGACGCCATTAAATCGACGTCCGGCGTTCCCCAGCGGCAACAGATCTCTTGAAACACGTCCGGGTGAAGAGACCATTCCCCTGCGTCCATGCCCTGGCGACTGAGGAAGTCTGCTTCCCAGTTTTCTACGCCCGGGATGTGAACTGCGGAGATGGTGGAGGCTGTGGCTTCCACCCACAGCAGAATCCGCCGAACTTCTTGGAAGGCTTGACGACTGCGTGTGCCGCCTTGGTGGTTGATGTACGCCACTGCCGTGGCGTTGTCCGACTGAATTCGGATCTGCCTGCCTTCCAGCCACGGCTGGAACGCCTTTAGGGCTAGATACACTGCCCTTATCTCCAGAACATTGATCTGAAGGGAGGACTCTGGCTGAGTCCAGGTACCCTGAGCCCTGTGGTGGAGGAAGACTGCTCCCCACCCTGACAGACTCGCGTCCGTCGTGACCACAGCCTAGGATGGGGGCAGGAAGGATTTTCCTTTCGACAGAGAAGTGGGAAGAATCCACCACTGAAGAGAGGCTTTGGCTGCCCGAGAGAGGGAGACGTTCCTGTCGAGGGACGTCGACCTCCTGTCCCATTTGCGGAGAATGTCCCATTGGAGTGGACGCAGATGAAACTGCGCAAATGGAACTGCCTCCATTGCTGCCACCATCTTCTCTAGGAAGTGCATGAGGCGCCTCAAGGGGTGTGACTGGGCTCGAAGAAGAGATTGCACCCCTGTCTGTAGTGAGCGCTGTTTGTCCAGCGGGAGCTTCACTATCGCTGAGAGAGTATGAAATTCCATCCCGAGGTAAGTTAGCGATTGAGTCGGTGTCAATTTTGACTTTGGGAAATTGATGATCCACCCAAACCTCTGGAGAGTCTCCAGAGCAGTGTTCAGGCTGTGTTGGCATGCCACCCGGGAGGGTGCTTTGACTAGAAGATCGTCTAAGTAAGGGATCACCGAGTGTCCCTGAGAGTGTAGGACTGCCACCACTGTTGCCATGACCTTGGTGAAGACCCGTGGGGCTGTCGCCAGGCCGAAAGGCAGTGCCACGAACTGAAGGTGTTCGTCTCCGATGGCGAAACGCAGGAAGCGCTGATGCTCTGGTGCAATCGGCACGTGGAGATAAGCATCCCTGATGTCGATTGATGCTAGGAAATCTCCTTGTGACATCGAGGCGATGACGGAGCGGAGAGATTCCATCCGGAACCGTCTGGTTTTCACGTGTCTGTTGAGCAGTTTGAGGTCCAGAACGGGACGGAATGATCCGTCCTTTTTTGGCACCACAAACAAGTTGGAGTAAAAACCGCGACCCCATTCTTGGAGGGGAACAGGGATCACCACTCCTTCTGCCTTCAGAGTGCTCACCGCCTGAAAAAGAGCATCGGCTCGCTCGGGGGGCGGAGATGTTCTGAAGAAACGAGTCGGAGGACGAGAGCTGAGTTCTATCCTGTAACCGTGAGACAGAATGTCTCTCACCCATCGGTCTTGGACATGTGGCAACCAGGCGTCGCAAAAGCGGGAGAGCCTGCCACCGACCGAGGATGCGGTTTCGGGAGGCCGAAAGTCATGAGGAGGCCGCTTTGGGGGCGGTTCCTCCGGTGGTCTTTTTAGGACGTGACTTAGACCGCCATGAATCAGAGTTCCTCTGGCCCTTCTGTGGCCTGTTGGACGTGGAGAATTGAGACCTGGCTGAGGGCCGAAAAGACCGAAACCTCGATTGTATCTTCCGTTGCTGAGGTCTGTTTGGTTTGGACTGGCGTAAGGACGAGTCCTTTCCCTTGGATTGTTTAATGATTTCATCCAATTGCTCGCCAAACAGACGGTCGCCAGAAAATGGCAAACCGGTTAAGAACTTCTTGGAAGCAGAGTCTGCCTTCCATTCACGTAGCCACATGGCCCTGTGGACTGCCACTGAATTGGCGGATGCTACCGCTGTACGGCTCGCAGAGTCCAGGACGGCGTTCATGGCGTAGGACGAAAAAGCCGACGCCTGAGAGGTTAAAGACACAACCTGCGGAGTAGAGGCACGTGTGACTGCATTAATCTCAGACAGACAAGCTGAGATAGCTTGGAGTGCCCATACGGCTGCGAATGCCGGAGCAAAAGACGCGCCTATGGCTTCATAGATGGATTTCATCAGGACCTCTATTTGCCTGTCAGTGGCATCCTTGAGCGACGCACCATCTGCCACTGCTACTATGGATCTAGCCGCCAGTCTAGAGACTGGGGGATCCACCTTGGGACACTGAGCCCAACCCTTAACTACGTCAGTGGGGAAGGGGTAGCGTGTGTCATTAAGGCGCTTAGTAAAGCGCTTGTCCGGAAAAGCTCGGTGTTTCTGGACTGTATCTCTGAAGTTGGAGTGATCAAAAAACGCACTCCGTGTACGTTTGGGAAACCTAAATTGGAATTTCTCCTGCTGAGAAGCTGACTCCTCAATCGGAGGAGCTGGAGGAGAAAATTCCAACACCTGATTGATGGACGCTATAAGGTCATTTACTATGGCGTCCCCTTCAGGTGTATCAAGATTGAGAGCGGCGTCATGATCAGAGCCCTGATCTGCCACATCCGCTTCATCGTCCAGAGAGTCCTCATGCTGAGACCCTGAGCACTGTGATGAGGTCGAGGGAAGCTCCCAGCGAGCCCGCTTAGCCGGTCTGGGACTGCGGTCCGTGTCGGAGTCCTCACCGTGGGACCTAGGAGTCACCCCAGGAGCACTTTGCTGCGCCGACCGAGGAGGGCCTGGGGGCAATGATTCAACAGTGCCCGGGGCCTGTGTTACCGGTCTGGACTGCAAAGCTTCAAGTATCTTAGCAGACCATCTATCCATAGACTGAGCCATGGATTGAGAAAGTGACTCAGAAAGTTTCTCAGCCAACATTGCAAACTCTGTCCCTGCCACCTGGACAGTGTTAGCCGGTGGTTCTACCTGGGCCGAGGGTCCCACTAGTGGCTGAGGCTCCGGCTGAGTGAGTGTCACAGGGGCCGAGCATTGCACACAATGAGGGTAGGTGGAACCTGCAGGTAACATAGCCGCACAAGAGGTACAGGTTGCAAAATAAGCCTGTGCCTTGGCACACTTGCTTTTTGCGGACGACATGCTGTTGTCTCCTCTTAGAGCAATCAGTGAGGGTATATAGCCAAAAGCAAATAGTGCGGCCGAACAGAGTAAATGTATACAATATGAGGATATAAATATACACTTCGGCACCCAGGGGGGCCAGCACCTAGTAACAGGTGCGGCTTACCGACCGCCCTCAGCGGTTGTGTGTCCACCAGTTTCCCTGCCTGGGCCTCCCAGAGCTGTGGAGCTCGTCTGAAGATCTCCACCGGCAAAGAAGGGAATTTTGTTTACTTACCGTAAATTCCTTTTCTTCTAGCTCCAATTGGGAGACCCAGACAATTGGGTGTATAGGCTATGCCTCCGGAGGCCGCACAAAGTATTACACTAAAAGTGTAAAGCCCCTCCCCTTCTGCCTATACACCCCCCGTGCTCCCACGGGCTCCTCAGTTTTGGTGCAAAAGCAAGAAGGAGGAAAGAAGGGAATTTTGTTACTTACCGTAAATTCCTTTTCTTCTAGCTCTTATTGGGAGACCCAGACGATTGGGGTATAGCTACTGCCCTCTGGAGGCCACACAAAGCACTACATTAAAAGTGCAAGGCCCCTCCCCCTCTGGCTATACCCCCCCGTGGTATCACGGGTTCTCCAGTTTTAGTGCCAAAGCAAGAAGGAGGAAGCCAATAACTGGTTTAAACAAATTAACTCCGAATAACATCGGAGAACTGAAAAACCGTTCAACATGAACAACATGTGTACCCGCAAACAACAAAAAAACATCCCGAAGGACAACAGGGCGGGTGCTGGGTCTCCCAATAAGAGCTAGAAGAAAAGGAATTTACGGTAAGTAACAAAATTCCCTTCTTCTTCAGCGCTCTATTGGGAGACCCAGACGATTGGGACGTCCAAAAGCTGTCCCTGGGTGGGTAAATAAATACCTCATGTTAGAGCTGCAAAACAGCCCTCCCCTACGGGGGTGTCACTGCCGCCTGCAGGACTCTTCTACCTAAGCTGGCATCCGCCGAAGCATAGGTATGCACCTGATAATGCTTGGTGAAAGTGTGCAGACTGGACCAGGTAGCTGCCTGGCACACCTGTTGAGCCGAAGCCTGGTGACGTAATGCCCAGGACGCACCCACGGCTCTGGTGGAGTGGGCTTTTAGCCCTGAAGGAACCGGAAGCCCCGCAGAACGGTAGGCCTCTAGAATTGGTTCTTTGATCCATCGAGCCAGGGTGGCTTTAGAAGCCTGCAACCCCTTGCGCGGACCAGCGACAAGGACGAAAAGTGCATCGGCACGGCGTATGGGCGCCGTGCGGGAAATGTAGATTCTGAGTGCTCTCACCAGATCTAGCAAACGTAAGGCCTTTTCATACCGGTGAACCGGATGAGGGCAAAAAGAAGGCAAGGAAATATCCTGATTAAGATGAAAAGAGGATACGACCTTAGGGAGAAACTCCGGAATGGGGCGCAGCACAACCTTGTCCTGGTGGAACACCAGGAAGGGAGCCTTAGATGACAGAGCTGCCAGCTCAGACACTCGCCGAAGCGATGTGATTGCAACAAGAAACGCCACTTTCTGCGACAGCCGAGAAAAGGAAACTTCCTTCAGAGGCTCGAAGGGCGGCTTCTGGAGAGCAACTAGTACCCTGTTCAGATCCCATGGATCTAACGGTCGCTTGTACGGGGGCACAATATGACAGACCCCCTGCAGGAACGTGCGCACCTTAGGAAGACGTGCTAGACGCTTCTGAAAAAACACGGATAGTGCCGAAACTTGCCCTTTAAGGGAGCTGAGCGACAAGCCCTTTTCTAACCCCGATTGCAGGAAGGAAAGAAACTTGGGCAATGCAAATGGCCAGGGAGACACTCCCTGAGCAGAGCACCAGGACAAGAAAATCTTCCACGTTCTGTGGTAGATCTTAGCCGAATTCGACTTTCTAGCTTGTCTCATTGTGGCAATGACTCCCTGAGATAATCCAGCAGATGCTAGGATCCAGGACTCAATGGCCACACAGTCAGGTTCAGGGCCGCAGAATTCTGATGGAAAAACGGCCCTTGGGACAGTAAGTCTGGTCGGTCTGGCAGTGACCACGGTCGACCGATCGTGAGATGCCACAGATCCGGATACCACGACCTCCTCGGCCAGTCTGGAGCGACGAGTATGACGCGGCTGCACTCGGATCTGATCTTGCGTAGCACTCTGGGCAAGAGCGCCAGAGGTGGAAACACGTATGGGAGCTGAAACTGCGACCAATCTTGAACCAAGGCGTCTGCCGCCAGAGCTCTTTGATCGCGCGACCTCGCCATGAATGCCGGGACCTTGTTGTTGTGCCGGGACGCCATTAGGTCGACGTCCGGCACTCCCCAGCGGCGACAGATTTCCTGAAACACGTCCGGGTGAAGGGACCATTCCCCTGCGTCCATGCCCTGGCGACTGAGGAAGTCTGCTTCCCAGTTTTCTACGCCTGGGATGTGAACCGCGGATATGGTGGATGCTCTGTCCTCCACCCACATTAGAATGCGCCGGACTTCTTGGAAGGCTTGCCGACTGCGCGTCCCTCCTTGGTGGTTGATGTATGCCACCGCTGTGGAGTTGTCCGATTGGATTCGGATCTGCTTTCCTTCCAGCCACTGTTGGAAGGCCAGTAGAGCAAGATACACTGCTCTGATCTCCAGAACATTGATCTGAAGGGTGGACTCCTGCGGAGTCCACGTCCCCTGAGCCCTGTGGTGGAGAAATACTGCTCCCCACCCTGACAGACTCGCATCTGTCGTGACTACTGCCCAGGATGGGGGCAGGAAGGATCTTCCCTGAGACAATGATGTGGGAAGGAGCCACCATTGTAGAGAGTCTTTGGCCGTCTGGGAAAGCGAGACTTTCCTGTCCAGGGACGTTGACTTCCCGTCCCATTGGCGGAGAATGTCCCATTGAAGTGGGCGCAGATGAAACTGCGCAAAGGGAACTGCTTCCATGGCTGCCACCATCTTCCCTAGGAAATGCATGAGGCGCCGCAAGGGATGCAACTGGCCCTGCAGGAGAGATTGCACCCCTGTCTGTAGTGACCGCTGCTTGTCCAGCGGAAGCTTCACTATCGCTGCTAGAGTATGAAACTCCATGCCAAGATACGTTAGTGACTGAGTCGGTGATAGGATCGACTTTGGAAAGTTGATGATCCATCCGAAAGACTGTAGAGTCTCCAGCGTAGCATTCAGGCTGAGTTGGCATGCCTCCTGAGAGGGAGCTTTGACCAATAAATCGTCTAGGTAAGGGATCACCGAGTGTCCCTGAGAGTGCAAGACTGCTACCACCGCCGCCATGACCTTGGTGAAGACCCGTGGGGCTGTCGCCAGACCAAATGGAAGAGCTACGAACTGAAAATGGTCGTCTCCTATCACAAAACGTAGAAAACGTTGATGTTCTGTAGCAATTGGCACGTGGAGATAAGCATCTCTGATGTCTATTGAGGCAAGGAAGTCTCCTCTGGACATTGAGGCAATGACAGAGCGGAGGGTTTCCATCCGGAACCTCCTGGCGTGCACATGCTTGTTGAGCCGTTTTAGGTCCAGAACAGGACGGAACGAGCCGTCCTTTTTTGGAACCACAAAGAGATTGGAGTAAAACCCTTGCCCTTGTTCCTGAGGAGGGACTGGGATAACCACTCCTTCCGCTTTTAGGGAATCCACCGCCTGCAGCAGAGCATCTGCTCGGTCTGGCCGTGGGGAGGTTCTGAAGAACCGAGCTGGAGGACGAGAATTGAACTCGATTCTGTACCCGCGAGACAAAATGTCCGTCACCCACCGGTCTTTGACCTGTGACATCCAAATGCCGGAAAAGCGGGAGAGCCTGCCCCCGACCGGCGATGCGGAGGGGGGGGGCTGGAAGTCATGAGGTAGCCGCTTTGGAAGCGGTACCTCCATTTGCTTTCTTGGGGCGTGTGTGAGTCCGCCACGAATCTGAGTTTCTTTGCGTCCTCTGAGTCCCTTTGGACGAGGTAAATGGTGTCTTGCCCGAACCTCGAAAGGACTGAAACCTCTGCTGCCACTTTTTCTGCTGAGGTTTGGGTGTTCTGGGTTGTGGTAAAGAGGAGTCTTTACCCTTGGACTGCTTAATGATGTCAGCCAATGGCTCGCCAAACAGTCTCTCTCTAGATAAAGGCAAACTGGTTAAACATTTTTTGGAACCAGCATCCGCTTTCCAGTCCTTTAACCACAAGGCTCTGCGCAAAACTACCGAATTGGCGGACGCCATTGAGGTGCGACTGGTAGATTCTAGGACCGCATTGATAGCGTAAGACGCAAACGCCGACATCTGCGTGGTAAGGTGCGCCACTTGCGGCACTGCTGGATGCATGATAGCATCCACTTTTGCTAAGCCAGCTGAAATAGCCTGGAGTGCCCAGACGGCTGCGAATGCCGGAGCAAACGACGCGCCTATAGCTTCATAGACAGATTTTAACCAAAGGTCCATCTGTCTGTCATTGGCATCTTTAAGTGAAGCGCCATCCTCCACTGCAACTATGGATCTAGCTGCAAGTTTGGAAATCGGGGGGTCCACCTTTGGACACTGTGTCCAGCGCTTGACCACCTCAGGGGGGAAAGGGAAACGCGTATCTTTAGATCGTTTAGAGAAACGCCTTTCCGGGTGAGCGTCGTGCTTCTGGATTGATTCTCTGAAGTCAGAGTGATCTAACAAAGCACTCAATTTACGCTTGGGATAAAGGAAACGAAACTTTTCCTGCTCCGCAGCCGCCTCTTCTGCTGAAGGGGCTGGGGGAGAAATATCCAACAGCCTATTGATGGCTGAGATAAGGTCGTCTACCATGGCATCCCCATCCGGGGTATCCAGGTTGAGAGGGGTTCCAGGAGTGGATTCCTGATCACTCTCATCAGACACATCACAGGGAGACTGATTGCGCTGAGACCCTGAGCAGTGTGAAGACGTCGAGGGTCTTTCCCAGCGAGCTCGCTTAGGGTGGCTGGGGCCATCATCTGAGTCATAATCCTCGGCCTGTGAAGCCGGGGACCCCCCTGTGGGCTGGATACATTCCAAGTAAGGGGGACCTGAGGACAGAGGCCTCGCCGTGCCCAGAGACTGAGCCCCATGCATAGATTGCAAGGTCTCGAGGATTTTTGCCATAGATACAGACATATTATCTGCAAAAACTGCAAAGTCCGTCCCTGTCACCGGGGCAGAACTTACAAGCGTCTCAGCCTGGGTCGCTACCTCTCCTGACTCCGGCTGGCGAAGCAGCACCGGGTCGGAGCATTGCACACAATGGGGGTCATCAGAGCCTGCTGGTAGATTAGCCCCACATGCAGCACACGCAGTATACACAGCCCTTTTTGCCTTGGCCGCCTTGCGTTTTGAGGATGACATGTTGCTGCTTCCACAGAGCGATCTGGGATATGCAGCCAGAAGCGCACCTCACAGTGCAAGAAATACAATATCTATATAACTGTATCCAGTACACTGATACACAGTGAGGCACTAGAGGGACCAGCACAGAAAAAACGCTTACCGCCCGCTTAAAAAGCGGGTGTGTGGTCGCCAGATAGCCCCTAGTCCAGGTCTCCCAGAGCCTTGCGTCCTTCCTCCAGCCAGGCATGCATGTAATGGCTGCCGGCGTCTCGAGAGAGGAAGGGGGGCGGGCCCTGGGCGTTCCTGGCCAAGAGCGGGAAGCCTGCTTCCCTCTGTGCCTAGTGTGAGGGCTGGAGCATGTAAATCAGGCTCCAGCCCTCGTCGCTGCTTGCGAACAGCGTCTCTCCCCTACCCTGAATGACAGGGTGGGGGCGGGAACGAAACGGAGCTGCCGGCGTCCTAGGCCCAAAAAGCCGGGGACTAAAGTTATAACCGCCGCCGCCGTAAAAGCGCGGACGGCGGATCCCCGGCGCACCACAAGTCACAGCAGCGCCGCCCGGTCCAGAGGGGGTCGGCGCTGCGTTCCCATACACAAAACATCCCCCAGTAATCTGTAGGGACACTAACTCCAACATTGCGGTCCCCGGCGCACTACAACACCCAGCCAGCCCGGAGTGTGTCTGTGCCTGCCGGGGACACAGAGTACCTGTAAGATGCAGGGCCCTGTCCCTGATCGTACTCCTGCTCCGAATCCATCAGGTTCTAATGGGTCTGTGGATGGAGCCCGGCATCAGAGCTGAGAGGCCGGCAGGATCCCACTTCCACAGAGCCCTACCAGGGGATGTGGAAGGAAAACAGCATGTCAGGCTCCAGCCCTGTACCAGCAATAGGTACCTCAACCTTACAACACCATCCAGGGGTGAGAAGGGAGCATGCTGGGGACACTATATGTGTCCTCTTTTCTTCCATCCGAAACCGTCAGCAGCTACTGCTGACTAAAATCTGTGGAGCTATGCATGGAATGTCTGACCTCCTTCGCACACAAAGCTAAAAACTGGAGAACCCGTGATACCACGGGGGGGTATAGCCAGAGGGGGAGGGGCCTTGCACTTTTAATGTAGTGCTTTGTGTGGCCTCCAGAGGGCAGTAGCTATACCCCAATCGTCTGGGTCTCCCAATAGAGCGCTGAAGAAAAAATTATAAACTGGTTTAAAGTAAATTCAATCCGAAGGAATATCGGAGAACTGAAACCATTCAACATGAACAACATGTGTACACAAAAAAACAGGGGCGGGTGCTGGGTCTCCCAATTGGAGCTAGAAGAAAAGGAATTTACGGTAAGTAAACAAAATTCCCTTCTTTGTCGCTCCATTGGGAGTCCCAGACAATTGGGACGTCCAAAAGCAGTCCCGGGGTGGGTAAATAATACCTCATAATAGAGCCGGAACGGCTCCGTCCTACAGGTGGGCAACCGCCGCCTGAAGGACTCGCCTACCTAGGCTGGCATCTGCCGAAGCATAGGTATGCACCTGATAGTGTTTCGTGAAAGTGTGCAGGCTCGACCAGGTAGCCGCCTGACACACCTGCTGAGCCGTAGCCTGGTGCCTCAAAGCCCAGGACGCACCCACGGCTCTGGTAGAATGGGCCTTCAGCCCTGAGGGAACCGGAAGCCCAGCAGAACGGTAAGCTTCGAGAATTGGTTCCTTGATCCACCGAGCCAGGGATGATTTGGAAGCCTGTGACCCTTTACGCTGGCCAGCGACAAGGACAAAGAGTGCATCCGAGCGGCGCAGGGGCGCCGTACGAGAAATGTAGAGTCTGAGTGCTCTCACCAGATCTAACAAGTGCAAATCCTTTTCACATTGGTGAACTGGATGAGGACAAAAAGAGGGTAAGGAGATATCCTGATTGAGATGAAAGGGGGATACCACCTTAGGGAGAAATTCCGGAACCGGACGCAGAACCACCTTGTCCTGGTGAAACACCAGGAAGGGGGCTTTGCATGACAGAGCTGCCAGCTCAGACACTCTCCGAAGTGAAGTGACTGCTACTAGGAAAACCACTTTCTGCGAAAGGCGTGCGAGAGAAATATCCCTCATTGGCTCGAACGGTGGTTTCTGAAGAACCATCAGAACCCTGTTCAGATCCCAGGGTTCCAACGGACGTTTGTACTCCTTCGCACAAAGCAAAAAACTGAGGAGCCCGTGGGAGCACGGGGAGTGTATAGGCAGAAGGGGAGGGGCTTTACACTTTTAGTGTAATACTTTGTGCGGCCTCCGGAGGCATAGCCTATACACCCAATTGTCTGGGTCTCCCAATGGAGCGACAAAGAAAGTGCTGATAGCAATGGCTGCCAGCGTTCTGAGAGGAGGAGGGAGCCGTGGGCGTGCCTCAGAAAGTGTGGGAATCTGGTGCCCCGCAGTGCTCAGTGAGGGGGTAGGAGGATACCGAAGTATGCTCCAGCCCTCACCGCTGACGTCTAGTCAAGCGTCCCGCCCTTACCCCTGACTGGCAGGCCCGGGGGCGGGAGTATGCGGTACTAGGCCGCAAAAGCCGGGGACTAAAGTTATTAACGCGGCCGGCAAACAAGCGCGGTCAGCGCGGTAGTCCCGGCGACACAAAACACCCAGCAGCTGCTGCAGCGTCCGTTACACAGGCGCTCTATGCGCCGTCCCCAAGGGGACACAGAGTACCTCACAGTAGCAGGGTCTGTCCCTGATGATACCCGGTCTCCTGTCCGTCAGATTCCCCCAGGGGCTGCGGAGGGAGCCCGGTCCCAGTGTATGGTGACCGGTTAGGATCCCACTTCACCCAGAGCCCCTAAGGGATGGGGAAGGAAAACAGCATGTGGGCTCCAGCCTCTGTACCCGCAATGGGTACCTCAACCTTAACAGCACCGCCGACCAGAGTGGGGTGAGAAGGGAGCATGCCGGGAGCCCTGTTAGGGGCCCTCTTTTCTTCCATCCGATAAAGTCAGCAGCTGCTGCTGACTAAAATGTGGAGCTTGCGTGAATGTGACTGCCTCCTTCAACACAAAGCAAAAAACTGATGGGCCCGTGATGCACGGGAGGGTGTATAGGCAGAGGGGAGGGGTTACACTTTTTAAAGTGTAATACTTTGTGTGGCCTCCGGAGGCAGAAGCTATACACCCAATTGTCTGGGTCTCCCAATGGAGCGACAAAGAAAATAAAATTGAATCCAATATGCCAATAAGGGTGCTCTATGCACTTCTCAGAGCTTGCTCCACGCAAGACCGTGCTGTCAATCACCAGTGAGGGAGGCGGGGACATGCAGGATCAGTGGGTGGAGCAGAGCACTGAGCCTCTAGCCACACCCAGGGTACACCAAGCACCCCGATTCGCATATTTTATTTAACAACTGCAGTTTCTGCAAAATTAAGGCAGCAATTGGAACACATAGTATTGTTCACATGAGATTTTTCAGGTGGATTTGAAGTGGATACTCTCAAACTCGGCTGAAAAAGAGCAAACAAAAACACTCAAAATAATGAACACTCATTTCTTTGCCAGACTTTCAAACATCTTTTAACCGCTTCATTTTTAAGCCAAGTGGTTAAAATAAGTGAGCAGACCCGTCTTTAGAGCATCTTCAGAGCGGATAATGCATAAACTTCACAATACAGTGCTTAGTGTATGCTGTAATTGAGTTGATAGACTCCATAAAATGTCATTTTAGAATATTGCTATAAAATAATCTATCGAACTTCTGATATCCCGTATGAATATGAATAGTGAGGGGTAGTTTAATGCGTTAAACTCCACTCCAATGTGGAATATCACATTACTCTGCCCACTTTTTAGCCTCCGTTACATATTTCATCACTTTATCTGACATCACAAGTAACTTACTTTGCAAGACTTGACCCGGACAATACCAGAGTTCTTATAACCCTTCTTCTTCTGCTTCTTCTGGGGATTAATACATTCAAACTCCACCTAAACATAACAGGGATTTTAAAGATTAAGGGAACAGACAACTAGAAGAATCTCCGTTCTGGTAAATCTCAACATGCGATTGAGGATATGTGAATAGAAGACCAGAACCAAAAAATTATGGAGCACAACATGGCTGCATGATTAAATCAAGCTTTTAGAATAAGAGAAAGATTGCTCAGTGGCCCCATAGAATAAAAAAAAAAAAGTTAATGTATATTAGGAAGTTATAAGTAAAAACATTGAACAAAGCTCACCGGAGAACCTCCTCCTGCTTTCTGCAGCTGAGACAAGTTAGTCTCAAATATCCCTATTAAGTCATGAGAGCCATCGCTATCATAATCAGTACAGTGCACCTAGAGGAAGAGAGGTAGGCCGTGAGAAAGGTTATCGGGCTCACCGCTTGCTCCTGAGCTCCCAGCAGCTTGGATGTGATGCATTCGAATTCTCCTATGAGATCAGAGCTGGAGCTGTCATCATGATCGCTAACTGAGACCTGACATTGAAACACAGCAGTGAGCCAAGCCACACATTTCAATTTCTTTATTTTTACCATCAGACCAAATACTATTGCTATACAATTAAAACATTCTATGAAAAGTCTAACTTTTTTTGAGGGTTCATGAATAAGACCATTTTTATATAGAGGCAAAGTAGGGCTTCCAAAATACTTCTATTGTACTGTGGGCCCTAAAATTATTTGATTTGCTGAATCTGAATAATTACAACAAAAACACAATAAACACTGAACAAACATAGGTATGCTCCCCCCAAAAGAGCTACTTCTAAGGTCCCCTTCACACGCACGTGAAAAAAACAAACTTTTTTCACTGATGTATTAAAGGGGTGGTTTGCTCCCCGTGTGCAGTGTTTGTGGCACATTCGTGTTCTCAGTGTGTTATACATAACTCACGGAGAACGGAAAGCCCCGCCTTACCTGATTCTTCCGGAACTGTCTGTGATGCTGAATGACAGTGTCCACCACAGGCCACGCTCCGCTGACGCTGCTTCCGGCCCCCCAGTGAAGAAGATGCGTTGTTCAAATTCACTGCGGGTTGGATGCAGGTGACAGCCGCGGCAGAGACTGCAGGGCTGGTGGAGGTATGTGGTTTTTTTTACGACACGTGTGTTTCTCCGGCGCGTGTCACGTGGGACCGCATCCACACTACATCAGTGTGGTACAGGTGCGGGCTGCTTGACACCTGTGCTGCCAAAGAAAAACGAAGATGCCGCCGTATGGAGCACACGGGCTCACGTCTGCTCCTCACGGAGGCATGGGCCAATGGCTGAACACGTGCGTGATTTTAATATGAATACGTGTGCCCGTGTTTCCGGTACATGCGAGAACGGACCTAGCACGTATCGGAGACACGTGCGTGTGAAGGGGGCCTTAGGGAGAATATATCTGTCCGCACAAAGCCTGTATGGCAGTGCACGGAGGGAGACTCCATATTGGAGGTGCTTGAGCCCCAACTATAAATGACCAGCATAGGAAAGTTTCTTATTTGAGCAATGCTATCAAATCTCTTCAAATCCCTAAAGTAATAATTATTATAATCTGAAAACAACCCGTTTGAACAAAAATAATTCAATGAAAATTTAAATAAAACATTGGCACAAATTAAATTAGATTGGCATTTGGTAAATGTATTTAAATTTGAAGGCCAAAAGAGTGGAAAAGAAAAACAAACAAAACAAGAAATACATACCCCAGTCTGGGGTAAAACACTTTGAAAAGTCACAAAATGTTGGCATTTTTCAAGCCAGTTTCAGGCAACTCCATCAGAATAGTTGAAGCTGGTGAGGAGCCGAAACGGGGTGTAGTTACTCTTGTGCATAAAATTTTTCAAAAATAGCAATGTTTCTTATGTCAGAAGTGTTACTCCACTGTCTACAGTAGCATATCAGGGCAAAAGTACAAGAATGGAGCATGCCACTAATAAGATGTGCCAAATTTGTAATGTGATACGCAACTTGCAGAATTTGGCACAACATTTTTTCCTGCAGGCCCACTATGAAAACTGGAGTGTATAAGCTGTAATGAAACAAGGCCTATGTTTTTAGTGCATTTTAATGAATATAATTTCAACTCCAGTTATTACAGAAAATCAGGCCATTTTTATGTGCAGCCATCATCTCAGTTTTGATGCCAAACATGTTTCCTAATTATGCTTCATTTCTTTAGAATTATGGGTCAACTTTTTTGATAATTTGCCGTTCTGAAACTTTTATACGACAATGTTTTTCTCAATGTTCAGCAGAGAAAAATTTGGGGGGGGGGGGTGAAATGTCCAAAGCGTACTGAATATTCCTAGTATGTACCTTGATAGGCTTGTTCAAGTCCCCACCACATAAGCTCTGTACGGGGACACTGAACTTCTTCCAGCAGGGATTGAGATTGTTCTTGATAACCTGTTGGAAATATAAGATAAATTGTTTATTGCTGAAATGGGCTGTATGTAAAATTTGGCAGACAAAATAGCTTAAAAAAAATACATTTGCATATCATTAAAGGATAAGATTAGCAAATTTCACTTAAAAGAAGGCAATGTGGGAGGATTCATTTTCTGATCACTTCCATCTGTAGCTGTAAATAGGGGAAGATCTGGCTTCCCGAGCAAACAGAGGAATTTGAAAGTGACAGGCAGGCTTTTTTCCTGGAGTACATTTCTTATTGCATGGTGGCTATTCAGATGATTTAAAAAGGAATCTGCCAGTAGAATCCACCATCCTAAGCCGTCTACATGGGCATGTAAGTCACGTCAGACTCTCCAGGAGATCTGTCTCTGGCCCATAGTTCCTAACAACTTATTTTTATATTCCAAAGAAATCCAAATTTTTCTTAAGACATTAGATCGCTGAAATCAAGGTAATATTTTATTCAGCTTCCCATATATGCCCATATAGACTGTTACAAGGGTTGATCCTTCTGACACATTCCCTTTAATTACATGAGAAGTTCAAACCCTCTAGAAATTATGGCGCATAGAAGAGGGTGCCAGAGATCTTCCCCTCTAGGACACACATATGCTGTCTTAATAAGGCCAGGCCAAACAAGTAACAAAAATCTAATCATGCCAGCAAGTAGTAACAGAAGAGTAGAAAAGGTGGCCGACATATTACTGTACCTCAGATCTGTACGCCAACTGCCAGGAGCCATCATCTCCTTGCCTAAATAGTTCCAGGAATGGATCAGATTTGCCAAGAAAGTCCTAAAGTGGGACAACAAGGTAAACAAATAATTATTTCAGAATATTTGAAAGAATACAAACTGGTAACATACTAATTTCCAAATTATGGATGTATAAAATACCTTAGAACGCTATCATAGTGGCCAGGTTATTGTAATATACTGAAATGGAAGGAAAGGGGTTGCCCAGGACTAACAGTGATCGTCTTTACATAGGATAGGGTCATCAATCCATCTCCCGGCACAAACACCGATCAGCTAACATCTGCTCCAGCAGCAACTGGATATACGCAATGTAAGAGACTGAATACTTCATACGGTAGAGGGTGTATGGAGTGGGCTAATGCGGTGAGGTCACCCCATGCCCGGCAGGTAATGGCTGTGTGTTACATCCAGGAGCTGCCGCTAACAATCACAGGTGGAGAGGGGTTCTGCCTGGGGTTGTCGTCCTGCTAAATCTTGGTCAAACTCTGACAACGGAATTTAACTCGCGCTGGTGTAGGGAAGTGTTATTTTCAGCTCCCATTGGCACATCCGTGACATGATCGAGGGGCACTGATGGGTTGCTATGACAGTAGTAGGTCTGCGGATGGCCTGTCATAGCTGAGCTCTTTTGAAACCCTGCCTTCAAAGAAGACCGTGATTTCGGCTATCTACAACAATGCTATAGCATTACTGTATGTATAAGCAGGCGATGACAGGGACAGACTATTAACCCCTTAACGACCGCGGGCCGTAAAATTACGTCCTAAAGGACATAATCTTACTGCCCGCGGTCCTCCGGCGGCAGCATGCCGCGATCGGCACACATCTCAGCTGATTTTCACAGCTGAGATGTGTGCCTGCTAGGCACGAGCAGAATCGTTATCTGCTCGTGCCGATTAACCCCTTATAATGGCGCTGTCAATACATGACAGCGCCATTATAAGCGCAATCGCGGTAAAGTTTTACTTACCGCCGAAACCGGAAGTCACGTGACGCGATCACGTGACTCCCGATAGTTGTCATGGTAGTACAGGGTCATGTGATGACTCCTGTACTACACATGAATTGGTTTCACTTTCGCTGTGCCCGGGGCACAGCAAAAGAGAAAGACAGCGTATCTGCTGTTTACAGCCTTCCAGCTGTGATCAGCAGATACTGCAGAGCGATCGGAATGCTGATCGCAATAGCCCCCTAGGGGGACTAGTAAAATAAAAAAAAAAAGTAAAAAAAAAAGTTTTAAAAAATTAAAAAAAAACAAAAAAACCTAAAAGTTCAAATCACCCCCCATTCGCCCCATTAAAAATTAAAGGGTTAAAAAAATAAAAAATATACACACATTTGGTATCGCCGCGTTCAGAAACGCCCGATCTATCAAAATATAAAATCAATTAATCTGATCAGTAAACGGCGTAGCGGCAAAAAAATTCCAAACGCCAAAACGACGTTTTTTTGTCGCCACAACTTTTGCGCAAAATGCAATAAGAGGCGATCAAAACGTAGCATCTGCGCAAAAATGGTACCGTTAAAAACGTCAGCTCGAGACGCAAAAAATAAGCCGTCATTGAGCCTAAGATCCCGAAAAATGAGAACGCTACGGGTCACGGAATATGGCGTAAAACGTGCGCCACTTTTTTCGGACAAACTTCCGATTTTTTTTTAACCCCTTATATAAAAGTAAACCTATACATGTTTGGTGTCTACGAACTCGCACTGACCTGAGGCATCACACCCACACATCAGTTTTACCATATAGTGAACACAGTGAATAAAATATCTCAAAAACCATAGTGCTATCGCACTTTTTTTGCAATTTTTCAGCATTTGGAATTTTTTTGCCATTTTCTAGTACACAATATGGTAAAACTGATGGTTTCATTTAAAAGTACAGCTCGTTCCGCAAAAAATGAGCCCTCACATGACCATATTGACTGAAAAATAAAAAAGTTACGTCTCTCAGAAAAAGAATGGCGAAAAAAAAAAACGGAAAGCGAAAAATCGGCCGGTCGTGAAAGGGTTAAGAACAGTGAAAAGTTTAAAAAAAAAAAAAAGTGTGTGTGTGTGTGTGTGTGTGTGTGTGTGTGTGTGTGTGTGTGTGTGTGTGTGTGTGTGTCTGAGAGTGTGAGTGTGTGGTCGTGGTATTTAAAAAATTTGAGAGAAAAAAAAAAGTTAATCACCTCCATTTTGCCTAAGACTAAAGAAAAAAAAAAAAAACACGTGGTATTGCTGCATTCTGAAAAGCCTGATAAAAAAAAATAAAAAAAAAAAAAAAAAAAAAATCGGTAAACAAAAAACATTAAGAATGCCAAAATTATGGTGTTTTTTTCCTGTCTCCAATACCACAAAAAATGCTGTAACAAGTGATCATAAAGTCAAATGATATCAATAAAAACATTGTCTTGCCCAGAAAAAAAAACAAGCCATCACTCAACTCCATCGAACAAAAAATGAAAACATTATGGGTTTTGGAAAATGGAGACACAAACCCGAAAATTTTCCTTTCTGCAAACGTCGGATTTTCTTTTGACCACTAAAATATTAAAAAACAAAAAAAAACCTGGACATGTTTGGTATTGCTGTAATCGTACTGATGAGGAGATTCATATTGCAAAGTCATTTTTAGCAGAAAATGTACACCGTAAAAACAATCCCAGCATTGATGGGATTGCTTCTTTTAAGCATTTGCTGCAGACATTTTTGCACAAAAAAAAAAAAAAAAAAAAACACAACAAAAAGGAAACATGTCCTTTAGCAGGAAAAAAAAAAAGAAGATAAAATATTCACATTTTTACTGCGTTTTTTACTTGCGTTATCTCCCATGCATTGGAATTGGTGAAGCCTGCTGCAAAAATGCTCAAAGAATTCAAATGCTGCAGATTTGAAACTGCTTAATAATCTGCAAGGAAAAAATAAGCATCGTGTGCAGGAGACTTTATAAAATGATTCCCTTTGTGACTACTAGCAAATGCTTCAGTTTTTGTGATAAAACTAAAAAAAGAAAGGGCAACAAAAACACAGCAAATTCTTAACGTGTGCACATGCCCTTAGCTTACAGCCAAAGCTTGCAGCCAAAACATGTGCTTTTGGCAGTAAAAGCGCTTTATTCAAAATGCTCGTTTTTCGGCGTGTTTGCAGCAGCTTACAGGTTTGCTTTATCTAGAGTACATACCTAATAAAATTGATTTTATTTACAAAAAAGATGCAAAAAATTTTTGTTGTATTTTTTCACTCTTTCATTGCTTTCTATAGGTAAAAAAAAATGCAGAAATGCAAAAATTCTGAAAGAATGGACCAGCTACAGATTTAAAAATGCTGCAGTCCTCAAATTCAGTTAGGGTAGAGATAAAAGAAGCGTGTGCATGAGATTTCTGACATCTCAGCCTTTATAAGCACTATAAAAAGCAGCTTTTAATTAGCAGTATAAAAAAAAAATGCAAAAAATGCTGCATGTGAACAGTCTTACATTGGGTGGTTATGTTCTTTGGGAGCCATTGCTAGGTAATGATGGCATTACCCACTGAGGACTATAAGCGTCTCCCTCCAATGAATGTATCAATAGAAAATGTCAGATTCAGAAGTCTGAAAAAGAATTGGAGTAAACAGGACTCCACTGATGCGAACATTCAGACAGTGACCTTACTACTTCCCGGCGTATATCTATCTCAGGTGGGGATACCTTTTTGTCTAGATTCCGAGCTTCCACGTCAAGAATTACAACTCGAGTGTCCTTTATTTCTTCAGCGATAATCTAGGAGAAAAGAGAAAATCTAACATTTTAACCTAACAAAAGAAACATAAAAACAAACAAACCACACAATTGAAACAAAAATCAATATTGCAGAGGATTTCCGAATTTTAGGTCATCCCCAATTCTGCCCTTTTGTGGTCAGCCTCATGGAGTTCAGCTCGAGGGAAATTAAATGTATGCTTACTAGGATTCTTGCTAATACTGTACACACATTTGCTGAAAGCAATTTCTCCAACAGAAAAGGATTGGACAATGGTTTTAAAGATTAAATAGTAGAATAGTACATCACAAAAGTGAGTACACCCCTCATTTTTGTAAACTTTCTCTTTTCATTGGATAACACTGAACATGACACTGATTAAATTTACATTGCATGTGCCCTCTAAAGAACAACACACAGCCATTGTCTAAACCGCTGGCAACACAAGTGAGTACACCCCTAAGTGAAAATGGCTAAATTTTTAGCCATTTTCCCTTCCCAGTGTCATATGACTCAGCGTTACAAGTTCTTACTAGTCACTGGAAGTTCAACATTCCACCACCTCATGGCAAAGAATTCTCTGAGGATCTGTAAAAATTAATTGTTGCTCTACATAAGGCCTAGGCTATGAAAACATTGCCACCGTGCTGCAGCTCAGTTACAGGGTGTTGGCAAAGACCATACAGAAGTTTAACAAGACAGACTCACTCAGAACAGGCCTCACCATGTTCGACCAAAGAAGTTAAGTGCACAAGCTCAATGTTATATCAAGAGCCTGTCTTTTCAAGATAGACGTATGAGTGCTGCCACCATTGCTGCAGAGATTAAAGGGGTAGTGGTCAGCCTGTTAGTGCTCAGACCATAAGCCGCACACTGCATCAAATTTGTCTGTATGGCTGTCATCCCAGAAGGAAGCCTCTTCTAAATATAATGCACAACAAAGCCCCCCAAACAGTCTGCATGTCTTCAGCATTCTAAGGACATGGAGTACTGGAACCACGTCCCGTGGACTGTTGAGGCCAAGAAACTTTTTTGGTTCAGATGGTGCCAAGTATGTGTCGCGGCAACCAAGTGAGGAATACAAATACAAATCTGTCTTGCCTACAGTCAAGCATGGTGGTGGGAGTGCCATGGTTTGGGGTTGCATGAGTGCTGTTGGCTGTGGGGAGCTACAGTTCATTGAGGCAACCATAAATGGCAACATGTACTGTGACATACTGAAGCAGAGCATGATCCTCTCCTTTTGGAAACTGGGCTGCAGGGCAGTATTCCAACATAATAACCCCACACCCCTTGCCAAAGAAACTGAAGGTAAAGGTGTTGGATTGGCCAATCATGTCTCCAGACCTAAACCCTATTTACCATCTGTGTGCCATCCTCAACCATACGATGGAGGAGCGCAAGGCCTTTAACATCCACCAGCTCCGTGATGTCATCATGGAGGAGTGGAAGAGGATTCCAGTGGCTCCCACGAAGCTCTAGTAAACTCCATGCCGAAGAGAAAGTTAAGGCAGTGCTTGAAAATATTGATGACCACACAAATTAGACACTTTGGCCATTTCACTTAGGGGTGTACTCACTTTTGATGCCAGCGGTTTTGACATTAATGCCTGTGTGTTTACTTCTTTAAGAGGCACACCAAATTTATACTGTTATACAATCTGCACCCTGACTACTTTACATTGTATCAATGGGTCATATCTTCAGTATCGTCCCATGAAAAGATTTAATACAGTATATCACAAAAGAAATCTTTAAAAAAAGTTTTTAAATATACACCTTTACTAAAAGTAATTATATATTGCACAGTTGAAAAATCATAGCTGATGTTATCAATATGGAGGGGTTTTTTTATTTAAAAAGAGGCCTCTGAAAAAGAGTATTTTATGCCTATTTTGTTCCTTAAATTATTAAGCTGCCCTCCAGAAAGCAATCAAACCACATAAAAAAAATTCATCCATTATCTGCAGCTACTTAGAGTAAAACAGATTAGTGAGTACAAATGTCTAAACTTACAGTTATCGTGCCCTTCCCGGCAGGCTTTCCCTTCTTCAGCTCCAGTGGTCCCTTAAATTTACGATTGGACACAATCTAAAAGCACATTGCAAAAAAGGCTTCATGAATGCCTCATTCAGGATTTCTAACAATATATATTTCTTCCAATATATTTCCAAGGTGATTATATTATGAAGAGCCAGGATTGAAAAACGTGATGTCTACCTACAGTATATGGTAATATTCAATACTGTGAAAACCTATTTAAAAAAGCAATAATAACAAAAATATAAAATATTTCCACACCAACTTAAATCTTTTGCAAAGTAAGAATACTTTAAAAAAAAAAAACAAACAGAATTTTTAGTCTATTTTTATTAGTAAAATAAATAAAAAAAAAAATCTAAAATCAAACTAACATTTGGTGTTACCACCCTCTGTCTTCAAACCAGCATCAAAGCATCATTCCTTCTAGGTACACGTGCACACAGTGTTTGAATGAATTCGACAGGAAGGGTGTTCCAAACATCTGGGAGAACTATCCACTGATCTTCTGTGGGTGTAGGCTTGCACTTCTCTTCATGTCATACCAGACAGTTTCAAATGATTTTGAGATCAGGGCTCTGTGGGGCCATATCACTGTAAGGACCCTTTGTTCTTCTGAGTTCTAACGACATGGACTGTACGTTTGAAGTCATTAGCCTATTGTAGAATAAATTTGGAGCCAACCAGAAACCTCCCTGATGGTATTGCATGATGGATAGGTATCTGCCTGTATTTCTTAGCATTGAGGACGCCATTAATTTTGACGAAATGCTGAAATGTAGACCCAAATCTTGTAAGGAGCCTCCACGATGCTTCATTGTTGCCTGCAGGCACTCATTGTTATACTTGCAAGTCCTCTGGCGAACAAACTGCCTTTTATTGTACCTATGCACAACAACATAGGAACTGAGATTCAGAAAGATGGCAATACCTGCTATTTATTTAAACCCCAGTTCCTATGTTATCGTTCAGAGTTGCATCTCTTCATCTCAAAAAATATAGCTTTATCCTCCATAAAGACCACTTCTGGCCAGACTTCTCTGAACAGTAGATGGTGTGGCTGGGTCTCACTAGTTCCTGTCAGTTCTTAACTGGTGGCACTGCTGGGAATCTACAAATTTCGAACGGAAGTATTTTGTCTTTCCATTGGTCTACCACTGAATCTACAGTCTTCATACCTATTTCTTGGTGTTGCTTTATTTAAAAAAAAAAAAAAAAAAAAAAAAAAGATTGAACATCCCATCTTGAAACCTTAGTCTACTTAGAAAGCTATGCCAAAGATCTTGCAGGTGAAGCTCAACTACCTTGTGTCTTGATACTCTACTCAATCTTGCCTTGCTGTATTATCTGTGATTTAAAATATTCTTCCACAACCTCAACTTTGTAACGGAGTTCGGCTGTTCCTCCTCCAGTTTTAAGACTCGGACAGTGATCTCTGTTTCAGTTAACGACTGTACAACTGTAACTTAGAACTGATGCGGTTTTGAAGGCAACGGGTTTAGATTTCTCTTTTGTTCATTCATTTTGAATTTCATTCATTGAGAAAAATAAATCGTTAATTTTTTTGAAGCATTTTTACTTTGCAAAGGTTTTAGTCACGTATAGAAAAAAAAAAACAAAAAAAAACAGCATAGTACTGTAGCTCCTGCAGCAAATCCATTTTATGCAGCATGTCCACATATTAATTCTAAAAGTCTACGTATGTAGGTCATCATCTTGGGCAGGGTTGCCAGTTTGATTTTCATTTTGCCCTTGACAGCTTAAATTAGTAATGCATTCTAGCTTTTCAATGGGTCTGTAAATAAAAAAAAAAAATGCTAGGTCAGTAATTTTATGTTTAACCCCTTCACGACCGGCCGATTTTGCTCTTTATTTTTTTCGCCATTCTTCTTCCAAGAGACGTAACTTTTTTTATTTTTCAGACAATATGGTCATGTGAGGGCTTGTTGTTTGTGGAACGAGCTGTACTTTTAAAGGAAACCATGAGTTTTACCATATAGGGTTCTTGAAAATGCCAAAACATTTCCAAGTGCAGAAAAATTGCAAAAAAAGTGTGATTGCACTATGGTTTTTGAGATATTTTAGTCACTGTGTTCACTATATGGTAAATCTGATGTGTCGGTGTGATGCCTCAGGTCGGTGCGAGTTCGTAGACACCAAACATGTAAAGGTTTACTTTTATCTAAGGGGTTAATATAAAAAAAACAAAGGTTTGTCAGAAAAAAAGTGGCATACTTTTTGTGTCATTTTCCGCGACCAGTAGAGTTTTCATTTTTTGGGATCTAAGGCTCATTGACTGCTTAATTTTTGCATCGAGCTGATGTTTTTAATGGTACCATTTTTGCACAGATGCAACATTTTGATCTCCTGTTATTGCATTTTGCGCAAAATTTGTGGCGACCAAAAAAAACGTAATTTTAGCGTTTGGAATTTTTTTGCCGCTACGCTGTTTATCGATCAGATTAATTGATTTTATATTTGGATAGATCAAGCATTACTGAACGCGGCAATACCAAATTTGTGTATATTTTTTATCCCTTTCATTTTCAATGGGGCGAATTTGGGTGATTTGAACTTAGTTTTTTTTTATTTTTTCAAACCTTTTTTTTTATTCCCTTATTTTTACTACTCCGTCTAGGGGACTATAAGGATCAGCAGTGTGATCGCTCATTCATTTCTCCCAATCAGAGCAGCACCGCTTAGACCAGGAGAAATGCTCATCTCTTGTAACATGCAGCACTTGGCTGCTTGTTACAGGACTGAGTCATGTGAGCTACATGAGTCATCACATGGCCCTGTGCTACCATGACAACCATCGGATCCACCTGATCACTTCACGTGAGTTCCGTTCGCGGCCTGTGTGTAAACTTTAACCGCGACTGCGATTATACTGGCGCTGTCACATTTTGACAGTGCCATTTAAGGGGTTAACAGGCACGGGCAGATTGCGGATCTGCTCGTGCCTGCTAGGCACAGGTCAGCTGGACAAATCAGCTGACGTGTGTGAAGATCCCCGCTGGCTGCCCGCCGCAGCCGGGGTGGATTAACACTGACTGCTAGGACGTAATTTTACTGCCCCCGGTCATTAAGGGGTTAAAGAGCCAATCTGACATGTATTTTCATAGTAATTACTGCATCCTTAACTGTAAGATGCATTTATTAATATGTACAGTTTATATTGTGAAATCTAGTTACAAATACATTTTTAAATCCATCGCAAATATAGTACAAAATATAAAAAAAATAAATGCACAAATTATATCTCATGGTCTGTAGCTTGCATAACTGTACATTTATAAACGAGTACTTACCTGACCAAGAGTACACTCAAACCCTCCAAGGTAATCATCATCATTCAGGTCCACCGACTTGTTGTCAATGTCATAAACACCAAACTTTATGCTCTGCACTTTCTCAAAGTAGTAATCAATGACCGGCTTTGTGGAGAACTCTGGGCTCTGACAGTTCTTGACCTTCTCTGTTCGAGACAACTAGAGCGAAAAGAATAGAGAGTGACATATAACAAATTTTAAGCCAGAAGAGGACTGACTCAGATTTTAAAGTTGATGCTAGATTCCTGTAGTGGAAAACAAATTAAAAATGATGGTCACCACCTCTAGGGACTTTGTACATAGGAGACTGCTTGAGTTAACAGTCAAATCTGTACATGAGCTGGTCTATTGGCATGGCCTGTAACCTTATCTGTGGTTTCCTAAAGGATCTTGGAAATGCTGTGTAACCTAGAGAGTATGTCATAGAACAGGAGGAGCAGAACAGATTCATATACATATGTGAGAAAACATTCAGTCATAGTGGGATTAACCATCAAGTGAGCAATCCTGTTTGACAGCATTCTGTACAGAAGTGTGCACGCAGAGAGCTGTCAGTCATTAATCAGGTTCACTCCTTTTATTATTAAAACTTTAATAAGGATTTTAATTTTGTTACACACCCGGCACGGATCCAGGCTTTGCTCCCCTCCCTCAGTTGGCTTCATTAAGTTGCGCTCCACGTTGGGCTTTGCAGATGGCCTGGTGTGATCCCATGTGATCATCTGCCAAACAAGGCTCACCAAGACACACTTGCGTCTTGGTATTATGACTTTAGTGTTCCTGACTCAGGTCTGCCTGCAGCTTCCAATACTTCTGCTACCAGCCCCTCCTGTCTGCCTGCAGCTTCCAGTAGTTCTGCTACCAGCCTCCTGTCTGCCTGCAGCTTCCAGTACCTCCACTACCAGCCTTCTGTCTGCCTGCAGCTTCCAGTACCTCCGCTACCAGCCTCCTGTCTGCCTGCAGCTTCCAGTACCTCCGCTACCAGCCTCCTGTCTGCCTGCAGCTTCCAGTACCTCCACTACCAGCCTCCTGTCTGCCTGCAGCTTCCAGTACCTCCGCTACCAGCCTCCTGTCTGCATACAGCTTCCAGTACCTCTGCTACCTATCTTTCCCCATTTGCCTTACCTGCCTGCTGCACCAGCGTCCATGTGCCCTCCCGGACCTTGGGCTTGGAAGATCTACCTCACCAGGTGAGCCTCACAACTTTATATTAATTACTTTAGTTTTACTTAAGGAAGTAATAAAGTTGAGAATGAGCAGGAATTTAAATGAATAATATACAAGTTCCACTAAATCTTTTCCCACAAAACGTTATACCAATTAGTGCAGCTCTATAACATGGTGCTCATAGATTACACAGAATGACAAAGCATACAACTTTTCTTTATGAAATATGTAACAATTTCTTTACCTCTGACCATTTTCCATCACCAACGCTTTGCAGAACTACACATAATGGATCAGATTTGGATCCAATATCTTTATCCAAAAGATCTGCACAAGAAATGGACAGCTGGATCTTGGTGACACACTGAGCCATCTGTAAAAGAAGGGAAACCATGGTGGTAAAGGAGGGTTAAACATAAGATTCCAAGCCTACAGGGATAAAGCTGGTTAATAAAGCAGTAAAGTACAGGTAACCGTAAGAGCGTATATACGATTTGTGCCACTGCACAGGAGCCCAAGAGGTTAGGGGGCCTATTTCTAACTCTAAAACAGGTGGAATCGTGCATTGTATTAAGCTCTTGAGCTGCAAAGAGGCCATATATTGTTCTTGCACATGGGCCTTTTCTGTCTGTATCTGCAAGTGGAGAGTCTTATTTATTACAATGGCTGGAGAGCTGCTGCATACAGTATGTATCAAATCCATTGCTTTGATAGATTGATGAACCCCATCTTTTAAATTTGAATGCATACAAGTCTCCCCACGCCAACTTGGGAGCTCTCTACAAAAGGAGCAACTTGACCCATTAGGCCAGATGCCATAACATAACATGGTAAGAATAACCCTAAGAAAAAAAAAAAAAAAACACAAGTGACACAGCCACCCTTTTCCTAGAATGAAAAGGTCAACAGACAAAAGAGAAAAGAAGTTAGAGATGACTAACATGTAAGATATTGACGTGTAAAGTTTCACTTACATAGGCTGAAAAAAGACCTAGGTCCATCTAGTTCACCCCTCCTCCAACAGTCCTACATTTTGTCATTAAATCATTTATAAATCGACAATGTTGTGCGTACTTAGAAAATCATTCAGCCCTTTTCTGAAAGTTGTTACCGTCTGCCATTACTACCTCTTGTGGTAGGGCATTCCACAGTCTGACTGCTCTAACTGTAAAGAACCCGTTCCTTTTTAGCTGCCTCCCACTCGCAGTAAGTGCCCCCTGGTCCTAGTATGGTCTTCGGAAGAAAGTCATGTGCCAGTCCTTTGTATTTCTACATATAAATGAGATCTGCTCCGAGACGTCTTTTTGTCTAAGCCACACAAGCCCAATCTAATGACTAGAAGAAGGAAATAGAAAACCAAATTGGTAAACTAATGTAATACAAAAGAAAATCACTTATTTCCAAATTGAATACCGATTCAAAGAGAAAACATGTCACAAAGAAAGGGCTTTCCCTGTAAAGTCAATTATGCCGTCTACATAACATCTGAGACAAGAACATTTGCGGCACCGTTTTATATGATCGATTGCAGAAGTGCCTTCTCAATAAAACAAGATGAAGCTGGTAGAACCTACATTACAAAAGGTTTATGGAGTTCAATATAACAGACCGTGTCCTCCAAACATTTGTATATAAAAGCCCGATTATTCATCAAACAAAGAAAACATATGATCAATTCATCCACGTAATCAAAATGAAAAGTTCCTGTTTTTTGTACAGGATAGAGTCCATCTCCTAGCTCTGGTTCATTACATAGCACAATTCATGCACTATAAACATTACTTCACTAGATATTACTATAAACCAGGGGTGGGGAACCTTTTTTCTGTCGGGGACCATTTGGAAATTTCTACCAACCTTCGGGGGCCGCACAAAATTATCAATGTTTAAATGACCCTGCTATATTGGGTGAAGCAATTAATTAACTGGGGGCATGGGGCTGGGGGCACAGACATCACTTGGGGGGGGAGGCACAGACATCACTGGGGGCTGCACACAGGACTGGGCGGGGTGCACACAGGACTGGGCGGGGTGCCCACAGGACTGGGCGGGGTGCCCACAGGACTGGGGGGGGTGCACACAGGACTGGGGGGGGTGCACACAGGACTGGGGGGGGTGCACACAGGACTGGGGGGGGTGCACACAGGACTGGGGGGGGTGCACACAGGACTGGGGGGGGTGCACACAGGACTGGGGGGGGTGCACACAGGACTGGGGGGGTGCACACAGGACTGGGGGGGGTGCACACAGGACTGGGGGGGGTGCACACAGGACTGGGGGGGGTGCACACAGGACTGGGGGGGGTGCACACAGGACTGGGGGGGGTGCACACAGGACTGGGGGGGGTGCACACAGGACTGGGGGGGGTGCACACAGGACTGGGGGGGTGCACACAGGACTGGGGGGGTGCACACAGGACTGGGGGGGTGCACACAGGACTGGGGGGTGCACACAGGACTGGGGGGGGTGCACACAGGACTGGGGGGGTGCACACAGGACTGGGGGGGGTGCACACAGGACTGGGGGGGGTGCACACAGGACTGGGGGGGGTGCACACAGGACTGGGGGGGGTGCACACAGGACTGGGGGGGGTGCACACAGGACTGGGGGGGGTGCACACAGGACTGGGGGGGTGCACACAGGACTGGGGGGGTGCACACAGGACTGGGGGGGTGCACACAGGACTGGGGGGGTGCACACAGGACTGGGGGGGTGCACACAGGACTGGGGGGGTGCACACAGGACTGGGGGGGTGCACACAGGACTGGGGGGGTGCACACAGGACTGGGGGGGTGCACACAGGACTGGGGGGGTGCACACAGGACTGGGGGGGTGCACACAGGACTGGGGGGGTGCACACAGGACTGGGGGGGTGCACACAGGACTGGGGGGTGCACACAGGACTGGGGGGTGCACACAGGACTGGGGGGTGCACACAGGACTTGGTGATGGGCTGCACATGGGATTGTGTGGGGGTGCACAGGACATTGGGGGGCTGCACACAGGACTGGGGGAGGGGTGCACACAGGATTGGGGGGGTGCAAACAGGACTACTGGGTGATGGGCTGCACACAGGACATTGGGGGGCTGCACACAGGACTGGGGGAGGGGTACACACAGGACATTGGGGGGCACACTGCGCTGAGAGTTTCATGCAACTCTGGGGGAGAAGGTTTACAGAACTGTTGTGGGGTTGCACAAAGCATTGGGCAGGGCACATAGCAGCAGAGGGTCGGCGCTGGACTCACAGCAGCATTGCATTCACATCACCGAAGTGCAGGAGCCGGACACACTGCATCAGAAGAAGGCAGGCACTGATCTCCGGAGGGCAGGGGGCGGACACACAAGGCTGGAAGCTGTGAGGCTGCTGTGGACCCGCCCACAATTGGCACTGGCCGGCGGGAGAACACATTGCAGCACAAACAGCAATGTGTGGATTTAAAGGGCCGGCGGCAGCAAGACCGCGGTGACAGCACCAGCACTGCCTCCCCCTGGAATCTGCCCGGTGGCCACATAAAAGGTCATGGCGGCCCACGGGCCGGAGGTTCCCCACCCCTGCTATAAACCATAAAGTACCAATTTATACAGAAGGTGTGGAGCAAGACACCACTCTACCGGCATTGAAGGAGCTCCACACCTTAAGGACACCCCATATGAATTTTTTGGGTGGATGCGCAAATCCTTTCAAACTCACTAACCTGGTAAAAAAAAAAATAAATTGGTTTGTAGATGTAAATTTAGCCTCCTGCTCTAAAAAGCCTAACCAATTCTAGCTATATTGCAGTCTGTATGTACTGTTTGATACAGCAGGATTAGTGTTAATTTAGTTAAGGACAGTTTCACATGTTTGACATTAACCGGGTATGGACCAAGATGTTTAGTCCAGGGCCACACGGGGGACTAATCCGATCCTCGCATGACAGTCGGCTCGCGCTGGCAGCACAGCAGGAGCAGAGTGTCATGCGAGTATCACTGCAACTGAGGTCCGATCATGCGAGCGGACCTCAGCTGCAGGGGATGGGCCGGCAGTGAGGAGGTGCGGGCCAGCACTAAGGAGGGGAGTGCCGGCACGGAGGAGGAGAGGGAGGGATTTATCTCCCTCTCTGCTCCATAGCCGGCTATTGCCATTCTCGCCCTGCACTCACGGTACACCGGTGTTCTGCGAGTTCTGCGAGTGCAGTGCGATCTTTATCTCGCCTCATAGACTTGAATGGTGCGAGAAAAACAAGGATCGCATTACAATCGCAGCATTCTGCAATTGTTTTCTCGGTCCTACTGGGGCCGAGAAAATAAATCGCTCATGGGTGCTGGCACATAGGGTAATATTGGTACGAGTGGAATGCGATGTTTTATCGCACTCCACTCAGTCCGATTTTCATGCCGCGTGTCTTAGGCCGACTAACAGTGGAATTTCCTGACCTAAACTCAACAGCTACATAAATACATACAAAGCTTTTCAGTTTTGGTCAGGAGACCCACGACCTGTCCGATCATATCAGTCCATACTTGGACCCTGAATGATTGATGTGTGAAACCAGGCTAAAGTGGGGCACAAGGGTTATAAAACCCAAGTGCTTGTTACTAAAAAGCCACTTCATCTTGACTACAATATAGGTGAGGGAACTATACCCTTTCCCCAAGTTGAAAGGCCTAGGTATTACCTTGAATGGCTAATTTATATTCCTATATCTCTCAAACATGGGAGAGTAATGACATCTGTGACCTCAGGTGAGCTCACTGACGGTAGTTCCATGGTACAGTAGCAGTGACCTCAGGTGAAGTCAATCTCAGTCAACTCACCTCAGATAAACTATAAACTCACCTGAGGTGAACACAATTAACGGAGTGCCAGATTACTGGCCTAGGCTATGTTCACAAGTTGCGTATTTGGTTGTAGAATATTTGCATCTCCTGGCAGAAAAAAAAAAAAAAAAGCACCAAAATGGTGATGTGGTTTTGATGTGTTTTTTTCTGCCAGGTGATGTAGATTTGGTGCAGAAATTTGCATCTTCTGGCAGAAAAAGGCATCAAAAATGCAATGTGATTGTGACGCGTTTTTTTTTTGCCAGGAGATGCAGGTTTGGTGCAGAATTTTCTGCAACAAAATACACAATGTGCGCAAATAGCCTAAGCAGGTAATCCAGCATTGAGTTCATCTCGAGTTAATAGAGTTCACCTGAGGCGAATCCATCACAGGGGTACCGTAGGAACCACCAGTTGTGTCACTGCTTTTCACAGCTGCGGCTCTGTCAGTGGGTCCCCTCGATGCTGCAGTAAATCAGTCATTCGGTTTTCTAATGTGACCATGTACTCGACCTCAGGATGTAGCAGAGGCGGGAACGCCTTGGGACGTAGTAGTGTGGATTACGTCGGACCTCCAGTGGTGTTTTGGGGGTTACTACATTTTTTTAAATAAAAGGATTTTTTCTCTGTTTTGTGTGGGGTTTTTTTTGTTTTTTTTTTACTTAAACAATTAGTAATTACTAACTTAGGCTTGGTGACATCTGTCATTTTTTTACAAATCACAGGTGTCATTAACCCCTTATCATACCCAAACTGCCACCACTCCAGGGCAATCTGGATGAGCCAGGTAAGTGTTAGGATTGGAGCATTAATGGATGTGCCAATTTTGGGGCGGCTGCGGGCTGCTATTTTTTAGGTTGAGTAGGGCCCAATAACCATGGGCCTCCCTAGCCTGAGAAGACCAGCTCCAGCTGTCTGCTTTATCTTTTCTGGGTATCAAAATTCAGGGAGGGTAGGGACCGCATGCCAGTTTTTTTTTTTTAATTATTTAAAATAATTAAAGAAAATAAAAAAGCCCCATGGGGTCCCTTGCATTTTATACACAGCCAAAATAAAGCACACAGGTGGGGGATGCAGCCTCCAGATGCCTGCTTTATCTGCGCAAGGTATCAAAATATGGATTATTTATTATTTTTACACTCCACTTCAGGACCCAGACAGCTAGTGTGAGGGCAACCAATCACAGACGCCAACAGTCTGACTGCAACCAATCACAAATGCTGTCACAAAGGGTGGGAGGAGGAAGCAGTGAATATTCATGGAGTTTTAAAGAACTACGATGACAGTCTCAAGAAAACTTAGTAACTAATTGTCCTATTTAATTCAAATGTTGCTTCCTTTTGCAGCTGCCTAGCTCTTACTAACACCATTTTAAAACACATGTTTGGGTCTCTTAGACGTATATGAGGTTCAGTGTCAAGTCTGGTCCTGAACCAGACTTTTTTGTTTTTTAAAAAGGCCGGTCGGACCCACCGTACCTGAACATCTGCGGGTTCACCCATCTCTACTCATCTTCTATAGCATAAAAAAAATATCCTTCCATGTGTCATACAAGCATTACTAGGCCACTGTTACCACGCTGCTCATTCTCTAATATGTGATGACAAGATACAAGCTTACAGGAGCTCAGCCAGTTATCTTCTCACAGCACATTCCCCTACCATGACTCATGTCCACAAACTAAGCCCAACTCCTTTTGTATTTGGTCCATGAGATCAGGAAGACGACCAACTGGACAAGATTATAGGAAATACGTAACCGCAAAAGGTGTGTTAACAAAGAGGGGAATTACAATGAAAATGAGTGTCATTGTGCTACATTTGGCAAGCATGACTGCATAGACTGATACATGACCCCAGCATCATAAAGGCTACAGTCATTTCCATACACAGCCTCAATACTACCTAGTAAATTCAGCTGTAATTTCTACTTTGTGTAAGGTAACACATGATGCACATTAGTAAAAACGGAAATGTGAAAAAGTTTCTCTTTGTGAGTCCTGCGTCCATGAAATTAAACAGTATAATTACTGCCAATCTTCACAACTTATTAGGAATCTGCTCTTCTTACAGCCCAATACTCCTGACACCATCTAAAATCCTTAGAATGAAGGGCCCACGGTAAATTCTCTTCAGTGCCTATCATCTTTTCACTTCTTATTTAATCTGACAGCTGTGTTTTTTATCAAAATCTCATACAAATATATTTTATTATAATATATATATATATATATATATACACACACATACATATATATACATACATACACATACATACACATACACACACACACACACACACACACACACAATGGCTCAGTGGTTAGCACTGCAGTCTTGCAACACTGGGGTCCTGGGTTCAAGGACCAAGGACACCATCTGCAAGGAGTTTGTATATTCTCCCCGTGTTTGCGTGGGTTTCCTCCCACACTCCAAAGACATACAGATAGGGACTCTAGACTGTGAGCCCCAATGGGGACAGTGTTGCCAATGTATGTAAAGCGCTGTGGAATTAATAGCGCTATTTAACCCCTTCAGCCCCCGGGCACTTTCCGTTTTTGCGTTTTTGTTTTTTGCTCCTTTTCTTCCGAGAGCCGTAACTTTTTTATTATTCCATCAATCTTGCCATATGAGGGCTTGTGTTTTGCGGGACGAGTTGTACTTTTAAATGAAACCATAGGTTTTACCATATAATGTACTGGAAAACAGCAAAAAAATTCCAAGTGTGGAAAAACTGCAAAAAAAGTGTGATCGCACAATAGTTTTTGAGATGTTTTATTCACTATCTGGTAAAACTGATGTATCTATGTGATGCCTCAGGTCGGTGCGAGTTTGTAGACACCAAACATTTATAGGTTTACTTGTATCTAAGGGGTTAAAAAAAAAAATTCACAAGTTTGTCCAATAAAAGTGGCGTATGTTTTGCGCCATTTTCCGAAACACGTAGTGTTCTCATTTTTCGGGATCTATGGCTCAGTGACAGCTTATTTTTTGCGTCTCGAGCTGACGTTTCTAATGATACCATTTTTGCGCAGATGCTACGTTTTGATCGCCTGTTATTGCATTTTGCGTAAAACATGCGGCGACCAAAAAACATAATTTTGGCGTTTGGATTTTTTTTGCCACTACGCCGTTTACCAATCAGATTAATTGATTTTATATTTTGATAGATCAGGCATTTCTGAACGCGGCAATACCAAATATGTGTATATTTATTTATTTTTTAACCCTGTAATTTTCAATGGGGTGAAAGGGGGGGGGTGATTTGAACTTTTAGGTTTTTTTGGTTTTTTTTTATTTTACTAGTCCCCCTAGGGGGCTATAGCGATCAGCAATCCGATCGTTGATCGCCATCTGCTGCTCACAGCTATACAGCTGTAATCAGCAGAAATAGTCACTTTCTTTTTCCCTCTGCTCCCGGCCGTGGAGAAACGAAAGTGAAACTTCGTAGCTGCAGGCGTCATCACATGACCCTGTGCTACGATGGCAACCACCGATAGTCACGTGATCACGCACGTGACTTCCGGTGGGGGCGGCGGTAAGTAAAAAACCATGGCCGCGCGCATTTATATCTTGCTGCCAGACTTTGGCAGCAAGATTTAAGGGGTTAATGGTCGCGGGTGGAAGTGATTCCACCCGCGGCTAGCAGACACACATGTCAGCTGTTGAAAACAGCTGATATGTGTGCCGACCGCCGCCGCCTGCGGCAGGGGGCGGGGCTTAACGGGACACGATCCATGACGGATAGATCCGTCCAAGGTCGTGAATGGGTTAAATGAATAAAATATATATAATTTTACACACACACATACTGATTGATTATTGAGAGAGAGAGAGAGAGAGAGAGATATAGATAGATAGATAGATAGATATAGGTATACATACATATATATATATATATACACACACACACACACACACACACACACATATACACACACACATTATATACATACATATTATACACACACACACTTTTTTTAGAACTGGAGAATGGATTGTCAATAATGAAATTATATCTTTCTATTATGCACTATGCAGCTGATGAAGCAAGCAGCTTGTAGATACACGGGTCCGCTGCTCTATGTTCAGGTTCGTTGGATTCGGCCACACTTTAGTCAAAACTTTAGTTAAAAGTTCGTTTCAGGACCCAGACTTGACCTGGATTTATTCCCGACACCGAACCCCATATAAAAGTCAATGGGGAGCCAAACTAATGGGCTTGACTCGAGTAACGAGTATAATGGAAGTCAATAATTGGCCAGTTTGGCTCTCCACCCACATAGAGCCAGCCATAAACAGAGCATTTCCAAAGAAGGAAGGGTTTGTTCGGGGGCTTGTTTTTTTAAGCACCACACCCGGAAATGTTGTTTTTACTCCCAGCAAGAGCCAGAGACTGCAAGCGGCTCTCACTGGGTCAAGCGTACCCGAGCACCCCGATGCTCGACGAGTGAATAGCATACGAACAGCACCCGAACTTGGATTTATTTATTTATTTTTTTTTTTAAAGTCTGTTTTCTGGTTTGAGCCACGGACACCCAAGTGTTCGCCAGGAACCCCGACCTTTACAGGTCGGGTTCGCTTATCCCTACTTGTATAAATAGTCATTACTGAATAGGATTGCTGACGCATCAGAGGACACACATTTACTGTGAAGTCGTGCTAATAGTAAAGATGAGCAAACCTTCAGTCTCGAGGCTCGGGGTTCGGGCTCAGAAAATGACGTGAAAATCCTTGTGGTGAGTATCGTGCTATGCCGGTGTCTGACTGACGCACAGCATTGTGTGCGCTGCGGGAAGTGTGTTATCGGCTCAAATTTGACTTGCATTCTAAGATGTAATGTTCAAGGAGAAGGGAAAAAAACCAAAACACCGCCCACACCCCTCGGAAGTGTTTTGCTGTGGGCGGAAATCAAAATACTTCTGGAGGTGGGCGGGCTCTTTTTTTTTTTTTTCATTTCTCTGTTGTTAACAGGTGTCACGGCAGTGACATCACAGGTTCACCCGAGTTCATTCTGACACCCTGTGGCTGCGACTAACCTGAGTGATATCGCGCTGATCGCACAGCTCACTTCAGTCAGTCTGGTGATTTGCTGTCACAGCTGGAGTCCTCCACCTGTGATCACAAATCAAGCCACGACTGAAGTGAGCCACAGGTGGAGGACTCACCTGAGTCACCTCACAGCGGGCAGTCATGCTCTATGGCCGCTCGCTGTGACTGTCAGATGTAGCAGTGCTGGAAGCGTCGTGGGACCTTGTGTGGATTACGTCATTAGGGTTAATAAAGTTGCAAAACAGGGTGCTTTTTTGTCTTATTTCAAGTAAATGATTTTTGAGGGGTTTGTGTTTATTTACTTTCACTTACAGATTGGTGATGAGATGTCTCAGATGCCAGCCATCATTAATTTAGGACGTAGTGGCAGCTATGGGCTGTTATTAACTCCTTATTACCCTGACTGCCACTGCACCAGGGCAATCCAGAAGAGCCTGATATAGTGTTAATGGATGCGGCAATTCCGGGCGGCTGCAGGCTGATATTTTTAGGCTGGGGGCAGCCTAATAACCATAGGCCTCTCCAGTCTGAGAATACCAGCCCCCAGCGGTGGGGCTTTATCTTCGCTGGATATCAAAATTGAGGGGACCGCGCACAGTTGTTTTTTTTTTTTTAAATGATCTATTTTACTGTATAATACAGACCTGCCCACTAGTGTCTGTGATTGACAGCAGTCTTACTGCAGCCATTCAGCGTGGAGGCGCGTCTGACTGCAACCAGTCACAGCCACCGGGTAGCAGTGAATATTTATCAGCCTAATAAGCGGCCGGGAAGAAGAATGAGAGGCAGCGGGAGCAGTGTGACAGCCGTCCCGGTGATCGGCGAGTATGAAATGCTTGCTCCTACCCCTTTGCGCTGGATTCTGGTCCCCATGGACTTTATATGGGGACCAGCATCTGGCCAGATACCGGGGATCAATCCCCCACGGACCCCGAGTCTGCGGGGGATTAATCTGCCAGTCCTCCGAAACGCAGGAATAAAACGCAAAAATAATTTGACTTGCTGCTTCTTTTTTCTGTGCTCAAAAAGCAGCAACATGCGCACATCCTTTGTGAATTCTCAGACTTTGCTGGGGAAGGCAACGCATTCAGTTTTGGGCAACAAACTGCACCCAAAAATGCGGTTAAAAAAAAAAAAAAAAAAAAAAAAAAGCAGCACGCACAGGGCCTAAAGGAGTATTCCCAGCTCCAAGATCCTATCCCAATATGTAGTAGGTGTAATATTATTAGCAAATACATCCAATTAGAAATGTAGTATAGTTCTCCTAAAATAGCCATGTCTCTTACCCCATGTGCAGGGCATTGCAGGTTAGTTGCTTGTTGTCATAACCATGAATACCTAACATGGATGATCGAATATCTAAAATATTTGGCAATATTCGATGTGCAATGTAAGTCTATGGGAAGCACGAATAGTTGCTATTCGGCAACTATTCGGGTTTCCCATAGACTTACATTGCGCATTGAATATTCGCAAACAGTCGAAGAGCGGCGACGAATTTGGCGAATATGGGCGTTGCCGAATATTTGAAGTGTTCGATCATCCCTAATACCCAAATGTTACTATATGAGTGGTTGTAACAATGGATACCCAATCTGAAATGCCTTGTACATGAGGTAATAGACATGGCTATAACAGGAGAACTATACTACATTTCTAATTGGAGTCATTTGCTAATATTCTTATTATTACTCCTACTACATATTGGGATAAGATGGGAATACCCATTTAATGAAGCAGATGAAGAACAATTCATGCATACTTCCCTTTGAAATTGGAAAGATGTCCCGCAGTGTCCTCAGCACAGAACTGGCAGCTATCAGTGGGACCCAGCTACATACCTCTATTGTTTGGAGCAGTCACTCTGGAAGAGGTCTTCATGGAAGAATTGTGGACAAACACCATGACATCCAACAATCAAACAAGGCCGAGTGACTCAACTACTCAAACACACAGGAATTGCAGGAAAACTTCAGCAGGTGTGACAGATCTCAGATTGTTTGCCTAAAGGCTGAAGAGCGGTACAATAATGAGTATCTGCATGTAAGGGCTGGTTCACACTAAGCGACAGCGACAACGAGGTCGCTGTTACGTCACCATTTTCTGTGACGCAACAGCGACCTTGTAAGTCGCTGTTATGATTGCTGCTTAGCTGTCAAACACAGCAGCTGAAGCAGCGATCATAACCGCGAGAGCAGGGAGCCGCGCACACTGCTTAGCGCTGGCTCCTTGCTCTCCTAGCTACAGTACACATCGGGTTAATTAACCCGATGTGTACTGCAGCTACATGTGCAGAGAGCCGGAGCCGGCAGCACAGGCAGCGTGAGAGCTGCGGAGGCTGATAACTAAGGTAAATATCGGGTAACCACCTTGGTTACCCGATGTTTACCCTGGTTACAGCTTACCGCAGCTGCCAGATGCCGGCTCCTGCTCCCTGCTCGCTTCATTTCGTCGCTCTCTCGCTGTCACACACACACATCGATCTGTGTGTCACAGCGGGAGAGCGCCTTTGAAGAAAACGAACCAGGGCTGTGTGTAACGAGCAGCGATCTCGCAGCAGGGGCCAGATCGCTGCTCAGTGTCACACACAGCGAGATCGCTAATGAGGTCACTGTTGCGTCACCAAAACCGTGCCGTAGCAGCGATTTCGGTAGCGATCTCGCTATGTGTGAAGCACCCCTAACAGCAAAAGCCTTCTTCCTTGAGTCACACTACCAAAAAAAAAAAAAAAAAAAAAATAGAAGTGGATTTTCTATTGTTTCCCCCTTTTCACACAATTGAAATTAGCAAAAGTGGCAGCCATTTTTCTCCTAGTGGGCCCCAGGCCCCTGCCAGTCTCCTTGGTTCCTTCTTTGATGGGAGAACAATCACCGACTACAGGTTATATGCCGTCCCTTCTAGAAAACAAATGGCCAACTCAGAGAAACAGTAAGTAAGTATTACTGAGGATTGAGCACTACCATGCTCGGGTGCTTGGTACTCATTAAGAGCAGATGAACTTGGTTGGGCGTGACTCGAACACCCGGATGGGGAACTCAAGCATTTTTCTGGAAGATTTCCTGGAAAAATGCTCAAGTCCACCACTGAACTTCCATTGCACTTGGGTGGTCGAATCGCACCGATCCGAGGATTTCATTGCTCTTAACGAACATGGTAGTGCCTGCACATCACAAGTAAGGATTCAAGGATTTTATGTTTACACCATATGGGGTTTTTTTCCCCACATAAAAAGAAAAAAAAATAAAGTCTGGAATCTTCAATAAATGTTTAACAATGGTATGTGACTCCAAATAATGGTTATTAGAAGGTTTGTATTCAAATGCTGGATTTATAGGAGGAGCGATTATGGCGCTGGGAATGCCAAGTCCTTATAGCCGAAGATGAAGTAACAACATTTACATCTAACAATACGGTGGTCCTCTATTGAGCTCAAAGAGGTACAAAAGAGCAAAGATCTCTAATGGCGACTAGAAACATCAAGAAGAATAGTCACAGAGACAGATTCCAGGGAACAGGATTGTATTATGTAACATAACCGGACGTGACAAGGATAGTCATCACTGGATGCTCTTTCTACCTCCATAATCATAAAATGCCATCTCCAGATTTACTGAAGCATACTTTTTCACTTCTAATTAACCGGTGTATCGCGAGTGCAGGGCGAGAATGGCAATAACCAGCTACGGAGGAGAAAGGGAGATAAATCCCTCCCCTCCTCCGTGTCGGCCCTCCCCTCCTCAGTGCCGGCCCGCCCCCCGCACCTGAGGTCCACTCGCACGGTCGGACCTCAGTCGCAGTGACACTCGGCTCTGCTGTACCGCCAGTGTGAGCCGAGTGTCATGCGAGGGGATCGCAGATCCACGTGTGGCCCCAGCCTTAGTATTTAAGCTATCCTTTTGATCACATTTTCTTTTCAGGAGTTTGGGAAAGCTGAATTATAACGATTTTTCGAAATGTTAGAGTTAAGACTCAACAGAATTAGCATCTTCCAAATAAAAAAAAAAAAACTACTATTAAAGGATTTTAATATTAATGTACCATGACGATTACAGCTTTAATTGAGTTCACTGGGTACATTTCTTAGAAGCCAATTGTGCCAAATCTTGAAAACTAATGTCACCACTTCCTGTAAAGGACTCGCATTATCCACACAAGTAAAAGTTTGTAAGTACAACATTAGAAGAAGACAGGAAAATTATTAGTATACAGTTTTCCATTTATGCAAGAATAAATTAAAAGGAATATCCACTTACGGCAGATTTATGTGATGGATTTACAGATGTAGAAATGAATGCAACAGTTTTGCGAACTGTGACCCTTATAGTGGTGGTCCGAAACCAATATTGATTGTAATCCGAAATGGCTGTCTATTGTACTAATCTAATCTCTATTCTAATAGACTATAATTAAAAAGTCCCTATCATTCCCTCTTTACCTGCTTTTTTTTTTTTTTTTTTAACTATTTCCAGTTTCTCCCAAGCATGTATCGACTGTCAATACTGACAGTTACTTAGGATGAGCTGCCTCGTTACTGTGTAATATTCTTTGTAATGCACAGTGACAGTGCACTCAGTGCAGATTGTAAGGCCCTGTGCGCACACTGCGTTTTTTGCTGTGGATTTGCCACGGTTTTTGCTGCAGAAAAGGTGCGATTTTTGTTCATAACCTTTCTGCAGTCCTTCCCCAGCAAAATCTATGGGAAATCCAAAATGCTGTTCGCACACTGCGTTTTTTTTCCTATAGGTTTTGTTGCAGAATTTCTGCAGCAAAAAAAGTAGCATGTCACTTCTTTTCCGCAAAACTAAGTAGAGAAACTCCGGTACTCTAATGACCCCAAAAAATTAGTCAAGTCGAGTTCATGTTGTGCTAATTTTATTAATCCAAAAGTTGGACCAATTGTTGTATATTGCTGTATAAGGAAGTGTCCACAGAGATCAACGTTTCGGCCGGCAGGCCTTCGTCAGACTGGACTTCTTTTTATCTAATATCAGTACACAAGGAGAATCATTTTTCAATCATGAGCTGGCTACTGGTTGCTAGACCATAAAACCATATAGAGGTCCAAAGGATGAGCGGTTAGTGTGCGTATATCAGGTTACAAAGAAGATTCTCTAGTGAACATACGTCTTGGGCCCCTTTCACACGTCAGTGATTCTGGTACGTTTGTGCTTTTTTTAAAACGTACCAGAATCACTGACATACGCAGACCCATTATAATGAATGGGTCTGCTCACACGTCAGTGATTATTCACTGCACGTCTCCGTGCGGCGTACCCGCGTGTGCGTGATTGCCGCACGGAGACATGTCCATTTTTTTCTGGCATCACTGATGTCCCACGGACCACGCAGTGGTGTGGTCCGTGAAACACGTGCCAGAAAAAAAAACGTGCTTTTAAAATAAAAAACATTTTAACTCACCCGGCGTCCAGCGATGTCCTCTGCAGCCCGTTCTCCCTGCTGCTTCTGAGCCGGCTCATTGTCGCGCATATTCATTATGCGCGACACAGCCGACCCGGAAGCAGCTGCTGCGGGGGTCACCGCCAGCCGGATGCTGCACCGCGGGAGCGATCAGCACCAAGGACAGCGGGAGCGCGCACAGGTGAGTTGTTTTCTAAGTGCAATCACGGGCCACGGAGAACGGAGCCCAGATTGCACTTAGACAACCCACGTGTGCCGTGAATCACGGCACACGCAGGGACATGTGACGTTTTTCGCTGGCGTGTAAAACACGCACTGTTTTTCACTGACGTGTGAAACGGGCCTTAGTGTCCTTATAATCATGTGAGGTCCAAATAAAATTACTATTAATCCTAGGAATAGTGAACGATTCCTGTTGTATTGGGAACCATATACCATACATGCAGGAGTAAAGGATACTGTATATCTATTGAGCCCAGGAAGCGAATTCCTAATGTATTAGAGACAGTATATATGAGGCATATCAGACAAAAATATATAGGGCACTATGTATCTGATCACAGGTGTGGGAGACAATTGCAGTTGCTCATAAGGCAGAGGTAGTACGAGAAGCTCCCTGTAAGAACCTACCGTATAAAGTGTCAGAGGAACGTGGAGTGTGCCCGCCTGTGTCCTGCAGTGTATTATTCTCCTTGTGTACTGATATTAGATAAAAATAAGTCCAGTCTGACGAAGGCCTGCCGGCTGAAACGTCCACCTCTGTGGACACTTCCTTATACAGCAATATAAAAGTTTCTCTGTTTTGTATACCATTTTCTCCTGAGCACCTAAATCGGTGACGCTTAGCCTTTATTGTTATTTTGGACTTTTCCGCAGATACCTGCGTTTTTGCCATAGATAATAGTAAAAAACTGCAGGGACCAACCCATGGAAAAACCGCGGCAAATCCGCAACAAACCACAGAAAAAAAACACATGCGGATTTGGGTGTGTTTTTGGTGCGGTTTTTGCCGCGGGTGTGGAATTCTGCCAGAGGGTGCGGAATCTTCTTAAGAAACATCCATTTCCCAGTGCGCACAGACCCTAAACAGGGTTGATCTCTGCTCGCCAGGTTCTCTACTTACTATGTGCAGTGACAATGTGCACGCTTACCAGTTTATCTTCTTATTAGAGCTGCTAAGGGAGCGTGCCGTCACTGTGCATTACAAAGTAGATCACATAGCGACAAAATCCTACTGATCATACTGTATGTTGAAATTGACGACTGAGCAAGGACTTCACTGATGACGCTTTGCTTCAGGGCGTGGCCATGAATGAAACGCCCACGCCGGGGCTTGCAGGGCTCGCACGGTCACCGGGCCGGTGGTATTCGAGGTCAGGCTGTGAGTGGCCTGACCCGGCTTCCGTGACCCCCGGCGGGTTTCAATAAAAAGGAAAGTCCGTCCGTCAGTCCGGTGTAACAAGGGGGATGGAAGGAGGGTAACGGGGTTCCTGGAGAGCTTGCCATCACTCTCCCCTAGGAAACTGTACGGGACGGGACGGGGGATGCTAGCAGCGCCACCCGTGGTTTGCGGCCAGGTGTTCAGCTGCCGCTGCGCAGTCTCTCTCCGGGGCAGGTGTTACGGGCAGCCGGATGGAATCGCTCCGCACGGGTGGAGCGGGGTGGCCCCGGGAGGTTTAGGAGACCCAGGGCAACAGTCCTCAGGGACACCGGGGGCACAGGGCGGCGGTATTACTCACAGCAGTCACGGAGTGCGGTTCCAGTTGTTCTTTATTTAAAGTCCGTTCCACATCGCACCCGGGTGCTGGTCCTCGCCGCCTGTAGCCTTTGGTCGGTCCCGGGCAGGTAGGAGGAAGGGGCCTATGGAGTGATCTGGGGGTCCCTCTCTCATTCGGTGCGATAATGCTATCCCCGTGGCATGGAGCATCTTGGGGACCCACCGCCATTCTGTCTCTCTTCCAGTAGCGAACACACACCAACCGCCACCGGGTACAACTTTCTCCAGGGATCCCCAGTCCTCAGCTCCATTCCCTTCCTTTAGGTGTTATCAGCACTGGTCTCGTGGCATCTCCTCAGCAGGAGCTGTCCTGTGTAAGTCTGCACTTTGCTGCAGCCTCTGACAAACTTTGTGTGTTCTGCACCAAACTCACTCCTATTCAGGCCCCCCTCCCCTTGGTTGTCATGGGGACCTGTCTGTGTCCAGCCACCTGCTCATTAACAAGACAGGATAAGTCATGGACTCAAAACTTCATGCTGCAAAAGCTATTAACTCCTTCCTGCCAGTGTGAGGTGAGTGTGTGTTGTGGGGACTCTTCTTCCTCCTGCCCGGGAAAAATGGGGTAACATTTAATACCCTGTAACGACCCGTTTATAGGGGCATTACATGAACAGAGGTTGTGGCAGTGATTACAGCCATTGCTCCCTGACTACGACTTGTTTGAGTATCCCAGTATGTGCACTGGGGATTCTCAATCTAAAAGTCAAACTAAGTAGTTAACAAAAGTAAATAAAAAGCAGTGAGTAGAGAGGGAAAGGTGGGGACTTTTTAATTAAAGTGCATTATAAAAGAGATTAGATTACAATAAATAGAGAGAGATTAAAGAGGTGGTCCAAAACTAAAACAAGTTTTAATTCTACCTCCTGAATATTGTAAAAAACACAAAAAACCTGAGCTGAAACAATGTTCAGTAAACATGCAACATTAAGCATGTGAATTGCAGCCTTAAGACTAGAAAAAAACCAAAGAGAAAATTGCATGAAAAATACCCTGACTATAAATAAATAAATTGCAAGTGCTTAATAACAGGGTACTCAGTGTATACATTTTTGCAAAAAGGTAAAAAGCTGTCTCACCTCGTCACGGTGTACCCATCTGAGACAGTCCCTAACCTACTGAAGTTAAAAACATTATCAATACCTGACTTGTGTCATGTCAAACTCCAATATGAATGGTGGCAAGTGGTCAGCTGTGTCCCAGATTAAATACACAGTGAAGTGAGACGCAATTAGATGTTCAGTCTCAGTATTTTTTTTGTTTTTTTTCTAGTCTTAAGGCTGCAATTCACATGCTTAATGTTGCATGTTTACTGAACATTGTTTCAGCTCAGGTTTTTTGTGTTTTTTGTATGTTATCTTGCTTTTTTGCAAGTTGGGGGCGCAGCCCTCCTGATACTGAGACTGAACAACTAATTGCGTCTCACTTCACTGTGTATTTAATCTGGGACACAGCTGACCACTTGCCACCATTCATATTGGAGTTTGACATGACACAAGTCAGGTATTGATAATGTTTTTAACTTCAGTAGGTTAGGGACTGTCTCAGATGGGTACACCGTGACGAGGTGAGACAGCTTTTTACCTTTTTGCAAAAATGTATACACTAAGTACCCTGTTATTAAGCACTTGCAATTTATTTATTTATAGTCAGGGTATTTTTCATGCAATTTTCTCTTTGGTTTTTTTCTAGTCTTAAGGCTGCAATTCACATGCTTAGGCTATGTGCGCACTAGAGCTTTTTACCTGCGGATTTACCCGCGGATTTGCCCCGGAAATTTCTTGAGAAATGTCTGCAATCTTTGTGCAGACATTTCCCATGAAATTCAATGAGAAAAAAAAAATAGCTGTGCGCACTGTGCGGATTTTTCTCAAGAAAATTTCTTGAGAAAATTTTCTCGAGAAACTTTCTTGAGAAAATGTGCATGTCCATTAATTTCCGCAGGTACCTGCGGTATTCCGGGGGTATTCCGCAGGTAGCAATGATGTGCGGTATACCACCGGAATAGCCGCGATTTACCTGCGGGAATGCTCATCGCTGCCTGCGGTTTTGCAGGAAGCGATGTCATTATGCCAGGAAGAGGAGGCGGAGCAGAGTAAACACACGTCACACTCCCTGGACGCCGCACAGAAGCACTTCCGTGCGACCTCCAGGTGCCCGTGCAGTCTGTGTCCTGCTCCGGCCTCGCGGCTGCCTGCACTGCAGGATGTCAGTGTCTGCCCGCAGTGTCAGCAGCCTGTCACGCGGCAGCGCAGGCACTGACATCCTGCAGTGCTGGGAGCCGCGGGGATGACGATCGCTGCTGTCAGGAAGTGAGATCATTACCTGCTGTGACGATCTCCTGCCTCCTGACGTCAGCGCTGTCACTGCTGTCTATGCCCGTCTCGCGAGCGGCCCGAGACTGTCACTAGCGGTGACGTCACGGGCTCTCGCGATACTTCTGACAACGCGGCGGGCATAGAAGTCAGTGACAGCGCTGACATCAGCAGTACAGGAGATGATCACAGAAGGTAATGATCTCATCTATGCTCCTGATGGCAGCGCTCGTCATCCCCTGCAGTGACCTGAGCTGACCTATTGATGTTAGCTCAGGTCACTGCACAGCTCTCCCAGCCAATGGGGAACATTCTGTTCTTCATTGACTGGGACAGCGACTATGGTATGGATCGCCGTGGGACCCCCCCCCTTATTGGATTACGCCGGACGTGGATTGATTGTTCTTTTCAATAAATTGGTTAAAGAGGCTATGTGGGGAGTGTTTTTTCAAATAAAACTTTTTTTGTTGTCTATTTTTTTATTATTACTGACTGGGTTGGTGATGTCGGGTATCTGATAGACGCCTGACCTCACCAACCCCAGGGCTTGATGCCAGGTGACATTACACATCTGGCATCAACCCCATATATTACCCCGTTTGCCAACGCACCAGGGCGCGGGATGAGCTGGGGCAAAGCGCCAGGATTGGCACGTCTAATGGATGCGCCACTTCTGGGGCGGCTGCGGCCTGCTATTTTTAGGCTGGGGAGTGTCCAATAACAGTGGACCTCCCTAGTTGAGAATATCAGACCCCAGCTGTCCGCTTTACCTTGGCTGGTGATCCAATATGGGGGGGACCGCACGTTTTTTGTTTTAAATTATTTATATAATTTAAAATAACAGCGTGGGGTGCCCACTCTTTTGGATTATCAGCCAAGGTGAAGCTGCCAGCGGTGGTCTGCAGGCTGCAGCCGTCTGCTTTACCCTAGCTGGCTACAAAAAAATGGGGGGACCTCACGTCGGTTTTTTTTAATTATTTATTTATTTTATGGCCAAATACAAGGCTAAGCACCCTTTAGTGCCACATGAAAGTCACTAAAGGGTGCCCGCTTAGAAAATGCAGGGAGGTGGAACATTATATAGGTTTTTCTCATCTATCTATCCATCTATCCCTCTATCTATCTATCTATCCCTCTATCTATCTATCTATCTATTCATCTATCTATCCCTCTATATCTATCTATTCATCTATCCATCTTTCCCTCAATCCATTATCTGTCTATCGATTATCTTTATTATTTATTGCAGGGACAAACCTGCGGTAAATCCGCGGCAAAACCGCATGCGGATTTGGTGCGGATTTTTTCCGCAGGTCCGGAAATCTTTCACGGGCAGAAGTTTCTCAAGAAATTTTCTTGAGAAACTTCACATTTCTAGTGCGCACATAGCCTTAATGTTGCATGTTTACTGAACATTGTTTCAGCTCAGGTTTTTGTGTTTTTTGTATGTTATCTTGCTTTTTTGCAAGTTGGGGGCGCAGCCCTCCTAATACTGAGACTGAACAACTAATTGCATCTAACTTCACTGTGTATTTAATCTGGGACACAGCTGACCACTTGCCACCATTCATATTGGAGTTTGACATGACACAAGTCAGGTATTGATAATGTTTTTAACTTCAGTAGGTTAGGGACTGTCTCAGATGGGTACACCGTGACGAGGTGAGACAGCTTTTTACCTTTTTGCAAAAATGTATACACTAAGTACCCTGTTATTAAGCACTTGCAATTTATTTATTTATAGTCAGGGTATTTTTCATGCAATATTCTCTTTGGTTTTTCTCCTGAATATTGTGTGGAGTATAAAAACATATCTTTGCTCATGGCCCATTTATGTTGGCACAATTCTCTGTTGAAAAGATCGTTTTTTCAGGAGGCTACACGGTGGCACGTGAATTCCACTGGAGCAAAGTATTACAGATTTGCAGTTACACAGTGTGCCCCGTATATTAGGTCTCTCCAATACGAATAGGATTTGTATTTGCCCTCTGCAGGATATATACAGAATTGGAGGTAAACATTGGTACAGAAAAGGTTTCAAACAAGACTCTGGGTTGCCCCATTATGGCTTCATACAACTAGGAGCATGTGAATGAGGCTTACAAAGCAGTAGCCAAAGAAGCAGCAATACCTCAGAGGGCACAAGCGGTGATTTATTTATAACATTACTGAACATGTGAAATATACTTTGCTATGAATTGTAATCTTATCTTATACAACACTTTTCCATTCCAATAAGCTGTAGCAGGAGATACAAATGTCATAATATATCTTAGGGTCTGTGCGCCCTGAGAAAATATGTTTCTTAAGCAAAATACGCACCCTCTGGCAGAGTTCCGCACATGCGGCAAAAAAAAGCACCCAAAATCCGCATGTAGTGTTACCGTGGTATGTTGCGGTTTTGCTGTGGTTTTAGTGAGGATTTGATGCAGTTGTGTCCCTGCGGTTTTTAACCATTATTTGGGTATGACTGCACTTTGCTTTTTACCTGCTTTTTCAACTGCAGCGTTTAATACCAAAATGGATGTGTTCTGCTTTTCAAACATAGCAGAGTTTTTGCCCAAATTTCTGCCACAAAAAGGCAGCATTTTGAACAGCATAGTGCGGATAAGAAACCCAAATTCCCATAGACTATGCTTGAAAAGCAGAACACATCCATTTTGGCATAAAACGCTGCAGTTGAAAAAGCAGCAAAAATGCAGGTAAAAAGCAAAGTGCGGTCATACCCTTTAAATGGCAAAACCGCAGGTATCTGCAGGAAGGAAGTGACATGGCGCTTCTTTTTGCTGCAGAAATTCTGCAGCAAAACCTGTAGGGAAAAAAAAAAAAATGCAGTGTGCACACAGCATATTTTATTTCTCATGGATTTTGCTGGGGAAGGACTGCATGAACTTAATGAACAAAAACCCGCACCTTATCTACAACAAAAACAGCTGAAAATCCGTGGCAAAAAACACAGTGTGTGCATAGGGCCTAAAAGAGATTGACCACTATAAGGACAACCCCTTCTGATTCCACTTATTTAACCAAGTTAAAATAAAAGACTGTACTCGCCTCCCGTAACGGCGCTGTTCTAGGGTTGTCAATTACCTCGATTCAGGGTTCACATGACCTTGTGACGTCCAGCAAGCCCTGCGTCCAGTCTCCGCCGACCAAACGAGCAATCAACATGTGTTGTGATGTCACGCGAGACACAAGTCCAATCACTTCTCTATCCCTGCCATCAGCCCAAATGAGTTGATCAACAGGAAAGAATGCTGTGGCTGCCGCTCACTTCATGTTGATTGCTCATTTGGTCCAAAGGCATGGCAAGAAATGTTGACGGTGACTGGATGCAGGGCTTGCTGGATGTCACAAGGTCACGTGAATCCCCGAACTGCGATTACCGACAGCACCAGAACTGGGAGGAGAGTACAAAGTCTTTTATTTTAACTGTGGGAAACAAATGGAATCACAAACAGTTGTCCTGGTAGTGGACAAACACTCTAAGGAAAAGCATTTGGAAGTAGCAGTTACTTTCTTCTTCTATACAGAAACCATAATGGGAAGGGGAAAAAAAAAACAACCCAAAAAAAAAAAAAACACACACAACCACCTTACTAGGTATGTACAGTACAGCCCAAAAGTTTGGACACCTTCTCATCTCTAGAACAACTGTTAAGAGGAGACTTTGTGCAGCAGGCCTTCATGGTAAAATAGCTGCTAGGAAACCACTGCTAAGGACAGGCAACAAGCAGAAGAGACTTGTTTGGGCTAAAGAACACAAGGCATGGACAGTAGATCAGTGGAAATCTGTGCTTTGGTCTGATGAGTCCAAATTTGAGATCTTTGGATCCAGCCACCGTGTCTGTGTCGAAAAGGTGAACGGATGGACTCTGCATGGCTGGTTCCCACCGTGAAGCATGGAGGAGGAGGTGTGATGGTGGGGGGGGGGGGGGGTGCTTTGCTGGTGACACTGTTTGGGATTTATTCAAAATTGAAGGCATACAGAACCAGCATGCCTACCACAGCATCTTGCAGCGGCGTGCTATTCCATCCGGTTTGCGTTTAGTTGGACCATAATTTATTTTTCAACAGGACAATGACCCCAAACACACATCCAGGCTGTGTAAGGGCTATTTGACAAAGAAGGAGAGTGATGGGGTGCTACGCCAGATGACCTGGTCTCCGCAGTCACCAGACCTGAACCCAATCGAGATGGTTTGGGGTGAGCTGGACCGCAGAGTGAAGGCAAAAGGGCCAACAAGTGCTAAGCATCGCTGGGAACTCCTTCAAGACAGTTGGAAAACCATTTCCGGTGACTACCTCTTGAAGCTCATCAAGAGAATGCCAAGAGTGTGCAGAGTAGTAATGAAAGCAAAAGGTGGCTACTTTGAAGAACCTAGAATATAAGACATATTTTCAGTTGTTTCATACTTTAAGTATTTCATTCTACAGGTTTTAATTCATAGTTTTGATGCCTTCAATGTGAATCTACAAATTTCAGAGTCCTGAAAATAAACAAAACTCTTGGACTGAGAAAGTGTGTCCAAACTTTTGGTCTGTGTTTTCTCACTGACAAATGCAATCCAATAACACATTGGACTGCACTCACACCAGTGCAAAACTATGGGGGGCAGTATCCATCTGCGATTGATTTCTCCTGCCATATTGTCATGAGAAATGTATCGCAGCATGCTGTGTTTTGGAGCGATTCTCGGCTCACACACCCCCATACAAGTCTATAAAAGCATGTGAAATATCGCACTGCACTCGCATGTCATCCGACCGCAGCGTGATGTACGCAGAGAAAAGACACCGAGAAGATGGAGACAAAGTGCTCCCTCCCTCTTTTCTGCAGCTGTGATACAATAGTAAGATCGCATCACAGTTGCATGACCCTCGGCTGACACTCGCAGCAGTGGGTCATTAGCATATCACTGCTGATGGTCTCATATCGGAAGCTGTGCTCAATTGAAACCGTACCAAAGTCAGACATCCGCGGGTCTCCTGACCCCAACTGACAGTGTCATTTGTGTCTATGAGGTTATCAAGTTCAGGTCAGGAGACTTGCAGACAGTCCCGTTTATCAGTGTCTATACTCAGATACACAAATTTGTGAATGTGACATAGAGGACCACATACACACTAAAATAAGCAGGATTGACCATCCACTTGATGTGTCTATGCGGGTTCCCCGACTATCCCCTGATGTAAGGATTGAGGATTTGCAGCTATAAAAGCCGCTGTCAGAGGTACCAAGCAGTAGCTTCCTCTGCTCGGTCCACAGAGGGAGATATACCTGCTGGCCAACACTATCCAAGCTGCAAGGGCACCTTAAGAGGTTGTATCTTCTGCCTGTTGGTTCTAGTAGTCATGGTTAGGGATTCCATATCTCATGGCATCGCTAGAAACCGGTTTATAATTGAAAGGCGGTTTCTGGGAACGCTGGGCTATGCAAGGACAAAAGGATTACGCTACTGTGAAACTGTGACAAACGCACAGGGTAACTTGCGGAATTATTGGCCATTCATTTTGCAGTGCCTTGTGGCTGTACATTTATTATATAGCTCCTATTAAAAGGGATCACACTGTCACAACCCTCACTGCACTTGTGGCAGATACGCATTCACCAGCTCTTCCTCATCTTCCTCAGTGAAGAGAGACATGCAAAACAGGTTCCACTACTCTACTCTGTATTCATGTTACTGGACTTTCATTACGATAGAGAAGAGAAAAAAGGATTACAGATTCTGGATACTCAGTAGCATAGCCTGGTATGTTCAGAGGTCACATTACAAAGCAGTGCAAATATGATCAGTGCTCAGAAAGGAGGCTGAGCAAGGCATTTGTGTTGTTAGTAAAAAACACTTCAAAAGTAGAAGTGGACAATGTAGGAAAAATAGGAAAATATTTCATATATTTCCATATAAACAAAAAAGGCAGCACTTGCTCTGCACAATGCATATGCTGAAGGCTTGCAAGCGTTAACAGGCTGGATGACAAAAATTATGATAAAGCTGAACTTTTTGGGGGACAGTGGAAAGAGTTGGAAGGAAAAAAATAAATAAATAAATAATCCTTCAGAGTCAGAAAAACCCTAGTGAGGGGTTTAAAGCTGTGTGCGTACGTGAATATTGCATGCATTTATGCTGCGTCTAGCTCTGCAGCGTAAATGCATGCGTCCTGCATCCCCTGCACAATCTATGTAGATTGTGCATAATCCTTGCGCACGTTGCTTTTTTGAACGCAGCGATTTGGATGCTGAAATTTTGATCCAAATCACTGCGCTCAAAAATGCAGCATGTCACTTCCTTTGTGCGCTTTGGATGCTGCTCCCCCTTGGTCTATGGAAGAGGCAGCATCCATAGCGCATGAAATCGGCATCTATTCTGCAGACACACTGCATCCATTACACAGTGTATCTGCACCGATTTGAAGCGCACATGTGCTAACAAATCACTTCAACATGTACGTGCACACACAGCCTTTGGGCTCATGCGCACACTGCGTCCTGGCCAGTGCAGAAATAAATGCACCCTCTGGCAGACTTGACGCTGCGTGTTGACAAAAAGAATGCATCCAAAACGCATGTATTTTGGATGCATTTTACATACGTTTTGGATCCATTTTTGTCAGTGCGGTCCCCCGGCAATTCAGCTCTGCTACATGCCCATTGACAGCAGACACAGACGATGGTCGATGAGAATGAACTTGGATGAATTTCACCCGACTTCATTGTCATCCCGCGGCTCTGTCTCTGTGTGCTGTCATGAACTCAGATGAACCTCTGAGGGCAGTGCTAGGACACAGGAGTCCGCAGCAGTGACGTCAGAGCTTCACCCGATTTCACTGACATTGCGCGGCTCTCTCTCTCTGTCGCAGCCTGATTTGCGGTCACACGTGAAGGACTCACACCTGTGATTGCAAATCCCCTGAGTGACTGTAGTGAGCCGTGCGATCAGCTGTGCTTTCACTCAGGTTACTCGCGGCCACAGCTGCAGTCCTCCACCTGAGAGCGGTGGCCGCGAGTAACCTCAGTGACAGCACAGCTGATCTCGTGACTCACTTCAGTTGCTGCATGGAGCTCACAGGAGCAGCGGTGTTCTACTGCCGCTCCTGTCAGCTTACGATGTAGCAGGGCTGAAAGCGTCGTGGGACCTTGCGTGGATTACGTCGGATCTGGAGGTATTTTTGAGGGGTTAATAAAGTGGTGAAAGAGGGTGTTTTTTTGTCTTTCATTACAAATAAAGGATTTTTTGGATGTGTATGTTTATTTTCTTTAACTTACAGGTTAATCATGGAAGGTATCTCGGGGAGACTCCTTCCATGATTAACCTAGGACTTAGTGGCAGCTATGGGCTGCGGCCATTAACTCCTTATTACCCCGTTTGCCACCACACCAGGTAAATTCGGGATGAGCCGGGACTCTAATGGATGCAGCAATTCCGAGCGGCTGCTGGCTGATATTGTTAGGCTGGGAGGCTCCCCATAACGTGGCATTCCCCATCCTGAGAATACCAACCTTCAGCCATGTGGCTTTACCCTGGCTGGTATCTAAATTGGGGGGGACCACACGTTTTTTTTTTGTTTTTTTTTATTATTTTTTTTTTTTTTTACTGCTCGATATAGACACACCCACCGGCGGCTGTGATTGGTTGCAGTGAGACAGCAGTCAATCAGCGTGGGGGCGTGTCTGACTGCAACCAATCATAGGCACCGGTGGGCGGGGGAAGCAGGGAATACGAGATGGATTAATGAGCAACAGGCATTTTCAAAAGAGGAGAAGCTGCCACAGTGCGAACGCCGTGCAGTGCAATGTTGGTGATCGTGAGGTGTGTGATGCATATGCGCATGCGCACGATACGAGTCCTCTCACAGGAGTTGGGACTTGATTATATGCAATGGATACTTGCGCGGCGTCTGCCATGGGCTGGAGTTACCATGGCAGGCGATCCGCACACGTGGGGCACTACTTGCTCTAAAACGGTCCGGACCAGAGCACACAGGTGACACTTGGCTGTATGTAATTTGTAATTTGTTCACTAATATATATATATATATATATATATGAGGATTGGTGCTTGAATCACTACTATTTTTTGTCCCTGAGGAAGCCTAGCGGCGATACGCGTGGGGCATGTCCTGGGGTCTCCATGCAGTGAGGTTATTCTCTTATACTGGGTCCACCATCGGTCTGTAATCACTTGTTCAGGGCTGTTTACCAGCCGGTTTTCTATTTGAACATATGCTCGTTCTTGTATTTTGAGTGATTATATGATGGGTTAATATATTAGACTCCTTGGTGAACCTAACCTCACTTACAACACTAAGTATTGGCATGCTATGACTCACAAGATATATTATTTGGTTTGTTAAATAGCTTGGCTCACTATTTGGTTGCAACAAACTGACCAGAGTTGTGTATCAGTATATTCCTATAATGGAAAATATATTGTGACTCTTTATTCTAGGGACTATATGCTGATTTGACATATTGGATACTTTAGTGGCCCTATTGTTTCATCTGCCATACTGAACGTTGGTGTGTTATAACTTACATTGTATTATACTTGTGATGTGTTGTTAGTTATATTTCACACAAATAATTTATGTCTATGGAGATACCCAGATGTGGGTTACATGTTTTTAAATGTTTTTAAAATTGTGTGATTCAATAAAATCCTATCTATTTAACAAATGACCAGGTGTGCTTCCCATGATAAGCAGTTCTTTTTCTCTTTTTCCTATGAATTATATTTAAACTGCTTGTGGCAGCACCCTGTTATTTTACCAATGTCAACATTGCTGTGCACCTTTTTCCTTAAATACAGGTGATCGTGGATCGGTGAGTATGAGAGAGGGTGGGAGGGAGAGACAGACATGGACAGAGAGAGACCGAAAGACCTGCGTTTATTATGTTAAAAAAACATGCAGATTGGCACAAAAATGCAGTGCAAGCGCACCGCTTAGCATTTTGGTAGCATTTTTCTACAACTCATTGGTTTCAATGGGTGTAGAACGCTGCCAAAACGGACAAAAGAAGTGACATGCTGCATTTTTAAATTCAGAGATTTTGTCAAATTTTTGACAATCAAAATGCTGCGTTCAAAAAATTATCGTGCATGATTCTCAGACTTTGCTGGGGAAGCAGAACGCATGCATTTTGACAATGTGACGCTGCAGAAACGCAAAACAAAAAACGCAACGCGAGCATGAGCCCTTAGGCATTTTTAGTTGCAGAAGCTTCTGCAATAATTTTGCCTCTGCTAACATTCACATGTAGGGATAATCCAGATGTCTCAGATTGATGGCCTTGTGTAAGGACAGCCATTGGAGTTCCCACTTTCGGCACAAGCGACGATCACCTGTTTGGTGAGGTTGTGGCACTCGGGCACGTGCTGCAGTTCCCTTATTATTACATCAGCTTTTACATTGGCTTGAAGTACGGAGACTCCTTCAAACATGGAAGCGGTGGCAAGAAGTGGACCTGTTGCGGATATGTTGAAGACCAATACTAAAGAAGGGAGATCAAGTGTAAAAGCCTTGAAAACCCCTTAGGTTATGTGTGCGCACACAGCATTTTTTTGACGCTGCGTTTTTGTGCATTTTTGGCCGCAAAAATAAACGCGCGGTGCATTTTTTTTGCTGCGATTTGCATTTTTCTGCGTTTTTCCAATATATTGCATGGGTTAAAAACGCAGTAAAACGTAGGAAAGAATTGACATATCCATTTTTTTAAGCTCAAAAACGCAGCCAAAAAAAAAAAAAAAAAAGCAAAGTGGAAGCAAAGTCATGCAGTTTTGAGCCCAAAAACTCACCTGAAAAACACGCAAAAACGCACCCGAAAAACGCTCAGTGCACACATAGCCTTAAAGAGAAATTTTAGGCAGAATTTACGTGGCGATCACAATTTCTAATATGTCGTACAGTGCATTAAAACTACTGTATGTCCCCAAGAACAACGTTCACATGTTGTGTTTTTTGCATTCTTTTCATGAGTTTTGTATAAATTAAAAGCAGCTTTTTACAGCACCAGCAAAACCTAGGAGACTTCAGAAATCTCATACACTTGCTTTTTTTTTTCCTGACAAATGGAAAACTGCTGCGTTTTTTAAAGAAGCAGCCTGTCAATTCGTTCAGTTCCTTTCAATTATTTCACCATTGAAAGAAATGAGAAAGTGTAAGGGTGCCCACGATCAGGGTTCACAGCGTTTCGGAAGCAGCAAGTTTTTGCTGCCCCAAAAACACTGCGTTGTACAGTACAAGCACAGTGGATGGGATTTCTAGAAATCCCATGCCCACTGTGCTTGTTTTTCCCGCAGCAAACACTGACCTATGGTGCGGCCTCCCGAGCAGCAGCATGTCAATTCTTTGCTGCGGAGACGCGTGTGTTCTGCAGTGAGAACACAGCGAGAGACCGCAACTGCCCGAGCCCGGATCATGGACGTGAGCAGCTGCAGTCTCCTGCGGACTTGCCCCATCCAAGGCGCAGGGGGTCCTGATCGTGTGCACATACCCTAGAAGCGCAGCTGCATTTTCAGCTGTTTTTGTGATGAATGACACTACCTTTAAACAAGTACTGTAGACAGCTGACATAAAAATGAAATAAAAAGGCAAATAAGCAGCAAAATCTGCTTTTTGAAAGCATCTTTTACTGCTAAAACAGCAGGATTTGCTGCAGAAAAAGAAAGCAACGTGTGAATGTACACCTAAGTGCGGGAATGATTTAAAACAAATGGGCAGAACATGGTGACAGGAAACTTCTCTATAAAAATGATGCAGAGTCCACAGACCTGTAGAGCAGAACAAGGAGAGGCCATTAAGGAGCGGCAGGTGACGAGTGTGCACAGCAAACAATCTATAGGAGAATACCGCCATACTATAGCCTCTAACATTGCAGGTCACAATTTATTTTCTTAAGGGCTCATTTAGACGACCGTTCTGTTTGTCCTGGTCAGTTCCTGGTTTTTTGCGGACCTACTGACAGGTCCATCTTTTCAATGTCTTTTGTGTAGGATCGGATGGCACACGGTAGCACTTCCATGTGCATCCGATCCTACAAAAAAACACATCGGATGCCGTATGTCTGTTCCGTTATTATGGAACATGTCCTATTCTGTTCTGTAATAACAGACCGTGACTCAATACAAGTCAATGGGTCTGCAAAATCTTCGGAAACCACATGGAAGCACTTCTGTGTGACTTCCTTCAGGTGCCCCTGCAATCTGTGTTTCGCTCCCGCGCCAGCCCCGCAGCTGCTCGCACTGCAGCGTGTCAGCAGCTGCAAGGATGACATGCGCCTACATTAGGAAGTTAGAAAAGTTCATTACCTGCGATGATTAAGTCTGCTGCACTCCTGGCGTCAGCGCTTGTCACTGACTTCTATTCCCGCCGCGATATTTCGCTTGTGAATGCAGTGGACAATGGAAGCCAGTGACGAGCGCTGACATCAGGAGTGCAGCAGACTTCATCACCCAGGTAATGTACCTAGCTAACCTCCTGAAGTTAGCGCTCGTCACCCCCTCCGGTGATCTGGGATGACCTATTGATGTTAGCTCAGGACACTGCACTGCTCTCCCAGCCAATGGTGAACATTCTGTTCTTCATTGACTGGGACAGTGAGTATGGATCATCGTGGGACCCCTTATTGGATTATGCCGGAACCGGATTTGTTTTTTCTTTTCAATAAATTGGTGAAAGAGGGAATATACTAGTGAGGATATCGATTAATCAAAAATAATGCACAGTATAACAACCTCTTGCAAATAATCCAATGAAATTTTATTAGTATACAATTACAGGCATAAGAGGAAAAAAGTTTGTTTCATAAACTTAGTCTTAAGCATCGCTGTTTTCCTGCAGGTGGATCTAGTTTAACTCCTCACTGTCTGACACACTCGGACATTGGGGTGTTTTTCTATGGTTATTATAACATCTCCTTGTCACAAACCACCGGGGGGGTCACTCAGAAATCCCCCGCGCTGGCTACCAGTACGTCACAATCGGGGGGTAACAAGTGGGGGGTCACCCCTCCTTTATACCTCCCGACCGACAGACAGAGCACGTGACGCGCTCTCTAGCGCCCCTCTTATAGTCAGGCCAATTATGGAATTGCCCGACAATAAGCAAGGAGGCCGCTATACTACTTATGCCGATTATTGAAGGGCCCCCGGCGAGAGAAGGGTATATATTCCCCCGACCTCCGCGGGCGGAATATATAAACTCTCCCCGAATCTCACTGGCCTCCCCACAATAATCCTTGGCACAACTCGCTGCCACCAACCGCTTCACGGTAACTATTAGCCGAACACACAGACGTGGGATTCAAGATCGAGATAACAGAACAGCCCAAGATTAATTATATAATTTAATCGCCTAAAGCACACTAGAAACTACAATATATACAATAGGGAATCTACAGAATATACAGTTATGTCAGAGTACAGTTACAATCAAAGCATGGGTTACAAACAGGCATACACAGTTCAATCAGTTACCTTGTGCGTCTGGCCACAGGGGGGCGCTGTAGACCAGGTTTCCAGGAACTCTCTCACAGGTCTGTCCCAACCAGGCCCCCGAGCAGAAGAACGCTGGAAAATGGCCGAAGTAGGGTTATCAACCTGGGCAGATCCAGGTCCCCTCCTACCTTAGTGACCTCACAGGGAAGCACTGCCACTCCCCCTGCATGGATCAGAATTATCCAGCCAAGGGGATATTGGCCATAACTTTGCCTGGGAGCGTCGTAGGCGGACGCCAATGCTCTCATTGTGACAGTTATGAATTTAGCTACAGAACGAGGGGACTCATGACCTGTCTGCCAGTTCCCCATTGGCTGATATCACGCCTGGGGCATTTCCCAATGTCCTGCTCCCATAAAAAGGGTGTGCCGGCATCGTCCACATGCGGAGACACCATTTTTATGGTTGCCATATTTATCGGAAATATGGCTTGCGAGATATGAACCATTTTTTACTGGAGTCGTTCTGTCTGGCTATTTCCATAGCCTTGCTAACTAGCTAGCAGCTCCTACTACAGGGTGACGGCAGGGAGTCATCCTGTGTCCATTGTCCTAAAGCCACCTAATTTCCATATCACAGGACATGGCCATGGATTTGTTGCTAAACCAGTTGTGTGAAGGGAAGGGGGTAGTGACACCAGGAGAGGGCTTCCTGACATGACTTGAATGTCATGATTTATCGTCATATCTCCGGATTTACCTCACACTCCTTATATACAGTTACCTTGCTGATACCCTTATTCAGTTTTTTTTCCCAATGTGTACTACCCGATTTTTTATGGTTCCTGGTATTTTCCTGACATTAACCTGATTGTCTTTATATATACATTTTTATGAAACAAACTTTTTTCCTCTTATGCCTGTAATTGTATACTAATAAAATTTCATTGGATTATTTGCAAGAGGTTGTTATACTGTGCATTATTTTTGATTAATCGATATCCTCACTAGTAGAAACCCCTGCTCTCTCTTGTTTTCCTGTATTTCCAATATGGGGTCTAGTGTTTTTGGATATTAACTATGACAGGTCTAATTATCCCTACCCTTTTCATATATGAAAGAGGGAATATGTTGAGGAGTATTTTTTCAAATGAAAAAATTGTTTGTTTTTTTTTATTACTGACTAGATTTGTGATGTCGGCTATCTGATAGAAGCCGTAACATCACTAACCCCAGGGCTTGATGCTAGATGACATTACTACACAGCTGGTATCAACCCCGTATATTACCCTGTTGGCCACTGCACCAGGGCTTTCGGAATGAGCCGGGTAAAGTACCGGGACAGTCGCATCTAATGGATGCAGCAATTTTGGCCAGCTGCTGGCTGATATTTTTAGGCTGTGGGGCCCTCAATAATGTGGTTCTCCCCAGCCTGAGAATACTGGCCAGCAGCTGTGAGGACTTTATCTTGGCTGGTATCAAAATTGGAGGTACCGCACGCCATTTTTTTAAAATTATTTATTGTACTGTACGATATAGACCCCACCCACTGGCGGCTTTGATTGGTTGCAGTCAGACACGCCCTCACACTGATTGCCAGGTGTCAGAGTGCAACCAATCAGCATGGGGGCGTATCTGACTGCAACCAATCACAGACGCCGGTGAGCAAGGAAGCAGTGAATATGAAATGAGCCTAATGAGCTTCCAGCTCAGGAAGAAAAAAGATCTGCCGCGGGAGCAGTGTGACAGCTGCCCCGGTGATCGGTGACTACATAGCACTTGCTCCTACTCCATTGCGCCGGATTCTGTTCCCCATAGACCTGATATGGGGACCAGCATCTGTCCAGATACCCTGGATTTTATGTAACTCTCCTTCTGTTTTTTGCGGTCCGCAAAAAAATGGAAGTCACACGGATGACACACAGACCATATACGGAACGGAATGGGATGATGCGGTTGTCACTTTGATGCTTCTTTGGAAAAAAATGACCGTTTTTTGCGGACCGTAAAAACGGAACGGTCGTGTGAATGTAGCCTAAAGGAGATGTGTAGTTCCTGAAAAACGATTTTCACATACTTCATTTGAAAATTCTGAGCTAAGACTGTGGACTCCACTGTTCAGGATACCTCTTGGCCACTTTGGTGAGAGGCTACAAAGTGTTCCTCATCATGAGGATCTATCCCAGGGGTCTCAAACACGCGGCCCGCGGGCCGCATGCGGCCCTTCAGGTGGCTTCTTGCGGCCCGCTGGCCCGTGGACCCGGTAAAGATGGCGACCGGTGCAAGAGGCCGCAGCCTCCAGCTATCTATTTCAGTTTACAGTTTTGCCTTTGCCGGGCACAGTAAAGTTCTCACTGCAGAACACAATAACAGCCGCCTGCCAATCAGAGGCAAGCACCTGCTCCATATGACCTCAGATGCTTACCTGTGATTGGCCAGTGGCTGTTGTGCAGTGAGAACTGCTCTGAGTGCTCTGCACGCGCCGGCAGAAAGTTCAGCAGTGACAGGCAGGAGCTGTGATCATTATCGGGTCCACATGCCTGCGTGCTGCTGAGCCGACGGAGGATAGGTGAGCAGAATGTTTTTGTGTGTTTCTGCCGCTGGCTGAGCCTGCACAGGGGGTGTGTGTGTGTCAGCTGAGGCTGCACAGGGGGTGTGTGTGTGTGTGTGTGTGTGTGTGTGTGTGTGAGTGTGTTTCTGCTGCTGGCTGAGGCTGCACAGGGTGTGTGTGTGTGTGTGTGTTTCTGCTGCTGGCTGAGGCTGCACAGGGGGTGGGTGTGTGTGTGTGTGTCTGTTAGCTGAGGCTGCACAGGGTGTGTGTGTGTGTGTGTTAGCTGAGGCTGCACAGGGTGTGTGTGTCTGTTAGCTGAGGCTGCACAGGGTGTATGTGTGTGTGTCTGTTAGCTGAGGCTGCACAGGGTGTATGTGTGTGTGTCTGTTAGCTGAGGCTGCACAGGGTGTATGTGTATGTGTCTGTTAGCTGAGGCTGCACAGGGTGTATGTGTGTGTGTCTGTTAGCTGAGGCTGCACAGGGTGTATGTGTGTGTGTCTGTTAGCTGAGGCTGCACAGGGTGTATGTGTGTGTGTCTGTTAGCTGAGGCTGCACAGGGTGTATGTGTGTGTGTCTGTTAGCTGAGGCTGCACAGGGTGTATGTGTGTGTGTCTGTTAGCTGAGGCTGCACAGGGTGTATGTGTGTGTGTCTGTTAGCTGAGGCTGCACAGGGTGTATGTGTGTGTGTCTGTTAGCTGAGTCTGCACAGGGTGTATGTGTCTGTTAGCTGAGGCTGCACAGGGTGTGTGTGTGTGTGTGTGTGTGTGTGTGTGTGTGTGTGTGTCTGTTAGCTGAGGCTGCACAGGGTGTGTGTGTGTGTGTGTGTCTGTTAGCTGAGGCTGCACAGGGTTTGTGTGTGTGTGTGTGTCTGTTAGCTGAGGCTGCACAGGGTGTGTGTGTGTGTGTGTCTGTTAGCTGAGGCTGCACAGGGTGTATGTGTGTGTGTGTGTGTGTGTCTGTTAGCTGAGGCTGCACAGGGTGTGTGTGTGTCTGTTAGCTGAGGCTGCACAGGGTGTGTGTGTGTGTGTGTGTGTGTGTGTGTGTGTCTTAGCTGAGGCTGCACAGGGTTTGTGTGTCTGTTAGCTGAGGCTGCACAGGGTTTGTGTGTGTGTGTGTGTGTGTCAGCTGAGTCTGCACAGGGTGTGTGTGTGTGTGTGTGTGTCTTAGCTGAGGCTGCACAGGGTGTGTGTGTGTGTGTGTGTGTCTTAGCTGAGGCTGCACAGGGTGTGTGTGTGTGTGTCTTAGCTGAGGCTGCACAGGGTTTATGTGTGTGTGTCTGTTAGCTGAGGCTGCACAGGGTTTGTATGTGTGTCTGTTAGCTGAGTCTGCACAGGGTGTGTGTGTGTGTGTGTCTGTTAGCTGAGTCTGCACAGGGTGTGTGTGTGTGTGTGTCTGTTAGCTGAGTCTGCACAGGGTGTGTGTGTGTGTTAGCTGAGGCTGCACAGGGTTTGTGTGTGTGTCTGTTAGCTGAGGCTGCACAGGGTGTGTGTGTGTGTGTGTGTGTGTCTGTTAGCTGAGGCTGCACAGGGTGTGTGTGTGTGTGTGTGTGTGTGTGTGTCTGTTAGCTGAGGCTGCACAGGGTGTGTGTGTGTGTGTGTGTGTGTGTGTGTGTGTGTGTGTGTGTGTGTGTGTGTCTGTTAGCTGAGGCTGCACAGGGTGTGTGTGTGTGTGTGTCTGTTAGCTGAGGCTGCACAGGGTGTGTGTGTGTGTTAGCTGAGGCTGCACAGGGTGTGTGTGTGTGTGTGTGTGTATGTGTGTGTGTGTGTGTGTGTGTGTGTGTGTGTGTTAGCTGAGGCTGCACAGGGGGTGTGTGTGTGTTAGCTGAGGCTGCACAGGGTGTGTGTGTGTGTGTGTTAGCTGAGGCTGCACAGGGTGTGTGTGTGTGTGTGTGTGTGTGTTAGCTGAGGCTGCACAGGGTGTGTGTGTGTGTGTGTGTGTGTGTGTGTGTGTGTGTGTGTTAGCTGAGGCTGCACAGGGTGTGTGTGTGTGTGTGTGTGTGTTAGCTGAGGCTGCACAGGGTTTGTGTGTGTGTGTGTGTGTGTGTGTGTGTGTGTGTGTGTGTGTGTGTGTGTGTGTGTGTGTGTGTGTGTGTGTGTGTGTGTGTGTGTGTGTGTGTGTGTGTGTGTACTACAAGAAGACATGCATGGGGCACATTAATACAAGAAAGGGATCTGCATGAAGCACATTACTATAGGAAGGGGACCTGCATATGGGGCACATTACCACAAGAAGGGGACCTGCATGGGGGCACATTATTATAAGAAGGGGACCTGCATGGGGGCACATTATTATAAGAAGGGGACCTGCATGGGGCACATTGCTACAAGGGGGCAAGGATGCGCACATTTTTACAGAATGGGGAACAGGATGGGGCACATTACTACAAGATGTTGGCCAAAATTACTATGCATTGCTTATTGTAAATAAAACTGTATTACTTACAAAAAAAATGTGTGCGTTTATATATATATATATATATATATATATATATATATATATATATATATATGGTACCACTACCAATGTCACTTTGTCCTGAAAAGAATGCGGCCCCTCAAATTATTTTTTTTCTGTGTGCGGCCCATACACCCAGCTGAGTTTGAGACCCCTGATCTATCCTGTATTATGTCACCAACTCACTGCTATAAATTCTTGCTGTGTAATGCCCAATGTCTCTGGTGGCGATACAGGGAACACTGCCAGATACCACATAGATGACTGCTGTACTGTACAGAATAGTCTGGATATACTGGGGCCAACTCCCAAATGTAAAGCTACCACAACATGACAGGACAAGCACCGAAGAAATCATTAGTATTTGGTCAGACATGCTTTAGAGCCCACCTGAATCTTGCCCTCAGGTTCTTCTAATGTACGACACAGAAAATAATAATTTTAACCTTATTCTGTAGAAGCTGCTGCATTATAACTTACATTGCCCTGTTCTGCAGATGCCGCAGCTACGTACTGAATATAAACTACACAAGAAGCCAAAAGCACCCTACTATAATATGTATATTTACTGAAATATATGTCTCCTTCTCCCGGTGAACATAAATGTGCACATTAGGCCTATCTTGTTCATGGTTACAGATTCCTTTATGTAAATCTAGTCATGTTAGCCAAGTGGCCCTAAAGTCATCCCTATGGGAGTTTTTCTCTTGGCTAACCATCCTAAATTAACATACAGAAAAAAAGGGGGCATATCATAAGCAAGATGAGTGAGAAAAAATAAAAAAAAAAAAAAGCCAGATTCAGGAAGACAGCAGCATTTAAACCATATAAATTATATACTTAGTAACAAGTCATTTCTAAAGACGAGTCCATGATTAACGACTTCCCAAAATTTAGTTGTGTTTTTCCCCATGCAATTTTCAGAAAACGATGGAAAGATTATAAATGTGTTTTCTAACCCTATACTGTGAAAGTATCTTTGTATTTATACTGTGTGCGAGTATTAATTTGATCCAGACAAGTAAAAGGTCCTGAGAATTGGGAATTTACCATGGCTTTGTCTATTTTCTGAGGAGCAGATTGCCTTCCTCATGAACAGGATGCCATAAATTCCTGAAATATTTTGCTGAACACAAATATTCTGGCATCACCCTGGCACAAAGTTCCATTTTTCATTAGTTCCTTTAGGCCCTGTTCACATGTCCGATTATGCTTTTACTTTGTCTGTACAATTTAGAATAATCAAAAAAAAAAGGCAGAAACGCAATAGGATCCTGTGAAGTCTCGTTTTAAAGGAAGGCAAAAAGGGGCCCCAATAACATATGGATCCATCTATTAGCTTCTTTTAGCCCAAGGGTCCACATCCTGTGGCTTGGAAGTCACATGTGGCTCACAGGCCTGTAATATGCGGCTCACGCCTGCCTGCTGGTTAGTGCACTCTCACCAGGTCTAGCAACAACTATGAAGAGCGGTCTCCACATGATGACTTCTGAGAGAAGAGCAGACCTGGATGTCTAACTGGAAGGACAGTATCATTCAGTCTGGAGGTTCAGCAGTGCATTAAACTGGATGTAATAAGACTAGGTTCACATTTCCGTTGTTTTGCATCAGTCACATGTGTTGCTTGACGCTTAGGCTATGTGCGCACGTGTACGTAATTCATGCAGTTACGCTGCGCTTTGTAGCGCAGCGTAACTGCATGCGTCCCCTGCACAATCTATGGAGATTTTGCAGGGGCCATGCGCACGTGGCGTCTTAGAGCACAGCGCTTCGGCTGCTGCCCGAAGCGCATGTTCTAAGAAGTGACATGTCACTTCTTCCTTGCGCTTTGTCGGCAGCCCCTGCTCTGTCTATGGCAGGAGCTGCAGGCAGAGCACACGTTCTCTGCCGGCACCATGCGCTTCAGAACAGAGCTTTTCAGCTGGTGCGGTGCAGAGCGCACACGTGCGCACATAGCCTTATGAATGATGCGTTGTACAACGGATGACAAGAATTAGAATTCATTGTCGGACTCTGTTGTAAAAGAGAGAACGATCAGCTGATCGCTCACAGCAGCCGGCCGCCGAGAATGTGTGCGGTGGGCAGAGTGCGGGATGGGTGGAGCCGAGCGGGGCCATTGCGCTGAGGACGTCAGCGGGGACTGCATGGCTGGGGAAAGGTAGGTGTGTGTGTGTGTGTGTGTGTGTGTGTGTGTGTGTGTGTGTACGTACGTACGTACAAGCGGAGTGCGGGGGGGCGGAGCAGATGGGGAAGTGTTGGGCGTTGTCCTGTTAGCTCGTAGTTCGGCCTGTTCAGTTAGGCTCCCTGCACACGTAGCCAGGGTAAATATCGGGTAACTAAGCAAAGCGCTTTGCTTAGTAACCCGATGTGTACCCTGGTTACGTGTGAAGGGAGATAGAGAGAGCAAGCACAGCGAAATTCTAAGGATTCCACTGCTCAAAAAATAAACTTACACGCTGCATTCCTGCCGCCCGACGGTCAGTCGTTCCACGACTGATCAGTTGGGCGGAGGATGCAACGCAGCATCATCAGTCACAATCCGCCGCTCATACAAGTATATGGGAACAACGGAATCCACCAAACGGATTCCGTTGTTTACCAGATCCGCGGATTGTGACTGATACAAATTGACGGAAATGTGAACCTAACCTAATTGTGGTGGGAATACTTGATGAGAGAATACTGAATGATGGCAAGATGGACACGCCTGGATATAAACCTACTGCCTTGGTGTGACAGAATGGGCATTCATTATACTAGTAATGGGAGCCCTGGATGTCACTACTGTGGGGAGATGCAAGATCTGAATGCCACTGCTATGAGGGTTCTGGATCTGGATTACGACCCTCTCAGTGCTTAATGTGGCTCTCATAGTAAGAAAGGTTGGGGGCCACCCTTTTAGACCATTAATTAAAACCTAAAAACCGATGCAAGGCAATAAAAGTTGGCGCATTTTAAAACTATAAAATTGAGCAAATTAACATAGTAATTCAAACTTCACCAAAACTATCAACATATACGATATGTAATTTATCAATACAGGTAGCAGAGTGTGAGAAGTAAAATAGAACCTTTCTTACTATCAATTACCATAAGTCAGGCATGTATATTGATCGGCCAGCATCATTAACCCTCTTAAGCCATATGAACACATTGAGTATTCGGTGAGGGGTTTTTTTACCTCAGTATTTCTAAGCCAAAACCTGGAGTGGGTGATAAATAAGTTTCCTCCGATTGTTTCAATCCTGGTTTTGGCTTAGAAATACTGAGGTTAAAAATAAAAAAAAAAAAATAAACACTCACCAAAACCTGTACACATGGCCTTAGAACACAAACAGTTCCCTAATATAGTTCCTGTGATGAATCTTTGCACACACAAAAAAAAAAGTTTCAGGATAGGCATTTATAGTGTGAAGAAATGTTCACGGGGCAACACAGTGGCTCACTGATTAGCACTACTGCTGATCGCAGCGCTGGGGTCCGGTGTTCAAATCCCACCAAGGACATCATCTGCATCTGTATGTTCTCTCAGTGTTTGCTTGAGTTTCCTCCCACATTCCAAAGACATACTGATAGGGAATTTAGATTGTGAGCCCCAATGGGGACAGTGATGATCACTAAAGCGCTGTGGAATTATTAAAGATATATAAGGCCTCCTTCACACATCTGCTGCACATGTGACATCCGTTTGTGCACGTACTAGAGACACCGACATATGTAGACCCATTCAGTGGGTTTGTGCACATGTCTGTTTTCACACGAACCCTGTGTCCGTGTGGAGCACATGCATGTTCGTGTGCTCCACACAGTGACATGTTAGTTTTCTGCCAGCAGCACGGGTGTGACACGTAGCGAATAAAACATGTCACTAAAAAAAAAAAAAAAAAATTTTATACTTACCTGTCTCGGCGTTGCTGTCACACTTGCTTCCGGGTCCTGCTCATTATACTCATGAATATTCACTGTACTGACCGCAGACTCGAAAGCGAGTGTGACAGCAGCGCTGAAGACAGGCAAGTATACAAGTTCATGCTGTCAGTGTGCTATCCGGATGTCACACGAACAGTACACGTAACACACGGACACATACGTACCTACATGATGGACCGTGCAAAGCGTTCATTTTTTTGCACGGAGGTGTGAAAAGGGCCTAAGTGAGTAAAATAACTAATGTTGAAGCCCTGACTTGGACCCTGTATCAAAGTTTTGTCAGTCACGTGTGGATTACATGCGTTTTTAGTGTATTTCCACAGTGGATATAAAAACTCAGCTTATCTGCAAAAGAAATTGACAAGTTGCGTACTTCGATCACGCACCGCAAGTTGGTTTACACTCCATAAAAAAAAAAAAAAAAAACACTGGGTGTGAAATTTCTAGAAATCCCATCCACTTTGCTGAAACTGCCCTGTGTGCACTGGGAAATTTGCTTTTCTTAAGAAAAATCCGCACCCGTGGCAAAAACGCACCCGCAATTTTGCCGCAGTTTTGACGCGGGTTGGTCCCTGCGGCTTTTTACCATTATCTATGGCAAAAACTGAAGGTACATGCGGAAAAAAGCGACATGCTACTTTTTTGCTGAAGAAAAGCTGCAGAAATTCTGCAGCAAAACCTATAGGGGAAAAAAAAAGCAGTGTGCGCACAGCATTTCAGTATTCCCATAGATTTTGCTGGGGAAGGACTGCATAAAGATTATGAACAAAAACCGCACCTTTTCTGCAGCAAAACATGCAGCAAATTTGCAGTAAAAAACAAAGTGTGCGCACAGGGCCTAAGGCCACGTGCACACGTTCAGTCTTTGGTGAGGTTTTTACCTCAGTATTTGTAAGCAAAAAATACAGGAGTGAGATAATTAGGCTGTGTGCACATGTTGTATTGTGCCACTTTTTTTTTTTTTTTTATGTGTGTTTTTGCTTACAAATTTGTCACAAAACTGCAAGCAAATACCTGGCCCTCCAGTACGGAGATAGAGGCCGGGACTTCTGCAGGTAAGTCGCATGAATGTCCACAGGTTTTCCACAGATATGTATAGCTGCGCATTCCGGGGATCAGCTACGGGAAGACTGCGGACGTACCTGCAGATATATCCACAGGTGCGAGCTCCCGTGGTCACATAGCCTAACCGTCCCTGTATACACTAGCATAGATAAAGGCTATGTGCCCACGTTGCGTTCTGTCCCTGCAGAAATTTCTGCAGTGATTTGAACAGCACACGTGCGCTTCAAATCACTGCAGAAACAGTCCGTAATGGAAAGGCGGTTTTCCTGCGCTCTGCATGCAGCCTCTCCCATAGACAGAGCGGGGGCTGCATGCAAAGCGCATGAAAGAAGTGACATGTCACTTCTTATAACGCAACGCTTGCGGCAGTAGCCGAAGCGCTGCGTTCTAATACGCCACGTGGGCATGGATTTGGCACAATCTTCATAGATTGTGCTGAGGACGCAGGACGCATGCAGATACGCTGCGGTGCAGATCGCAGCGCAACTGCATGAAAATACGCTACGTGGGCACATAGCCAAAGACATTCTTTATCTATGCTAGTGTATACAGGGACGGTTAGGCAGGGATTAGCAATATGCACGCAGAACTGCTCGTGGTTCAGGGTGCATATTGGACCTGACAGGTTCCCTTTAACCCAAGGAGACCATTAGGGAAAGCCCGGATGCAGGGGAGTAACTACCGCGGTCGCAGAGGTCGCGAGTGCGACCGGGCCGGCAGCTTTTAGGGGCCCGCTCTGCAGATCAGCAAGCAGCTCCTTTCTGTGAGAGGAGCTGCGCTGATCTGGCGCAGACCACGCGGCCGCTGTATGACCCGGTGCCTCCGCCGCTGACAGCGGGCCCCCCCTGCCCGTTCTCAGCGGCGGCAGCACTGGGCCCCCCTTCCCCGTCATCACGCACAGCAACAATGAAGAAGCGTGGAACTGCCCGTGCAGCTCCACGCTCCTTCATTCTCCCTCTGTGCCTGCGCGGTGACGTCACTCCTGTGCGTCCGCTGTGCTCAGAGCGCAGGGCGGGAGGACGCCGACCGCAGCTGCAGGGCAGCGGAGGAGAGATGAGGGTGGAGCAGCGGGGAACGAGGACACGTGAGGACAGCAGCGGGGGAACGAGGAGAGAGTTAAAAACGTGTTTGGTTTTGTGTTTTTTGTTTTTTTTTTTTTTAAATCAGTGCATGGCCGGGGAAGCATGGGGGAGGCTGCCAGCAGTATACAGGGAGCGTAGGGGGAGGCTGCCAGCAGTATACAGGGAGCGTAGGGGGAGGCTGCCAGCAGTATACAGGGAGCGTAGGGGGAGGCTGCCAGCAGTATACAGGGAGCGTAGGGGGAGGCTGCCAGCAGTATACAGGGAGCGTAGGGGGAGGCTGCCAGCAGTATACAGGGAGCGTAGGGGGAGGCTGCCAGCAGTATACAGGGAGCGTAGGGGGAGGCTGCCAGCAGTATACAGGGAGCGTAGGGGGAGGCTGCCAGCAGTATACAGGGAGCGTAGGGGGAGGCTGCCAGCAGTATACAGGGAGCGTAGGGGGAGGCTGCCAGCAGTATACAGGGAGCGTAGGGGGAGGCTGCCAGCAGTATACAGGGAGCGTAGGGGGAGGCTGCCAGCAGTATACAGGGAGCGTAGGGGGAGGCTGCCAGCAGTATACAGGGAGCGTAGGGGGAGGCTGCCAGCAGTATACAGGGAGCGTAGGGGGGCTTGCATTATACATGGAGTATGGACGGCTGGCTGCATTATACATGGAACATGGGGAGCTGGCTGCATCATACATGGAGGTCTGGGGTGAATTATAATATATGGAGGACTATGGGGCGCAGTATAATATATGGAGTATTATAATACACGGAGGACTGTGTGGTGCATTAAAATACACGGAGGACTGTGTGGTGCATTATAATACACGGAGGACTGTGTGGTGCATTATAATACACGGAGGACTGTGTGGTGCATTATAATACACGGAGGACTGTGTGGTGCATTATAATACACGGAGGACTGTGTGGTGCATTATAATACACGGAGGACTGTGTGGTGCATTATAATACACGGAGGACTGTGTGGTGCATTATAATACACGGAGGACTGTGTGGTGCATTATAATACACGGAGGACTGTGTGGTGCATTATAATACACGGAGGACTGTGTGGTGCATTATAATACACGGAGGACTGTGTGGTGCATTATAATACACGGAGGACTGTGTGGTGCATTATAATACACGGAGGACTGTGTGGTGCATTATAATACACGGAGGACTGTGTGGTGCATTATAATACACGGAGGACTGTGTGGTGCATTATAATACACGGAGGACTGTGTGGTGCATTATAATACACGGAGGACTGTGTGGTGCATTATAATACACGGAGGACTGTGTGGTGCAGTATAATACATGGAGGACTGTGTGGTGCAGTATTATATATGTAGAACTATGGGAAATGCATTATAAAACATGGAGGACTATGGAGGTGCATTCTAATATATGAAGGGTTATGTGGGACCCTTTATACTATATGGAAGGCTATGTGGGGGCCATTATAGTATTTGGAGAACTTTATACAACAGGGGACAAAGATACAAGCATGGGATGGGAACGTTTTGTGCTGAGGGAAAAGGGCTCTAAGCACCCAGCTTTCCCATGCTCTGATGTGCATATAGCAGAGCATGGGAAAGCTGAGTGCCGATGACAAGATGGATAACAGAACATAGGAAAGCTGGGTGCTGAGGGAAATAGCCAAGTGTCAGCATCATTATCCCATAGCCCAAGTGTCGGTGTACGTAGAGGGGGGGGGCGCCCAGGTCCGAACTTTGCACCAGGGTCCATCAAACTCTAGTTACGCCACTGCCCTGATGCCATTATTTGATTCCCCTCTCTGCATCATTATTAGTGATGAGCGGGCACTCCCATGCTTGGGTGCTTGGTACTCATTAAGAGCAGTTGGAGGCTCAGACGGGCGCGATTTGAGCACCCAAAATCAATGGCGAACACAAGCATTTTTCTGGGAATTCTTCCGAAAAACTGCTCGAGTCCCACATTGACTTCCATTATACTCGGGTGCTCAAGTCGTGTCCATCTCCGCATCTGACCTGCTCATTACGAGAATCGAGCACAAGACCAGGTACTGTCCGCTCATTATTGGGTTTACTACATTATCGCCTTGATGCGACATAATATCCTCTATACATTGTAACTTACCAGTGGATCAATTATTTCAGTAACTACCATAGAAATAAACGTTATAGGTTACTTCTCATACTCTGCCGGCTAAATGCCTTTCATAACGCCAAATCCACAACACCCCCCTCCTCTGGACACTTCTGAGCAGCGTTTCGTGCGGTGCAAACAATAAATGTAACTTGATTTGTGCCAATTTCCCCCAGAACTCTGCTACACCAATAGTACAAGCAAGCATGGGCCAAGCTTCTTAGTGACCTGCATTCATTGCAATGGAAGCCCAGGATTACACCACAATGCACACAGCTGGAGGAAAGGAAATTACTACAACAGGACCCCCATTTAACAGTATATAGGAATAGGTCCATAACAAAGCAGACGAGCCAAGAGAGGGGAGCACAATGTACAGACCATTAATCCCCTGGGGATCACACTGTCCGACATGCAGTGAGCTCTTACCTTCCCACCAGAAATTGCACAAATCTAGCACACTGCTGCTTCTGCCAGGGGTGAGGCACCTTCCTCTCTGGAAGAGGCGGTTTCTTGTGCACGGACAGTAATGGGTGATTTCTCTGTCAGTCACACCCTGGCTACACCCTCCTCCTGCATTCTGCTGCAGGCCCCAGAGCAGAGAATGACAGGCAGGGCTACACACAGGCGTCACATACAAGGCTACACAGACCCAAATGTAAAAATGTTAATGTCAAGCTTTTATTTTTTTTTTTACCTCAGACTCCAGGGACGTGTGTAGCACAACTATTTTAGAGTTCTGATTTTGCAGGTAAAAAAAAAAGCCAAAACAATCACAGAGAAGTCACAGTCGCCTGTGATTGGCATTAAAGTGTATTGATAAGTGAGACGTCTTGTGCCCATCGACTGAAAAGCCAACACACATGGAAATATTTGCAATGTGACACTATAAATCATTACATGCAACTTCAATGTCGCCATGTAGACCTAGCCTTAAAGGGGTTGTCCACTACATTTACAGTGATGGCCTATCCGTTTGATAAATTATAACAAAGAGACCAGATAGGTCAATATCTGATCAGCCGGGGTGCAATACCAGGCACCTTTGAGGATCAGCAGTTCGCGGTGCAGGTAGGCAACCGGAAGTGCTCAGTTCCGGCACTGCTCCATCTTCTGACAGTGGCTGCGGCCGGGTACTACACTTTCACCTCCCATTCAAATCCATAGGAGGCGATGTGCAGTCACCGACCACGGCCACTATCAGAAGAACTGAGCATTTCCGGATGCCTGCTGCCGCCGCCGGCACCGACAACAGCTGATTGGTGGTGTGTCGGACCCCGGCCGATCAGACATTAATGACCTATTCTGTCTCTTTATTTGTTAAAAAAATTGTTTAAAAGAACAGAGAGTCCTCAGTGGTTGATACTTGTGGTTGACCACTGAGGACTCTCTGTTCTTTTAAACAATTTTTTTATCTCTACTGGCTAACACGGTACAAAGATATATTTTACTTGTATCTTTATTTGTTATAATTTATCTTAGGCCTCCTTCACACAGCTGTGTCTCTGGTACATGTGATGTCCTTTTCACACGTACTGGAGACCCAGGCACACGTAGACCCATTAAAATCAATCGGTCTGTGTACACGTGCGTGTTTTTCCATGGACTGTGTCCGTGTATAGCATACGTGTGTCCGTGTGCTCCACATGGCAACATGTCCATTTTTCTACGGCAGCACGGGTGTCACACAGACATGATGTGCTCCGCGTGTTTAACCCCTTCATGACCATCGGCGGCCTCATGATGCAATCACAGGGTGCCAATGGTTTGTCACGACAGCGTGGGGTCAGATCATGATGTAGTGGGTGGGCCTACCCCCTACTAGTTTAGCATAGTTTACCCGGCATTGTGATTATTAAAAGTGTTGATTTTTATTATTGTATGTGTTGTGTTAGGGCACCCCTAGTGGCCGGGTGGGACGGCTGTTGCCACCGGGGAAGGAGGAGTCGGCCGGATATCTAGGGAAGGTCTGAGTGTATGTGAGGGAGAAGGATCCGGGACAGCAGGCAGTGAACATCTGCAGCGGCAAGTGTGAGTGTGTGAGCGGAACACCAGGGGACACCGGAGTAAAGGAGGTGGACGCAACCTCAGGGTCTATTCCGCTGGTGTGGGTCCAGTGCGTGCTTGACCGGAGAGTGGGAGCTCAGAGAAGAAGAGTATCTAGGGCATATCCCCACCAGAGGGCGCGTTTGGGCAGGTTGTCCCCAGCTCCACCAATATTGCCGGAATCTGCTGACCGGAGTGTTATTTTCTGTGTGAATAAATGTCAGTTTTTATGCATTTCAACTTTTGCCTGAAGACTCTTTGTGCATCGGCCGGTGAAAGAGACTTCCCACACTGCACATTCAAGCCAGTCCCCGAAGTTAAAGAAGTGGTGGAACCAGGGGTCTGCCTCAGTATCAGTGCCACGACTACAAGGCCAGAGGCGCCCCTGGCCCATCACTTCATGTGGCGTAGTCGGCAGGATACGAGTTCCCTGCCGGGGACCCAGGAAGCTGAAGATCAGGTAGTGCCTGAAGCACAGGATCCTGACTATGGAAGTAAATTCCCAGCCCTCTGGTGGGAAGAGAACGCAGGGCCCGTAGCGTTGGACCGGGCCCAAGAAGAAGAAAAGGCGCGAAAAATTGGCGCCGAAAGAAGAGCCTGGGGCTGGCCGGTGCCGAGGAAGAGGTACAGAGTACTCCGCCCAAAGAGGGGAGGCGCCAGTCCCAGGGCATTGAAGACATACAGAGTGGGCGGTGTACTGAAGAGAAAGAAGTACCGCCGCGGAGGAGTCAAGATATTGCGTGAAGCTGGGGGAGGATACTGTTTAAGAGCGGGAAGCAGAGACCCGCCTTCTTCTCCCTCAGTCTGCACTTTGACACCACCGCTAGTTACAACACAGCGATCTGTGATGGCAGCTTTTGGGCAACCGGAAGAACAACCATGGCCTTGATCACCTTAGGCCGGGGCCGCCCCAGGTTTGCCCCTGCCAGTGAGGCAGCTATGGTGGACCTTCCAGTGGGACCGGGAGGTTCTACGCGCCCTGATAAAGTTTCTTGGAAAACTACCTGGGACGCACAGACCGGAAGGACCATCACCGAAGTGAAGGCGACGTATGCTACGACACCAGGAGGCCGTTCGGGGGCTACCGCCTTCCCTTGGGAGACCCCACAGCTTGGTGCCGCCGCACCATCCGTTCCCTTGTCAGAGCCGGCTGAAGTGTTTACCGAGCGTCTGGAGAAGGACCACCGGGGCTTCATCTGGGACCCGGTAATCGTCCCGTCCGCCGAGCCGCACCCCAGAGCTCCGTCCCCGAAGCCCGACCCTGTTCAGGAACGTCTTGTGGCCGAAACCCTTGTCCGGGAGATGCTGTCCGGTCCGGGCGGAGAGGAGCTGGCCCTGCAGTTTACCACCGGCGTGGTGGTAAAATTTAACCAGAAGGAGGGGTACGGCTTCATCCGCGAGGTCAGCACGGGCGATGATTATTTCTATAACAGAGTCCACCTGGACGTGGAGGGGTTGCCCAAACGGCTCCACACACTCTGGCCGGGCGAAAAGGTGCAATTTCTGCCGGACGCAGGTAGCCGCGGCCTATTTGCAGTTGCCGTGAATCGGATGCCGACCGCCCGGGAAGCGGCTCAGTGGCAAGAGGAACTGGAGTGGGAGGAGCAACAAGAGCGGCGCCGGAGCCATGCAAGACCGGTCCCGTCCGAGCCCTCTCACCCCCGGCGCACCGTGACTGCTGCCCCGGAACCAGCGTCTGGACCGGCCGTTGACCCGGAGAAGATTTCTCCAGTAGTGACCGTGAGTCAGCATGTGACCAATCAACCGGTCATTGTTTTGGACGCGCCACCGCCACCCCGGGGAGCGACACCTTCACCGCCACCAGGAGCCGCAGCAGCCACGCCAGCAGAGCCGGCTTTCGCCCCTCTGTCCTTCTGACGGGTCCGCCGTCAGCCGGGACAATCTCTGGGGGCCTACATCCAGGCGCAAGCGGAGGAATGGAAGCGGGCCTGGCCCCCAGAGTAAGTCTCCACTGTCCACCTGTTGTTTAAGTCCGGTGCTGTTTAACAAGCAGCAGTTATGTTAAAGTTTTACGGGTCTGTTGCCCGCCAACTAAGACCGGGAGCGCTATTGAGCCTCCGGGCGCTCATCTAAGACCGGGAGCGCTATTGAGCCTCCGGGCGCCCATCTAAGACCGGGAGCGCTATTGAGCCTCCGGGCGCTACCTAGAGACCGGGAGCGCTGCTGCGCCTCTAAGCGCCCCTAAAGACCGGGAGCGCCGCTGAACTGGTGCCGCTGTTGACATGGACTGACCTGAAAGGTTTTTGTTTTAATGTGTTTATAGTTAAGAGCCTTGCCGGGAGGCTCGGATTTTAAGAGGGGAGGCATGTAGTGGGTGGGCCTACCCCCTACTAGTTTAGCATAGTTTACCCGGCATTGTGATTATTAAAAGTGTTGATTTTTATTATTGTATGTGTTGTGTTAGGGCACCCCTAGTGGCCGGGTGGGACGGCTGTTGCCACCGGGGAAGGAGGAGTCGGCCGGATATCTAGGGAAGGTCTGAGTGTATGTGAGGGAGAAGGATCCGGGACAGCAGGCAGTGAACATCTGCAGCGGCAAGTGTGAGTGTGTGAGCGGAACACCAGGGGACACCGGAGTAAAGGAGGTGGACGCAACCTCAGGGTCTATTCCGCTGGTGTGGGTCCAGTGCGTGCTTGACCGGAGAGTGGGAGCTCAGAGAAGAAGAGTATCTAGGGCATATCCCCACCAGAGGGCGCGTTTGGGCAGGTTGTCCCCAGCTCCACCAATATTGCCGGAATCTGCTGACCGGAGTGTTATTTTCTGTGTGAATAAATGTCAGTTTTTATGCATTTCAACTTTTGCCTGAAGACTCTTTGTGCATCGGCCGGTGAAAGAGACGTCCCACACTGCACATTCAAGCCAGTCCCCGAAGTTAAAGAAGTGGTGGAACCAGGGGTCTGCCTCAGTATCAGTGCCACGACTACAAGGCCAGAGGCGCCCCTGGCCCATCACTTCAATGACACATTCACAGAACAGCATTTCTACTGATCAGAGCGATGCTGAAGCGATCGGACTGTGTAAGCATAAAGGCCCCTAAGGAGACTAGTAAAATCAAGAAAAAAATGTAAAAAAAAAAAATGTAAAGAAAAATAAGACAAAAAAAACAAAGTTCAAATTACCTCCACCTTTGCCCCATTAAAAATAAAACAATAAAAAAAATAAAAAATAACAAAAAAACACATATTTCGTATCGCCGCGTTCAGAAATGCTCGCTCTATCGAAAGATAAAATCAATTAATCTGATTGGTAAATAGCATAGCGAGAAAAAAAACAAAATGCCAGAGTTAGGCTTTTTTTGGACACCGCAACACTGCATTAAAATGCAATAACAGGTGTTCAAAACAGCGCATCTACCCAGGGATAGTATAATTAAAAACGTCAGCTCAAGATGCAAAAGATAAGCCGTTACTGAGCCCCAAATCCCAATAAATGAGATGGTCAGGGGTCTTTTTTTTGGGGTTTTTTTTACAAACTTCAGAATTTTTTTTTGCCACCTAGATAATATAGGTAGTTTTCTGTGCAGATTTTCAATATAAACTTGCATTAGGTGCGCTGGTAAGAAAGAACATGCATTTTTAGTGCATTTCCACTGCTGAAACACTTAAAAAACTCGGGTAATCCTCACATAAAAATGTCAATAGTTTTGTCAACGGTAAATACCAGGAAATTTAAAAAACAAAGCATCTTTATTTAAAGCATTATACACCAGAGACAATAAAAATGCAGCAATAAAAAAAAAGTAAAAAAAAAAAAAAAAAAAAAAAAAAAACGCAATAAAAAATGCAAACCAGGGATTGGAGAAGCAGGAAGCTCATCTGCATCTTCCCAGTGCATTCTGGGAAGAGGAGAAGAGTCGCCTTAAGCTAATCGATTGCTGGGACTTGCCAGGTCTCGCTGTTTCAGGACATCGCAAAACCAGGGATTGGAGAAGCAGGAAGCTCATCTGCATCTTTCCAGTGCATTCTGGGAAGAGGAGAAGAGTCGCCTAAAGCCCGCTTTACACGCTACAATATATCTTACGATGTGTCGGCGGGGTCACGTCGTAAGTGACGCATATTCGGCATCGTAAGGTACATTGTAGTGTGTAACAGCTACGTGCGATTGCGAATGAACGGTAAAACGTTCATCGCACGCACGTTGTTCATTCCTCATAAATTGAACGTCAGGTTGTTCATCGTACCCGGGGTAGCACAGATCGCAGTGTGTGACACCACGGGAACGATGAACAGATCTTACCTCCGTCCCGCGGCTCCCGCCGGTAATGCGGAAGGAAGGAGGTGGGCGGGATGTTTAAGTCCCGCTCATCTCCGCCCCTCCGCTTCTTTTGGCCGGCCGCCGCGTGACGTCGATGTGACGCAGAACGTCCCTCCCACTCCAGGAAGTGGACTTTTGCCGCCCAAATCGAGGTCGTATGGACGGGTAAGTACGTGTGACGGGGGTTAATCGTTTGTGCGGCACATTCAACAAAATTGAACGTGCCGCACATACGATGGGGGCGTTTACGATCGCATACGATATCGTATGCGAAATCGTAACATATAAAGCAGGCTTTAAGCTAATCGATTGCTTGCACTTGCCGGGTCTCGCTGTTTCAGGACATCGCAAAACCAGGGATTGGAGAAGCAGGAAGCTCATCTGCATCTTTCCAGTGCATTCTGGGAAGAGGAGAAGAGTCGCCTTAAGCTAATCGATTGCTGATTGACTTTCCACCCATCATACACTGCATCACACAATATGGAAGAGAAGAAAATGTACATGGTCACCTGCAACACATGCCACATGTTTACGGATCTGCCGCACCAAGAATCCAACTTCACCTGTCAAAAATGCAAACTTGTTGCCCTTTTAGAGGAAAAGGTGAAGGGACTGGAGGAAAGAATAGCAACGCTGAAGCTAATTAAAGAACATGAAGACTTCTTGGATGAAGCAGAAGCAACAATTCAGAATACGGAAAGTGAAAAAAGCTTCAGAACACATACAGAGGCTGAAAAGTGGACACATAAGTGACCAAAAGAAGCCAGCGGATCAAGTGATCGACACCACCCACACAGCTTAGCAACCAACATGAAGCACTCATGCTGGAGAACGAAAATGGCACAGCTCAGGATGATACCGTCTTTACAAGAGAAGACACAGTATCATCAAAAGAAGTTAATTTGTCAACAAAAGCAGAAAGAAAAGACACTCAAAAACACTCAGGAACAACAAGCAGTGCGTCCAGAAAGTAAAGAAGAGTGGTTGTCATGGGCAATTCACTACTAAGAGGCACGTAGGTAACTATCTGCAGGCCGGACATAACCGCAAGAGAAGTATGCCGTCTCCCAGGAGCAAAAATCAAGAATGTGGCCAACAGGATACTAAATATCCTCGGATCCAAGGATGACTACCCATTCCTATTGATACATGTACGCATAAACGACACAGAAAGAAATGACCTACCAACTATTTGCGAAGACTTTGAAATTCTGTGGAAGAAAATAAAGGAACGGAACGTACAGTTGGTTTTTCATCAATCCTCCCAGTCGATGGTCATGGCATCAGAAGATGGAATAAGATACTAGAGGTGAACAACTGGCTACGACGATGGTGCAGGCAGCAAGGATTTGGATTCTTGGACCACGGAGTGAATTACCTCTACGATGGACTTCTCACAAGAGACGGGATACACCTCACAAAACCTGGGAAACACACATTCGCCAGAAGGCTTGCCACACAGCTAGCCATACCGTACGGGAATAAAAGGGCTAAGAACAGGAGAAAACCAATGTGGCTAAATAAGGATGTAAAAGGGGCAGTAAATAATAAGAACAAGGCATTTAAGAAGCTAAAACAAGAAGGCAGCGAAGAAGCATTAAAAAGTTATAGAGAAAAAAATAAAATGAGTAAAAAAACAAATAAATTTAGCAAAAATAGAAACTGAGAGACTCATTGCTAAGGAAAGCAAAGCGAATCCCAAACTATTCTTTAATGATATAAACAGCAAAAAAATTCAAACTGATGGTGTCGGCACTTTAAAGAACAATGAGGGTAAAATCATAGAGAGCGATGTGGGAAAAGCAAATGTTTTAAATACTTTTTTCTCAACTGTTCACACAGGAAAAGGATATGCCAGGGGAAATGCAGAGTGATCATGTAAATGCCCCATTAAATATGACCTGCCTAACCCAGGAAGAAGTGCAGAACCGACTTAGTAACATTAAAATTGACAAATCACCAGGCCCTGATGGAATTCACCCTCAGGTATTAAGGGAGTTAAGTAATGTGATAGACAGGCCTTTATTCCTTATATTTAAAGACTCTGTTCCACTGGATTGGCAGCTGGCAAATGTGGTACCAATATTCAAAAAGGGAACCTGGAAACTATAGGCCGGTAAGCTTAACATCTGTTGTGGGTAAAATGTTTGAACGGTTTTTAAGGGATGCTATTATGCAATATCTTAATGTTAACAAATGTTTAACTCCATATCAGCATGGATCTATAAAGGATCGCTCCTGTCAAACTAACCTGATCAGCTTCTGCAAGAATGTAAGCTCTCAAATGGACCGAGGAGAATCATTGGATGTCATTTATCTTGACTTCAGTAAAGCATTTGACACTGTCCCACATAAAAGATTGATAAGTAAAATGAGAGAGCTTGGGCTCGGTGAAAATGTGTGTAGATGGGTAGGTAGCTGGCTTAATGATAGAAAACAAAGAGTGGTTATTAATGGCACATACTCAGATTGGGCCAGGGTTACTAGTGGGGTGCCACAGGGGTCTGTATTGGGCCCCCTACTTTTTAATATATTTATTAATGATCTGGTGGATGGCTTACAGAGTAAAATATCAGTATTTGCAGATGATACAAAACTATGTAAGGTAGTTAACACAAAGGAGGGCAGTTTGCAACTACAGATGGATTTGAGTAAATTGGAGAATTGGGCTGAAAAATGGCAAATGAGGTTTAACACTGATAAGTGTAAGGTTATGCACATGGGAAGGAGAAACAGATGCTACGATTACTTACTAAATGGGAAACCGCTGGGGAAATCAGACATGGAAAAAGACTTAGGCATCTTAGTCAATAAGAATCTAAATTGGAGTGCCCAGTGTCAGGCAGCAGCCACCAAAGCAAATAGGGTGATGGGATGCATTAGAAGAGGTCTGGGGGCACGAGATGAATACATCATTCTCACTTTGTACAAATCACTCGTCAGACCACACTTGGAGTATTGTGTGCAATTTTGGGCACCGGTGCTCAAGAAAGACATTACTGAACTTGAAAGGGTTTAGAGGCGGGCAACTAAAATAATAAGTGGAGTGGGTGCATTACAATACCCAGAAAGGTTATCAAAATTAGGTCTATTTACTCTAGAAAAGAGAAGACTTAGAGGAGACCTAATAAATATGTATAAGTATATCAGAGGGCCATACAGAGATCTCTCCCATTATCTGTTGTACCAAGGACTGTGACAAGAACAAGAGGGCATTCTCTTCGATTGGAGGAAAGAAAATTTCTACATCAGTATAGAAGAGGGTTCTTCACGGTAAGAGCAGTGAGGCTCTGGAACTCTCTTCCTGGGGAAGTGGTGATGGCCAACTCACTGAATGAATTTAAGAGAGGAATGGATGCTTTTCTTGAAAGCAACAGTATAGAAGGTTATAATAACATAATATTACAGGTAGATAGTTGACCCAGATTAGGAGTCGGGAAAGAATATTTTTCCCTATGAAGAAAATTGGCTCCTACTCTGTGGGTTTTTACCTTCCCCTGGTTCAACACTGCAGAACAGCTGCACTAAAAATAGGCTGAACTAGATGGACATAAGGTTTTCCTTCCGCCTTACAAACTATGTTACTATGTTTGCCTAATTTACATAATAAGTGCAGAAATTCTGCAACATCAAAAATGCGCCAAAAGCTCATCATGGGAACTTAGACCCTAATATAAATCTATTATTTTATTTTTTTGCAGGAGCAGCGTTTCCAGGAATTTCCAAGCAACAGACTCCTTAGGGGAAAATCCACACTGAAATTCTGCAATTAAGGTTGGAGTCACACTTGTGTATGATGTGAGACTGTGACCGGGGTTATCTATGACGGCCGGTATGTCTCGCCCCGGTTGTGCTCCCTCCATGTATAGAAAGCAACTCCACTCCAGGGTTAATGCTGTTTCCCTGCAGGCTGAAAGGAGGGTTAAAAGGAAACAGGAACATGGGCGTGGTCCCTTAGTGTGAGGGAGTGAACACAACTCCCTGAGTTTATGCCAGAGACACACATGTGTGTGCTATGTTGGACATTTGTTTGTGCAATAAACCGTGTGCTTTGACCATTGGTGCCTGGATCCCGTGTCTTCTGCTGCGCAGCCGACCACGCTACCTCACAGATGGTGGAGAACGGCGGGCATGCCAGCCCGGTGAGGTGTAGCATCCATCCCTGGTGACCCGGTAGCACATGTCCTGGATTCGAGCGGCTATACTACAGCCCAAACCCGGCGACGCCATGGAGGACATACTAAAGCAGCTGGCTCAGGCTAATGCACAGCAACAACAAGCTAATGCACAGCAGCAACAGACCAATGCACACCTGCTCCGGTCGTTGGAACGTCAGCAGCAATCCTTGCAATTGCAGGAACAAAGGCACCAAGAACAGATGGTTCTCCTGGCCAAGTCGATCCGTGCCGGACCAGCAGCAACAACCCCGGGACCGGGTGACGACGGCAGCGTCCGGAAAACGGTGAGACAAGCATTGCAAAAGATGACCCCGGGGGATGATGTGGAAGCGTTCCTGGCGGTGTTTGAGCGGGTGGCCGAGCGGGAAAAGCTGCCGACCCCCCAGTGGGCTGAGGTATTGTCGCCCTATCTGACGGGGGAGCCCCAAAAAGCATACCTGGACCTCTGTACCGAGGACGCCATAGAATATGAGACCCTGAAAGCCGAAATACTTGCTCGGTTGGGGGTGAATACCTATGTACGGGCTCAGCGGGTAAATCAGTGGTTCTATGAGGAAGTCAAACCCGTACGCTCCCAGGCCTATGACTTGTTGCATCTGGTAAAGAAGTGGTTGCAGCCTGACACTCTGAGCCCTGCGCAAATGGTGGAAAGGGTAGTGGTTGATCGCTTTGTGCGCACTTTACCCGTCACCATTCAACGGTGGGTAGGACAGGGCGACCCAAGTACCCTGGACCAATTAGTGTGCCTGGTGGAGCGGCATGTGGCTACGCAGGACTTGATACGGGACACTGAGACTTTGCGTGCCGCCCATCGGTCCAGCCCCTCCAAACCTCGGGCCAAGGACCCACCGCGGACACCGGTGCGGGAGTCCGCTACCGTCCCGTCTGAGGCCGCGCCCGCCGTCCCTGAGGTCCGGAAGGTTATGTACCCTAAACGACAACTCGTCAAGGGGGTTTCCTTCCCTATTAGATGTTGGCGGTGCCAGCGGGTGGGACATATGGAAGCCCAGTGTCCACTCACCACGGAGCCCATGGATTGTGGGGTTATCCAGCGGGGTTCAATGTATGCTCAGGCGGTGTGTACCGCGGACCTTGTCTCCCCGGAGACTGAGCCCCACTTGTGCCAAATACAGGTGAATGGATGTCCGGTTACAGGCTTGTTGGATTCCGGAAGCTTAGTGACCCTTGTGCGATCAACCCTAAGGGCTGAAGTAAAGGCCACAGGACGTACCGTGGGGGTGGTTTGCATACATGGGGACCGCCGAGATTATCCCACGGGGATTGTCACCATCACAGCACCCTGCAGTCAGGTGCAACATGAGGTGGGACTTATTAACACTCTTCCCTATGACGTGATATTAGGAAGGGATCTTCCGTATTTTTGGACTCTATGGAAGGGGCCTCCTAAGTCCCCTCAGGTATTTGTTAGGGCCAGATGGACGGGTAGACCCTGGAGGTGGATCCACTGGGCCGAACTCCCGGATGAGGGAAAGGAGTCCGGTAGCCGGAGCACTGTAGGTAGCAGGACAGTCCATGCACTGGGAGAAAATGGAGAAGTCCCTGGGACCACGAGGTCACTGATGGTGGTCCGGGTGACGGAGCTCAGGTTCGGAAGCCGTGATGGTGTCAGGCGGGGTCCGGAACCGTTGGAGCGAGATGACGGGTGACCGCAGGGATCCGAGATGGTACGGACTGTCAGGATGGCAGATGGGCAGCGTTCGGGGTTCGAGGTACCGCAGGGCCGGATGGCGATGCAGGATCGGCTCTAGAAGACAGAGAGGTAAGTATCTGACAGAACACAAGGAGACCTGACTCCTAGCTTGGGAAAACACGAAGAACAGGCCCCGCTCCCTTGGACATTAACCCCCTATATACCCTGTACCTGTGTGCATCATTTCCTGTTAGTTGACACTGGCCCTTTAAGAAAGGGTCAGTGACCGCGGCGCGCGCCCTAATGCGCATGCGCGCGGCCCGGGTGCCAGAAGCCAGGGCAGGAAGCTGAGAGGAGGACGCAGGGGAGCCGGCCAGGGACTGGGAAGCCGTCGGGCGCCGGGAGCGGAGACCAGGGGGCCTGGGAAGTACGGGCACCGGAGGCTGGAGAGCGGGGAGCGTGGCAGGTGAGCCGGGGAGCGGAGCAGAGGACCCGGGGAACGGGGCAGGAGACCCGGGGAGCGGAGCAGAGGACCCGGGGAGCGTGACAGTACCCCCCCCCCCACGTCCCTCTCCCCGCAACCGGGACAGGAAGGCACGGATCAGAGGAGTGCCCACGTTCTCCCTGGGCTCCCAGGACCTATCCTCAGGACCATACCCTTCCCAGTCCACCAGGAAGAACTGCCGACCACGTACGGTCTTCATGGCCACGATATCTCTTACCGCATAGATGTCGTCCTCAGCAATAGGAGGAGGAGCCGGACTGGCGGCAGCGGAGAAGGGACCAAGGACAACCGGCTTGAGCAGAGAGACGTGGAAGGAGTTGGGTATTCTCATCGTGGCCGGGAGCTGCAGTTTGTAGGAGACCTCATTGATCTTGCCGAGGACTTTAAACGGTCCGATGTAGCGAGGTCCCAGCTTGTAGGATGGTATCTTCAGTCGGATGTACTTGGAAGCAAGCCAGACGAGATCTCCCGGAGAGAAACACGGAGGATCCAGGCGTCTCTTGTCCGCGTGTCTCTTCATCCGCAGGGTTGCCCGTGCAAGGGACGCCTTAACTGAGTCCCAAATGGTTGTAAAGTCACGGAGTACTGCATCAGCAGCAGGGATGTCCGAGGACGAGGATACAGGCAATGGGACAGACGGCTGAAGTCCGTAGACGACATGGAAGGGAGAACTGGAGGAGGACTCACTGACATGGTGATTATGGGAGAATTCAGCCCAAGGAAGAAGCGTGGACCAATCGTCATGATGGGCGTTCACGTAGTGACGTAAGAAAGAGGTCAATATCTGATTGACCCGTTCCACTTGGCCGTTCGACTGAGGGTGGTAGGCTGAAGAAAAGTCCAGAGTCACTCCCAGATGTTTGCAGAGAGCCCTCCAGAAGCGGGAGGTGAACTGAGTTCCTCTGTCGGACACTATGTGTGATGGAAAGCCATGCAAGCGGAAGATGTGATGTATATAGGCGTCCGCGATTTCCTGAGCAGAGGGCAGTCCAGCCATAGGAACGAAATGGGCCATTTTAGAGAACCGATCCACCACGACCCATATGACTGTGTGTCCGGAGGACAATGGCAGGTCCGTAATAAAGTCCATCGCTATGTGTTGCCAGGGAACTGAGGGTATGGGCAGAGGCAGAAGACGGCCGTATGGCAGGTGTTTGGGTGTCTTGTTCCTGGCACAGGAGGAGCAGGCAGAGACAAAAGAGGCGACGTCCGTGCGAAGGGATGGCCACCAGTAATGACGTACAATAGCGCTCCATGTTTTCTTCTGACCTGCATGACCGGCTGTTTTCGAGGCATGGCCCCAGTGTAACACTTTTTGCCTGTCAGTCTCAGAGACATAGGTCTTCCCGGGCGGTATCTGGGCCAGGGTGACAGGAGCCACCGGAATAATCTTACTTGGACAGATGATGGGTCTTCCTCCTGTTCCACGGGCACGAAAGACCTAGACAAGGCATCAGCGCGTACATTCTTGTTCGCGGGTCGGAAATGAAGCTGGAAGTCGAACCGGGCAAAGAACAAGGACCACCTGGCTTGCCGTGGGTTCAGTCGCTGAGCAGTCCGCAGGTATTCCAGGTTTTTGTGGTCCGTGTAAACAATGACAGGGTACACTGCTCCTTCCAGAAGATAGCGCCATTCCTCCAGAGCCAGTTTGATCGCCAATAGCTCTCGGTCACCGATGGTGTAATTGCGTTCAGGCGCGGAGAAGCTCTTGGAGAAGAAACTGCACGTCACCATATTCCCGGAGGAGGACTTCTGCATGAGCACAGCTCCGGCTCCCGAGGAGGAGGCATCCACCTCCAAGGTGAACTGGCGGTTTAACTCTGGACGGTGGAGTACAGGAGAGGAGGCAAAGGCTCGCTTTAGAGCGCCAAACGCGGCGTCGGCCGCAGGTGACCAGTCCTTTGGATTAGCCCCCTTCTTGGTCAAGGCGGAGAGAGGAGCAGTCAGAGCCGAGAAGTGAGGAATGAACTGGCGGTAATAGTTAGCGAATCCCAGAAAGCGTTGGATTGCCTTCAGTCCAGAAGGAGGAGGCCAGTTGAGAATGGAGGAGACCTTCTTTGGATCCATCTGCAGTCCGGTATCGGTGATGAGGTACCCCAGGAAGGGGAGAGAAGACTGTTCGAAGACGCACTTCTCGTACTTGGCGTACAGACGATTCTCTCTCAGTCTTTGTAGAACCAGTTGCACGTTCTCTCGGTGGGTCTGGAGGTCCGGAGAGAAGACAAGGATGTCATCCAGATATACCACCACACAGACGTAGAGAAGGTCCCGAAACACATCGTTCACTAATTCTTGGAAGACTGCTGGTGCGTTACACAGGCCGAAGGGCATCACGCAGTATTCATAGTGCCCATCGCGAGTGTTGAACGCGGTCTTCCATTCATCCCCTGAGCGGATACGGACCAGGTTGTATGCACCCCGAAGATCCAACTTGGTGAACACACGAGCTCCTCTGAGCCGATCAAACAATTCGGGGATGAGCGGCAGGGGGTACTTGTTTTTCACGGTGATTAGGTTCAATCCCCGGTAGTCTATACATGGGCGTAGGTCACCCTCTTTCTTCTTTACGAAGAAGAAGCCTGCTCCAGCAGGAGAGGAGGATCTCCGGATGAATCCCTTAGCCAGGCTCTCTGTGATGTACGTAGACATGGCCCTTGTTTCGGCTGGAGACAGTGGATATATCCGTCCTCGAGGTGGTGTAGTTCCCGGGAGCAGGTCAATGGCACAATCGTAAGGACGATGTGGCGGAAGTACTTCGGACTCCTTCTTATCAAAGACGTCCACGAAGGACCAATAGGCTGAGGGAAGTCCCGGTAGGGACTCGGGAACCGGAGGTCGCCGGATGGGTTGTATGGTCTTCAGACACCTCTCATGGCAAGAAGACCCCCATCGAGTGATATCGCCAGTGCCCCAGCTGACTGAAGGCTCGTGTGTCCGCAACCAGGGAAGGCCCAGCAGGATTTGATGTGACATATGTGGGAGGACGTAGAGAGCGATGTTCTCGGTGTGCAGAGCACCGATACGCAGTTCAAGCGGCTTGGTGATCCAGGAGATGGTGTCAGAGAGAGGTCTCCCATCGACAGAGGCAATCACAAGAGGTTTGGCGAGTGGAGTAACAGGTACCTGGTACTTGTCCACCGTGGCCTGCTGGATGAAATTGCCTGCTGCCCCAGAATCGAGGTACGCCTCAGCCGTAAACCGCGTCTCTCCCGTTGTCACTTGCACAGTCCATGTAACTGGGTCTGAGAGAGTCCCAGCACCTAGGGTGGCCTCTCCTACCAACCCTAGGCTTTGGAGTTTCCCGGCCTCTCTGGACAGGCGCGTAGCAGGTGTGTGCCCTCTCCGCAGTAAAAGCAGAGACCCTTGGCGAGCCGCTCTGCTCGACGTTGTTCAGACTGTCGCACACGGTCGATCTGCATGGGCTCATGGACGGAGACACCAGAGGCCGTTGACTGGAGTACGGCGGGCTTCTGTGGAGGGGAGGAATGCCGTACCGGACGTCTCTCACGGGATACCTCTTTGGACCGCTCCTGAAAGCGTATGTCCACTCGAGTCGCTAGGGTAATCAGGGCGTCCAGGGTGGACGGTACATCACGTCCAGCCAGCTCATCTTTGATTCGACCCGATAGTCCTTCCCAGAAGGCGGCGGTTAGGGCCTCGTTATTCCACCCGAGTTCTGAAGCCAAGGTGCGGAAACGGATGGCGTATTGACCCACCGTCAGTGTTCCCTGACGTAACCGGAGAAGTGATGACGCAGACGCGGAGGCGCGTCCGGGTTCGTCAAAGGTGCTGCGAAAGGCCTGCAGGAACTCCTGGAGGTTCTTGGTCATAGGTTCCTCCTTCTCCCACAAGGGGTTCATCCACGCCAGTGCCTCGCCCTCTAGGTGAGACATGATGAAGGCGACCTTGGCTTGGTCGGAGGCAAACAGATGTGGCAGCTGCGTGAAATGGAGGGAGCATTGGTTTATAAACCCCCTGCAGGTCTTGGGATCTCCGGCGTACCGGGGTGGTGAGGCCAAACGCAGTCTGGAAGCATCCGAAGAGGCAGCCACGGGAGCGGGGGTCGTGGCTTGACTAGTGGAGGCTCGGGATGTTGAAGACGTGACTGCCACTTGTAGCGTGGTCAGGCGGGTGTCCACGGAAGTCATAAAGTTCAGCATGCGGGTCTGGACTTCACGCTGGCGTTGGAGTTCCTCATGCAAGGCCGCTAGTGCTTCGGCGGGATCCATGGCCTGTTCTTACTGTTAGGGCCAGATGGACGGGTAGACCCTGGAGGTGGATCCACTGGGCCGAACTCCCGGATGAGGGAAAGGAGTCCGGTAGCCGGAGCACTGTAGGTAGCAGGACAGTCCGTGCACTGGGAGAAAATGGAGAAGTCCCCGGGGAGCGGAGCAGAGGACCCGGGGAGCGTGACAGTATTGGACAGTCCGGGACCTGAGCCCGACAATCCCGAATCCGGGACGCCTGCCCTAGGGGTCCCCATGATAGGGACAGAATGTGAACCTGATAGGTCACCCCTAGAGGTATTGGCAAGAGAGGCTGAGATGGTCGAGCCCCTCCCGGAGTTGGAGGCGTCCCCGGATACGTTTGGGACAGCCCAACTCCAGGACCCTACATTAATACATGCCCGGAGTCGGGTGACAGTGGTTGACGGGGTGGCACAGCTGCCCGGTGCCCAGGTAAGGTACCCCCATTTCGCTCTTAAGCAGGATTTACTCTACCGGGTAGATGAAATACGGGGCGTGGGGGTAGAGCAGTTGGTGGTGCCCCAGCCATATCGCCGGCGGGTCCTCGACTTGGCTCATAAACACCTGATGAGTGGCCACCTAGGGGTCAAGAAAACGCAGGAGCGAATATTGCAAAGGTTCTATTGGCCCGGGGTCTTTGGGGAGATAAAACGGTTCTGCAAAACCTGCCCGGAGTGTCAGCTTACGGCACCCCTGGCCCACTTTCGCAGTCCGTTGGTACCGTTACCCATTATAGAAGTCCCTTTTGAACGGATAGGGATGGATCTGGTGGGGCCCCTCGTAAAGTCCGCTCGAGGGCACCAACACATCCTAGTGATCATTGACTATGCCACCCGGTATCCAGAGGCGATACCTCTCAGACATACTGCGGCGAAGCTTATAGCTCGGGAGTTGTTTGCTGTGTTCTGCCGGGTGGGGTTGCCCAAGGAGATCCTTACGGATCAGGGGACCCCATTCATGTCTAAAGTGACCAAAGAGCTATGCCGGCTACTCCAGATCAAGCAGTTGCGTACGTCTGTGTATCATCCTCAAACGGATGGTTTAGTGGAGCGATTCAATAAAACCCTGAAAACCATGCTCAAAAGGGTGATTTCCAAAGACGGGAAAGACTGGGATATGATGCTTCCCTATTTGATGTTTGCCATCCGAGAGGTGCCACAGGCATCCACGGGGTTTTCGCCTTTTGAGTTGTTATACGGGCGACATCCCCGGGGATTGTTGGACCTGGCAAAGGAAACATGGGAGCAGGAGCCCACCCCCCATAAAAGTGTGATTGAACACATTTTAGGAATGCAGAACCGCATAAGCGCGGTCATGCCAATTGTGAAGGAGCATTTACAGGAGGCTCAGGCCGCGCAAAGCGGCCGCTACAATAGACAAGCCACCGTGCGGACCTTTAAACCCGGGGATCGGGTGTTGGTATTGATCCCCACGGCGGAGAGTAAATTCCTGGCTCAGTGGCAAGGCCCCTACGAGATAAAGGAAAGAATCGGGGTGGTCAACTATAAGGTATTGCAGCCCGGTAGGCGGAAACCTGAACAAATATACCATGTCAACCTGTTAAAACCTTGGCAGGAACGGGAAAGCCTGATGGTTGATTTATCCCCATCTCCCTCCTCTTCGGGTCGTTCAAACCCGGCTCCAGCGACCTCCGGAGAGGACGAACCGGAAGTAAGGATTGGAGAAGCCCTCACCAAGCAACAGAGGCGAGAGGCCAGACGGCTGGTTCAGCAGAACCCCGATGTCTTCTCCGAGCTGCCTGGTAGGACCAGTCTGATACGACATGACATTGTCACCGAGCCTCACCTGAAGGTACGCCTGAAGCCATACCGGGTACCGGAGGCTCGAAGACAAGCCATATCAGAGGAAGTGAAGACAATGCTACGCCTGGGGGTCATCGAAAAATCCCGGAGTGAATGGGCTAGTCCCATTGTCCTGATACCAAAACCCGATGGCTCCTTAAGGTTCTGCAATGACTTTAGGAGGTTGAACGAAATATCCAAGTTCGACCTCTACCCCATGCCTCGGGTGGATGAGCTGATTGATAGGCTGGGACAAGCGCGATATTTCACCACGCTCGACCTGACCAAGGGGTACTGGCAGGTGCCACTGACTGAGTCCGCCAAGGAGAAAACCGCTTTTGTTACGCCGGAGGATCTCTTCCACTATGTTGTCTTGCCTTTTGGGTTACATGGCGCTCCGGCCACGTTCCAGAGGTTGATGGACTTGGTGCTGGAACCCCACCAGGCGTATGCATCAGCGTACCTTGATGACATCATTATTTACAGCTCTGAGTGGCAGACCCACTTGGAACAGGTACAAGCGGTGGTGAACGCGCTCCGAACAGCCGGATTGACAGCCAATCCCAAGAAATGTGCGTTGGGGCTCACGGAAGCCCGCTACTTGGGCTACGTAATAGGCCAAGGAGTGATTAAGCCCCAAATTAACAAAGTTGAGGCGATCCAGAAGTGGCCTAGACCCCTGACCACGAAGCAGGTTAGGGCCTTCCTGGGTATCGTGGGGTACTACAGGAGGTTTGTAAAAAGTTTTGCGGGGCTATCAGCCCCCTTGACAGACCTTCTCAAAGGCAAGAAGTCCGTCATGGTGCGCTGGACTCCGCAGGCCGAGGACTCCTTCCAGGCCCTGAAGGGGGTCCTGTGCGGACAGCCCGTTCTTGTCAACCCTGATTTCCGGAAGGAGTTCATAGTACAGACTGACGCCTCTGAGGTCGGCCTGGGGGCAGTGCTGTCTCAGGTAGTTCAGGGGGAGGAACACCCCGTCACCTTCTTGAGTAGGAAGCTCACCCCTCCCGAGCGGAATTATAGCGTAGTGGAGAAGGAGTGCCTGGCGATCAAGTGGGCCTTGGAGTCCCTACGCTATTACCTGCTGGGACGACAGTTTCGCTTGGTGACTGATCACTCTCCACTGGTCTGGATGAGGTCCGCCAAGGAACGGAATGCCCGGGTTACCCGGTGGTTCCTTTCTCTGCAGAACTTCTGGTTTACGGTTGAACACCGGGCCGTTAGGTTGCAGGGCAACGCCGATGCCTTGTCCCGCGGCCCGTGTTTGATGGCGAGAGTTCAACCCCGCACGCTTGAACTGAGGGGGGGTATGTGAGACTGGGTTATCTATGACGGCCGGTATGTCTCGCCCCGGTTGTGCTCCCTCCATGTATAGAAAGCAACTCCACTCCAGGGTTAATGCTGTTTCCCTGCAGGCTGAAAGGAGGGTTAAAAGGAAACAGGAACATGGGCGTGGTCCCTTAGTGTGAGGGAGTGAACACAACTCCCTGAGTTTATGCCAGAGACACACATGTGTGTGCTATGTTGGACATTTGTTTGTGCAATAAACCGTGTGCTGTGACCATTGGTGCCTGGATCCCATGTCTTCTGCCGCGCAGCCGACCACGCTACCTCACAATGACTTGCACGAGTGCAATGTGAGAAAATCTCGCATTGCACTCGGCCCCATGTTAGACAATGCTGCAGCTCAGATCTGCAAGTTTTTTCTCAGCCCTAATTGGACTGAGTAAAAAAATCGCAGCATGCTGTGATTGTCTGTGAGAGCCGTATCACTCGCACCACACAGACACAGGTCTGATAACACATCTCAGAGGATCCAGAATGCTAGGGAACAAGTGCAGTGATTGCAGAAAAGCTCATGTGACGCCCTGGCAAAACTAGGTTGTCACAAAGACTACACAAATCTTCCACGTGCAGGACTCCATCCTCCTTGTCCTACCAACACACCCCACACACAGGTACAACACCAGCCACAAAGCCTAGTCACCCCCCCAAGGACAATAGGGACACACCAGTGGGTGGGGCCAGGCAGATGGTGACGCCCACCTAGTGGTTCTGAGGTGTCAGGGGAGGGAACACGTCAGTTAGTGTTGTGGAGTGAAAGTGAGAGGAGTGAAGTGGTAGTCGGGAGTTGTAGCTCCCGGACTACCTGAGCTGACTAGGTGGCAGACGGCAGAGCAGGATCACAGGCGATGGAGATCCGGTCGCGGGAGACCTAAAGTGGACCGGTGCAGGCTTGTAGCCCGCCGGAGCCGGAAGCAGGAATCCGGTCCGTAGGCCGTGCACAGTCGGGGTGCCTGGACCCTAGGGCGAGGACAACTTCAAGCCCCTTGTCAATTATCCAGCAGGGGACAAGATTCCACGTCTTGTCCCACCAGAGAGAGCCCAGATAGAGCGAGACGGAAGCCCAACGCGGGGGATAGGGCGTCTGCAAGTGCCTGCAAAAACCCCAAGGGTCAGTTATCGTGGGCAACAGCTCCCACCGCAAAGACACCGGGAGTGGACTTACCCCGTTTTATGCGGACTAGTCAACACACAACACAAAACACTGAAGTGCAGGAGGAAGGGCCCCTGTCCTGTCAACCGGTGTGTGGGACCTGAGCACACCCCTCCGGAGGCTACCGGTATCCGGCACTTGGTTTACTACTTGGACTTTGTGTGGTTTATTCAACAACAGTTAATACACCGGTGTCATCCGGTCCAGCCTGCAGACGGCGCCCCAGCACTGCACTCGACCTACACCTGGGCCCTGGGACAACACCTCCCCTACCCGTGGAGGGGATACCATCTTGCTGCCCCGCTCCATCAGCCCCAGGCGTCCCATACAAAGGCAGCGGCGGTGCCACCAACAAAACACCGCAACCCACGGGTGGCGTCACCAACAACCTCTCTCCCCTGTAAATACCCCCTTTTTATTGTTGTGGGCGACGGGCTGCTGCGTGAGCCCCAAATCCGGCTACCACTTTAGCCACAGCCACAATCCTGGATCCAAGCGTCTCGAGAAGCACCCCACTGGCCGTGGCCCACGCCCCCGCCAGCGACACTTACATGGGTCTAACAGAGGGTCCAGAATGCTGGGGAGGGTGTGCAGTGATTGCAGAAATCTCCCAGCGCTCACACAGTTCTGACAAGGTACGGAGGATTCAGAATGCTGAGGAGCTTCTGCAGTGATTGCAGAAAATCTCCCCACGTTCAAACAGCTCCGACAATGCACAAAGGGTCCAAAATACTGGGGAGCGTATGCAGTGATTGCAGAAAAGCTCCCCGCGCTCACACAGGTCTGATAACACATGGAGGATCCAGAATGCTGGGGAACGTGTGCAGTGATTGTAGGCATATTCTACTCTCACACAGCTCTGACATTGTGCGGAAGGTCCAGAATGCTGGGGACTATGTGCAGGGTTTGCAGAAAAGTTCCCTGTGCTCACACTCGTTTGACAACACGCGGAGGATCTAGAATGCAGGAGAGCATGTGCAGGGATTGCAAAAGAGCTCCCCAAATTCACACAGGTCTGACACCGCACGGAGGGTCCAGAATGCTGGGGAATGTGTGCAGTGATTGCAGAAAAGCTCCCCATACTCACACAGGTCTGAAAACACGTGGAGGATCCAGAATGCTGGGGAGTATGTGCAGTGATTGCAGAAAAGTTCCCCACACTCACATGGCTTTGACAAAGTGTGGAGGATTCAGAATGCTGTGGAGCGTGTACAGTGATTGCAGAAAAGTTCCCCGCGCTCACATAGGTCTGACAGTACGTGGAGGGTCCAGAATGCTGGAGAGCGTGTGCAGTGATTGCAGAAAAGCTCTCCACGCTAACACAGCTCTGATACAGCACACAGGATCCAGAATGCTGGGGAGAATGCAGTGATTGCAGAAAAGCTCATTGCGTTCACACAGGTCTGACAACATGCAGAGGGTTCGGAATGCTGGAATGCTGGTGAGCGTGTGCAGTGATTGCAGAAAATCTCCCCACGCTCACACAGGTCTGACAACACATGGAGGATCCAGATTGCTAGGGAACAAGTGCAGTGATTGCAGAAAAGCTCACATGGATGTAATAGCGCGCAGAGGGTCCAGAATGCTGGGGAGCATGTGCAGTGATTGCAGAAATCTCTCAGCGCTCACACAGCTCTGATAAAGTACGGAGGATTCAGAATGCTGGGGAGCATGTGCAGTGATTGTAGAAAAGCTCGTCACATTCAAACAGCTCTGACAATGCCCCATGGGTCCAAAATACTGGGGAGGGTGTGCAGTGATTGCAGAAAAGCTGCCCGCACTCACACAGGTCTGATAACACATGGAGGATCCAGAATGCTGGGGAGCATATGCAGTGATTGTAGAAAAGCTCCCCACGTTCAAACAGCTCTGACAATGCCCAAAGGGTCCAGAATGCTGGAGAACGTATGCAGTGATTGCAGAAAAGCTCCCCACATTCACACAGCTCTGACAAAGCACAGATGATTCAGAATGCTGGGGAGCGTGTGCAATGATTGCAGAAAAGCTCCCCGTGCTCACAAAGGTCTGACAATGCGCGGAGAGTCTAGAATGCAGGGGACTGTGTGCAGTGATTGCAGAAAAGCTCCCCGTACTCACATACGCCGACCTGATCACACAGTCACAGGGTTCAATTGCACTAATGTCTGAAAGACACAAGTACAATTGATCTCAGGGAGCCATGCGCTGCACTTTCAGAGACCGGCTGTCAGCTTGACAGCTGGACTCAGAGAATAGCCGGCTCCCACTACGAAGGTCGAAAAGACACAGCTGCCAAAAAAAATCTCAGAGCGCGGCATCAGGTGACCCGACAGCGCCCCCTTGGAACTGCGACCGGGGCACATACCCTGCCAGCTCCCCTAGATATGCCTGTGCTTATGAATTGCTGCTGGGAGCTCAGGTTAGACCAGGGTATGGACAGGTTTTAGGGAAATGCTGGCGACCCAGACCTCGCTACCATTGAGCATACCTCTGGGATAAGGGACAGCGCAGGGTCCGCAGTCTGAGGTCCAGTCTAGGTGCCCCTGCTTCATTTACCAAGCACTCCCATGACAGCGGGAGAGTAAACTACCTGTTAAGCGTCCACCAGATGCAAAAATCCAGGGCCGGATTATAGGCGGGGCAGGCGGGGCTGGAGCCCAGGGGCCCCCACCAAAAGAGCTTCTAAGGGGGCCCCCACCATACTTGGCACTAGGCACCTGTCAGCATTTTTTTTCACACCCTCTCCCCTTCCGTAAAGACAGTCTAATAAATCAGCGGTGTTTTCGGGGGGGGGGCACCGCTATTTATTTGCATCTGCGTCTTTAAGACGCAAAAACAAACTGCGGGCACAGGACGCTGATTGACCTCGGAAGTACCAGCAGCCGCTTGAACTTCCGGGGTCAGAGGTGTGCTAATGCTCCCTGCTATGTGCTGCGGCCGTACCTAGAAGCAGGGGCACGGTGTGGTGGGCCGCTGTCTGCTGTCCCCGCTGCGCTCCTTACATGCCAGGCACACTAGCAGGAGCAGGAGGCAGCGCGCTGTGCCGGCTCTGCAATGTGCCGGCTCTGCTGTGTGCCGGCTCTGCTGTGTGCCGGCTCTGCTGTGTGCCGGCTCTGCTGTGTGCCGGCATGTACACTGCAGAGGAGCGCAGCAGAGCCAATGACCGCAGCTTCCTGTTTCCGTTCCTATTCAAATGTATTTGCGTCTTTCAGACGTAAATACATTTGAACAGCGCACCGGGACTGGGCCCCGCCCCCGACGTGCAGCAACGTGATGAGATCAGCACCTTGCTGACGTCATCACAGTGCTGCGGCGCCACACTGGGGACATGAGGAAGCGAGCGCTCCATGAAGGAGCTGAAGAGACAGGTGTAATTAATGGGGATAAGTGAGGAGGGGCAGAGGACACATAACGGGGAACATTTGTGAAGGAACACAGCTCTGTGACAGGCAGAGGAGGAGTACTGTATTCCGAGGGAGGGGGGGAGGAAGGAGTGTGTAGGGATGGAGCAGTGTAATTTGTGTGTGTAGGGGGTGATGAGGGCTGTATTGTGTGTGGGGGGAGGGGTAATGGAGGGTGCATTGTATTGTGTGTGGAGGGAGGGGTAATGGAGGGTGCACTGTATTGTGTGTGGGGGGGAGGGGTAATGGAGGGTGTATTGTGTGTGGGGGGAGAGGTCATGAGGGGTGCATTGTGTTTGTGGAGAGGTAATGAGGGGTGCATTGTATTGTGTGTGTGTGTGGGGAGAGGGGTAATGGGGGGTGCATTGTATTGTGTGTGGGGAGAGGGGTGCATTGTATTGTGTGTGGGGAGAGGGGTAATGGGGGGTGCATTGTATTGTGTGTGGGGAGAGGGGTAATGGGGGTGCATTGTATTGTGTGTGGGGAGAGGGGTAATGGGGGGTGCATTGTATTGTGTGTGGGGAGAGGGGTAATGGGGGTTGCATTGTATTGTGTGTGTGTGGGGAGAGGGGTAATGGGGGTTGCATTGTATTGTGTGTGGGGAGAGGGGTAATGGGGGGTGCATTGTATTGTGTGTGGGGAGAGGGGTAATGGGGGGTGCATTGTATTGTGTGTGGGGAGAGGGGTAATGGGGGTTGCATTGTATTGTGTATGGGGAGAGGGGTAATGGGGGGTGCATTGTATTGTGTGTGTGTGTAGGGGTAATGGGGGGTGCATTGTATTGTGTGTGTGTGTGTGTGTGTAGGGGTAATGGGGGGGTGCATTGTATTGTGTGTGTGTGTGTGTGTGTGTAGGGGTAATGGGGGGTGTATTGTGTGTGTGTGTGTGTGTGTGTGTGTAGGGGTAATGGGGGGTGCATTGTATTGTGTGTGCGTGTGTGTAGGGGTAATGGGGGGTGCATTGTATTGTGTGTGTGTGTGTGTGTGTGTGTGTAGGGGTAATGGGGGGTGCATTGTATTGTGTGTGTGTGTGTGGGGGGGGGTAATGGGGGGTGCATTGTATTATGTGTGTGTGTGTAGTGGTAATGGGGGGTGTATTGTGTGTGTGTGTGTGTAGGGGTAATGGGGGTTGTATTGTGTGTGTGTAGGGGTAATGGGGGGTGTATTGTGTGTGTGTGTGTAGGGGTAATGGGGGGTGTATTGTGTGTGTGTGTGTAGGGGTAATGGGGGTTGTATTGTGTGTGTGTGTAGGGGTAATGGGGGGTGCATTGTATTGTGTGTGCGTGTGTGTGTAGGGGTAATGGGGGGTGCATTGTATTGTGTGTGTGTGTAGGGGTAATGGGGGGTGCATTGTATTGTGTGTGTGTGTGTGTGTGTAGGGGGTGATGGGGGGTGCATTGTAGTGTGTGTGTGTGTGTGTGTGTGTGTGTGTCAGAGATGTGTGTGTAAGAAGCAGTACTGTGTGTGTATATATGAATTAGAGCAGTCTGTGCGCCCCCCCCCAGAACTATATGGGTTCCCCAGAGCGCTATGTCACCCATCGCAGTGATGAGTACACCACCAGAGCTGTTTGCCACTCCAGTAACGTCTATGCCCCCTGCCCCTCCTGTAATGTATATATCGTAGCCCCCAGCCCCTCCTGTGATGTATATACAGCAGTGCTGTCAGTGTGCAGTCATGTGTGTTAGTGACAGCCATCGTGAAACAGCCACATGTCCTGAAGGAGCTGGACGGAAACAAGCGGGAGAGGTAAGTGAGGCTGCTGGCGACTTTCCCATATTAATACCTGTAAGGGCTCATGCGCACGTAACTGCTGAATATTCTGCAGCGATTTGACAGCACATGTGCGCGTCAAATTGCTGCAGAAACTCTGCATAATGGATGCAGTTTTTCTGTACAAAAAAAGCCGATTTCATGCGCTCTGGCTGCTGCCCCCACCATAGACAGAGTGGGAGCTGCATCCATAGCGCACGGAATAATTGACATGCTCATTTTATGAACGCACGGATTTGGGTCAACATTTTAGCACCCAAATCGCTGCGTTCATAAAAGCAATGGGTGCACGTATCATGCACAATCTACATAGATTGTATAGGGGACGCAGGACGCATGCATTTACACTGCAGTGCTATACGCAGCGTAAATGCATGTAATTACGCAACGTGCGCACGAGCCCTAATGCGTCTGTGTCTGCATGTATGTCAGTGTATATGACTGTGCATATATTTGTCTGTTTATATGTATTTTTCTGAATTTGTCTTCAAATATGTATATACGCATGCCTGTATGTGTGTGTGCGTGTCTGTGTGTGGATGGGGCCCACTGAGACTCTTTCACCCGGAGGCCACAAAACCCTGGAGCTGGCCCTGGCTGCCTTAACATTGGGATCAATAAAAAATATGTGACAAAAGCGGGCTTTACACGCTACAATATATCTAACGATGTCTCGGCGGGGTCACGTCGTAAGTGACGCACATCCGGCATCGTTAGTGATATTGTAGTGTGTGACAGCTATGTGCGACCCTGATTGTGCGTTAAAACGTTGATTGCATACACGTCGTTCATTTTCTAAAAATTGAACGTCTCTTTGTTCATCGTTCTTGAGGCAGCACACATCGCTCCATGTGACACCCCGGGAACGATGAACTGCAGCTTACCTGCGTCCCGCCGGCAATGCGGAAGGAAGGAGGTGGGCGGGATGTTTACGTCCCGCTCATCTCCGCCCCTCCGCTTCTATTGGCCGGCCGCTGTGTGACGTCCCTTTCACTTCAGGAAGTGGATGTTCGCCGCCCACAGCGAGGTCATTTGGAAGGTAAGTACGTGTGACGGGGGTTAATCGTTTGTGCGACACGGGCAACAAATTGCCTGTTCCGCACATACGATGGGGGCGTGTGCGATCGCATATGAGATCGAAATGTGTAAAGCAGCCTTAACTCTACTTTCTGTGTGTAAGTGGACAGCTGTGATTTATCCTGGACTGTATCTGTATTGTAGTACTGTAAATCTGAATGTGGCAGAACAGGATAAGATAAATGTTCATTGGATTTATATCTAAATGCTACGGTTCGTGCTCTACTGTTATGGCTAAAAATGTTAACGTTATGGGGCCCCCACCAGATTTTCTGCCCAGGGGCCCCCACCAACCTTAATCTGGCCCTGCATACATCACCCACTCTGATGCGTGTTTCGGCGTAATTTCGTCAGGGGGTGTGCGTGAATACAGCTGGGGAAAGAATTACACAGACTTATTGAATAACATTGGTCCAAGTGCAATTCGATTTTTTTTATTGCACTTATTGTATTAATATGCACTCATCGTATTTATATGCATATGTGAGTGAAACCTAAAGCTGAAGAATGGGAGACCCAACGATTGATGAAGTCTACAGTGATACATGAACACTAGACAAATGCTCTATTCACCATTTATGTCTGTTCTTTCCATATGTGGAATACAGAAACGTATGACAGTGGGGAAAATGTAAAATTCTCAAATCTCAATTCTCAAATCGGTAGAGGACATTGTAATGAGTGCTGCCGCCATATAGATGTGGCCACAATGATTGGCTCTTGCAGTTAAAATTTCAATGCATAAATGGTGCTGTGGTTCTTGTCCATCCTCTGCTCACGAGCTGCGTCAGCATTACTGGCCACTTCACCGATGCCAACATGTACAATGTAACTATAAATTTATTGTCTGCAGTGGTCACACCATTGTTTCACCAATGTGAGAAGAAGCTGTCGGGGGATCCTGGGATAATAATATTGAAGCATTTAGAGGGGATATGAGATTAATTAGCCACTTTAAACCTGGTACTACATTTAGAACCAATAAGATAATTGCAAATAAACTAAACTTTATTCTCAGTAAATGAGGCTTAAGACGAAATTTTAATGTAAGTTTTGATCACATGTTACAATATTATTCGACACAAAAAACCCCCAATGATGTTAGAAGATGTGAGAATACTCTGCAGCTCACAGTATTAATGGAGGAGGACCCTGCATTTGTCTGTGATCCTCAGTACTATCTGTGGAAGTATTGAGGGGGACACGTTACTTAAAATCCACTATGCCCCCACACACAGCATAGTATCATGGTCACACAACTCAGAACTGTTAGTAGCTTATGTAGAGCATTCTTTAGACCTTGGTCTCCTCTAGTAAAGCTGATGCTCATATTCTCTACTACATCACATAATGCGCCCAGTCATCACAATTTCTATTACTTTAGAAAAGGGCATACTGACAAGTGTTGTCCTCCCAAAATCAAAATTGAAACAATAACATAAAACAGTTCTAGAGATTGAGGTTTTCTGTTAGAAGGTTCCCTTGAAAATAAACATATCACAAATTATTCCTATTATAATTAGTGGAGAAGCTTGGTGTTCAGTTTCCCTGCAATCCCATCACAGGGAACATTAGGCATAATATAGTGTCCATTAAAATCAATGGGTTGTCTGTGTAATACTGGACAAGACAGGTTTTCCAGAACGAGAAACTCTCTTTACAACTATCTCCATGATGGCCAAGTGTGAGGATGCTGATCAGAAGACCCCCCCCCCCCATAAAAGGGAACCTGTCACCTCTGAAATGGCTATGTACCTGTAGATATAGTGGTAAACAGCAGGTAAATAGCATTTAAATTAGACTGTTGTACTGGGAGCACAGCTAAAGGTAGAAAACAAAGTTATATTCTCCCTGCAGCTGCTCGTTTCCAATCATCAGGACAGTGTACGGAGCTGTTACAGTCACTGCACTACTCATTTCACAGTGAGTACACTGTGATTACTCCCTGGCAAAGTTAGCACTGCTGTGTATGTGTGCTGCGTATGTGTGCTGCGTATGTGTGCTGCGTATGTGTGCTGCGTATGTGTGCAGTGTATGTGTGCAGTGTATGTGTCAGTCAATGTTCTAGGGGAGTGATTATAGAGCACTCACTGTGCAGTGAGCAGTGACTGTAAGGCTATGTGCACACTGAATATTAGGTGCAGAAATTTTCTCCAACAAGTCTGCATCTATTGAGAGAAAAATGCACCAAAAACAAGGTGCAAGCATTTTTGATGCGTTTTTTACCATGTTTTTTTCATAATGAAATCAATGAGTGGAACGGCTGAAAAATGCATTTTTTGTGTGGGTTATTTTTTCATTACGGTAATTTCTTTAGCTTTAGCCTTTTTGTTTTAGTCAGAACTTGACAATTAGTGGAATAAAATATGGCCCATTGCCATGATGATATCACTCTTCCAGGACTGAGGTTACTACCTTGTGCCTGTCCAAGTTTAATAATTTCACCATCCATGAACCCTTCATACAGGAATATTTGGCAGTTTAGGTGAGAGATCAAGCCTGTAATCATATGCTCTCATGGTAAATTTTAATTGTTGGGCGTCATGTGCTTCTGAAATAGAATGGCCAGCTTGAAGATTTTTCTTTTTTTCTGGCTAACTTTAAAAAAAAATCCTGGACTGAAAACATTTTTAAGCAAAAATTGGAAAAACATAAAGATTGATAATGTAGATATTAAAGAGACTATCACCAGGTTTTTGTCGACCCATCTGAGAGCATCGTAAAGTAGTGACAGAGACCCTAATTCCAGCGATGTATCACTTACATGGGAGTACCAAGCAAAGGGTGAAAGGGAAGGGAAACCCTGCATTTAGGGAAAGAGGAGATGGTGACCCCCTGACCATATCTACCGCTAGACCCTGGAGTCCCTCACCATCCTAAATAGGTTCTGCACCTATGCACCGAGCAGGATAACTGACCTTAGGAGGACTCTATAGCTTGGCCCTAGATATTGAACAAGTGGGATGAGCTCTTCATCAACCCCATTAAACACTAAGGCGGGCTTTGCACACTACAACATCGCAGGCCGATGCTGCGATGCCGAGTGCGATAGTGCCCGCCCCCGTCGCAGCAGCGATATGTGGTGATAGCTGGCGTAGCGAAAGTTATCGCTACGCCAGCTTCACACACACACTCACCTGCCGTGCGACGTCCCTGTGGCCGGCGACCCGCCTCCTTGTTAAGGGGGCGGGTCGTGCGGCGTCACTGCGACGTCACACGGCAGGCGGCCAATCGGAGCGGAGGGGCGGAGATGAGCAGGATGTAAACATCCTGCCCACCTCCTTCCTTCCACATATCCTACGGAAGCCGCAGTGACGCCGGTAGGAGATGTTCCTCGCTCCTGCGGCTTCACACACAGCGATGTGTGCTGCCGCAGGAGCGAGGAACAACATCGGACCATCGCGTCGGCGTAATTATGAATTACGCCGACGCTGTACCGATGATACGATTACGACGCTTTTGCGCTCGTTAATCGTATCATCCAGGCTTTACACACTGCGATGTCGCATGCGATGCCGGATGTGCGTCACTTTCAATTTGACCCCACCGACATCGCACCTGCAATGTCGCAGTGTGCATAGCCCGCCTTAGGCTAAGACCCCACTTTGCTTTTTACCTGCTTTTTCAACTGCAGCGTTTAATGCCAAAATGGATGTGTTCTGCTTTTCAAGCTTAGTCTATAGGAATTTGTGTTTCTAGACCGCACTATGCAGTTCAAACTGCAGCCTTTTTGTGGCAGAAATTTGGGCAAAAACTCTGCTTTGCAGTGCAAAACCCAAATGGCAAAAACAATTGACATGTCCATTGTTTTTGCCATTTGTGTTTAGAATTGTATCCTGGTGCTGGTTATAGTTTTGCTCTGCAGCCTGTGAATTGCTCTGGTGAAAATTCCTGTTTGATCGGACTCCTTGTTACAGTGCCCTGACCTGTACCCTTTCCCGCTCGTCCATCTGTCCCAGCCCCTGACTTCCCGCTCCTGTTTGTGTTTCCCTCTGCATACCTGATCTCCTGGCTTTTGACTCGGTTCTGTTTTCTAACTTGGTTTTGATCTTCCCTTTGCACTGACTCGACTTTCCTGACTTTAGACTCTGACTGTTTGAATACTCTATTGTCCCCTGGTGGTTTGCCGGGTAACTGCCTGCTTACGTTACTCTGCTGTACTTCAGCTGCCCTTCTCTTACTGTGTTACTTTGTCTCTCCTTTACTACTCTGCTGCCACCTAGTGGGGAATACGCTGTACTACATCCTACCAACCATTTGTACAGCGTGATAGTTACCTAGTACACTGAATACTAAGGCTATGTGCGCACTAGAGCTTTTTACCCGCGGATTTACCCGCGGATTTGCCGCGGAAATTTCTTGAGAAATGTCTGCAATCTTTGTGCAGACATTTCCCAGCAATTTCTATGGAAAAAAAAAAAAGCTGTGCGCACTTGTGCGGATTTTTCTCAAGAAATTTCCGCATGAAGAATTTCTCGAGAAACTTTCTTGAGAAAATGAACATGTCCATTATTTCCGCAGGTACCCTGCGGATTTCTGCAGTACAGTCTGCAAAAATCCGCAGGGAACCACCCGCGGGAAAATTGCGGCAATTCCGCGGCAATTCCGCGGCTAATCCGCGGCAAATCCGCGTCAAATCCGCATGCGGATTTGGTGCGGATTTTTTCCGGAGGTCCGGAAATCTTTCACTCCCAGAAGTTTCTCGAGAAATTTTCTTGAGAAACTTCACATCTCTAGTGCGCACATAGCCTAACAGCAGGAATAATAGAAAGTCATGGACCATTTTGCGTAGTGAAACGTTGTGACCTTCTAATGCTGGACAACACAGGACTGTGTCACCCGTGACACACCTGTGACAGTAATTTCATGAAACACTTTACTGTTTTTTACAGCTTTCTGCCTATGCACAGTATAAAAAGAAATCTGTCAATCATTGGTGTGGGCAGGATATATAGAGCTCATAAGTGAGAAGAGTAGCAGAGTTAGGCTAGTTTCACACTTGCGTTGAACGGCATCCATTGCATTGCGTTGTGTGACGGATGCAACGGATGTGTTGCATATAGTGGCACAACGGATGCAACGGATCGTACAAAATAACGCAATCTGCTTTTTTTTTTCTTTACAGTTTTACTGATGGCAGACTATTGTGAACGATCAGCTGATCACCCGGCCACCGGGTGATCAGCTGATCGCTCAAAGCAGCCGGCTGCCGGGTGATCAGCTGATCGCTCACAGCAGCCGGCTGCCGGGTGATCAGCTGATCGCTCACAGCAGCCGGCCGCTGGGTGATCAGCTGATCGCTCACAGCAGCCGGCTGCCGGGTGATAAGCTGATCGCTCACAGCAGCCGGCCGCCGGTGATGAGCTGATCGTTCGGCCGCCAAGAATGTGTGCGGAGGGCAGGGGGCAGAGTGCGGGGTGGGTGGAGCCGAGCGGGGCCATGGTGCTGAGGCTGTCAGTGCCGCGGGGACTGCATCGCTGGGGACAGGTGTGTGTGTGTGTGTGTGCGCGCGCATGTGTACATGTGGAGTTGAGTGCGAGAGTGGGCAGAGCTGAGCGGGGAAGTGTCGGGCTCCCTGCACACGTAGCCAGGGTAAATATCGGGTAACTAAGCAAAGCACTTTGCTTGGTTACCCGATATTTACCTTTGTTACCAGCATACACCGCTTAGCGCTGGCTCCTTGCACACGTAGCCAGGGTAAATAGCGGGTTACTAAGCAAGACCCTTTGCTTAGTAACCCGATGTGTACCCTGGTTTTGTGTGCAGGGAGCCATAGAGAGCATGCGCAGCGAATTCTTAAGGATTTCGCTGCTCAAAAAACGTTACATGCTGCATTCCTTCCGCGTGGCGGAAGCAACGCAGCGTCGGCTAGCAGAAGCAACACAGGTCCATTAGTTGCAATCCGTCGTCCATACAAGTGTATGGGAAGCAGCGGAATCCGTTAACGGATTCCGCTGTTTTCCAAAACAGCGGATTGCGACTGAAGGAAAACAACGCAAGTGTGAAACTAGCCTTACAGGAGATAAAAGTGATTTATCAAAACTATAGCAAGAAGCCCTGTAAGTGACCCAACTCTGGCACAACAGTCTTTGTCAATTTTTATTGCAGCTCATACATAGAGAAGTATAAGCTTGGTGACCAATTCCAATTAAGTCTTATATGTAATAATAATAATTAAAGAAACCAATTACACACTTATCCCAAGCCTAGAAAAGCAACATCAATGGGAATACTTTTACAAACATAATGCTCTAATTTATTTTTACATCTTAGCTCACACCTCACCAGTTAAAAACTAGTAAAATGTGTGTGGTTGAAATGGTTTTCCCATAAGCACAACTTATCCACGTTAGATATGGAATTTGGGGGTGCGGATTCCACCGTCAGTTGCTCATTCGTGGCCACTATTTCATTCACAGGCCATGGGACTGACGAAGGTAACCAAATACAACAACCCGAAATATAGAAAACTTTCATCACAAGGACTGGTGTAAATGAAGTGTTCTCCAAATTAGTGGAACATTTTCATACACTTTTCTCAATTTCCAGCATTTGTCCTGACTAGCAAACCTCTGCATTTTACACTATTGGGCTATGTGCGCACGTGTGCGCTCTGCACCGCACCTAAAAGGTGCGCTTCAGAGCGCAGCCGAAAAGCTCCGTTCTGATTCGCATGGTGCCGGCAGAGAACGTGCGCTCTGCATGCTGCCTCTCCCTATAGACAGCATGCAAACCGCACAGAAGAAGTGACATGTCACTTCTTAGAACGCAGCGATTCGGGCAGCAGCCGAATCGCTGCGTTCTAATATGCCACATGCGCACGGCTCCTGCACAATCTCCATAGACTGTACAGGGGACGCAGGACGCATGCAGTTACGCTGCGGTGCAGAACGCAGCGTAACTGCATGCAATACGCACATACCCTTAATGAATTACACCCAATATGGGAATGAATAGAGGTGGGTTCCCAATACTGAGGCCACTATGCGGCAACAGGGCTGTGCTGTTCTGCTCCGCAACTGATCACATCCGATCACCACTCCAGACACCTGATCGGCAAGTGGCCAAGATGGTATAGGACAACTTCCGCAAGGTCCACTGTGCGGTGTAGGGAACCGCTGCTATGGTTGATAAACAGTGAGCGGGTTGCTGCTGGCGATCGTCTGTTACGTCACAGACGATCCGCGTACACCGGCCCGCCCTAACCAGTGAGGGTTGTATGGCACGGGGCTCACGGCTCGGTGTACCTGTTGCACGAGGAAGCACAGTGGTGCCTGCGCACGTGTGTCAGAGTAAAGTCACGGCATTATGGCACGAGGGTAGCACAGCGGTGCCCACGCACGTGTGCTTCAAGAACAAGGTGAGTCCGAAGGAGTCTCGAGGAGCTCACCCAGGGCAGGGACACGGCCTGCAAACAAGATACTGCCGGAGCAGCAAGGGCAGGAACACGGCCTGCAAACTAGGCACTGCCAGGGCAGTAAGACGCCTGCAAACAAGACACTGCCGGGGCAGCAAGGGCAAAGCCCACAAGTATACAAAATGACTGCACAGCGGCGTAGCGGCACGCTGCCAATCATCCAACAATCTATTGGTCACGCACCACCATATTGGCAGGAGGAGCTTTTAAGGAGGCAAAGCTCCACCCAAGGGCGGGCGCGAGACGGAGATGACGAACTTGACCCAATCAGGATCCACGACGTCCCAGCCCGGCCAGTCATGGTTCACCACATCACCAGCCTCGTCATCAAGGCGTGTGACGTCAGTGGGCGAATCAAGACATGCCACGTAGTGCACATGTTCATCTTCCCGCCTCTCGGTTTCACAATGTGCAGAGATAAGGGAAGTGTTGCTGCTTCCCTGAGCAGTTAACCTCTGCATATTGCATAGTCTCTCGGACCTTTGGTGCTGCTGAGCAGAAGGACCCGTGGCAGGCAAGGAATGAAAGACCACCTCATTCCTTGCAATAGGAGAACCACGAGGTGCCACACTCCTGCTGCCTCTCTGAGCAGGCATCTCCTGCATGTTGAGTAGTCTGCCAGACCTTCGGCGCTGCTGAGCAGGAGGGCTTGTGGCAGGCAAGGAATGGGAGACCACATCATTCCTTGTAACAGGAGAGCCACAAGGTGTAACAGAGGAGTACCTCCTGTAACCATGAAGGAAGGTTTTGGAGGGAATTGGCATTATTTGGCAGCGGGGGGCAGAGAAGAAAAAGAAAAACTGAATCAGTGAAACAGCAGCAACTGGATCAGATACTCAGCTTTAATTAAAAAATCCAGTGAATGTTCTTCTTTACCGCAGCACAAGACAATGAACATACCCAGTTAGATGTCAAGTTACCATTTTCTCCATCAAGGTATTTGGTAGATGCGTCATGTTAGGAAATTGTACGTCTATAGTGACCGAAGAAATGTGGAAACAGTGACCTTTTGTCTTACTATTGACAGGTAAATATATGGATATTTTTTCTTACTATATAGAATACTATATTTAAAGAAGTATTCCAGGACTTCGATATTTCTTTTTTTGATGACCTGATAGCTCTGTACATTTTGCAGTGTCTGTGCCTGATATTTCAGCTCAGTTCAGCTCATTGTACTTGGCACAGCTTCTATACAAAGCTTTGCCTCTGGCATTGGACCTTCATGGATAATGACATAACCTCTACCATCGTTCCTCAACTCCAGCCCTCATGGACCCCAACAGATCATGTTTTCAGGATTTCCTTAGCATTGAATAGGTGATGGAATTATTATCAAGGCATCAGAAATTTCCATAGGTTCTCTGACCTAAGGAAATCCTGAAACATGATCTATCGTTGGCCATGAGGACTGGACGTGTGTAACAATGGCCTATGCTAAGCATAAGTCATCTGTATTTAAAAATTCCCGTTATATTTTGGTCTTTAGGACTGTATGGAAACAGCACAGGATACATATGTTACTTTTTAATCTTTTGTTTAATAAGTTTTCAATGGATAGCAAAATAAATATTACTCAAATACATAAGCAATAGGAACTATAAGTGTGTTTAATGGATAAATATTGTGTCAGGAACAGAAGGGATGAGATACAGTAACCTGAGCCGCTGATGGAGGCCTAAAGAGTTATTCCAACACTGCACCCTGGAATAGATGAATGGAAGATGCCGGAAATGCCCAACTGGAAGCCATATCCTGAGAAGCCAGAAAAACACAACAGCATATAAAACTTATGTAGTTTCAGTAACATCTGTCAATTATATTAGGAAAAATCTTAAATAAATAGGAAAAGCAGAACAAATTCAATAAAATGATTGAAAATGATCAAAACACTTTGAAACTTGACGCACTCTATAATGTTTGTAAAATTCCTTTATGTCGCTATTTTAGGTATAAACTGGATTATATAAGACCTGATAGTTGTACCAGTATATGATATATTTCTCAGTTCGTCACTGCCGACTTCTTGTTGCTGTTATCAGTGAACATTAATCGTGAATTGTGTTCAATGAAAGTGAAAAAAGAAAGATTAAACCAAATGAAAATTATAACAAGGAAGATTTACAAAGAAAATTGGTCATGAGCAGATAGCCCATGATTAACATAACCCATATAGAAATAATAATAAATATTTATTTCTATATTACATACAGGGATGGAAACTTTCATTTTATTGAGATTTGATGAGTAACACTCATAGGATGCTCAGTACTAACAGACACAAATGGCCACTTGGTACAGATCTGCTGCTATAAGTGTTAGTGGCACCTTGTATTCTGCAGAACACCTGATATTTTATATACCTGTGTATTAAATGTCATCTAAAGCAAATTCATCTGATAAATATGATTGGTCAACTGCCGATCACATGACTGGTGGATTGCTGTGTGGCCAGGGCAGTTGGAATGTTTACATTGGAACGTCGGTGAGAGACAATTGGTTGTGACCAGCGACGGTGAAGGAGATATCTGCTGAGCACAGCGATAAAATGGATGCGAAAGAAGAGAAATTTAGGAGAGAAGGAGGGAAAAGCCGAAGATCTACCTATGACACATCTGATGATGAGAGGAAGCAGGGCCGGCGTCAGCACCCGGCATACCCGGGCAAATGCTGGGGCCCTGGAGAGCTGGGGGTGCCTACTCGGCCTCGTCACTTCTAGCTGCCCCCGGGCCCTGCCCACTCTCCTTCAGTTCTGCTGCCCCCGACATCACCGCAAACCTCCCACATTACCGTACACATCCCGACATCACCGCACACATCCCGACATTACCGCACACATCCCAACATCACCGCACACATCCCGACATTGCCGCACACCCCCCGACATCACCGCACACCTCCTGACATCACCGCACACCTCCCGACATCACCGCACACATCCCGACATCACCGCACATATCCCGACATCACCGCACACATCCCGACATTACCGCCCACATCTTCACCGGACACATCCCGACATTACCGCCCACATCTTCACCGCACACATCCCGACATCACCGTACACATCCCGACTTCACCGCACACATCCCGAAATCACCGCACACATCCCGACATTACCACCCACATCTTCACCGCACACATCCTGACATTACCGCCCACATCTTCACCGCACACATCCTGACATTACCGCCCACATCATCACCGCACACATCCCGACATTACCACCCACATCTTCACCGCACACATCCCGACATTACCGCCCACATCTTCACCGCACACATCCCGACATTACCGCCCACATCATCACCGCACACACCTCGACATTATCGCCCACATCTTCACCGCACACATCCCAACATTACCGCCCACATCATCACCACACACATCCTGACATTACCGCCGACATCCCCGCACACATCCTGACATCCCCGCACACATCCCGACATCACCGCACACATCCCGACACTACAGCCCTCATCATCACCGCACACACACCGGCACTACCGCACCCATCATCACCACACACACACAGGCATTACCTCAGTGACGTCCCCGCTGACAGTGCGATTCACTTCAGTTGCTGCCTGGAGCTCACAGGTGTGGCAGTGTTCTACGGCCGCTCCTATCAGCTTCATGTAGCAGAGCTGGATGTGGGACCTCGTGTGGATTACGCCGGACCTGGAGGGGTATTTGGGGATTTTAATAAAGTGGTGAAAGAGGGTGTTTTTGTCTTTTATTCCAAATAAAGGATTTTTTCGGGTGTATGTGTTTATTTACTTTGACTTACAGGTTAATCATGGAAGGTATCTCGGGGAGATGCCTGCCATGATTAACCTAGGACTTAGTGGCAGCTATGGGCTGCTGCCATTAACTCCTTATTACCTCGATTGCCACTGCACCAGGGCAATTCGGGATGAGCCAGGTTGAGTCCCGGGACTGTCGCATCTAATGTATGCGGCAATTCCGGGCGGCTGCTGGCTGATATTTTTAGGCTGGGGGGGGCTCCCCATAACGTGGGGCTCCCCATCCTGAGAATACCAGCCTTCAGCCGTGTGGCTTTACCTTGGCTGGTATCAAAATTGGGGGGGACCGCACGCCGTTCTTTTTATTTATTTATTTATTGTACTGCACGATATAGACCCGCCCACCGGCCGCTGTGATTGGTTGCAGTGAGACAGCTGTAGCTCAGCATGGGGGCGGGTCTGACTGCAACCAATCATAGGCGCCGGTGGGCACGGGAAGCAGTGAATACGAGATTGAATAATGGGCAGCCGGCTTTTTCAAAAGAGGAAAAGCTGCTGGAGCAGTGTGAGTGTGTCTGTATGTATGCAGCAGAGCAGTGTGTGTCTGTATGTATGCAGCAGAGCCTTGTGTGTGTCTGTATGTATGCAGCAGAGCTGTGTGTATGTCTATGTATGCAGCAGAGCAATATGTGTGTGTCTGTATGTATGTATGCAGCAGCAGTATGTGTGTCTGTCCGTATGTATGCAGCAGAGCAGTGTGTGTGTCTCTGTATGTATGCAGGAGATCACTGTGTGTCTCTGTATGTATGCAGAAGAGCTGTGTGTGTCTGTCTGTAGGCATGTACAGTGCCTACAAGTAGTATTCAACCCCCTGCAGATTTAGCAGGTTTGATAAGATGCAAATAAGTTAGAGCCTGCAAACTTCAAACAAGAGCAGGATTTATTAACAGATGCATAAATCTTACAAACCAACAAGTTATGTTGCTCAGTTAAATTTTAATAAATTTTCAACATAAAAGCGTGGGTCAATTATTATTCAACCCCTAGGTGTAATATTTTGTGGAATAACCCTTGTTTGCAATTACAGCTAATAATCGTCTTTTATAAGACCTGATCAGGCCGGCACAGGTCTCTGGAGTTATCTTGGCCCACTCCTCCATGCAGATCTTCTCCAAGTTATCTAGGTTCTTTGGGTGTCTCATGTGCACTTTAATCTTGAGCTCCTTCCACAAGTTTTCAATTGGGTTAAGGTCAGGAGACTGACTAGGCCACTGCAACACCTTGATTTGTTCCCTCTTGAACCAGGCCTTGGTTTTCTTGGCTGTGTGCTTTGGGTCATTGTCTTGTTGGAAGATGAAATGACGACCCATCTTAAGATCCTTGATGGAGGAGCGGAGGTTCTTGGCCAAAATCTCCAGGTAGGCCGTGCTATCCATCTTCCCATGGATGCGGACCAGATGGCCAGGCCCCTTGGCTGGGAAACAGCCCCACAGCATGATGCTGCCACCACCATGCTTGACTGTAGGGATGGTATTCTTGGGGTCATATGCAGTGCCATCCAGTCTCCAAATGTCACGTGTGTGGTTGGCACCAAAGATCTCGATCTTGGTCTCATCAGACCAGAGAACCTTGAACCAGTCTGTCTCAGAGTCCTCCAAGTGATCATGAGCAAACTGTAGACGAGCCTTGACATGACGCTTTGAAAGTAAAGGTACCTTACGGGCTCGTCTGGAACGGAGACCATTGCAGTGGAGTACGTTACATATGGTATTGACTGAAACCAATGTTCCCACTGCCATGAGATCTTCCCGGAGCTCCTTCCTTGTTGTCCTTGGGTTAGCCTTGACTCTTCGGACAAGCCTGGCCTCGGCACGGGTGGAAACTTTCAAAGGCTGTCTAGGCCGTGGAAGGCTAACAGTAGTTCCATAAGCCTTCCACTTCCGGATGATGCTCCCAACAGTGGAGACAGGTAGGCCCAACTCCTTGGAAAGGGTTTTGTACCCCTTGCCAGCCGTGTGACCCTCCACGATCTTGTCTCTGATGGCCTTGGAATGCTCCTTTGTCTTTCCCATGTTGACCAAGTATGAGTGCTGTTCACAAGTTTTGGGAGGGTCTTAATTAGTCAGAAAAGGCTGGAAAAAGAGATAATTAATCCAAACATGTGAAGCTCATTGTTCTTTGTGCCTGAAATACTTCTTAACACTTTAGGGGAACCAAACAGAATTCTTGCGGTTTGAGGGGTTGAATAATAAATGACCCTCTGAATAAACTTTTCACAATTTAAAAAAAAAAAAAAAAAAAAAGAAATAACATTCTTTTTTGCTGCAGTGCATTTCACACTTCCAGGCTGATCTACAGTCCAAATGTCACAATGCCAAGTTAATTCAGAATGTGTAAACCTGCTAAATCTGCAGGGGGTTGAATACTACTTGTAGGCACTGTATGATGTGTATCTATGTATGTCAGTGTATATGACTATAGATTTGTCTGTTCATATGTATTTTGTGAGTTTGTCTTTAAATATGTATATTTACATATACATATTACGTATCTGTGTATGTGTGTGTGTCTGCGTGTTTATGGGGCCCACTGGGACTCTTCCGCCCGGGGCCCACAAAAACCTGGAGCCAGCCCTGAGAGGAAGTCTTCAGTCAAGAGGACCAAACAACCTAAGAGACGAAGACCTACCTATGATACATCTGATGATGAGAGGAAGTCTTCAGTCAAGAGGACCAAACAACCTGTCTAGATCCAGGAGGAAGAGATAGAGGCACATCGGAAGATGGGAGCCAAGAAGAGAGCAGTCATTTTCAGCTCATCCGGGGACAAACAGACGTCTTCAAAAGAGAGCCATGGAAGAAAACAGCGAAGGATTTCATCAGGGCAGAAAGCCATGGACATGAAGAAAGAATAGTACTGCAGTGAAGCCAAGAAGAGAAGACCAGACTTGGCAAAATCCATCAAGACACCTGCAGACGTCCAGAAGAAAGAAGACCTGCAGGACTACCAGCGAGGCACAGGTAGATCATTATACATAATTCCAATTGCAGCTGTGGAATTATGATTGCTGTACATATTTTATATCTAATGCTGCTTTGTAAAGACAGAGAAAATTCTTCTTTGCTTTCAATGTATAATGTAAAATGGCCAAATTAATAATGTAAATGACATATTCCTGTATCGTGGTGGCATGCTAAGATGATGATCAATGTAAATATTCAGCACAAAGGTGTATAACTCTATGTATATTGTATTTTGTGATCTCCAGCAGTTCCTTACACATTGAAAGAGGCGGTAAAGGACACTTCATTTACAGCATCAGTCCAACATGAGTTTGTTTTTTTTTCAGCAATGGAGTGACGCTTTAAATCTAAGGCCCCGGCCCCCTATCAGATACTCATGTGACGCCCTGGCCTATCAGGTCATCACAGGTTATTGTGCAATCTGTCCTTCTGTACAATATCCACCTCCTCCTTGGTTACAGGTCCCTAACCAATGGTGTTGCCAAAACCAGCTAATCAAAATCCTAGGAACACTCTCCACCACACCCACTAGAGACACCAGTGGACAGCCTGAGTGGAATAGGGTCGCCCACTTGGGGGGTTGGTTAAGAGGAGGTCAGGAGTGTCAGGAGTCAGTCAAAGAAAGAGAGAGTGTAGTGTTGGAGGTGAAAGAGAGAGGAGGTCTGGAGCTGGGCTCCTTGGAAGTACTAGGTAGCAGACGTTGGTCTGGGCCTGGTAGGAGCTGGACCCCCGGTTGCAGGGGATTGTCACAAGGGGCACGGTATTGTCGTGGAGGACAGCCAGCAGCCTTGTACCATCACCGGGCTGGGACCAGGGCACGATGGGGTACGTGGACCCTAGGTCAGGGAGTAGCTTCAAACAACCTGACAATTCGCCCAACGAGAATGGAGCCTTCAAGATCCGCTCTCCACCCGCTCCAAAATCGGGGTACTAGCGCAACGAGAGGGATAGGACTTTTCACAAATACGGTCCAAGAAATCCCAAGCGTGAACCCTGAGAGCAAGCTCCCTCAGTTAGCCACACTGGGGAGCGGGACCCAACTAGTTTCAAGCTACAGGAACCAACTAGATGGAAACAAGGTGCCAAGGGAAAGGTCACAGATCAATAGGCAACACCAGCAGAAACAGGACCCAAACGTTCTCCCCCCCAGCGGCAGCAATGTCCAGAACATTGGTTTACTAAAGTTGTCAGTGTCAGCGTTATTGAATTGAGTGAGTATGCAAGTGACCCTTACCTCCCCAACGGCACATCCCTGTCACCATCACCGAGTCCCGGGGCATCCCCCCTACCCGTGGAAGGGTTAAACACCTGGCTGCCCACTCCATCACCACCGGGTACTCCCAGCTGCAGTGGTGGTACTCCACCTTACCACACACCACGGGTGGCGTCACGAACTCTAAATATCATCCCCTGTAAATACTCCCTTTCATTTGAGTGCCGTGAGATTCCCCCCCGGGTCCGTATGCCCCTCTAGCCACCGCGAATCGGGATCTGAGCAGCTCGTCTGCTGATACGGGGGCGGCACCCTCACCTTCCAATGAATTCACCCTTTTAATTGACGCTGCTTCTGTCCTGATGCTCCATCTTGTGCCCCTAACGTCTGGTTGGTCGGAAGTCAGAACTTATGTCACAAACTCTGAATTCATCTCTATGAGAGCCAGAAAAAGGCTCTCATAGACTTGTATTGAAAAATGACCTCTGGCACGCTCCATGAAACACTGGAGCTGCAATCACTTTTCACTGCAGACTGACTGGAGCAGCGCTGGGAAATGATGAAGGCGGCAGAAGATGAATATAAACTTGTAACAGGATAAGGCACACCCACTGAACTAGAAATGGAGGTGCACTTGTCAGTTTCCAAACCGTAGATATCCAAGATAAAGCAAGGCACTCTTCAGGGTATACTTTAAACAAAGCTTATTTTCAAAAGAATTTCATTGTGAACATGTGACGTTTCGGCCACGTAGTGGCCTTCATCAGACAACTCACAAAATTGTACGGAACAAATATAATCAGCAATGTATGTTAGCACAGTATAGAGCAGCAACTTGTGCAAAAAGACCAAGGTCAGCAAGAAAATGGTAATGTAAACAGTTTTAAGATTGTGTCAAAACAAGAGATACACCCAGTAACAGGAGCCAGCGACAGCATGGAGCAGCAGTGTCAAGCAGCGTATCCACACTGCATAGCGGTGGATACGCTGCTTGACTCTGCTGATCCATGCTGTCGCTGGCTCCTGTTACTGGGTGCATCTCTTGTTTTGACACAATCTTAAAACTTTTTACATTACCATTTTATTGCTGACCTTAGTCTTTTTGCATAAGACGCTGCTCTATATTGTGCTAATATACATTGCTGCATATATTTGTTCCAGTACGTACAATTTTGTGAGTTGTCTGATGAAGGCAAATATGTGGCCGAAACGAAACATGTTTTATCTTGAGGTTGAATATAAGGCGGGCTTTACACGTTGCGACCTCGCTAACAATTGCTAGCGATGTCGAGCGCGCTAGCAACCGCCCCGTCGTACATGAGATATCTGGTGCTTGCAGCCGTAGTGAACATTATCGCTATGGCAGCTTCACACACACATATCTAGGCGGCGACGTCGCTGTGACCGCCGAACAATCTCTCCTTCAAGGGGGAGGTGCGTTCGGCGTCACAGCGACGTCAATGCGACGTCACTAAGCGGCCGGCCAATAGAAGTGGAGGGGCGGAGATGAGCGGGACATAACATCCCGCCCACCTCCTTCCTTCCGCATTGATGGTGGACGCAGGTAAGGAGATGTTTGTCGTTCCTGCGGTTTCACACACAGCGATGTGTGGTGCTGCAGGAATGACAAGCAACATCGTATATGCAGCAGCAACGACATTATGGAAATGAACGATGTGACACAGATCAGCGATTTTTTTTACACTTTTGTGCTCATTCATCGTCGCACCTAGGATTTACACATTGCGATGTCGCTACCAGCGCCGGATGTCCGTCACTAACGACGTGACCCCTTCGATATATCGGTAACGATGTTGCAACATGTAAAGCCCGCCTAAGACTGGGGCAGGTCTACTTGCAGCTCAATTACCACTCCAGTGGCACAATAAAAAAAAAAAAAACAACACTGGAGTGGAGCTTTAAAGGGAATATTGGACCATCATTTTCAGAATTGGTAGGTGTCAACGTAGTGGGACCAACAGCGGTCAAACATTTTTCACATATTTTATTTTTTATAGCTGAATTTATTTCTGCATTTGTTCACATTACATGGATACTACATGTCAATTTTTCAGTCTAGTTTATGGTCTAAAAGGAAACTTGTCATGGTGGGAAAAGCTATTTACCTGCAAATACAGGGTTAATCTGGAGGTAAATAGTATTAGGCCATGTGCACACATTCAGTATTTGGTGAGTTTATTACCTCAGTATTTGTAAACCAAAACCACAAATGGGTAAAAAATACAGACGTGGTGACGTGTTTCTATTATACTTTTCCTCTGATTGTTCCATTCCTGGTTTTGTCTTACAAATACTGAGGTAAAAAACTCCCCAAATATTCAACATTTGCACGTGGCCTTAATGTCTGGCCTGTCTACCTTACTAAAAGTACAGCTATAGGTGGAAAATCAGCTTATATCTTCCCTGCATCTGCTTCTTTTAGTCATAGGGGCGGTGTAGGAAGCTGTAACAGTCACTGCATTTCATACTGTGTCCATGGCTGTAATCTCTCCCCCAGCACATTGACTGACAGCCTGCTCCGTGAAAACTTGGATTCATCCGTGAAGAGAGCACGTCTCCTACATACTAGACGCCATTGAATGTGAGCATTTGCCCATTATAGTTGGCTACAATGACAAACTGCAGTCAGGTGGAGACTCAGGTGAGGGCAACCAGCAGCAGATGAGCCTCCCTGAGACGGTTTCTGACAGTTTGTGCAGAAATTCTTTGGTTACGCACCGATTGTTATAGCAGCTGACCGGGTGGCTGGTCTCAGATGATCTTGGAGGTGAAGATACTGATTGTAGAGGTCCTACGCTCACGTGGTTACACATTGTTTGAGGTTGTGATGCCGGTTGAACGCACTGCCAAATACTCTGAAATGTCTTTGGAGACAGCTTATGATACATAAAAACAATTAGATTCATATTAAATTCATGCGCAACAGCTCCGGTGTGATATAGAAGGGTTAATAGTTTCTCTATTTCTTCATTAAAGATTTATTGTTATTAGTAAGTATATCTGATGGTAGTTCATAGTCATGGAGCCTACGGAATAAGAGACCGGCTCAAGGATTATTATGGTCTCTAAATGTTCTTCTAATCTTCTCCTTATCTCATATGCATGACTCTACATTTTTGTTTTGCTAAAACTTAAAGGTCATATGAACAACTGGTAAAGTTCAGCTAGAAGTTTTTTTTTCTCTTTCTTTTGCAATATCACATTGATCTGTAAATGGTATAAATAAACTGTACTTTCCTTAAATAAACAGAAGAAATTGATCATGCTCACATGGATGCTGGTCTTTTCTCTCCGAGCGCTCGATCTTGATTAGGTCTGAAGAGGCCTAACTCAAGAGGACCTCGCTGGTGATCCCATAAGCTGACTTGTGACAAAACAGAACAGCTACAACAGTTTTGGTGCCCAACGTGGAGCCGTGGCCAACCAGCCTATTCGGAAGAAGTTTTGGGGACTCTTGAGACAGTGAAATTTCAGCTGCAGCAAGGTGAGAAGCTTTATTCTTACACTTCATTTCACTCTCTCTGATTTCCCGAATATTCTGGGTAAGGCTGTACACACGGTTCAAGAACTCTGGCATCACCAGTGAGTATTGTTTTTTCATGCATGTCTGAATGAGAGTTGAAATATAGAGTAATAAGATAATCTGTTGTCCGTCCATTAACTGATTGCATAGAGTGCATAGCACGGAATTTGGGACAGTCTCTGTATAATTGCATTTGCTGTGTTGCTGTGTTTTGTGTTTTGCTTTGGCCATCTTTGCATCTTTGATGGGCAATACACTGGTCTAGGGATATGTGTTCATAAGTGGTTCCATATTAATGCCTAGATAAAGTAGGCAGGCAATAGGTTGTTGTATATTGATGAGAAGCCTCTGAATAACAAAGTGACAAGTAATTGAGATAAGAGACTTGGTGAAATAATATGTATGTATAAGTCTAATGGTTATAGGTCATACTGTGGACTGTGAAAAGATGTTCCGGTTATGAAATGTCACAGGGCATAGCCATATAGAGTATTTGAGTGGATACCTGACATATGTATTTTTTTCCCATCAGTGTCAAGAGCGGTTTAGATAATTTTATTTGCATGTGAGGTTAACTGATCCTTGGAAGGTGTATTGTTACATATGCTTCTGGAATCAATGAATGAGTAGGACAAGTGGTCCTGGGATCTGTCCTTATAGTGAGATATTGTGTGTTTCTTCCCCTCCAAATGGGGATGAAGGTTTTATAGCAAAGTAGAATATTAGTGCTGTGAAGGTATATAAGTGGTCTCAATTTTCTGCAGGGATTGTGTATTATACCAGTGGGTATTAGGATTGTGTTTTGGAAGCTGAATCTGAACGAGATAACACTCTTGCTAAACAAACTGTGCGCTGACATTCTTTTGGGAGGGGTCAAGTGAACAGCTGCGCGATTTTCTGCCCTTTGTGAGAAGTCAGCTCTGTTAATTGTATTGGTTTAACTCTAGTTTACGTTGGTGGCTGAAATAGTTTGTAAAGGACCAGCATGAAGTACCCAACTGCACATCAGGTTTGAAGAAGTGGGTTAGAGAGCCGTGTGGCCTTCCCACTTACATGGAGGTGGTCTAGCAGGTGAGAGGACTATCACACCTGGTCCTTCCTGCTTTAGTCATCTGGTCTATTGGGTGAGAGAGGTTTTTTAACCCTTCCCAATACGCCCTACAAGTGTAGCAGGTGAGAGTGAATGCTGATTGAGCCTTCTTGCTACCACTTGAGAGCCCATTCTGACTTGCCAGGAGACGTGTGGCCTGTTAACAAGGTTCAGGGACACTGAGAGGGCATTTGCAGAAAGGTGGGCTGTGTGGGAATAAGTTGAAGCCATGGGCAACTTGTTCAGTGTGCAGTGTGGGGCTCCAGCAGGATCCAAAACAGCCAAACAGATAGTGCAAGAAAGGAAAGTCAAGGAAGCAGTGAAAAATGTCAGACCAATACTCAGAAAGGCAGACATGCCAGAGTGTGGGTGTTTGGATGTTGAGAAATGGCACAGATTCAAGGAAGAGGTGCAGCATTGTGGATGTAAAGAAATAACAGTGGGATGTATTATTATATTATTGTTATGTAAAGTGTATTATAAATGTTTTAATGCACCAAGAGCAAAAACTGTGACTGCTACCGCCCCCCCTTCACATAAGCAGAAACCCAGACCAGATGAATGGACTTGTAAACATTGTAGTCAGAAAAACCCAGACTGGAGAAGTACTTGTGCTACGTGTAATGTTACTCGCCCTAAGCAGATTGCACTAAATCTTGTTCGAACCAGATCACATGTGATGACAGAGGACGCTGACACTGAGACAGAGGTAGTGAAGGAATTGAGTTTGGGGAGGAAGCTGGACATTACTCTGATGGTGAGGAAAGAAAACAGTTATCTGACCCTGAAGACCAACCTTTCCCTCTTTCCCTGACTGACGTAATACAGCAGGAAGGGGAGAGTATAGAGACGTACTTTTGGAGGTTACAGCTGAAGTGGGCAGACGTGGGGTACAAAGTCAGAACCTCCCTTAATGACAAAATACTGATGAGTATATTCATTAACGGTATGAATAAGGTTTTACGAAAAGCAGTACAGACAGCCAGACCTGAGTGGAGAAATATCAACCCAACAGACCTTCTGCAAGTAGCTAAGGGGGTTGAACTGACAAAATGCAAGCGACCAGTTATGTATGCTAGAGCACAAGGAAGACAGTGGAAGCAGAAAGGGAGGGCACCAGGTGACCTAGCGACCGTACAGTGCTGGAATTGTGGACAGAATGGACTGTTCCCTCCTCCTTTGCCTCTGGCCTAGGAAACTGGTGACCATGAAGGGACTGGAGGGATTGGTGTTTGAAATTCCCTTGATAAAACAGTATCCCTTAAGCCCAGCCAAATCAATGGCCCTGACCAGAGAATATGTGCAAGCAGGGGCTCTAGTACAAAGGTCCTCCCCCTGTAACACTCCCTTGTATCCAATCAAGAAAAAAAGGGCCCAAAGGTTCCCCTGACACGTACAGAATGGTGCATGATCTGAGAGCTGTCAATGCTGTCACTGAGAGTGTAACACCAATTGTTCCAAACCCACATACCTTACTGTCACAAATCCCAGGGACCTCCAAATGTTTTACAGTAATTGATTTGGCAAATGCATTTTTCTCTGTGCCTCTACACCCTGACTGTCAGTATCTTTTTGCCTTCACACATGAGGGGAAACAGTACATGTGGACAGTCCTCCCGCAAGGAGGAATGAATTCACCTACCATTTATTCCACAGCTATGGCAGGAATTCTGGAACAGTGGCAACCGCCTCATCCACAGGTTACGCTATTGCAGTACGTGGATGACCTTTTGCTCTGCTGTCCAGACCAGACGTCCTGCAAGGAAGCCACAATTTCTTTGCTGTGTTTTCTGGCAGAGAATGGTTGCAAAGTTTCACGTGAAAAATTACAGTACTGTAAGCAAAAGGTAACCTTTTTGGGTCACTGTATCTCTGAAGGTACGAGACACCTGACTGAGGAGAGAAAACAAGCAGTCCAAAGTCTCTCCTTACCCAGGTCCCACCGGCAACTGCGCACCTTTTTGGGCTTAGTGTCATACTGCAGGCCTTGGATAAGGTCTGCCTCGCAAATGATGCAACCCCTCTATGATTGTCTGTCATCTGACCCCTTTGACCTCACTCAGGAAGCTATTGACTCCTTTCATTCCCTTAAACTACTCATTGTATCGGCCCCGGCCCTGGGTATTCCAAATTACGATCAACCATTTTTCTTGTTTTGTACAGAAAAGGGAGGGCATGCGACAGCCGTCCTCACACAGCAACATGGTGACAAACAAAGACCAGTAGCTTACTACTCAGCGCGATTGGACCCAGTTGTCAGAGGGTCACCCACATGTGTCCGTGCTGTAGCGGCTGCTGCAGTACTGCTAGGGAAAGCTTGCTAGATCACATTGACATTTCCCTTAACAATTTACTCCCCGCATGACATCCATGCTATACTTGTGCAAGTCCAACCGAAACACCTGTCTATGGCCAGACAGCTCAGACTTGAATGTGCCCTTCTGATTCCTGAGTATGTCACCCTCAAGAGGTGCAATGTTCTGAATCCAGCCACCCTTTTGCCAGTAGATTCAGAAAAGGGGGAATTGGTGACAAGTGAGGATGAATACTTTGACATGACGCACGAGCATGGCTGCATAGAGCTGATGAGTCAGGAGACTGCAGGTTTTCCATGTCTATGATACACCTATTACTAATGCAGATTTTGAGTTTTTTGTAGATGGCTCCAGATACCACCTGGATGGGAGATTCTACACTGGATATGCAGTAGTATCCTCGCATGAGGTAATCCGAGCTGAACCACTCCCGCCGCACATGTCCGCCCAGGAGGCGGAGCTAACAGCGCTCATTGAGGCGTGTAGAGCGGGGTCAGGTAGGAAAATTAATGTTTATTCAGACTCAAAGTATGGATTTGGGATCTGTCATGATTTTGGCCCTATCTGGAGAAGTAGAGCTTTTCTTACGTCAGCTGGTAAGCCTATTAAAAATGCAGAATTGGTAAAACGGTTAATGGAGGCACTAATGTTACCAGTCCAGGTTGGTATCATTAAGGTGAAAGCACACACAAAAGGTGACTCACTGGAGGTAGCGGGCAATAGAAGGGCGGATGCAGCTGCGAAAGCAGCGGCAAAGAGGCCTAGGGATCAGAGGATAGTGGCAGGGAGCCAGCAAGTCCCAGCCACAGTGAGTCTGGATGTCCTGAAATCCCTCCAGCATCAGGCTGCCCAAACAGAGAAGGAACACTGGGGGAAAATGGGAGCTGGGCTGAACTCGAATGGAGTATGGGAAAGTAAGGATAGGTTGTGTTTACCAAGGTCCCTGTTCCCTATGATGGCACAAGCAACACATGGCCCCACTCACGCCTCAAAAAGTCACATGTGTAACCAGGTGAATGCCTTCTGGATCGCTCCTGGCTTCAGTTACGTAGCCTCCAAACATGTACAATCCTGCATTATCTGCGCACAACACAACCCAGGTAAAACAGTAAAAGTCCCTAAGAAAGCAACACCCAAACCGCTCTATCCGTTTCAACGACTGCAAATAGACTACATACAACTACCCAAGGTAGGAGTGTATGAATACGTCCTGGTATGTGTAGATCTCTTCTCAGGATGGGTTGAGGCCTATCCAGTAAAATGTGCAAATGCTAAAACAACTGCAGAAAAACTGATGAAGGAACTAGTCTGTCGGTATGGCATCCCAGAAGCCATAGAAAGTGACAGGGGTACACACTTCACTGGAGAAATAATGAGGGACATTATGCAGGCCCTGGGAATAGAGCAGGCATTCCATACCCCTTATCATCCACAGAGCAGTGGAAAAGTAGAGAGATTAAACGGGACACTTAAACTAAAAATTCAAAAGGCCATGGCAGAGACAGGAAAGAATTGGGTAGAGTGCTTATCCCTGGCACTCTTTTCAGTCAGACACACTCCATATAGAAAGACAGGCTTGTCTCCTTTTGAAGTCCTTTTTGGTAGTGCCCCAAAAACAGGTCTCTACTTTCCACAAGTGTTGCAGATGCAACACGGCACTTTGACAGCCTATGTCCAGGCCTTACAGGAAAGACTTAATGTGGTGCATAAACATGTCTTTTCATCCATTCCAGATCCCAATGCAAGTGCAGATGTGCATCAGCTGAATCCAGGTGATTGGGTGGTCGTGCGCAGACACGTGAGAAGGAGCCTAGATCCACGCTTTGATGGCCCATTCCAAGTCCAGCTGACCACATCCACCTCAGTGAAACTTGAGGGAAAACCCACCTGGATCCACGCCAGTCACTGTAAAAAGGTCACTCCACCGGCAGAATGACAGTTTTGCTAATTATCCTGCTAGGTGTAGCAGGGTTGCTGCAACAAACAAAGACACTGAGCGAACTTTTTAATACGGACTGGGATAATAAACTCATTCGCCACCATATTTCTCTTACTGAGGACATGGAGGGAGAAAAGCCAAAAGACTGTTGGATCTGCACACACAGTCCTATTTCTTCAAAGACTATGCCTTATTTAGCCTTACCTCTGGAACCACAGGAGGTGTTGATATCAGACTGTATCTACAATGAAACCTGGACTCTATCGATATTCTGGTGAAAAGATGTATTTGCCACCTTGACTATAGCTGGAAAGGTCACTAATCCCTGGTTCCAGCTAAATATCACACAGCCTAGGGGACAGTCGTGGTGGATGGAATACAATCCGGACATTGAGGGTGTAGTTACCAAAGTAAAGACTAAGATCCCTCATTCAGGCCCCATTACCTACGATGGATTATGGTTCAGTCTTCAATATAATGATGTTGCTATCTGTGGAAAAGACAATGATTGTTTCTGTGTGTTTGTGTCTATGTGTGTATCTACATACATAGTCACCAGTTTTTGTCTGTTCTCCTATTATACGTATATATGTATATATATGGATGATTCCAGCAAAGACTACTGATGGGGAAATACATTTTCTTTTATATTTTTTTTTTGGACATTTTTCTTGGACATTTTCTTTTATGAATCCAGCTAATTGGTTTAAGGGCATAGCAGGTTGGATTTCTGGCATTATACAAACCTGTATGCAAATATTGTTATTCTGTCTATTGCTTTATATAGCTGTAAAAACATTGATATATGCATTACCTAAACTAATGAATAATGTATGTTCTAAGAGTCCCAGCATTGAACCCTCTGTAGTTTACTACGGACCCCAAATGGCCTCTGCTGACCGGGAGTAGGTGTCCACACTGAGGGTGGATGGGTGAAGTGGTAGGAAGACCCCTCATGGGTACTAGGCCCATGAGCCAGCAGCTCCTGTTTGGACGCCTACTGACCGTGTAGTGAAGGTTATACCATTTACAAAAGGGGGAAATTGATATAGAAGGGTTAATAGTTTCTCTATTTCTTCATTAAAGATTTATTGTTATTAGTAAGTATATCTGATGGTAGTTCATAGTCATGGAGCCTACGGAATAAGAGACCGGCTCAAGGATTATTATGGTCTCTAAATGTTCTTCTAATCTTCTCCTTATCTCATATGCATGACTCTACATTTTTGTTTTGCTAAAACTTAAAGGTCATATGAACAACTGGTAAAGTTCAGCTAGAAGTTTTTTTTTCTCTTTCTTTTGCAATATCACATTGATCTGTAAATGGTATAAATAAACTGTACTTTCCTTAAATAAACAGAAGAAATTGATCATGCTCACATGGATGCTGGTCTTTTCTCTCCGAGCGCTCGATCTTGGTTAGGTCTGAAGAGGCCTAACTCAAGAGGACCTCGCTGGTGATCCCATAAGCTGACTTGTGACAAAACAGAACAGCTACAACAGGTGGATAGTGATGTAGCTAGAGTTTGATGGGCCCATGATGAAAAATTTGGACCTGCAACCCCCCCCCCCGCCTTCCTATGTTCTGCTATATGTCTTTCCCTCAGCAACCAGATTTCCCATGCTCTGCTAGACATCTTTCCCTCAGCATTCAGCTTTTTCATACTCTGCTATACATCTTTCCATAAACACGCAGCTTTCCCATGCTCTGGTATACATGATTCCTTGATATCATGGGAAAGCTTGGTTCCGAAGGAAAGATGTGAAGCAGAGCGTGGGAAAGCTGGGTGATGAGGGAAAGAGCCTCTTTCCCTCAAACAGTTTTCCATCCCATGCTTGTATCTTTGTCCCTCATCCTTATATATGTCTTTATCCTGGTAGATGACCCTCATCCTGATATTCCATGGTTCCCATATTGCAATTACATCTCCCCATTCTGGTATTATATGCACCCCATCCTGGTATTACATGGCCACATCCTAGTATTACAAGGCCCCATCCTGGTATTACATGGCCCCATTTTGGTATTATATGGCCCCATGCTGGTAATACATGCAGGGCCGCCACTAGGAATTTCAGGGCCCCATACTGGCAAAATTTTTGGGCCCCCTTGAGACTCGGCCCAGGCTCCACCCCTCAAACCTTCCACACTCTTAATGCCATGCTTGGAAAAACGTGTATATATATCTAATATATAAAGCTGAATGTGTGTATGTATGTGTGTATGTATGTCCGGGATTGGCATCTGCACCGTCGCAGCTACAGCCACAAAATTTTGCACACGCACACGTCTGGACCCCGAGAGCATCATAGGCTATGTTGTGAGGCAAAATATTAACCCCGCGCATTCCAATTTACCAATCAATTTTGTCCCTATCTACATAATGGGGAAAAAGTGAAACGAAAAGTGTATCCGCACCGTTGCATTTACAATCACGAAATTTTGCACAGACACCTCATGTGGCCCAGGGAACGTCGTAGACTATGTTTTGACAGGAAAATTTAACCCCGCGTATTACAGTTACTCTCCAAAAAACATGCCTCCATTAAAGTAAATGGAGCCTGAAACTACAGGTTATTAGTAGGAGCTGTGATTGGTTTCTATAGGAACAAAAGACATAGTATAAGAAGCTTATATGTGAGGTAATAAGATGTCGGTGTGGAGACGGATAGAGAGAGACAGACAGAGAGAAAGGCAGGGAAAGAGACAGAGAGATAGAGACGGACAGGGAAAGAGACAGACAGAGACAGACGGGGAAAGAGACAGACAGAGTCAGACCTGGAAAGAGACAGACCTGGAAAGAAACAGACCTGGAAAGACACAGAGACAGACCTGGAAAGAGACAGACCTGGAAAGAGACAGATGGGGAAAGAGACAGATGGGGAAAGAGACAGACAGACATGCAGGCAGGGACAGAGACAGGCAGACAGGGAAGGAGGAGACAGCCAGAGAGACAGACAAATGTAGATGGGGAAAGACACAGACCTTGATAGAGACAGACGGGGAAAGATACAGAGACAGGCAGACAGGGAAAGAGACAGACAGGAAAAGACACAGACAAAGAGACTGGGAGACAGACGGGGAAAGAGATAGACCTGGGAAAGAGACAGACCTAGAAAGAGACAGATGGGGAAAGAAACAGAGAGATAGAGACAGACAAAAAAAGAGACAGACAGAGACAGGCAGACATGGAAAGAGACAGACGGGGAAAGAGACAGACGGGGAAAGAGACAGATGGGGAAAGAGACAGACCTGGAAAGAGGCAGACCTGGAAAGAGACAGACGGAGCACATTACTTGGCCAATTTAGTTAAATCTGTGTGGAATATCTGTGGTGTTGAAATATATGTTGTGAAATGCTTCTATTAACTTAGTTTTTGCCTTTTAATAATTACATTTCTATCTATTTGTTTTGTGGTTTTTGTGTGCAGAATAAATTTTTGTTTCTACATTCTATTTTGTTAACAGTTAGCTAGCGATGTCGCGTGGGATAGCACCTGCCCCCGTCAGTGGCACAATATGCGGTGATCGCTGCCGTAACGAACATTATCGCTACGGCAGTGTCACACGCACATACCTGCTCTGCGACATCGCTGTGACCGGCGAACCGCCTCCTTTCTAAGGAGGCGGTTCGTTCAGTGTCACAGCGACGTCCCAGCAGCGTCACTGAACTGCTGCCCAATAGAAAAGGAGGGGCGGAGATGAGCGGCCGGAACATGCCGCCCACCTCCTTCCTTCCTCCTTTTCCGGTGGACGCAGGTAAGGAGATGTTTGTCGTTCCAGTGGCGTCACACATAGCGGTGTGCTGCCGCAGGAACGTCAAACAACATTGTTACTGCAGTAGCAACGATAATTGGGAAGAGGGGGGCATGTCACCGATAAGCGATTTTGAACATTTTTGCGACGATTCAAAATCGCTCATAGGTGTCACACACAACGACATCACTAAAGTGGTCGGATGTGCGTCACAAATTCCGTGACCCCAACGAGATCGCTTTAGCGATCTCGTAGTGTGTAAAGCCACCTTTACTCTACAAAAAAAATGCCTCCATTAAAGTAAATGGAGCCTGGAACTACTGGTTTTAATAGCAGCTGTGATTGGTTTATATAGAAACAAAAACCATTGTTAGTATAAAAAACTCATGTGTGAGGTAATATGATGTCGGTGGGGAGACTGATAGAGACAGACATACATAGACACAGACAGAGTAAGAGGTAGACAAGGAAAGAAACAGACAGAGACAGACAGTGAAAGAGACAGAGATAGAGAGAGACAGACAGTGAAAGAGACAGACGGGGAAAGAGACAGACCTGGAAAGAGACAGACCTGGAAAAAGACAGACCTGGAATGAGACAGACCTGGAAAGAGTCAGACAGACAGGAAGACAGGGACAGAGACTGGCAGACAGGGAAAGAAAAGACAGACAAAGATAGATGGGGAAAGAGACAGACCTTGATAGAGACAGACGGGGAAAGAGACAGACAAGGAAAGAGACAGACAAGCAGGGAAAGAGACAGATAGGAAAAGACACAGACAAAGAGATGGACAAAGACAGACAGGGAAAGAGACACGAAAAGAGACGGGGAGACAGATGGGGAAAGAGACAGACGGGGAAAGAGACACACCTGGAAAGAGACAGACCTGGAAAGGGACAGGTATGGAAAGAGACAGACGGGGAAAGAGATAGACAGAAAGACAGACAAAGACAGGCGGGGAAAGAGACAGACGTGGAAAGAGACAGACGGGGAAAGAGACAGACCCGGAAAGGGACAACCCTGGAAAGGGACAGACCTGCAAAGAGACAGACGGGGAAAGAGACAGACTGGGAAAGACGAGACAGACAAAGCTAGATGGGGAAAGAGACAGACCTTGATAGAGACAGATGGGGAAAGAGACAGACAAGGAAAGAGACAGACAGAGACAGGCAGACAGGGACAGAGACAGACAGGAAAAGACACAGACAAAGAGATGGACAAAGATAGACAGGGAAAGAGACAGGAAAAGAGACGGGGAGATAGAAAGGGAAAGAGACACACAGGGAAAGAGACAGACGGGGAAAGAGACAGATCTGGAAAGAGACAGAGAGACAGACAAAAACAGACAAGGAAAGAGACAGATGGGGAAAGAGACAGATGGGGAAAGAGACACACCTGGAAAGAGACACACCTGGAAAGAGACAGACAGACAGGTGGGGAAAGAGACAGACTGGGAAAGAAACAGATGGGGGAAGAGACAGACCTGGAAAGAGACAGACCTGAAAAGAGACAGACCTGGAAAGACACAGACCTGGAAAGGGACAGACCTGGAAAGAGACAGATGGGGAAAGAGACAGACAGAGAGACAGACAAAGACAGACATGGAAAGAGACAGACGGGAAAAGAGACAGATGGGGAAAGAGACAGACGGGGAAAGAGACAGACAGGGAAATAGAGAGAAAGACAGACACAAAAATAGAGACAGACACAGAGATAGAGAGAGACAGACACAGAGATAGAGAGACAGACAAGACACAGAGACACAGAGATAGAGACAGACTGATACAAAAACAGACAGATAGAAATAGACAGACAGAGACATAGACACAGACAGACAAGGAAAGAGACAGAGAGACAGACAAAAACAGACAAGGAAAGAGACAGATGGGGAAAGAGACACACCTGGAAAGAGACACACCTGAAAAGAGACAGACAGACAGGTGGGGAAAAAGACAGACCGGGAAAGAAACAGACGGGGAAGAGACAGACCTGGAAAGAGACAGACCTGAAAAGAGACAGACCTGGAAAGAGACAGACCTGGAAAGGGACAGACGGGGAAAGAGACAGACAGAGAGACAGACAAAGACAGACATGGAAAGAGATAGACGGGAAAAGAGACAGACGGGGAAAGAGACAGACTTGGAAAGAGACAGACCTGGAAAGAGACAGACGGGGAAAGAGACAGACGGGGAAAGAGACAGACGGGGAAAGAGAGAGAAAGACAGACACAGAAATAGAGACAGACACAGAGATAGAGAGACAGACAAGACACAGAGACACAGAGATAGAGACAGACTGATACAAAAACAGACAGATAGAAATAGACAGACAGAGACATAGACACAGACAGACAAGGAAAGAGACAGACGGACAGCCACACACAGACAGAGACTGGGAGAGAGACAGAGAGACAGTTACTATCCCGGGCAACGCTGTGTACTACAGCTATATATATATAAAAAGCTGACTGTATGTATGTATGTGTGTATGTATATATGTACAGTTAGGTCCAGAAATATTTGGACAGTGACACAATTTTCGCGAGTTGGGCTCTGCATGCCACCACATTGGATTTGAAATGAGACCTCTACAACAGAATTCAAATGCAGATTGTAACGTTTAATTTGAAGGTTTGAACAAAAATATCTGATAGAAATTGTAGGAATTGTACACATTTCTTTACAAACACTCCACATTTTAGGAGGTCAAAAGTAATTGGACAAATAAACCAAACCCAAACAAAATATTTTTATTTTCAATATTTTGTTGCGAATCCTTTGGAGGCAATCACTGCCTTAAGTCTGGAACCCATGGACATCAACAAACGCTGGGTTTCCTCCTTCTTAATGCTTTGCCAGGCCTTTACAGCCGCAGCCTTCAGGTCTTACTTGTTTGTGGGTCTTTCCGTCTTAAGTCTGGATTTGAGCAAGTGAAATGCATGCTCAATTGGGTTAAGATCTGGTGATTGACTTGGCCATTGCAGAATGTTCCACTTTTTTGCACTCATGAACTCCTGGGTAGCTTTGGCTGTATGCTTGGGGTCATTGTCCATCTGTACTATGAAGCGCCGTCCGATCAACTTTGCGGCATTTGGCTGAATCTGGGCTGAAAGTATATCCCGGTTGTGACGGGGTGTACATCAGAGCAAAGAGAGACAACAGGCCGAGGATGATCCAACAGGTTTACTAACAGGAATACAGGAACAGCACATGACAAGTCCAAATAAAACAGATTCGGGGGCACCTCCCGACAATCCAAAGTGCCAGATCACAACGTAATAGTCCTTTTCAGAGTCCCAGAGAGTTCCACACAATCCCACGGGCCGCCACACAGGCCTAGCTCCGTCCGTGTCCACAGCCACCCAGGCTGGGGCTCCTGCTCTCTTCAAGTTTCAGCTCACTCTGAAGTTACAAAAAGGGAAATGCATTGTCTGTGCTGCTTGACCAGCCCACCATGTTTGTTCAGGGGGTAGGGGTCACACATCCTATCATCAATGGTTTGGTCCATCACAGGGCTCCAATATGTCTGCCAGCCACAATAGATGAAGGGATCCCCTGCTGTAAAGAACAATGACTATTCCTTCACTGGCCAATGCAATTACAGATTAGATACACAACTCTGGAAAGAAGAGGACAGGCTATTTACATAATCACATTAGATGCCAAGACTACAATTGCATGAGAGAGACACATTGAGACCAGTAGCTCCCCCAAGAAAATACATGAATTACAACTAATACAACCAGGGAAATATACATATCATGACATAGTATCACAGCATATACAGTGAGAGGGTAAATTACATCTTCACAATCCCTCCCCCTCCCAACTTGTGTACGTACTAGGGACCTCTACAGGTCACTGGTTAAGTACACACAGGCAGAGCGTTACTTACATGTGGCTTCATGCAGCCACGAATTGGCATCGTAGCTCTCCCACATCATTGCCCAGGAGAACAGCTGCAGGCAGACCACCCATCACCCCAACCACACATCGCCTGACCCCAAAACCAAAGTTCAGATCCACAGTGGCTGTGGGAATAGTCCTCCATTGTCCACCAGCCAGTTCAATAACAATCCCAGGTCCTCTATGGATTGCCTCAGGCCGAACCACTCGGGGATCAGCCAGTGTGAGGAAAGCACCCGAGTCACAAAATCCAACAAGTCTCTGTCCATCCAGCACAACCTCCTGCAAGTGCTTACCTCAATGAGCAGAAGTCGTCATAACTGCGGGTCGCACCCCGTAAACTCCTGGTGGTGCAACATGGGGGGCTGAGTCACTAGGCCAGTCCTCACATAACGGTGCCACATCTTCCTCCATGGCACTGGGCTGTAAATAATTAACAATCCGATTGGGTGCAGGATCAGTCCTCATTTGAACAGCTGGGCAGGAGACTTGCCGATGCCCTGGCTGTCCACATTGATAGCATCTGAGCTGGGTCTCCCTCCATCCAATGCGTCCTCTTGGGTAAGGGGTAGGGGAACTTGGAGGCCGGCTCCCACCTGAAGGTGCTGTAGGGGTTTGAGGATGATTCCTCCATGGCCTGGCTGGGCATGAGGCCTGCAAATGCCCGGGATGCCTACAAACATAGCACCTGCGCTCTGTTACTTCCTCTCCCCGGCGTATTCCAGAAAGTGCAGTAGAAGCAACTGGAGGCACATTAACACGGGTATCAACATTTGGTGGCTTAGAGGAACGGGGAACAATGGGGACAGAATAACTGGGGGCATCCGGTGTTGTGGAGCTGTTAGGCGTCTCTCCATCCTCCAACAGAACCCTCCACTGAGGCTTGATGGTGAGAGCCTCATCAGCGAGAGCAGCAGCTTCCTCCACTGTCGCTGGTTTTCTCTCACGCACCCATTCCCGGATCTTAGCGGGGCACTGGGCAAAGAATTGTTCTTTTAGGATGACCTGCAGGAAGGTCTCCCAAGATAAGGCCTCCTCTGCCTCCAGCCAGCGATTACATATTTGTTTGAGTCTATGAGCATATATCTTAAAAGACACTTCCCCATCACAGGCTAAAGCACGGAACTGAGTCCTGTAAGTGTCTGGGGTCACAGCATAATGTTCTAGAATAGTCTGTTTAATATCCGCATACTCACAGTTCCACCGAGGGTCCATAGCTCTATAGGCTTCAGCAGCTCCCCCCTCTAGGAGCCCAACCAGATGCCGGACACGCTCCCTGTCCGGGACTTCCATTAATCGACACTGATGCTCAAAGTCCTGGAAGAAGCCCTCAATGTCGCCTGCAGCCTCATTAAACGGCTTAAAGTCTTTGCGGGACACCCTGGGAAGTTCCCTCATGATGGGTGCTGGGGTTACAGTCTGTCTGGAACCTCTCGCGGCTTCCACAGCGAGCTCCTTATCCAGCAGTGCCATCTCCTCCATCCTGCGCTCCTTCTCTTTAGCTCCACGCATGGCCTCCCTCTTATCTTATATGGTGGCCTCATCTCCAAGCAGTGCCATCTCCTCCTTGTACCACACAACCCATTGACTTTTTTGGGTATTCACCTCCGGCTGCCGTCTTTCTTCCGTTTGCTGTGAGGATCCTTCCTCCACGTCATTTTGCGAACAGACTCCTTCTAGCGCCTCAATCAGCTGCTCCTTGGAGAGTCCTTTGAAACGAACTCCTACTTCACGGGCCTTTGATTGCAGGCTCCCCAAAGTCCAGGTCTTGTACTCTGCAGTGCTGGTTCCTGATGTTGAGCCATTGTCCTCCATTCCTTCTGCTCTGATCCCAGCGCTGCCAACCAGTTTGTGACGGAGTGTACATCAGAGCAAAGAGAGACAACAGGCCGAGGATGATCCAACAGGTTTACTAACAGGAATACAGGAACAGCACACGACAAGTCCAAATAAAACAGATTCGGGGGCACCTCCCGACAATCCAAAGTGCCAGATCACAACGTAATAGTCCTTTTCAGAGTCCCAGAGAGTTCCACACAATCCCACGGGCCGCCACACAGGCCTAGCTCCGTCCGTGTCCACAGCCACCCAGGCTGGGGCTCCTGCTCTCTTCAAGTTTCAGCTCACTCTGAAGTTACAAAAAGGGAAATGCATTGTCTGTGCTGCTTGACCAGCCCACCATGTTTGTTCAGGGGGTAGGGGTCACACATCCTATCATCAATGGTTTGGTCCATCACAGGGCTCCAATATGTCTGCCAGCCACAGTAGATGAAGGGATCCCCTGCTGTAAAGAACAATGACTATTCCTTCACTGGCCAATGCAATTACAGATTAGATACACAACTCTGGAAAGAAGAGGACAGGCTATTTACATAATCACATTAGATGCCAAGACTACAATTGTATGAGAGAGACACATTGAGACCAGTAGCTCCCCCAAGAAAATACATGAATTACAACTAATACAACCAGGGAAATATACATATCATGACATAGTATCACAGCATATACAGTGAGAGGGTAAATTACATCTTCACACCGGTACACTTCAGAATTCATCCGGCTACTCTTGTCTGCTGTTATGTCATTTTTCGTTTGTGAACCCTCCCCAACCACACCTATTGCCAATCCATATCATACGCATAAATAGCCTGGGTCTCAGCTTCCCATACACGGTAAGTTTTTTTAACTGCATGAGAGGACACACACAAGCTAGGGACCCCAACGTAGAGAAATACTTTGGCGTAGTGTTGGGGCTCTATTGCATTGATCAATTCAGTAGCTAAATTTCTCTTGATTCATATGTTCATGGCAGTAATGCAGATTCCATTTTTCACATTTTCACTCTTGCATATAGCTATTGGATTTTTCAAGTCAGTATTCACACAGCAGTTTCTGCTATTTCATGTATTCCCCTTACATAGTCACTGGTGTGCATACCTTATCTCCCCATAGTGATTTTTTTTTAGGTTTTTGCACCCAGTTCGGACTTAGAATGGTGTTCCAAACGTTATTCCTATTTGTTAGTATTTTTTCATTTGTGAACCCTCCCCAACCACACCTATTGCCAATCCATATCATACGCATAAATAGCCTGGGTCTCAGCTTCCCATACACGGTAAGTTTTTTAACTGCATGAGAGGACACACACAAGCTAGGGACCCCAACGTAGAGAAATACTTTGGCGTAGTGTTGGGGCTCTATTGCATTGATCAATTCAGTAGCTAAAGTTCTCTTGATTCATATGTTCATGGCAGTAATGCAGATTCCATTTTTCACATTTTCACTCTTGCATATAGCTATTGGATTTTTCAAGTCAGTATTCACACAGCAGTTTCTGCTATTTCATGTATTCCCCTTACATAGTCACTGGTGTGCATACCTTATCTCCCCATAGTGATGTTTTTTTAGGTTTTTGCACCCAGTTCAGTCACTTCATTTCATACTGTGTCCATGGCTGTAATCTCTCCCCCAGCACATTGACTGACAGCCTGCTCCGTGAAAACTTGGATTCATCCGTGAAGAGAGCACGTCTCCTACATACTAGACGCCATTGAATGTGAGCATTTGCCCATTATAGTTGGCTACAATGACAAACTGCAGTCAGGTGGAGACTCAGGTGAGGGCAACCAGCAGCAGATGAGCCTCCCTGAGACGGTTTCTGACAGTTTGTGCAGAAATTCTTTGGTTACGCACCGATTGTTATAGCAGCTGACCGGGTGGCTGGTCTCAGATGATCTTGGAGGTGAAGATACTGATTGTAGAGGTCCTACGCTCACGTGGTTACACATTGTTTGAGGTTGTGATGCCGGTTGAACGCACTGCCAAATACTCTGAAATGTCTTTGGAGACAGCTTATGATACATAAAAACAATTAGATTCATATTAAATTCATGCGCAACAGCTCCGGTGGATAGTGATGTAGCTAGAGTTTGATGGGCCCATGATGAAAAATTTGGACCTGCAACCCCCCCCCCCGCCTTGCTATGTTCTGCTATATGTCTTTCCCTCAGCAACCAGATTTCCCATCCTCTGCTAGACATCTTTCCCTCAGCATTCAGCTTTTTCATACTCTGCTATACATCTTTCCATAAACACGCAGCTTTCCCATGCTCTGGTATACATGATTCCTTGATATCATGGGAAAGCTGGGTTCCGAAGGAAAGATGTGAAGCAGAGCGTGGGAAAGCTGGGTGATGAGGGAAAGAGCCTCTTTCCCTCAAACAGTTTTCCATCCCATGCTTGTATCTTTGTCCCTCATCCTTATATATGTCTTTATCCTGGTAGATGACCCTCATCCTGATATTCCATGGTTCCCATATTGCAATTACATCGCCCCATTCTGGTATTATATGCACCCCATCCTGGTATTACATGGCCACATCCTAGTATTACACGGCCCCATCCTGGTATTACATGGCCCCATTTTGGTATTATATGGCCCCATGCTGGTAATACATGCAGGGCCGCCACTAGGAATTTCAGGGCCCCATACTGGCAAAATTTTTGGGCCCCCTTGAGACTCGGCCCAGGCTCCACCCCAGCCCCGCCTCCACCCCTCAAACCTTCCACACTCTTAATGCCATGCTTGGAAAAACGTGTATATATATCTAATATATAAAGCTGAATGTGTGTATGTATGTGTGTATGTATGTCCGGGATTGGCATCTGCACCGTCGCAGCTACAGCCACAAAATTTTGCACACTCACACGTCTGGACCCCGAGAGCATCATAGGTTATGTTGTGAGGCAAAATATTAACCCCGCGCATTCCAATTTACCAATCAATTTTGTCCCTATCTACATAATGGGGAAAAAGTGAAACGAAAAGTGTATCCGCACCGTTGCATTTACAATCACGAAATTTTGCACAGACACCTCATGTGGCCCAGGGAACGTCGTAGACTATGTTTTGACAGGAAAATTTAACCCCGCGTATTACAGTTACTCTCCAAAAAACATGCCTCCATTAAAGTAAATGGAGCCTGAAACTTCAGGTTATTAGTAGGAGCTGTGATTGGTTTCTATAGGAACAAAAGACATAGTATAAGAAGCTTATATGTGAGGTAATAAGATGTCGGTGTGGAGACGGATAGAGACAGACAGAGAGAAAGACAGGGAAAGAGACAGAGAGATAGAGACAGACAGGGAAAGAGACAGACAGAGACAGACGGGGAAAGAGACAGACAGAGTCAGACCTGGAAAGAGACAGACCTGGAAAGAAACAGACCTGGAAAGACACAGAGACAGACCTGGAAAGAGACAGACCTGGAAAGAGACAGATGGGGAAAGAGACAGATGGGGAAAGAGACAGACAGACATGCAGACAGGGACAGAGACAGGCAGACAGGGAAGGGGGAGACAGCCAGAGAGACAGACAAAGATAGATGGGAAAAGACACAGACCTTGATAGAGACAGACGGGGAAAGATACAGAGACAGGCAGACAGGGAAAGAGACAGACAGGAAAAGACACAGACAAAGAGACTGGGAGACAGACGGGGAAAGAGATAGACCTGGGAAAGAGACAGACCTAGAAAGAGACAGATGGGGAAAGAAACAGAGAGATAGAGACAGACAAAAAAAGAGACAGACAGAGACAGGCAGACATGGAAAGAGACATACAGGGAAAGAGACAGACGGGGAAAGAGACAGATGGGGAAAGAGACAGACCTGGAAAGAGACAGACCTGGAAAGAGGCAGACCTGGAAAGAGACAGACGGAGCACATTACTTGGCCAATTTAGTTAAATCTGTGTGGAATATCTGTGGTGTTGAAATATATGTTGTGAAATGCTTCTATTAACTTAGTTTTTGCCTTTTAATAATTACATTTCTATCTATTTGTTTTGTGGTTTTTGTGTGCAGAATAAATTTTTGTTTCTACATTCTATTTTGTTAATAGTTAGCTAGCGATGTCGCGTGGGATAGCACCTGCCCCCGTCAGTGGCACAATATGCGGTGATCGCTGCCGTAACGAACATTATCGCTACGGCAGTGTCACACGCACATACCTGCTCTGCGACATCGCTGTGACCGGCGAACCGCCTCCTTTCTAAGGAGGCGGTTCGTTCAGTGTCACAGCGACGTCCCAGCAGCGTCACTGAACTGCTGCCCAATAGAAAAGGAGGGGCGGAGATGAGCGGCCGGAACATGCCGCCCACTTCCTTCCTTCCTCCTTTTCCGGTGGACGCAGGTAAGGAGATGTTTGTCGTTCCAGTGGCGTCACACATAGCGGTGTGCTGCCGCAGGAACGACAAACAACATTGTTACTGCAGTAGCAACGATAATTGGGAAGAGGGGGGCATGTCACCGATAAGCGATTTTGAACATTTTTGCGACGATTCAAAATCGCTCATAGGTGTCACACACAACGACATCACTAAAGTGGTCGGATGTGCGTCACAAATTCCGTGACCCCAACGAGATCGCTTTAGCGATCTCGTAGCGTGTAAAGCCACCTTTACTCTACAAAAAAACATGCCTCCATTAAAGTAAATGGAGCCTGGAACTACTGGTTTTAATAGCAGCTGTGATTGGTTTCTATAGAAACAAAAACCATTGTTAGTATAAAAAACTCATGTGTGAGGTAATATGATGTCGGTGGGGAGACTGATAGAGACAGACATACATAGACACAGACAGAGTAAGAGGTAGACAAGGAAAGAAACAGACAGAGACAGACACTGAAAGAGACAGAGATAGAGAGAGACAGACAGTGAAAGAGACAGACGGGGAAAGAGACAGACCTGGAAAGAGACAGACCTGGAAAAAGACAGACCTGGAATGAGACAGACCTGGAAAGAGTCAGACAGACAGGAAGACAGGGACAGAGACTGGCAGACAGGGAAAGAAAAGACAGACAAAGATAGATGGGGAAAGAGACAGACCTTGATAGAGACAGACGAGGAAAGAGACAGACAAGCAGGGAAAGAGACAGACAGGAAAAGACACAGACAAAGAGATGGACAAAGACAGACAGGGAAAGAGACACGAAAAGAGATGGGGAGACAGATGGGGAAAGAGACAGACGGGGAAAGAGACACACCTGGAAAGAGACAGACCTGGAAAGGGACAGGTCTGGAAAGAGACAGACGGGGAAAGAGATAGACAGAAAGACAGACAAAGACAGGCGGGGAAAGAGACAGACGGGGAAAGAGACAGACGGGGAAAGAGACAGACCCGGAAAGGGACAACCCTGGAAAGGGACAGACCTGCAAAGAGACAGACGGGGAAAGAGACAGACTGGGAAAGACGAGACAGACAAAGCTAGATGGGGAAAGAGACAGACCTTGATAGAGACAGATGGGGAAAGAGACAGACAAGGAAAGAGACAGACAGAGACAGGCAGACAGGGACAGAGACAGACAGGAAAAGACACAGACAAAGAGATGGACAAAGATAGACAGGGAAAGAGACAGGAAAAGAGACGGGGAGATAGAAAGGGAAAGAGACACACAGGGAAAGAGACAGATGGGGAAAGAGACAGACGGGGAAAGAGACAGATCTGGAAAGAGACAGAGAGACAGACAAAAACAGACAAGGAAAGAGACAGATGGGGAAAGAGACAGATGGGGAAAGAGACACACCTGGAAAGAGACACACCTGGAAAGAGACAGACAGACAGGTGGGGAAAGAGACAGACCGGGAAAGAAACAGATGGGGGAAGAGACAGACCTGGAAAGAGACAGACCTGAAAAGAGACAGACCTGGAAAGACACAGACCTGGAAAGGGACAGACCTGGAAAGAGACAGATGGGGAAAGAGACAGACAGAGAGACAGACAAAGACAGACATGGAAAGAGACAGACGGGAAAAGAGACAGATGGGGAAAGAGACAGACGGGGAAAGAGACAGACAGGGAAATAGAGAGAAAGACAGACACAAAAATAGAGACAGACACAGAGATAGAGAGAGACAGACACAGAGAGACAGACAAGACACAGAGACACAGAGATAGAGACAGACTGATACAAAAACAGACAGATAGAAATAGACAGACAGAGACATAGACACAGACAGACAAGGAAAGAGACAGAGAGACAGACAAAAACAGACAAGGAAAGAGACAGATGGGGAAAGAGACAGATGGGGAAAGAGACACACCTGGAAAGAGACACACCTGGAAAGAGACAGACAGACAGGTGGGGAAAAAGACAGACCGGGAAAGAAACAGACCTGGAAAGGGACAGACGGGGAAAGAGACAGACAGAGAGACAGACAAAGACAGACATGGAAAGAGATAGACGGGAAAAGAGACAGACTGGGAAAGAGACAGACTTGGAAAGAGACAGACCTGGAAAGAGACAGACGGGGAAAGAGACAGATGGGGAAAGAGACAGACGGGGAAAGAGAGAGAAAGACAGACACAGAAATAGAGACAGACACAGAGATAGAGACAGACACAGAGATAGAGAGACAGACAAGACACAGAGACACAGAGATAGAGACAGACTGATACAAAAACAGACAGATAGAAATAGACAGACAGAGACATAGACACAGACAGACAAGGAAAGAGACAGACGGACAGCCACACACAGACAGAGACTGGGAGAGAGACAGAGAGACAGTTACTATCCCGGGCAACGCTGTGTACTACAGCTATATATATATAAAAAGCTGACTGTATGTATGTATGTGTGTATGTATGTATGTATGTACAGTTAGGTCCAGAAATATTTGGACAGTGACACAATTTTCGCGAGTTGGGCTCTGCATGCCACCACATTGGATTTGAAATGAGACCTCTACAACAGAATTCAAATGCAGATTGTAACGTTTAATTTGAAGGTTTGAACAAAAATATCTGATAGAAATTGTAGGAATTGTACACATTTCTTTACAAACACTCCACATTTTAGGAGGTCAAAAGTAATTGGACAAATAAACCAAACCCAAACAAAATATTTTTATTTTCAATATTTTGTTGCGAATCCTTTGGAGGCAATCACTGCCTTAAGTCTGGAACCCATGGACATCAACAAACGCTGGGTTTCCTCCTTCTTAATGCTTTGCCAGGCCTTTACAGCCGCAGCCTTCAGGTCTTACTTCTTTGTGGGTCTTTCCGTCTTAAGTCTGGATTTGAGCAAGTGAAATGCATGCTCAATTGGGTTAAGATCTGGTGATTGACTTGGCCATTGCAGAATGTTCCACTTTTTTGCACTCATGAACTCCTGGGTCATTGTCCATCTGTACTATGAAGCGCCGTCCGATCAACTTTGCGGCATTTGGCTGAATCTGGGCTGAAAGTATATCCCGGTACACTTCAGAATTCATCCGGCTACTCTTGTCTGCTGTTATGTCATTTTTCGTTTGTGAACCCTCCCCAACCACACCTATTGCCAATCCATATCATACGCATAAATAGCCTGGGTCTCAGCTTCCCATACACGGTAAGTTTTTTTAACTGCATGAGAGGACACACACACAGGCTAGGGACCCCAACGTAGAGAAATACTTTGGTGTAGTGTTGGGGCTCTATTGCATTGATCAATTCAAAAAAACCAAAAAACTGAGCTGTGACAAATGTTCCATAAACATGCAACATTACAAGCATGTGAATTGCAGCCTCAAGCAGTAGCTAAATTTCTCTTGATTCATATGTTCATGGCAGTAATGCAGATTCCATTTTTCACATTTTCACTCTTGCATATAGCTATTGGATTTTTCAAGTCAGTATTCACACAGCAGTTTCTGCTATTTCATGTATTCCCCTTACATAGTCACTGGTGTGCATTCCTTATCTCCCCATAGTGATTTTTTTTAGGTTTTTGCACCCAGTTCGGACTTAGAATGGTGTTCCAAACGTTATTCCTATTTGTTAGTATTTTTTCGTTTGTGAACCCTCCCCAACCACACCTATTGCCAATCCATATCATACGCATAAATAGCCTGGGTCTCAGCTTCCCATACACGGTAAGTTTTTTAACTGCATGAGAGGACACACACAAGCTAGGGACCCCAACGTAGAGAAATACTTTGGCGTAGTGTTGGGGCTCTATTGCATTGATCAATTCAGTAGCTAAAGTTCTCTTGATTCATATGTTCATGGCAGTAATGCAGATTCCATTTTTCACATTTTCACTCTTGCATATAGCTATTGGATTTTTCAAGTCAGTATTCACACAGCAGTTTCTGCTATTTCATGTATTCCCCTTACATAGTCACTGGTGTGCATACCTTATCTCCCCATAGTGATGTTTTTTTAGGTTTTTGCACCCAGTTCGGACTTAGAATGGTGTTCCAAACGTTATTCCTATTTGTTAGTATTTTTTCATTTGTGAACCCTCCCCAACCACACCTATTGCCAATCCATATCATACGCATAAATAGCCTGGGTCTCAGCTTCCCATACACGGTAAGTTTTTTAACTGCATGAGAGGACACACACAAGCTAGGGACCCCAACGTAGAGAAATACTTTGGCGTAGTGTTGGGGCTCTATTGCATTGATCAATTCAGTAGCTAAATTTCTCTTGATTCATATGTTCATGGCAGTAATGCAGATTCCATTTTTCACATTTTCACTCTTGCATATAGCTATTGGATTTTTCAAGTCAGTATTCACACAGCAGTTTCTGCTATTTCATGTATTCCCCTTACATAGTCACTGGTGTGCATACCTTATCTCCCCATATCAATAAACACAAGTGACCCAGTGCCATTGAAAGCCATGCATGCCCATGCCATCACGTTGCCTCCACCATGTTTTACAGAGGATGTGGTGTGCCTTGGATCATGTGCCGTTCCCTTTCTTCTCCGAACTTTTTTCTTCCCATCATTCTGGTACAGGTTGATCTTTGTCTCATCTATCCATAGAATACTTTTCCAGAACTGAGCTGGCTTCATGAGGTGTTTTTCAGCAAATTTAACTCTGGCCTGTCTATTTTTGGAATTGATGAATGGTTTGCATCTAGATGTGAACCCTTTGTATTTACTTTCATGGAGTCTTCTCTTTACTGTTGACTTAGAGACAGATACACCTACTTCACTGAGAGTGTTCTGGACTTCAGTTGATGTTGTGAACGGGTTCTTCTTCACCAAAGAAAGTATGAGGCGATCATCCACCACTGTTGTCATCCGTGGACGCACAGGCCTTTTTGAGTTCCCAAGCTCACCAGTCAATTCCTTTTTTCTCAGAATGTACCCGACTGTTGATTTTGCTACTCCAAGCATGTCTGCTATCTCTCTGATGGATTTTTTCTTTTTTTTCAGCCTCAGGATGTTCTGCTTCACCTCAATTGAGAGTTCCTTAGACCGCATGTTGTCTGGTCACAGCAACAGCTTCCAAATGCAAAACCACACGCCTGTAATCAACCCCAGACCTTTTAACTACTTCATTGATTACAGGTTAATGAGGGAGATGCCTTCAGAGTTAATTGCAGCCCTTAGAGTCCCTTGTCCAATTACTTTTGGTCCCTTGAAAAAGAGGAGGCTATGCATTACAGAGCTATGATTCCTAAACCCTTTCTCCGATTTGGATGTGAAAACTCTCATATTGCAGCTGGGAGTGTGCACTTTTAGCCCATATTATATATATAATTGTATTTCTGAACATGTTTTTGTAAACAGCTAAAATAACAAAACTTGTGTCACTGTCCAAATATTTCTGGCCCTGACTGTATGTGTGTGTGTATGTCCGCTAAAGGAATCCGCACCATCGCATTTACAATCACAAAATTTTGCACAGACGCCTCATGTGACTCATGGAACATTGCAGACTATGTTTTGACAGGAAAATTTAACCCCGCGCTTTACAGTTACTCTCCAAAAAACTGCCTCTATTAAACTGAATGGAGCTGGGAGCTGCAAGTTATTAATAGCAGCTGTGGTTGGTTGCTATAGGAACAAATGACATTCATAGTATAAGAAGCTTAAGAAGCTTATGTGTGAGGTAATATGATGTCAGTGGGGGAACAGAAACAGACTGAGAGACAGACAGACAGGCACAGACAGACAGGCACAGACAGACAGGGAAAGAGACAGAGACAAAGAGACAGATAGGAAAAAAAAATCCAGACAAACAGAAAGACAGACAGAAAGACACAAGGGGAAAGTGACAGAGACAGACAGAAAGAGACAGGCGGGGGGAAAAGAGACAGCTGGAGGGATAGAGACAGATGGGGGGAAAGAGACAGATGGGGAAGGAGACAGATGGGGAAAGAGACACAGAGATTGAGAGACAGACAGAGACAGACACAGACAGACAAACAGACAGAGAGAGACAGACACAGACAGACACAGATAGAGACAGGGAGAGACAGACATACAGAGACAGTGAGAGACAGACAGACAAACAGAGACAGGGAGAGACAGACAGACAGACACAGACAGAGACAGGGAGAGACAGACAGACAGAGACAGGCAGAGACAGACAGACAAACAGAGACAGGGAGAGACAGACAGACAAACAGAGACAGGGAGAGACAGACAGACACAGACAGACAGACACAGACAGAGACAGGGAGAGACAGACAGACAGAGACAGGGAGAGACAGACAGACACAGACAGACAGGGAGAGACAGACAGACAGAGACAGTGAGAGACAGACAGACAGAGACAGGGAGAGACAGACACAGACAGACACAGACTGAGAGACAGACAGACAGGCACAGACAGATAGGCACAGACAGACAGGGAAAGAGACAGAGACAAACAGATAGAGACAAATAAGAAAAAAAAAGCCAGACAAACAGACAGAAAGACACACGGGGAAAGAGACAGACAGAAAGAGACAGGTGGGGGGGAAAGAGACAGGTGGGGGGAAGAGGCAGACGGGGAAAGAGACAGACGGGGAAGAGACAGACCATGGAAAAGAGACAGACGGGGGGAGACAGACGGGAGGGAAAAAGAGACACAGAGATAAAGACAGACAGACATACACAGACAGACAGAGACAGGGAGAGACTGACAGACACAGACAGAGACAGGGAGAGACAGACAGACACAGACAGAGACAGGGAGAGACAGATAGACACAGACAGATAGAGACGGACAGAGACAGAGAGACAGGGCGACAAGACACAGACAGAGAAAGAGACAGGGAGAGACAGACAGACAGACACAGACAGAGATGGGGAGAGACAGACAGACACAGACATAAAGACAGACACAGACATACAGACACAGACAGAGACAGGGAGAGAAAGACAGACACAGACAGAGAAAGAGACAGGGAGAGACAGACAGAGATGGGGAGAGACTGACAGACACAGACAGAGATGGGGAGAGACTGACAGACACAGACAGAGACAGGGAGAGACAGACAGACACAGACATACAGACACATACAGGGAGAGATAGACAGACACAGACAGAGACAGGGAGAGACAGACACAGACAGAGACAGACAGACACAGACAGACACAGACAGACAGACACAGACAGAAACAGAGACAGGGAGAGACAGACAGACACAGACAGAGACATGTAGATGCAGACAGACACAGACAGACAGAGACAGGGAGAGACTGACAGACAGACAGACAGAAACAGGGAGAGACAGACAGACACAGACAGAGACAGGGAGAGACAGATAGACACAGACAGATAGAGACGGACAGAGTAGGAGAGACAGGGCGACAAGACAAAGACAGAAAAAGAGACAGGGAGAGACAGACAGACACAGACAGAGATGGGAAGAGACAGACAGACACAGACATAAAGACAGACACAGACATACAGACACAGACAGAGACAGGGAGAGAAAGACAGACACAGACAGAGAAAGAGACAGGGAGAGACAGACACAGACAGACACAGACAGAGATGGGGAGAGACTGACAGACACAGACAGAGATGGGGAGAGACTGACAGACACAGACAGAGACAGGGAGAGACAGACAGACAGAAATAAAGACAGACACAGACATACAGACACATACAGGGAGAGACAGACAGAGACAGACAGACACAGACAGAAACAGAGACAGGGAGAGACAGACAGAGACAGGGAGAGACTGACAGACACAGACAGATAGACAGAAACAGGGAGAGACAGACAGACACAGACAGACAGACAGAGACAGGGAGAGACAGACAGACACAGACAGACACAGACAGACACAGACAGACACAGACAGACACAGACAGAACAGAGACAGGGAGAGACAGACAGACAGACAGACACAGACAAAGACATGTAGAGACAGACAGACACAGACAGACAGACACAGACAGGGAGAGACTGACAGACACAGACAGATTGACAGAAACATGGAGAGACAGACACAGACAGACACAGACAGACAGGCACAGACAGAGACAAGGAGAGACAGACAGACACAGACAGAGACAGGGAGAGACAGAAAGGCACAGAGAGGGAGAGACAGACAGACACAGACACACAGACAGACAGACAGACAAAGACAGAGACCGGGAGAGACAGACACAGACAGAGACAGACAGACACAGACAGAGACAAACAGACACAGACAGAAACAGAGACAGGGAGATTCAAACAAACACAGACAGACAGACACAGACAGAGACATGGAGAGACAGACAGACACAGACAGAGACATGTAGAGAAAGACAGACACAGACAGACACAGACAGAAACAGAGACAGGGAGAGACAGACAGACACAAAGACAGAGACCGGGAGAGACAGACACAAAGACAGAGACCGGGAGAGACAGACAGAGACAGACAGACACAGACAGAGACAAACAGACACAGACAGAAACAGAGACAGGGAGATTCAGACAAACACAGACAGACAGACACAGACAGAGACATGGAGAGACAGACAGACACAGACAGAGACATGTAGAGAAAGACAGACACAAACAGACACAGACAGAAACAGAGACAGGGAGATTCAGACAAACACAGACAGACAGACACAGACAGAAACATGGAGAGACAGACAGACACAGACAGAGACATGTAGAGAAAGACAGACAGAAACAGAGACAGGGAGAGACAGACAGACACAGACAGAGACATGTAGAGACAGACAGACACAGACAGACAGACAGACAGAGACAGGGAGAGACTGACAGACACAGACAGAAACAGGGAGAGACAGACAGACACAGAAATAAAGACAGACACAGACATACAGACACATACAGGGAGAGATAGACAGACACAGACAGAGACAGGGAGAGACAGACACAGACAGAGACAGACAGACAGAGACAGACAGACACAGACAGAGACAAACAGACACAGACAGAAACAGAGACAGGGAGATTCAGACAAACACAGACAGACAGACGCAGACAGAGACATGGAGAGACAGACAGACACAGACAGAGACATGTAGAGAAAGACAGACAGAAACAGAGACAGGTAGAGACAGACAGACACAGACAGAGACATGTAGAGACAGACAGACACAGACAGACAGACAGAGACAGGGAGAGACTGACAGACACAGACAGAAACAGGGAGAGACAGACACAGAAATAAAGACAGACACAGACATACAGACACATACAGGGAGAGATAGACAGACAGAGACAGGGAGAGACAGACACAGACAGAGACAGACAGACAGAGACAGACACAGACAGACAGACACAGACAGAAACAGAGACAGAGAGAGACAGACAGACACAGACAGAGACATGTAGAGACAGACAGACACAGACAGACAGAGACATGTAGAGACAGACAGACACAGACAGACAGAAACAGGGAGAGCCAGACAGACACAGACAGACAGAAACAGGGAGAGACAGACAGACACAGACAGACACAGAGACAGGGAGAGACAGACCGACACAAACAGACAGACACAGACAGAACAGAGACAGGGAGAGACAGACAGACACAGACAGACAGACACAGACAAAGACATGTAGAGACAGACAGACACAGACAGACACACACAGACAGAGACAGGGAGAGACAGACAGGCACAGAGAGGGAGGGAGAGACAGACAGACACAGACACACAGACAGACACAGACAGACAAAGACAGAGACCGGGAGAGACAGACACAGACAGAGACAGACAGACACAGACAGAGACAAACAGACACAGACAGAAACAGAGACAGGGAGATTCAGACAAACACAGACAGACAGACACTGACAGAGACATGGAGAGACAGACAGACACAGACAGAGACAGAGACATGTAGAGAAAGACAGACACAGACAGAAACAGAGACAGGGAGAGACAGACAGACACAGACAGACAGAGACATGTAGAGACAGACAGATACAGACAGACAGACACAGACAGAGACAGGGAGAGACTGACAGACACAGACTGGCAGAAACAGGGAGAGACAGACAGACACAGACAGACAGAGACAGGACAGAGAGAGACAGACAGACACAGAAAGGGAGAGACAGACACAGACAGAGACAGACAGACAGAGACAGACACAGACAGAAACAGAGACAGGGAGATTCAGACAAACACAGACAGATAGACACAGACAGAGACATGTAGAGACAGACAAACACAGACAGACAGACACAGATAGAGATGGGGAGAGACATACAGACACAGACAGAGACAGACAGACACAGACATAAAGACAGACACAGACAGAGACAGGGAGAGAAAGACAGACACAGGCAGAGAAAGAGACAGGGAGAGACAGACACAGACAGACACAGACAGAGATGGGGAGAGACTGACAGACACAGACAGAGACAGGGAGAGACAGACAGACACAGAAATAAAGACAGACACAGACATACAGACACATACAGGGAGAGATAGACAGACACAGACAGATAGACACAGACATAAACAGGGAGAGACAGACACCTCATGTGACTCATGGAACGTCGCAGACTATGTTTTGACAGGAAAATTTAACCCCGCGCTTTACAGTTACTCTCCAAAAAACTGCCTCCATTAAACTGAATGGAGCTGGGAGCTGCAAGTTATTAATAGCTGCTGTGGTTGGTTGCTATAGGAACAAATTACATTCATAGTATAAGAAGCTTATGTGTGAGGTAATATGATGTCAGTGGGGAGACAGACACAGACTGAGAGACAGACAGACAGGCACAGACAGACAGGCACAGACAGACAGGGAAAGAGACAGAGACAAAGAGACAGAGACAGATAGGAAAAAAATCCAGACAAACAGAAAGACAGACAGAAAGACACAAAAGGAAAGAGACAGAGACAGACAGAAAGAGACAGGCAGGGGGAAAAGAGACAGCCGGAAGGATAGAGACAGATGGGGGGAAAGAGACAGATGGGGGAAGGAGACAGATGGGGAAAGAGACACAGAGATAGAGAGAGACAGACAGAGACAGACACAGACAGACACAGATAGAGACATGGAGACAGGGAGAGACAGACATACAGAGACAGTGAGAGACAGACAGACAAACAGAGACAGGGAGAGACAGACAGACAGAGACAGGGAGAGACAGACAGACAGGGAGAGACAGACAGACAGAGACAGGGAGAGACAGACAGAGACAGGGAGAGACAGAAACAGACAGACACAGACTGAGAGACAGACAGACAGGCACAGACAGATAGGCACAGACATACAGGGAAAGAGACAGAGACAAACAGATAAAGACAAATAAGAAAAAAAGCCAGACAAAAAAACAGAAAGACACACGGGGAAAGAGACAGAGACAGACAGAAAGAGACAGGCGGGGGGGAAAGAGACAGGCGGGGGGAACAGGCAGACCAGGGAAAGAGACAGACGGGGAAGGAGACAGACGGGGAAGAGACAGACCAGGGAAAAGAGACAGATGGGGGGAGACAGACGGGAGGGAAAAAGAGACACAGAGATAGAGAAAGACAGACAGACACAGACAGACAGAGACAGGGAGAGACAGACAGACACAGACAGAGACAGGGAGAGACAGACAGACACAGACAGAGACAGGGAGAGACAGATAGACACAGACAGACAGAGACAGACAGAGACAGAGAGACAAGGCGACAAGACACAGACAGAAAAAGAGACAGGGAGAGACAGACAGACACAGATAGAGATGGGGAGAGACATACAGACACAGACAGAGACAGGGAGAGACAGACAGACACAGACATAGACAGAAAGACAAAGACAGACACAGACAGAGAAAGAGACAGGGAGAGACAGACACAGACAGACACAGACAGAGATGGGGAGAGACTGACAGACACAGACAGAGATGGGGAGAGACTGACAGACACAGACAGAGACAGGGAGAGACAGACAGACACAGACAGACAAAGACAGAGACAGGGAGAGACAGACAGACAGACACAGACAGAGACAGACAGACACAGACAGAGACAGGGAGAGACTGACAGACACAGACAGATAGACAGAAACAGGGAGAGACAGACAGACACAGACAGACACAGACAGAGACAGGGAGAGACTGACAGACACAGACAGATAGACAGAAACAGGGAGAGACAGACAGACACAGACAGAGACAGGGAGAGACAGACAGACACAGACAGACAGACACAGACAGACAGACACAGACAGAACAGAGACAGGGAGAGACAGACAGACACAGACAGACAGACACAGACAAAGACATGTAGAGACAGACAGACACAGACAGAGACAGGGAGAGACTGACAGACAGACACAGACAGATTGATAGAAACATGGAGAGACAGACAGACAGACAGGCACAGACAGAGACAGGGAGAGACAGACACAGACAGAGACAGGGAGAGACAGACAGACACAGACACACAGACAGACACAGACAGACAGACACATACAAAGACAGAGACCGGGAGAGACAGACACAGACAGAGACAGACAGACACAGACAGAGACAAACAGACACAAACAGAAACAGAGACAGGGAGATTCAGACAAACACAGACAGACACAGACAGAGACATGGAGAGACAGACACAGACAGAGACATGTAGAGAAAGACAGACACAGACAGAAACAGAGACAGGGAGAGACAGACAGACACAGACAGACACAGACAGAGACATGTAGAGACAGACAGACACAGATAGACAGACAGAGTCAGGGAGAGACTGACAGACACAGACAGAAACAGGGAGAGACAGACAGACACAGACAGACAGAGACAGGGAGAGACAGACAGACACAGACAGAGACAGACAGACAGAAACAGGGAGAGACAGACAGACACAGAGAGAGACATGTAGAGACAGACACAGACAGACAGACACAGATAGAGACAGAGAGAGACTGACAGACACAGACAGATTGACAGAAACATGGAGAGACAGACAGACACACAGACATACAGGCACAGACAGAGACAGGGAGAGACAGACAGACACAGACAGAGACAGGGAGAGACAGACAGACAGGGAGAGACAGACAGACACAGACAGACACAAAGACAGAGACCGGGAGAGACAGACATAGACAGAGACAGACACAGACAGAGACAAACAGACACAGACAGAAACAGAGACAGGGAGATTCAGACAAACACAGACAGACAGACACAGACAGACAGACAGACACAGACAGAGACATGTAGAGACAGACAGACAGACACAGACAGAGATGGGGAGAGACATACAGACACAGACAGAGACAGGGAGAGACAGACAGACACAGACATAAAGACAGACACAGACATACAGACAGAGACAGGGAGAGAAAGACTTACACAGACAGAGAAAGAGACAGGGAGAGACAGACACAGACAGATACAGACAGAGATGGGGAGAGACTGACAGACACAGACAGACACAGACAGAGATGGGGAGAGACTGACAGACACAGACAGATAGACAGAAACAGGGAGAGACAAACAGACAGAGACAGACAGACACAGACAGAAACAGAGACAGGGAGATTCAGACAAACACAGACAGACAGACACAGACAGACAGACACAAACAGAGACATGTAGAGACAGACAGACACAGACAGACAGACACAGACAGAGACAGGTAGAGACAGACAGACACAGACATAAAGACAGACATACAGACACAGACAGGGAGAGAAAGACAGACACAGACAGAGAAAGAGACAGGGAGGGACAGACACAGACAGACACAGACAGAGATGGGGAGAGACTGACAGACACAGACAGACACAGACAGAGATGGGGAGAGACTGACAGACAGAGACAGGGAGAGACAGACAGACACAGAAATAAAGACAGACACAGACATACAGACACATACAGGGAGAGATAGACAGACACAGACAGATAGACACAGACATAAACAGAGACAGGGAGAGACAGACAGACAGATACAGACAGAGACATGTAGACACAGACAGACACAGACAGACAGACACAGACAGACACAGAGAGAGACTGACAGACACAGACACACAGAGACAGACAGACACATACAGACACAGACAGACACAGACAGACACAGACAGAACAGAGACACGGAGAGACAGACACAGACAGACACAGACAGACACAGACAGACACAGACAGACAGAGACAGGGAGAGACTGACAGACACAGACAGATTGACAGAAACATGGAGAGACAGACACAGACAGACACACATACAGGCACAGACAGAGACAGGGAGAGACAGACATACTCAGGCAGAGACAGGGAGAGACAGACACAGACAGAGACATGTAGAGAAAGACAGACACAGACAGAAACAGAGACAGGGAGAGACAGACAGACACAGACAGACACAGACAGAGACATGTAGAGACAGACAGACACAGATAGACAGACAGAGTCAGGGAGAGACTGACAGACACAGACAGAAACAGGGAGAGACAGACAGACACAGAAATAAAGACAGACACAGACATACAGACACATACAGGGAGAGATAGACAGACACAGACAGATAGACACAGACATAAACAGAGACAGGGAGAGACAGACAGACAGATACAGACAGAGACATGTAGACACAGACAGACACAGACAGACAGACACAGACAGACACAGAGAGAGACTGACAGACACAGACACACAGAGACAGACAGACACATACAGACACAGACAGACACAGACAGACACAGACAGAACAGAGACACGGAGAGACAGACACAGACAGACACAGACAGACACAGACAGACACAGACAGACACAGACAGGGAGAGACTGACAGACACAGACAGATTGACAGAAACATGGAGAGACAGACACAGACAGACACACATACAGGCACAGACAGAGACAGGGAGAGACAGACAGACACAGACAGAGACAGACAGACAGAAACAGGGAGAGACAGACAGACACAGAGAGAGACATGTAGAGACAGACACAGACAGACAGACACAGATAGAGACAGAGAGAGACTGACAGACACAGACAGATTGACAGAAACATGGAGAGACAGACAGACACACAGACATACAGGCACAGACAGAGACAGGGAGAGACAGACAGACACAGACAGAGACAGGGAGAGACAGACAGACAGGGAGAGACAGACAGACACAGACAGACACAAAGACAGAGACCGGGAGAGACAGACATAGACAGAGACAGACACAGACAGAGACAAACAGACACAGACAGAAACAGAGACAGGGAGATTCAGACAAACACAGACAGACAGACACAGACAGACAGACAGACACAGACAGAGACATGTAGAGACAGACAGACAGACACAGACAGAGATGGGGAGAGACATACAGACACAGACAGAGACAGGGAGAGACAGACAGACACAGACATAAAGACAGACACAGACATACAGACAGAGACAGGGAGAGAAAGACTTACACAGACAGAGAAAGAGACAGGGAGAGACAGACACAGACAGATACAGACAGAGATGGGGAGAGACTGACAGACACAGACAGACACAGACAGAGATGGGGAGAGACTGACAGACACAGACAGATAGACAGAAACAGGGAGAGACAAACAGACAGAGACAGACAGACACAGACAGAAACAGAGACAGGGAGATTCAGACAAACACAGACAGACAGACACAGACAGACAGACACAAACAGAGACATGTAGAGACAGACAGACACAGACAGACATACACAGACAGAGACAGGTAGAGACAGACAGACACAGACATAAAGACAGACATACAGACACAGACAGGGAGAGAAAGACAGACACAGACAGAGAAAGAGACAGGGAGAGACAGACACAGACAGACAGAGATGGGGAGAGACTGACAGACACAGACAGACAGAGATGGGGAGAGACTGACAGACAGAGACAGGGAGAGACAGACAGACACAGAAATAAAGACAGACACAGACATACAGACACATACAGGGAGAGATAGACAGACACAGACAGATAGACACAGACATAAACAGAGACAGGGAGAGACAGACAGACAGATACAGACAGAGACATGTAGACACAGACAGACACAGACAGACAGACACAGACAGACACAGAGAGAGACTGACAGACACAGACACACAGAGACAGACAGACACATACAGACACAGACAGACACAGACAGACACAGACAGAACAGAGACACGGAGAGACAGACACAGACAGACACAGACAGACACAGACAGACACAGACAGACAGAGACAGGGAGAGACTGACAGACACAGACAGATTGACAGAAACATGGAGAGACAGACACAGACAGACACACATACAGGCACAGACAGAGACAGGGAGAGACAGACATACTCAGGCAGAGACAGGGAGAGACAGACAGACACAGACAGGGAGAGAGAGACCCAGACACACAGACAGACACAGACAGACAGACACAGACAAAGACAGAGACCGGGAGAGACAGACACAGACATAGACAGACAGACACAGACAGAGACAAACAGACACAGACAGAAACAGAGACAGGGAGATTCAGACAAACACAGACAGACAGACACAGACAGAGACATGGAGAGACAGACAGACACAGACAGAGACAGAGACATGTAGAGAAAGACAGACACAGACAGACACAGACAGAAACAGAGACAGGGAGAGACAGACAGACACAAAGACAGAGACCGGGAGAGACAGACACAAAGACAGAAACCGGGAGAGACAGACACAGACACAGACAGACAGACACAAACAGAGACATGTAGAGACAGACAGACACAGACAGACAGACACAGACAGAGACAGGTAGAGACAGACAGACACAGACATAAAGACAGACATACAGACACAGACAGGGAGAGAAAGACAGACACAGACAGAGAAAGAGACAGGGAGAGACAGACACAGACAGACACAGACAGAGATGGGGAGAGACTGACAGACACAGACAGACACAGACAGAGATGGGGAGAGACTGACAGACAGAGACAGGGAGAGACAGACAGAAATAAAGACAGACACAGACATACAGACACATACAGGGAGAGATAGACAGACACAGACAGATAGACACAGACATAAACAGAGACAGGGAGAGACAGACAGACAGATACAGACAGAGACATGTAGACACAGACAGACACAGACAGACAGACACAGACAGACACAGAGAGAGACTGACAGACACAGACACACAGAGACAGACAGACACAGACAGACACAGACAGACACAGACAGACACAGACAGACACAGACAGAACAGAGACACGGAGAGACAGACACAGACAGACACAGACAGACACAGACAGACACAGACAGACAGAGACAGGGAGAGACTGACAGACACAGACAGATTGACAGAAACATGGAGAGACAGACACAGACAGACACACATACAGGCACAGACAGAGACAGGGAGAGACAGACATACTCAGGCAGAGACAGGGAGAGACAGACAGACACAGACAGGGAGAGAGAGACCCAGACACACAGACAGACACAGACAGACAGACACAGACAAAGACAGAGACCGGGAGAGACAGACACAGACATAGACAGACAGACACAGACAGAGACAAACAGACACAGACAGAAACAGAGACAGGGAGATTCAGACAAACACAGACAGACAGACACAGACAGAGACATGGAGAGACAGACAGACACAGACAGAGACAGAGACATGTAGAGAAAGACAGACACAGACAGACACAGACAGAAACAGAGACAGGGAGAGACAGACAGACACAAAGACAGAGACCGGGAGAGACAGACACAAAGACAGAAACCGGGAGAGACAGACACAGACAGAGACAGACAGACACAGACAGAGACAAACAGACACAGACAGAAACAGAGACAGGGAGATTCAGACAAACACAGACAGACAGACACAGACAGAGACAGGCAGACACATACAGAGACAGAGACATGTAGAGACCGACAAACACAGACAGAAAAAGAGACAGGGAGAGACAGATAGACACAGACAGACAGACACAGACATACAGACACAGAAAGAGACAGGGAGGGGGAAAGAGACAGACAGGGAATGAGAGAGACAGACACAGACAGATTGACAGAAACATGGAGAGACAGACACAGACAGACACAGACATACAGCTACAGACAGAGACAGGGAGAGACAGAAAGACACAGACAGAGACAGGGAGAGACAGACAGACACAGACACACAGACAGACACAGACAGACAGACACAGACAAAGACAGAGACCGGGAGAGATAGACACAGACCGAGACAGACAGACAGACAGAGACAAACAGACACAAACTGAAACAGAGACAGTGAGATTCAGACAAACACAGGCAGACACAGACAGAGACATGGAGAGACAGACAGACAGAGACAGAGACATGTAGAGAAAGACAGACACAGACAGAAACAGAGACAGGGAGAGACAGACAGACACAGACAGACACAGACAGAGACATGTAGAGACAGACAGACACAGACAGAGACAGGGAAAGACTGACAGACACAGACAGAGACAGGGAGAGACAGACAGACACAGACAGGGAGAGACAGACAGACACAGACAGACACAGACAGACAGACACAAAGACAGAGACCGGGAGAGACAGACACAGACAGAGACAGACAGACACAGACAGAGACAAACAGACACAGACAGAAACAGAGACAGGGAGATTCAGACAAACACAGACAGACAGACAGAGACATGGAGAGACAGACAGACACATACAGAGACAGAGACATGTAGAGAAAGACAGACACAGACAGACACAGACAAAAACAGAGACAGGGAGAGACAGACAGGCACAGACAGACAGACACAGGCAGACAGACACAGACAGACACAGAAAGAGACAGGGAGGGGGAAAGAGACAGACAGGGAATGAGAGAGACAGAGAGAGACAGACAGATAGATGGTAAAAAAGACAGACAGATGGGGAAAGAGACAGACAGAGACAGACGGTGAAAGAGACAGACGGGGAAAGAGACAGATGGGAAAAGAGACAGATGGGAAAAGAGACAGACGGGAAAAGAGACAGACGGGAAAAGAGACAGACGGGAAAAGAGACAGACGGGGAAAGAGACAGACGGGGAAACAGACAGATGGGGGAAGAGACTGACCTGGAAAGAGACAGATGGGTAAAAAGACAGACAGAGACAGTTAGGGAAAGAGACAGAAAGAGACAGATGGGGAAGAGACAGACAGAGACAGATGGGGAAAGAGACAGACGGGAAAAGAGACAGATGGGAAAAGAGACAGATGGGAAAAGAGACAGATGGGAAAAGAGAGAGATGGGAAAAGAGACAGACGGGAAAAGAGACAGACGGGAAAAGAGACAGACGGGGAAACAGACAGATGGGGAAAGAGGCTGACCTGGAAAGAGACAGATGGGTAAAAAGACAGACAGAGACAGGCAGACAGAGACAGGCAGACAGGGACAGAGACATGCAGAGACAGACAATTGTGTCCCACTTGTTGTTGATTGTTCACCATAACATTAACATTTTTATCTTTATGTTTGAAGCCTGAAATGTGGGAAAAGGTTGAAAAATTCAAGAAAGCCGAATACTTTCACAAGGCACTGTATACTTTCATGGTTAAAAGTGTTGACACCCTGGAAATTGTTCCAGAAAATTAAGAAATTCTTCCAGAAAATTGTAATAAATTAATAAAATGATTGCAATTAAACATTTTGTCATGGACGTTTATTTGCTTTCTGTGTTTTGGAATAACACAAAAAAACACAGAAGAAAAGGTAAATTGGACATAATTTCACACAACTCCAAAAATAGGTCATACAAATTGTTGGCACCCTCAATTTAATATTTAGATGCATGCTCTTTGGAATAAATAACTGCAATCAATCACTTCCTATAACCATCAACAAGCTTCTTACACCTCTAGGCTGGAATTTGGACCACTTTTCTCTTGAAAACTGTTACAGGTCTCTCATATTTGAAGGGCACCTTCTAAAGGTGTAGCTAGCGGTTCAGCTAAAGGGGGAGGGTGGCTAAATTTCTGAGTGGGTGCTGGTTAAAACTAGAGATGAGCGAGGTTCGAGGTTCACCAATTTCATGTTCGAGTGATTTTGGGGGGTGCTCGAGATCGAACTCGAACTCGAGCTTTTTACTAAAAGCTCGACAGCTCGAGTTACGTTCAAGAACGGTTCGATCAGCATAAACGTGGCTTTTCACAGTAAGGCTATGTGCACATGTTGCTATCTGCATGCGTCTTGCGTCCCCAGCACAATCCCTCTACCTTTCCTACTCACCGATCATGGGCGCCTCGCTGCATGGCTGTCACAAATCTGCGGCGTCTTTTCCTCTTTAGAAAATGGCTGTCGCTTCATTAGTCAATTAGTTATTCCGTGCTTTCCCTGCCCACTGGTGCTTATGATCGGTTGCAGTCAGACACGTCCCCAAGATGAGTGACAGCTGTCTCACTGCAACCAATCACAGCCGCCGGCGGGCGGGTCTATATCGTGCAGTAAAATAAATAAATAAATTTAAAAAAATATGCGGTTTCCCCCATATTTGATACTAGCCAGGATAAAGTCACACAGCTGGAGGCTGGTATTGTCAGGATGGAGCGCTCCACATTATCGGGAGCCCACCACCCTAACAATATCACCCAGCAGCAGCCCGGAATAGCCGCATCCATTAGGTGCGACAGTCCCGGGGGACTCTACCCAGCTCATCCCCAATTGCCCTGGTGCAGTGGCAATCGGGGTAATAATGAGTTTAATCATACCAGGCGTCTCCCCAAGATACCTTTCATGATTAAACTGAAAGTTAAAGTAAAGAAACACACACCGTGAAAAATCCTTTATTTGGAATAAAAGACAAAAAACACCCTGGTTCACCCCTTTATTAATCCCAAAAATACCTCCAGGTCCGAAGTAATCCACACAACACTGTCAGCTCTGCTCCCTGAAGATGTAGTGGCACCGTAGCAATTAAGTGACTCACGCGGTTAGCAGAGACTTCAGTCAGCACTGCAATCTTCCTATCTATAACATTAGAGGCACTAGACAAGTGGATAAAGCGCCGCCTAAGAAGCATAATGTTGGGAGTTCTGGTCCCGGTCCTGGTAAAGAATTTAATTTAATTTTATTTTTTATTTTTAATTTTAAATTATAATTATTATCTATTTATAAAGTGAAAGTAAATAAACACACCGCGAAAAATCCTTTATTTGGAATAAAAGGCAAAAAACACAGTTTCACCATTTTATTAAAATCCTCCAATACCCCTCCAGGTCCGACGTAATCCACACGACATTGTCATCTCTGCTACAGAACACGAGCGCTCTGTATGAGCTCCACGTAGCAATCAAGTGAATCACGTGGTCAGCTGAGACATCAACAATCCAGACTTCAAGATTACCAAATTACTGCCTTTCTTTCACGTTAGAGGCAATAGCTGAGTAGATAGAGCGCTCACCTAAGAAGCATAAGGTCGCGAGTTCTAGACCCGTTAAAGAAGTTTTTGGGTTTTTTTTTATTTTTAATTTCAAATTATATTTATAATATATTTATCATTATCATTTAATTATGCACTGAGGGGAGGAGCCGGACATCAGCTGTGAGCTCTCTCTCGCTCTATCTCTCTCCTTTCTCTCTCTCTACTTTCTCTCTCTCTCTCCTTTCTCTCTCTCCTTTCTCTCTCTCCTGTCTTTCTCTCCTTTCTTTCTCTCCTTTCTCTCTCTCCTTTCTTTCTCCTCTCTCCTTTCTCTCTCTCCTTTCTTTCTCTCCTTTCTCTCTCTCCTTTCTTTCTCCTCTCTCCTTTCTCTCTCTCCTTTCTTTCTCTCCTTTCTCTCTCTCCTTTCTCTCTCTCTCTCCTTTCTCTCTTGCTCTCTCCTTTCTTTCTCTCTCCTTTCTCTCTCTCTTATTTATAATAAAAATATTTTTCTGTGTGTTGTGGTTCTTTTTATCGGTACTAGAAATTCATGGTGGCCATGTTTAATATTGGCGTGACACCATGAATTTCGGGCTTAGGGCCAGATGATAATATACAGCTAGCCCTAAACCCATTAATACCCAGCGAGCCACCCGTCACCAGGGCAGCTGGAAGAGTTGGATACAGCGCCAGAAGATGGCGCTTCTATGAAAGCGCCATTTTCTGGGGCGGCTGCGGATTGCAATTCGCAACAGAGGGGCTCAGAAAGCTCAGGCCATTCTGTGCTGTGGATTCCAATCCCCAGCTGCCTAGTTGTACCTGGCTGGACACAAAAATATGGTGAAGCCCACGTCATTTGTTTTTTAATTATTTAATGAAATTCATGAAATAATAAAAAAAGGGCTTTCCTATATTTTTGGTTCCCAGCCGGGTACAAATAGGCAGCTGGGGGTTGGGGGCAGCTCGTAGGTGCCTGCTGTACCTGGCTAGCATACAAAAATATGGCAAAGCCCACATAATTTGTTGGGGGGCAAAAATCTCCTGCATACAGTCCTGTATGGAGAAAAACAAAAAGCCAGCACTAAATGTGCACCTCAGCACTAAAAATTCCAAACTGTACTTATTATAAAAATTTTTGAGATTTTTGGCAAAAAATTGCAATTTCTTGAGCTGCCTCGCCACGTCACGGCAAATCTCATTTGAGGCAGTCCTACACTAAAATATTTTTATAAAATGTGCCATACGGCCTCACATATGAATAGTAGAACTGCTCTTAGCAGCACTCACCTGGTCTATTTCAATCCCGTACCCATGACTGAGTCATGGCTGTGGGCGGGACAGGTCCAAGAAAATGCTGCATGAAGTAAATAGCCTGTGGACAAGGCCTGATGACAATGTGAACAGTCACCAACCGCCAAAATCTAGACAGATGGAATACATCCCAAATTGGGGTGCATAGCTTGGTGGGGGTCAGCCACCGACCAATTCAATGAAAAAAAACAAAAAGCCAGCACTAAATGTGCACTTCAGCACTAAAAATTCCAAACTGTACTTATTATAAAAATTTTTGAGATTTTTGGCAAAAAATTGCAATTTCTTGAGCTGCCTCGCCACGTCACGGCAAATCTCATTTGAGGCAGTCCTACACTAAAATATTTTTATAAAATGTGCCATACGGCCTCACATATGAATAGTAGAACTGCTCTTAGCAGCACTCACCTGGTCTATTTCAATCCCGTACCCATGACTGAGTCATGGCTGTGGGCGGGACAGGTCCAAGCAAATGCTGCATGAAGTAAATAGCCTGTGGACAAGGCCTGATGACAATGTGAACAGTCACCAACCGCCAAAATCTAGACAGATGGAATACATCCCAAATTGGGGTGCATAGCTTGGTGGGGGTCAGCCACCGACCAATTCAATGAAGAAAAACAGAAAGCCAGCACTAAATGTGCACTTCAGCACTAAAAATTCCAAACTGTACTTATTATAAAACTTTTTGAGATTTTTGGCAAAAAATTGCAATTTCTTGAGCTGCCTCGCCACGTCACGGCAAATCTCATTTGAGGCAGTCCTACACTAAAATATTTTTATAAAATGTGCCATACGGCCTCACATATGAATAGTAGAACTGCTCTTAGCAGCACTCACCTGGTCTATTTCAATCCCGTACCCATGACTGAGTCATGGCTGTGGGCGGGACAGGTCCAAGCAAATGCTGCATGAAGTAAATAGCCTGTGGACAAGGCCTGATGACAATGTGAACAGTCACCAACCGCCAAAATCTAGACAGATGGAATACATCCCAAATTGGGGTGCATAGCTTGGTGGGGGTCAGCCACCAACCAATTCAATGAAGAAAAACAAAAAGCCAGCACTAAATGTGCACTTCAGCACTAAAAATTCCAAACTGTACTTATTATAAAACTTTTTGAGATTTTTGGCAAAAAATTGCAATTTCTTGAGCTGCCTCGCCACGTCACGGCAAATCTCATTTGAGGCAGTCCTACACTAAAATATTTTTATAAAATGTGCCATACGGCCTCACATATGAATAGTAGAACTGCTCTTAGCAGCACTCACCTGGTCTATTTCAATCCCGTACCCATGACTGAGTCATGGCTGTGGGCGGGACAGGTCCAAGCAAATGCTGCATGAAGTAAATAGCCTGTGGACAAGGCCTGATGACAATGTGAACAGTCACCAACCGCCAAAATCTAGACAGATGGAATACATCCCAAATTGGGGTGCATAGCTTGGTGGGGGTCAGCCACCGACCAATTCAATGAAGAAAAACAAAAAGCCAGCACTAAATGTGCACTTCAGCACTAAAAATTCCAAACTGTACTTATTATAAAACTTTTTGAGATTTTTGGCAAAAAATTGCAATTTCTTGAGCTGCCTCGCCACGTCACGGCAAATCTCATTTGAGGCAGTCCTACACTAAAATATTTTTATAAAATGTGCCATACGGCCTCACATATGAATAGTAGAACTGCTCTTAGCAGCACTCACCTGGTCTATTTCAATCCCGTACCCATGACTGAGTCATGGCTGTGGGCGGGACAGGTCCAAGCAAATGCTGCATGAAGTAAATAGCCTGTGGACAAGGCCTGATGACAATGTGAACAGTCACCAACCGCCAAAATCTAGACAGATGGAATACATCCCAAATTGGGGTGCATAGCTTGGTGGGGGTCAGCCACCGACCAATTCAATGAAGAAAAACAAAAAGCCAGCACTAAATGTGCACTTCAGCACTAAAAATTCCAAACTGTACTTATTATAAAAATTTTTGAGATTTTTGGCAAAAAATTGCAATTTCTTGAGCTGCCTCGCCACGTCACGGCAAATCTCATTTGAGGCAGTCCTACACTAAAATATTTTTATAAAATGTGCCATACGGCCTCACATATGAATAGTAGAACTGCTCTTAGCAGCACTCACCTGGTCTATTTCAATCCCGTACCCATGACTGAGTCATGGCTGTGGGCGGGACAGGTCCAAGCAAATGCTGCATGAAGTAAATAGCCTGTGGACAAGGCCTGATGACAATGTGAACAGTCACCAACCGCCGTGCACGCCCAGTGTGGTTTGCAAATTCCTTCTGTTGCCATCAAAATTCATGTTGGTGCCTGTTCACACACAGCCACCGCCCCCTGGTCCATAGGCATCATTATTTAAGCACCACCTGCCTGAGGCTGTTCCGCCCTTCATCCATGCTTGCAGGTCTGGCACTGTGAGGGCCAGTTCTGACATTGTGCTGGTGTGTGTGGTTCTGCCACACACACTGGCACCTGGGCTGCCTTTATTCGCAGTTGTCAGTCCTTGCAGTATGGGAGCGGTTCTGACATTCCCTGGGTAAGTGGTGTTCTTATATGGTCCTGTTCAAGTCATTATATGAGACCTTATGGTACGATATTAATTTATGATATAGTGTAGGGACCCCCCTATTGAGATTTGCCGTGACGGGGCAGGGGGGCTCAAATCATTGATCAATAATTTGCAAAAAATCTCATTGAATTGTTACAGTAGGAATGAATTTGTGAATTTTACACTTTTTATCTTTTCATTGTTGCATGCCATTCATGAGCAGTGCTAGCTCCCCTCTTCTTTGCAGTCCTGTATGGAGTATGCTGAGCCTTGTAGTTCTGCAGCTGCTGTCTGTATGGAAGAGAGCAGACAGCAGCTGCAGAACGACAAGGCTCAGCATGCTCCATTCACTAGTGTATGCAGGAGAGCAGACAGCAGCTGCAGAACTACAAGGCTCAGTATACTCCATCCAGGACTGTATGCAGGAGTTTTTTGCCCACCAAAAAAATGATGTGGGCTTCGCCATGTTTTTGTATGCTAGTCAGGTACAGCAGGCAGCTACGGGCTGCCCCCAACCCCCAGCTGCCTATTTGTACCCGGCTGGGAACCAAAAATATAGGGAAGCCCATTTTTTTTAATTATTTCACTTATTTCATGAAATAATTAAAAAACAAATGACGTGGGCTTCGCCATATTTTTGTGTCCTGCCAGGTACAACTAGGCAGCTGGGGATTGGAATCTGCAGCACAGGTTAGCCTGAGGTTTCTGGGCGCCTCTGCTGCGAATTCCAATCTGCAGCCGCCCCAGAAAATGGCGCTTTCATAGGAGCGCCATCATCTGGCACTGTATCCAACTCTTCCAACAGCCCTGGAGCCGGGTGGCTTGCTGGGTAATCATGAGCTAATCATGAGCATGAGCTTTGTTTTACTAGCTAGTATTAAGCCAGAGATTCTTAATGTCAGGCAAGTTTGACCCGGCCATTCAGAATTTCCAATAAAGGGTTAAAAAAAGACACCACACAGAGAAAAAATACTTTAATAGAAATAAATACACAGACACACTAAATGGGGCTTTACACGGTAGCGATATCGCTAGCAATTTGTAGCGATAGCGAGCGTGTAACTACCCGCCCCCGTCGCGCATGCGATTGTTTGTGATCGCTGCCGTAGCGAACATTATTGCTACGGCAGCATCACACATACTTACCTGGTCGGCGTCGGCGCTGTGACTGCCGAACAATCCCTCCTTCAAGGGGGAGGGACGTTCGGCATCACAGCGACGTCACAGCAACGTCACTAAGCGGCCGGCCAATCAAAGCGGAGGGGCGGAGATGAGCAGGACGTAACATCCCGCCCACCTCCTTCCTTCCGCATTGTGGCCGGCGGCAGGTAAGGAGACGTTCCTCGCTCCTGCAGTGTCACACATAGCGATGTGTGCTGCCGCATGAGCGATGAACCACCTGGATAAACAACCCTTACCGATTTTTGAGTTTGGGACGACCTCTCCATGGTGAACGATTTTCACCATTTTTGAGGTCGCTTAAGGTCGCTGGTCAGTGTCACACGCTGCGATATCGTTAATGACGCCGGATGTGCGACACTAACAACTTGACCCCGACGACAAAACATTAACAATATCATAGCGTGTAAAGCCCCCTTTAGAGACTCCATGTGTATTACTCCCTCTTATGCCTCCACGATCCTGCTCTTCTGTCTTCTTTCTCCTTCAACACATGCAGCTCTGCTACATCAGCAGCGCCGCATTGGAAGAAGACGGTGCTGCTTCCCGTGCAGTCTTTTCACTCCGTGAGTGATCAGAGGCTGCGTGCTGTTAGCGGTGACGTCCCCACTGACAGGTGCGTTGCTATAACAACGGTGATCTCCGTTATTGACCGGCTGTGGCAGCCGGTGAATAACGGAACGGGGAGGCAGACTGGGAACCCGAACATGTGCCAGAGCATGTCGCCGGTACATGGAGATACACAAACGATCACTGAGTACTGGAGAGATGCGCTAACAGGTCCTAGCATGATGTCAAAGCCATGTGACAAGTCTGTAGCCAAAGAGAAAACAGACACGTGACTGGTCACATGCTATTTTGACGTCACGATAGGTCCTATGATCAGTGCTGGTTACCGGGAGGACGCAGCGATCATCGGAAGGAATAGCGGCAGGAGACAGAGTGCAAGACGCATCGCGGGGACTTGTAAGTGTTATGGCAATGTTTATTAATAGTGATGAGCGAGTACTAAAATGCTCGGGAGCTCGAGGCTCGGGCCGAGCATCTCAAAATACTCGAGTACTCGGCCCGAGCACCGAGCCCAATGTTATCCTATGGGAGACCCGAGTATTATTCTGAAATGACCCCCGGCAGCATGTAGAAACCATAAAACTGTAAATTAAAAAAAAAACCTGCGTGTGTGTGTAAGCGTGCATATATATATACACGCGGAGTGGAGTGCGGGAGGGGCCGTAGCCGAGCGGGGAAGTGTCGGGCTAAAGGCACGGTCACGCTGTGCGGGCTGGCCAATCACTGCAATTCCACAACAGGGCTGTGGCATTGCAGTGGTCTGCCAGCCAATCCCTGCATAAGGGATGGCTGTAAAAAGAGCGCCAACATGAAGACCCCGAGTACTGCACGAGTATCGCGAGATTACTCGGTCCCCGCCGAGTAGCCCGAGTACATTGATACTCGTGCGAGTACCGAGTAGTAACAAGCATACTCGCTCATCACTATTTATTAACTGTATGTGTACATTTAGAATGTGTTTTTATGTGTTTGTGATTGCCTCCCATTGTTTTCAACGGGGTTCCAGAGGTTCGTCGAACGGCTCGCCGATCCGAACTCAAATGCGGCGTCTGTTTGACGAACCGAACTCGAGCCTCTAGAGGCTCGCTCATCTCTAGTTACAACTACAGTAGGGCACCCTAATCTTTAGACGTACTTACAGCTGAAATAGGAGCTGGCATTGGCAAATGCCCCTCCTGCATGGGTCTGGTGGTGGTCGCACCCTGTGCCATGGCAATTGTTACATCCCTGCCTATAGGTAAAGTGACCCAATCAGTAATAACGTGTAAATATAAGATGGCAAAGTATTTATATGTCTTCTCTGTGTAACAGCTGCATTTAGTGCTTGGGCTGGAATTCGTGAGCTGCGGGGACTGTTACAACCATCTACAGAAGAAGGGGCGGCTTGACATCCCCAGTGCAAGGTAAAGGTTTATGTAATTATATATGTCCTCCCTCTTCACATCGGGGTGTTTTCAAGTGTCTTTTGGGTTCTCGCCTTGTTCATGTCAAAGATATCATACCCTTTAGCAATATTTTAGTCACCAGAACCTTTACATACACCTGACTGGTCCCATTATTAATTTATGGGACCAGGCAGGAGATTTCAATGTTACACAATGGGTGATTACCTATTGACTAGAAGAAACATCTTGTGCGATCCTCAGGCTGCTATGCTAATTTTTTGTCTTTTTATCAGATTGTATGCCGCTGAACTTGTCTGTGGAATACAATATCTCCACTCCAAGGGCGTCATCCACAGAGACCTCAAGCCCGAGAACATCTTGGTGGCTGAAACGGGCCATATTAAAATCACAGATTTTGGTCTCGCAATTGATAACATGCATGGAGACCAAACAGCCAATGGATACACTGGAACCCAAGGCTACGTGGCTCCTGAGGTGAGAAGAACTGAGTTTTCTGAGATTTCCAAAATGTAAATGTATTAGTCATCTTTGATCAATTATCAAGTTCTACCTATGCCCATTACAGAAAATGCTACATTCTGACGCTTTCACATATCTGACATTCCATACATAATACAGTGGGGAAAATAAGTATTTCTTACACTGCCGACTTTGCAAGTTTTCCCACCTACAAAGAATGGAGGGGTCTGTATACATGTGTTCTTAATGGGGAAAGGGTAGTAAGTTGCTTCCAGAAACAAAAAGATCCGGTGTTCAAAGTGAGAGCATGGTGACAAATTTTGTAGAAAGTTTTGACCAACTTTTTTTCCATCTTCTTTATCATGTAGATGATGGCGGGGGAGGAGTATAATGCCGGAGTAGATTAATAATAATTTTATTCATTTATATATTATTATATTATATATATTAAATTATTATTATATATATATATATATATATATATATATATATATATATATATATATTTGTGCTATTAATTCCACAGCGCTTTACATACATTGGCAACACTGTCCCCATTGGGGCTCACAATCTAGAGTCCCTATCTGTGTGTCTTTCGAGTGTGGGAGGAAACCAGAGTACCCAGAGGAATCCCACGCAAACACGGGGAGAACATACAAACTCCTTGAAGATGGTGTCCTTGGTGGGATTTGAACCCAGGTCACCAGCGCTTCAAGACTGCAGTGCTCACCACTGAGCCACCGTGCCGGTGGTTCACTTTCACTTTGGTACACTTTCGGTGTCATCTTGAAAAAAATGGTTATGGGTGCACGTGTTGACCATCAGATACTCACTGATCAATCCTCTGGCATCGATGACATCTTGAAACAGGTCAGTAGTCTTACAGGTTATTATTACTGTGGTTTATACAATGGTAAAGTTATCATTGTTGTGTCGATTTCTCTCATTCACTCGTTTTGCTGTATTATTTTTAGCTCCTCCAGAAAGATCCTGCCCGCTAATTAGGAGTAAATGGTAGCATCAGAGCACACAGATTCTTTCAGTGTATCGACTGGGTCGCAGTGGAAGCCCTGAAAATCCTCCACCTCACATCCCTGTAGTAAGTATCTCACCGGATATTGTCCCTGAGCCGTTTACCTTATTTCTTACAGGAGAGAACAACAGGAGAGAACATTTACTCTTATCCTGAAGGTGTTTGAGTCAGAGTATTACACTAACACTGAACACCATTTTTTATGAACTAAATAGAGAAAAATACTGCTAATAGACCGAAAAACTAATTTCTCTAAAATCAATTTTTATTTATAAACATTAAAATGGTTAAATCAAGCCATATCTTATCATATATAGCTATATCGGTCAGTGAGCACACACCCGGTTGTGCAGAGCTAGATGCACTCTGAAAGGGATATTAATCTAGTAGGATGAGGGCTAGCCCAAGGTGATTATACTCGATGGTTCCAAGGATAGAAATGAGATGTTACAGTAAGGGCCAGGCTATAAATCCCGTCTTTCTCCTTCCTGGCCACGGAGGTTAATCCACCATAAGGTTTTGGGCGCCCCTGCTCAGCGTCGGCTATCCCTAAGAAACCCTATACCTGACTGTGTGCCAATAATTGACCCATAGCCCAGAGGGGTGTAAATAGTGCTGAAGTCAGAGTGGTTCAGTCACACTAGGTGCATAGTCAGTACACTAGTAAATGTTAGGTATGATTGTTGGTCATAGAAAAAATTCCCAGTTGGAATATTTTTACACATACTCCCCTCTGATAATGTATGAACAAAAGGGGGGAGGGAGTTTTACAGGTAGCTACTTAGGACTGCTACCCAGTACAATCGAACAACAAATTATTTTATGGACCCGTAGTTAATTAAATCCCAGTTGGGTAAACATCTTGCTGGAAAGTGAACTCCCAGAAGAATCCCGATGCATTTCCCCCACTTTATTTGGGGTTCATCAGGGAATGTTACCACACAATGAAAATTCACACATTCCAGTTCACCTAAGTAAAGAGCACAATGCCAGATAGATCCAGATATAATTAAGCTGCCATCAAAGTGCCTAGGATTACACATAGGCAAATCCAATAAGGTTGACAATTGTATTCCCCAGTTACATACCTTTGAGTTTTTAGTGTCCTGCAGACAGATCCCTTTAAGATGTTGTATAAGGTGATCAAATGGTCCTCCTGTTCTGTGCCAGAGGGGACCTCAGCAACCCACCCTGTCAGTACGGGGCTGAATAGGATCCGCACATGTATATTGCAGCTGATCCTTTTAACTGATCCATCGGTGGCTGATCCACCACTCCCCCTGGCCGGAAATTGACTGTAGTGCAGAGCGCATGCGTTAATACCACAGCACTATAAGCAGTGCGTAGTACAAGGTACTGTTTATCCTAAGCCCGCCCATCTGTATGACGCTGCGGACTCAGGGAAAATACCCACGCCCCACTCGAGAATAGGCAGGCTAAGCAACTGCATTCCTGGTCCGCCCCCTGCAACAGCGTCACAGAGCCACGAGGGAGGAAGGGAGGGGCTGGCCAGGGGGTGACAGTACACTCTCCCTGCAGTCTGATACATACTTTACTGGATATGAGTTGAAGCTGTGGAACGCAAGTGCCCTCCACAGCTCAAACGCTAGGTTTAAGAAACGTTAGTAAGATGCCCATTGCCTCTGTATTGGGGACCTGGGAGATTCCAACCACTCCCTTTTCTGGAGTAGGGCATGGGTATTTTCCCTGAGTCCGCAGCATCATACAGATGGGCGGGCTTAGGATAAACAGTGCCTTGTACTACGCACTGCTTATAGCGCTGTGGTATTAACGCATGCGCTCTGCACTACAGTCAATTTCCGGCCAGGGGGAGTGGTGGGAATCTCCCAGCCTTTAAAAGGATCAGCTGCAATATACATGTGCGGATCCTATTCAGCCCCGTACTGACAGGGTGGGTTGCTGAGGTCCCCTCTGGCACAGGACAGGAGGACCATTTGATCACTTTATACAACATCTTAAAGGGATCTGTCTGTAGGACACTAAAAAACTAAAAGGTATGTAACTGGGGAATACAATTGTTAACCTTATTGGATTTGCCTATGTGTAATCCTAGTCACTTTGATGGCAGCTTAATTCTATCTGGCATTGTGCTCTTTACTTAGGTGATCTGGAATGTGTGAATTTTCACAGTGTGGTAACATCCCCTGATGAACCCCAAATAAAGTGAGGGAAACGCGTCGGGTTCTTCTGGGAGTTCACTCTCCAGCAAGATGTTTACCCAACTGGGATTTAATTAACTACGGGTCCATAAAATAATTTGTTGGTTGATTGTCCTGGGTAGCAGTCCTAAGTAGCTACCTGTAGAACTCCCTCCCCCCTTTTGTTCATACATCATCAGAGGGGAGTGTGTGTAAAAATATTCTGACTGGGAATTTTTTCTATGACCAACAATCATACCTAACATTTACTAGTGTACTGACTATGCACCTAGTGTGACTGAACGACTCTGACTTCAGCACTATTTACACCCCTCTGGGCTATGGGTCAATTATTGGCACACAGTCAGGTATAGGGTTTCTTAGGGATAGCAGACGCTCAGCGGGGGCGCCAAAAACCTTATGGTGTATTAACCTCCGCGGCCAGGAAGGAGAAAGACTAAGGATTTATAGCCTGGCCCTTACTTTAACATCTCATTTCTATCCCTGGAACCATCGAGTAATATCACCTTGGGCTATCCCTCACCCCCCTAGATTAATATCCCTTTCAGAGTGCATCTAGCTCTGCACGACCGGGTGTGTGCTCACTGACCAATATAGCTATATATGATAAGATATGGCTTGATTTAACCATTTTAATGTTTATAAATAAAAATTGATATTACACTAACACTGGGAAGAGGCTACAGTCCAGAGCTGCTGCTTCGTAGATAAAGGCCGGGTCTGTTGGTTTAGATATGTGGACTCTACATCCAACCATCTTCTTCATAGTGGAAAACATTTATTTAGTAATTGCTACTATTATGAACTAGTGTTAGAAGTTTTCACTCGGCACAATGAGTTATTAATGAAATTTGCGATAAGTCATAATCCTGATATAATTATTTTTTCCTCTTTTCCAGCCATCTGAGCCTCACCGTCGTCCTACACCAATCTATCTGGATGACATAGAAGCAGAGGCAGCAGCAAAGGTCATAACACCAATGTCAGCGAAGGACCAGGCCTTGTTTGAGGGATTTTCATTTGACAACTTGAAAGCCCTCAATGAAACATCAGCTCCATAGTCATCAGAGCAAGCCGTCCTCCTGAGCCTCAGGAAGATAAAGAGCATAAGACTGGACATCGCTTCAGGAAACACTGCAGGAATGGATGTGACCTTTGAGAAGACGCCAGACCCTGATGGAAGAACCTAAAGATGGCGGAGCCAGCACATCCACCCTCGAGCTGGCGGTAAGTATAAGCGCCATAATATCTGTGCTCAACTATAATCATAGCCATGTGTCAAACATTTTATAATTACCAGTAATAGGATTCCCTCATACTCACTACAGCGCCAGCTGTTGGTGCTGTCTTGGGCAAAGAAGAAATAACACAATAACACGGTGCATGATGGCCGTCTATTAAGGGGTGGAGGAGGCCGGATGTTTTTTGTTTTTTTTTCTTTTTTAAAAAAACACCATCTAGCACATGCCTTTGATGAATTTACCATTACCGGTAGTTGGATTTCCTTAGACTTATGACAGTGCTGTCATGGGACTGGGGAAAAGGTGAGAGATGGCCAGCTATTAAGGGGTGGAGGAGGCCGGATTTTTTTTCTTTTTTTATCTCAGACATAGTTTTATCCTCTGACACAACAAGACTCTGTACCTAGTGAATCTTCACTTCCACAAAAAATAAGTGAAAGATTAAGATCATCAGTGTTTCTGAACAGACTAAAGCCCGCTACACACGCTTCAATATATCTCACAATCCGTCGTTGGGGTCAAGTTGTAAGTGACGCACATCCGGCATCGTTTGTGAGGTATCTGCGTGTGACAGCTACATGCGATCAGGATTGAACGCAAAACCGTTGATCGCAAACACATCGTATCATTCTCTAGAATTGAGCGTTTTGTTGCACGAACCTAGTCAATTGTAACGTGTGACATCCCTCATACGATTTTGTTGTCTGATGCTATGTGCGCAGGTGTGCGCTCTGCACCGCAGCTTAAAAAAGGTCTGCTTCAGAGCGCAGCTGAAAAGCTGCGTTCTGAAGCGCCTCACAATGTCTGTCATGCACTAATCTCTGTCAGTCCGTCACTATCTCTGTCCCTCACTCTCTGTCCATGTCAGTCTATCCCCCTCTCTCATATACTCACCAATCCCCGATCCCCGGCGCTGCACGGCATTCACACTGCTCCGGCGGCTTTTACTGTTTTGAAAAAGCCGGCCGCCCATTAAACAATTTCGTATTCCCTGCTTTCCCCGCCCACCAGCGCCTATGATTGGTTACAGTGAGACACGCCCCCACTCTGAGTGACAGGTGTCACACTGCACCCAATCACAGCAGCCGGTGGGCGTGTCTATACTGTGTAGTGAAATAAATAATTAAATAATTTTAAAAAACGGCGTGCGGTTCCCCCCATTTTTAAAACCAGCCAGATAAAGCCATACGGCTGAAGGCTGGTATTCTCAGGATGGGGAGCTCCACGTTATGGGGAGCCCCCCACCCTAACAATATCAGCCAACAGCCGCCCAGAATTGCCGCATACATTATATGCGACAGTTCGGGGACTGTACCCGGCTCTTCCCGATTTGCCCTGGTGCGTTGGCAAATCGGGGTAATAAGGAGTTATTGGCAGCCCATAGCTGCCAATAAGTCCTAGATTAATCATGTCAGGCGTCTATGAGACACCCTCCATGATTAATCTGTAAGTTACAGTAAATAAACACACACACAAGAAAAAATCCTTTATTAGAAATAAAAACACACACATATACCCTGGTTCACCACTTTAATCAGCCCCAAAAAGCCCTCCTTGTCCGGCGTAATCCAGGATGATCCAGCGTCGCATCCAGCGCTGCTGCATTGAGGTGACCGGAGCCGCAGCAGACACAGCCGCTCCGGTCACCTCCACACAGCAAATGAAGACAGCCGCGCGATCAGCTGCTGTCACTGAGGTTACCCGCGGCCACCGCTGCATCCACCGGTGGCCGCGGGTAACCTCAGTGACAGCAGCTGATCGCGCGGCTGTCTTCATTTGCTGCGTGGAAGTGACCGGAGCGGCTGTGTCTGCTGCGGCTCCGGTCACCTCCATGCAGCAGCGGTGGAAGCGACGCTGGATCATCCTGGATTACGCCGGACAAGGAGGGCTTTTTGGGGCTAATTAAAGTGGTGAACCAGGGTATATGTGTGTGTTTTTATTTTTAATAAAGGATTTTTTCTTGTGTGTGTGTTTATTTACTGTAACTTACAGATTAATCATGGAGGGTGTCTCATAGACGCCTGACATGATTAATCTAGGACTTATTGGCAGCTATGGGCTGCCAATAACTCCTTATTACCCCGATTTGCCAACGCACCAGGGCAAATCGGGAAGAGCCGGGTACAGTCCCAGAACTGTCGCATATAATGTATGCGGCAATTCTGGGCGGCTGTTGGCTGATATTGTTAGGGTGGGGGGCTCCCCATAACGTGGAGCTCCCCATCCTGAGAATACCAGCCTTCAGCCGTATGGCTTTATCTGGCTGGTTTTAAAAATGGGGGGAACCGCACGCCGTTTTTTTAAATTATTTAATTATTTATTTCACTACACAGTATAGACACGCCCACCGGCTGCTGTGATTGGGTGCAGTGTGACACCTGTCACTCAGAGTGGGGGCGTGTCTCACTGTAACCAATCATAGGCGCTGGTGGGCGGGGAAAGCAGGGAATACGAAATTGTTTAATGGGCGGCCGGCTTTTTCAAAACAGTAAAAGCCGCCGGAGCAGTGAGAAAGCCGTGCAGAGCCGGGGATCGGGGATCGGTGAGTATGAGAGAGGGCTGCTAACTTCAGTTACTCAGGAGATTAGCGGTCACCGGTGAGTCTTCACTGGTGACCGCTAATCAGGGCGCGACACAGATAGCCGCAGCATGACAATGAAGTCGGGTGAAGTTCACCCGAGTTCATTCTGACAGTGCGGCTCTGTCTGTGTCTGCTGTCATCTGCCATTCAGCTCTGCTACATGGCTGTCTGTGTCTGCTGTTAGCGGCCATGTAGCAGAGCTGAATGGCAGATGACATAGTAAAAACGCATCCCTACACATTACACACGCTTGGCAAGTCAATAAATAAAAAAAAAAAAAGGTGCTCAATGCATACGTCACAGAACACATGATCTAAAGGATCGCACACAAAATTGACCAATTTAACATAGACTACTAACGCTCGTGTGACAGCAAATGAACGACCAACGTGAAATCTCATAGATCCCGTATGCAACCTGGGCGTGTCACATCGCAAATGCGATTGTACAACTAATTGCAACGTGTAAAGTGGGCTATAGTTAATCTAGAAGACGCTGAAGATGGCGGAGCCAGCAGATCCACCCTCGAGCTGGCGGTAGGTATAAGCGTCATAATATCTGCACTCAACTATAGTCATAGGCATGTTTCAAACATTTTATAATTACCGGAAATAGGATTTCTTCATGCTCACTACAGCGCCAGCTTTTGGTGCTGTCTTGGGCAAAGAAGAAATAACGTGGTGCGTGATGGCCGACTATTAAGGGGTGGAGGAGGTCGGATTTTTTTTAAATAACATCTAGCACATGCCTATGATGAATTTACCATTACCGGTAGTTGGATTTCCTCAGAATTATGACAATGCTGTCATGGGACTGGGGAAAAGGTGAGAGATGGCCGGCCATTAAGGGGTGGAGGAGGCCGGATTTTTTTTTTATTTTGTTAAATTTTGACAACAGAATTTTGCAGCCAGCCCATCTATACATTCATCTATACTCGTACATTCACCTATATATTCACCTATACATTAACATCTACACAGATGCAAGTGAAACATTCAGAGAAGCAATCTTTTGTAATAAACACATTTCATTAACTTCTTCCTGACTGAATGAGCTTCTTGCTTCACATTTTGTTTTTCCTTCTTTTCTTCCAAGAGCTATATTTTTTTAATGTTTTCATTGATATAGCAAGTTGTATTTTGAATGACACATTTCATTTTAATGGTTGAAGTATTGGAAAATGCAAGAAAATTCCAAGCAGAATAAAATTGTGAGAAAAATTTAATTCTGCAATTTTTATTCTGTTTTATTTCTCCTATGTTCATTATGCAGTTACAATGACGGAACGGTCTGATTCTTCAGGTCTGTACAATGATGGCGATACTAAACTTGTATAGTTGTCCTTTTTCTTTAAATGGTGAAAAAAGATTTGGAATCTTGTAAAAAAAAAATTCCTTCTGTCTCCATTTTCTGAGATCTATAGCCCTTTCACATTTATGTGGATGGAGCTCTGTGAGGTTTGTTTTTTGCATGGAGACCTGACATTTTAATTGATATTATTTCTATGGTAGAAATGACATTTTGAAAGTTTCTTATTGTGACAGAAAAACACAATTTTGGCTTCTCATTTATTTTGTTCACTTTGCAGCATTTAAAGAATAGGTTACTTAATGACATATTTTGATTGTATGTTTACGGATCTAGCGATACCATATATGTTTATTTTTTATTATCTTTGTCTATTTTTTAAATTTTTTAAACTTTATTTTTATTATATTTTTTACTCCCCTTAGTGGACTTAAGTCTGTGATGATACAATGACTTGTACTATGCCACAATATTGCAGTATACTTAGAATATCACAGTTTCGTATTAAGGCTTGCCATAGACTGATCTGCACAGAAGCCCCATCGTGTCAGGTAGAGAGTCTTTCAGCAGACCTTCAATTTCAATGGCAATACATAAGTGCATCTTGAGGGTCCAATGTGCAAAGCTGTACCCCTTGGACTATGTGCTTCAAATGCAGCTGACAGAAATTGAGAGGGAAATTTAAAGGATTAACAGCAGCGGGTCCGGCACTTGGATAATCCCAAAAAAATAAAGGAAAAATAAAAAAACAAACAAAAAAAAAAACAAGCAGCGCTTTATATTTTCCAAGCATCTGGCGCAGTTATAACTGCTCCCACGGCTGCCCATTCACTTCCGGGGCCGCTCATTAGGCTCATGCATATGCACAGCTTTCCCGCCCACCGGCATCTGTGATTGTTTGCACAGTTTGCGGGTCTATATTGTTCAATAAAAAAAATAAAAAACTTGCTGAAGGGTCCCCACATATTATGATACCAGCACAGATAAATCCTACAGCCTACAGGCTGCAGCACCCAGCCGTTCGCTTATCTTGGCTGTGTATGAAAATAAGGGGAACCGCATGCGGCTTTTAATTATTTGACTAAATAATTTTAAAAAACAGCGTGAGACCCATGGTTATTGGAAGACCTCAGGCTAAAAATAGCAGCTTGCAGCCGCCCAGGATTGCTGCATCCATTATATATGACAATCTCAGCACTTTACCTGGCTCTTCCCAATTGCCCTGGTGACCCGAAAAATCCTTTGTTTGAAAAAAAAAGACAGAAAAACCCTCTTTCACCAATTTAACACTAAAAACCACCACTGCTGGTCTGACATAATTCAGATGAGGTCACACAATGATTCCAGCTCTGCTACATTACTGAAGGTACAGGGCGTGATCATGGAACATGAACAAACACTGTGAGGTTCAGGCAGAGATTGAGCTGAATCCAAGAGGAGCCAAGTAAATACTCTATGTGAAAAACAGGAGTCATAAAATATAACTTTTAATAAGTATTAATAAAAGTGAACCAACGGCTCACAAAAGGTAAGTAAAACAGTGTACGCACAATAAAAATTCATGCTAGAAAGGGGGGCATGAGACAAAGCCCAGATCATATCACCATTGGCAGAACCTATGTGGCAATGGTGTCCTCAGTTCTCAACAGAGAAACCACCCAATTATAATGCCAAGGTAGATATAAATTATGTATAGACACACTCCCCCTTATTACCCCTCACCAGAGGCAAAGATGGAGAATCAAAGTAGAGTGTGTCAAAAAACTGTACTCATCAAACACATCAAAAAGCTGGGTATCCTAACATAATTAAATCCCATACAGGGAACGATCTTACCCACTCTTGTGAAGTACATAAAGGGCGACTTAGAGAAACATCAAGGCTTCTGGGGAAGCTGTTATCCAGCTCTTCAGGTCCCACAGGAATGCCACAGAGGGGTCACCTCCATATAGTGAAGGCCTTATGGATACCGAGGACGTCGTCTTGTGGCTAAGGTACATTGATGACGTCTTCGTTATCTGGAAGGGTCAGTTGAGTGGCTTCCATCAATTCCTAGCTAAACTAAATGACAATGAGATCGGTCTAAAATTTACCAGCGAGGTGGGTAGGGACAGTCTGGCTTTCCTGGATGTGCTGGTGAAGAGGGGGCCTGATGGTCGCCTCGTTACCACCACGTTTAGGAAGGCGACGTCCTCGAATTCCCTCCTTCGGTGGGAGAGTGCCCACCCTGCCCCTTTAAAGAGAGGAATTCCCAAGGGACAGTTTACTAGAATGAGGCGTAATTGCTCGGATGAAGCTGGTTTCTATAATCAGGCCCACGATTTGATGGGATGTTTGAGGGAAAGAGGTTATCCGGAGGGGATCATCCATAGAGCATACAATTCTGTACGCAACATGGACCGAACCAAGCTACTATACCCAAATGATAAGAGGAAGGAATCGGAGGAGGTTCTTAGATTCATCACGACCTACAACAATGGGGCAGGGGACCTTAGGGAAACCCTATCCAAATATTGGCATGTCTTACATATGGACCCCTTTTTAGAGAAATACCTTTTGACGTATCCGTCTGTCACCTACAGGAAGGCAAGATCCCTGGGTGACAGACTTGTCCATAGTCATTTTAAGGAGGATGGGCCAGGATTGACAGCAAATGTGATTAAGGGTTGTTTCAAATGCCACAATTGTGTGAACTGTAGGTTCATTGAGGAAGGCAAGGAATTCACTAATTACAACAACAGCAAAAGTTTTTCCATAAGGTCATTGATCACCTGTAAGTCAAAGGGGGTCATTTACAGAATGAAATGTGTTTGCGGAAAACTCTATGTTGGAAAGACCATTAGGGAACTACGACGACGGGTGGGGGAACATAAAAATGACATCCTGAAGAAGAATGACACCCCGATGGCCCGACACATAAACAACTTTCATAATGGTGACTTGGAAAGCTTAAAAATTCAGGGAATTTACCTCATTCGGCCTCCGGATAGAGGGGGCAACTGGGACAGGAAAATACTCCAGAAAGAGTGCTATTGGATATATAGTCTGAACACCATGACACCACTAGGTCTAAATGAGTCCCTGTCCTTCACACCCTTCCTGTAGGAGCACCTTAGCATCTAGGGTAAGTATAGGAGGGAGAGACGACGGCTGAGTGGGGGCACCATTTACGAGGGGTACTAGGGTGCCGACCACCACATGATAGGTAGGGTAAGAGCGTTTGTAGGGGTTTGTTCTCAGTGTGCACCTTAGTTTTTACCCCCTTTAACCCCTCCCGATGCCTGTCGCTGGTGTGTCTGAGTGTCCTGGTCACTTTGTAGATACTATACTGGCCCATCCTCATCTAGTCTCCCTTTCCTTCAGCTATATGGTTCGTTTCTGTTTTCCTCCTGGATATGATAAACCACTCTCTCAACCCTGTGTGGTATTATATTTGCACCTTTGAATTTGGGCATTTATATACCATGTCCTGTGTTCCCCTTTGTTTTGATGATCTCATATAGCGGCATGTGTTGTAGCTGTGTCTCTTCTTTCTTACTGTTGGTCCATATCTTTATATATGGGTTTTCTCCTTTGGATAACAATCTTTGCCTCCGCTGTGGACGATGGTGTCTGGATCTATTTGAGTATGCTGCCATGTACAGCGAAATATGCCCACTATGTTGCGGCCCTGAGCCGACATGTTTAATCTAGGCCGCTTTGCTGGTTTAATCTGAGCGCGTGTGCGTTGCGATTGCAACGCATCATGTGTTTACCTATATCCAACCAGCATGTGCGGCTCTCCAGGACGTGATGTCACTGGGGTATGCAGCGTTCGTTTCATTGCGACGCGGCGGCCGATGACGTGCACTTCCGGTTCCGATGTACTCTGGGAGTGCGCGTCACGGAAGGTTAATGTGCTTCTGGGCATGCGCCAGGGTATAAAGGGAGCGTGTCCCTGGACGCCCAGCGCGGCACATTTGAAATTTGTTTGTTCTGACATACGGCAGTATGCGGTGAGTTATCCCTCTTTGGGGCACTATGATAGGCCTTTGGAATGTGTATTTTGTGGGCTTATTCTATGTCTTGGTTTATTTACAGCATCACTGGGCAGGACAAAACTGCAGTATAGGATATACATGGGCAGTACCCAGTATTTTTCACATGAACTCCCCTGATGATTGTTCCCCATGAAACGCGTTGGGAGTAAGCGATTCTTCACTATATGGAGGTGACCCCTCTGTGGCATTCCTGTGGGACCTGAAGAGCTGGATAACAGCTTCCCCAGAAGCCTTGATGTTTCTCTAAGTCGCCCTTTATGTACTTCACAAGAGTGGGTAAGATCGTTCCCTGTATGGGATTTAATTATGTTAGGATACCCAGCTTTTTGATGTGTTTGATGAGTACAGTTTTTTTGACACACTCTACTTTGATTCTTCAACTTTGCCTCTGATGAGGGGTAATAAGGGGGAGTGTGTCTATACACAATTTATATCTACCTTGGCATTATAATTGGGTGGTTTCTCTGTTGAGAACTGAGGACACCATTGCCACATAGGTTCTGCCAATGGTGATATGATCTGGGCTTTGTCTCATGCCCCCCTTTTTAGCATGAATTTTTATTGTGCGTACACTGTTTTACTCACCTTTTGTGAGCCGTTGGTTCACTTTTATTAATACTTATTAAAAGTTATATTTTATGACTCCTGTTTTTCACACAGAGCATTTACTTGGCTCCTCTTGGATTCAGCTATTTACTACGATTGATACTGTGGATCCTCTGGGTTTTTGCTATTTTGACTCAGGCAGAGATTGAGCCTCGATGAGCAATGATGCCACTCAGGTTAGTTGCGGTCACAGCTGGAGGTTTCCACGGTCTTCCACCTGTGATCACAGGTAACCCCGACCCCAGGTGACCTCAATAAACTCTCTCTGAGTTCACAAACCTGCATCTCCTTGCAGGCCACGAGATGCAGGACTGAACCCTGAGGGACCTCAATAGTGAGAGGAAGAGGAGGAAAAGTAGAGTCAGCGAATGATACACTGGAAGAGCGGTCAGAAAGATAGGAAGAGGCCCAGAAGAGAGTGGTGTCCTTTATGCTGAGAGTAATCATCATTATATTTTGCTGTCAAAAGTTTATTGATCACTTTGATGAGGGCAGTTTCTGTAGCAAATATAACAATATCAGCCTCCGTTCATACTTTGCAGTTTTTTAGGATTTTTAGCTACAGGCTAGAAAATGATAGTATCATGGAAAGTTTCGATTTTTTTTCTCTTTTTTTATCCCCATTGTTGGAAAAAAAACGTATCGCTGATTATTTGTTTCGCCCTCCCCCCATCAGGTACTCGGATTGTATTGTTTGTAATGTGGTATTTCTGAAATTCAGCCTATTGGCAGCAGAGGACACTACAGTCATTTAGCAATGTCTGAAGTCAGTTGTGATGGAGAGGACTGAAAGAAATAGAATTTTTCAGCATTGTAATTAGAGATGAGCGAACCGGTCGCGGTTCGGCTCGAGGTCGGTTCGCCGAACGGGGGTCCCGTTCGAGTTCGGTTCGTCGAACGGTCGACGAACCGAACTCGAGCCAATAGGCTATAATGGGAGGCAATCACAAACACATAAAAATGCATTATAAATGTACACAAACAGTTAATAAACATTGCCATAACACTTACCGGTCCTCGCGATCCCTTCTGCACTCTGTCTCCTGCCGCTATTCCATCCGATGATCGCTGAATCCTCCCGGTGACGGCACTGCCAGCAGAGATGCAGGACCTATCGTGACGTCAAAATAGCCATGTGACCAGTCACGTGGCTATTATCTCATTGGCTACAGACTGGTCACATGACTATGACGCGTCATGTAGGACCTGCGAGTGCATCTCTCCGGTACACGGTGCACATATGTGTATCGCCGTGTACCGGCGACATGCTCTAGCACACGGTCGACTCCCCGTTCCGTTAGGGACCGGCTGACACAGCCGGTCATTAACGGAGATCACCGTTGCCATAGCAACGCAGTTAGCGGTGACGTCACCGCTAACCGCGGCTCCGAGAGCACCGTTGCTATGGTAACGCGTCTGTCAGCGTTACCGCTGTTACCGCTGACAGCCAGCACTGATCACTCACGGAGTGAAGGCTGCACGCTGCTTCCCGATTGTAGTGTGGATTGTAGTGAGGATGAGGTACCCCAGCCCCAAGTGATGAGCTGGTGAACCTCATCCTCACTATAATCGTCACTACTACTACACTAGTGAGGATTGTAGTGAAGATGAGGTTCCCCAGCCCCAAGTGATGAGCTGGTGAACCTCATCCTCACTACAATCGTCACTACTACTACACTAGAAAGAAAGAAGACAGAAGAGCAGGATCGTGGAGGGCTGACAGGGGGTAATAAAGATGGAGTCTCTCATATGTCTGTGTATTTATTTCTATTAAAGTATTTTTTCTCTGTGTGGTGTTTTTTTTTAACCCTTTATTGGAGATTCTTAATGGCCGGGTCAAACATGCCTGACATTAAGAATCTCTGGCTTAATACTGGCTAGTAAAACAAAGCCAGTATTAACTCATGATTACCCAACAAGCCACCCGGCTCCAGGGCTGTTGGAAGAGTTGGATACAGCGCCAGATGATGGCGCTTCTATGAGAGCGCCATTTTCTGGGACGGCTGCGGACTGAAATCCGCAGCAGAGGCGCCCAGAAACCTCGGGCTAACCTGTGCTGCGGATTCCAATCCCCAGCTGCCTAGTTGTACCCGGCTGGACACAAAAATGGGGCGAAGCCCACGTCATTTGTTTTTTAATTATTTCATGAAATAAGTGAAATAATTAAAAAAAAACGGGCTTCCCTATATTTTTGGTTCCCAGCCGGGTACAAATAGGCAACTGGGGGTTGGAGGCAGCCCGTGGCTGCCTGCTGTACCTGGCTAGCATACAAAAATATGGCGAAGCCCACGTCATTTTTTTGGTGGACAAAAAATTTCTGCATACAGTCCTGGATGGAGTATGCTGAGCCTTGTAGTTCTGCAGCTGCTGTCTGCTCTTCTCCATACAGACAGACAGCAGCTGCAGAACTACAAGGCTCAGCATACTCCATCCAGGACTGTATGCAGAAGTTTTTTGCCCCCTGAAAAAATTATGTGGGCTTCGCCATATTTTTGTATGCTAGCCAGGTACAGCAGGCAGGTACGGCTGCCCCCAACCCCCAGTTGCCTATTTGTACCCGACTGGGAACCAAAAATAAAGGGAAGCCCTTTTTTATTATTTCATGAATTTCATGAAATAATTAGAAAACAAATGACGTAGGCTTCGCCCCATTTTTGTGTCCAGCCAGGTACAACTAGGCAGCTGGGGATTGGAATACGCAGCACAGGTTGGCCTGAGCTTTCTGGGCCCCACTGCTGCAAATTGCAGTCTGCAGCCGCCTCAGAAAATGGCATTTTCATAGAAGCGCCATCTTCTGGCGCTGTATCCAACTCTTCCAGCACCTGCCTGCTATACCTGGCTAGCATACAAAAATATGGCGAAGCTCACGTCCTTTTTTTGTAGTTTTTTGGCAAAAAAAATAAAAAATGCTTTCCTGGATTTTCCATTGCCAGTGAAGGTAACACCAAGCAGTGGGGGTTAGCAGCCAGTAGCTGCTTGGATTACCCTTAGCTAGCAATACAAAATTATTTATTTAAATAACTAAAAACAAAATGGGCTTCCCTGTACTTTGATTGCTGGACATCACAGTGCTGTAAAAATAAATCTTTAAAAAAATGACGTAGCGCTCCGCGGTATTTTTGATTCTCAGCGCAGATAAAGCAGACAGCTATGGGTTGCCACCCCCATCTGCCTGCCGTTACCTTGGTTGGCAATCAAAATACAGGGAAGCCCATTAATTTTTTCGATTTAAAAAATAGTTAAAAAAAAAAATGACGTTGGGTCCCCCCATTTTTGATAGCCAGCTAGGGTAAAGCAGACGGCTGTAGCCTGAAAACCACAGCTGGCAGCTTTACCGTGGTTGGGGATCCAATGTGGAGGTCCCCTCAGGCTCTTTTTTATAATTATTTTATAAATATTAATAATTACACAATAAAAGTAGGGTCCCCCCCAAATTGGATCACCAGCCAAGGTAAAGCGGACAGCTGTGGTCTGGTATTCTCAGGGTGGGAAGGTACATAGTTATTGGGCCTTCACAGCCTAAAAATAGCAGGCCGCAGGCACCCCAGACGTGGCGCATCCACTAGATGCGCCAATCCTGGCGCTTCACCCCAGCTCATCCCGTGCCCTGGTGCAGTGGCAAACAGGGTAATAAATCGGGTTGATACTAGCTGTAAAGTAACCTGAGATCAAGCCCAGCAGTTTGTGATGTCATGGCGTCTATTAGATACCCAACATCATAAACTGTCAGTACTAACAAAACAAAAAAAAAAATCGACAAAAGAAATTTATTTGAAAAAACAGTCCCCAAAACACTTCCTCTTTCACCAATTTACTGTAAGAAAAAAAATAAAGGGGTCCCATGACAACTCTGGACTGTCTAGAATATGGGGGGAGACACTCAGGGAACGTATCCCCCATTTTCTAGGAGTGCGGACCCTTCATGTGAGGAGTGTGGGTGCAATGAATCTGCACTCACTCTCCCTGGGTCCACAGCAGCAGAGTCCATGTCATAATGGTTGCTACCAAAGCTGCAATGCCCTGCTCATGAGGTAAGGGCATGCCTAATCAGTAGAACTACTGTAGAGGAAGCTCTGCTCACTGGTATATAGGTGCTCAGAGGTAATAATAGATAAAATTAGTGAGTAACCTCGGCACTCTAAATCTCCCAGACTAAAGGTACCGTCACACTAAGCAACTTACCAGCGATCCCAACAACGATAGGGATCGCTGGTAAGTTGCTAGGAGGTTGCTGGTGAGCTGTCACACTCACGCTCCAGCGATCCCACCAGCAACCTGACCTGGCAGGGATCGCTGGAGCGTGGCTACACGAGTTGCTGGTGAGCTCACCAGCAACCAGTGACCAGCCCCCAGCGCCGTGTGGAAGATGCGGCGCTTGGTAACTAAGGTAAATATCGGTAGCCAACCCGATATTTACCTTGGTTACCACCGCACGGAGCTACACGTGCAGGGAGCAGGGAGCAGCGCACACTGAGCGCTGGCTCCTTGCTCTCCTAGTTACAGCACACATCGGGTTAATTACCCGATGTATGCTGCAGCTAAATGTGCACAGAGCAGGGAGCAGCGCACAATGCTTAGCGCTGGCTCCCTGCTCTCCTACTTACAGCACACATGGGGTTAATTACCCGATGTGTGCTGTAGCTACATGTGCACAGAGCAGGGAGCAGCGCACAATGCTTAGCGCTGGCTCCCTGCTCTCCTACTTACAGCACACATCAGGTTAATTAACCCGATGTGTCCTGCAGCTAGCTACATGTGCACAGAGCAGGAGCCGGCAGCACAGGCAGTGAGAGCCGGAGGCTGGTATCGAAGGTAAATATCGGGTAACCAAGGACAGGGCTTCTTGGTTACCCGATGTTTACATTGGTTACCAGCCTCTGCAGAAGCCGGCTCCTGCTGCCTGCACATTTAGTTGTTGCTGTCTCGCTGTCACACACAGCGATCTGCGCTTCACAGCAGGACAGCAACAACTAAAAAATGGCCCAGGACATTCAGCAACAACCAACGACCTCACAGCAGGGGCCAGGTTGTTGCTGGATGTCACACACAGCAACATCGCTAGCAACGTCACAAAAGTTGTTCGTTAGCAGCGATGTTGCTAGCGATGTTGCTTAGTGTGACGGGGCCTTAAGTCAGTAAGTCACAATGGATAGTAATGCAAAATCACTCTTTATTGGTCCATATTAAGAAAAAAAAAATTTTCATAAGCATATATGTTTTTGTCCAAAACAAGTTACAAATGACGTTTCGGCCTGAGCCTTCGTCAGATTGGACTTATCTGCATGTAATCATGAAAAATGACAATAATCAGTATCACATAAGAGTGAGAGAACAATAACATAAACTCGAACAATGTAGAGGTACAATTGGGATGCAGCAAAAAAATTGCAACACAGCAAGAAATGAAACACATGATACAAATGTCATAATACAGTACAAGGACAATATAGTAATGACAAATATGGGGTCAGAGTAGGCTTAGACAGCTCTGGTACGAAAGAGATCTCAATCATAAAGTAACATGTGCAGTAGGTGTAGAGCTACACTATGCATGGCAGAGCTAATGGGTAGACTGACCATAGAAAAAGAACGGAGAAAAAGTGGAGAAAAAGTGGAGAAAAAGTGGAGAAAAAATGTAGAAAAAGTGGAGAAAAAATGGAGAAAAAGTGGAGAAAAAGTGGAGCACCCTTTGGTGCCTTTCATGTGGCACTAAGGGGTGCTTAGCTTTGTATTTAGCCAAAAAAAATGAAAAAAAAAATGACGTAGGGTTCCCCCTAGTTTTGTAGCCAGCTAGGGTAAAGCAGACGGCTGCAGCCTGCAGACCACAGCTGGCAACCTCACCTTGGCTGGTAATCCAAAACTGAGGGCACCCCACGCTGTTATTTTAAATTAGATAAATAATTAAGAAAAAAAACACGTAGGGGTCCCCCAAAATTGGATCACCAGCGAAGGTAAAGCAGACAGCTGGGGCCTGATATTCTCAGACTAGGGAGGTCCATGGTTATTGGACTCTCCCCAGCCTAAAAATAGCAGGCCGCAGCCGCCCCAGAAGTGGCGCATCCATTAGATGCGCCAATCCTGGTGCTTCGCCCCAGCTCATCCCGCGCCCTGGTGCGGTGGCAAACGGGGTAATATATGGGGTTAATACCAGATGTGTAATGTCACCTGGCATCAAGCCCTGGGGTTGGTGAGGTCAGGCGTCTATCAGATACCCGACATCACCAACCCAGTCAGTAATAAAAAAAAAATAGACGACAAACACATTTTTATTTGAAAAAACACTCCCCAAAACATTCCCTCTTTAACCAATTTATTAGAATGAAAAACAAATCCAGGTCTGGTGTAATCCAAGGGGTTGCCATGACGATCCACACTGTCCCAGTCAATGAAGAGCAGGATGTTCCCCATTGGCTGGGAGAGCAGTGCAGTGACCTGAGCTAACATCAATGGGTCAGCCCAGGTCACTGCAGGGCATGACAAGTGCTGCTGTCAGCGAGGTACATTACCTGCGCTGATCTCCAGCACACTGACAGCCCCTGTCACTGAGTTCAATGACCGGCGCCTTCACACCAAGTATAGCGAGAGGCCCGTGACGTCACCGCTAGTCAGTCTCGGGTCGGAAGCGAGAGGTGATGTGACAAGCGGCGGCCATGGAGGACAGTGACAGCGCTGAGGTCAGGATGGCGGGACTTCATCACCGCAGGTAAGCCGAGCGGGACCATGTGTGTGTGTGTGTGTATGTGTACATGCCGCGGGCAGGAGGGGGCGGAGCGAGCTGAGCGGGGAAGTGTGGGCTTCCTGCACGTAACTAGGATAAACATCGGGTTACTAACCAAAGCGCTTTGGTTGGATACCCGATGTTTATCTTGGTTACCAGCTTCTGGCAGGCTGCCAGCGATGGCTCCTGCACACTGTAACTATAAAAAGCCCTGCTTTTTGCTGCTAGAACCGTTCTCGAATGTATCTAGAACTATCGAGCTTTTGCAAAAAGCTTGAGTTCTAGTTCGATCTCGAACAGCCCCCAAAATCACTCGAGCCTAGAACTGGAGAACCTCGAACCGCGAACCGCGCTCAACTCTAATTGTAATCCTTAGTGAAAAATCTTCTGTGGGTCTAGTTATCTGTGTGTGATGCAATCTTGGTGAAGGGGAAGCTTGAATAAGAACAGTGTAATGGTATGGAACATAATCAGGAAATGCAAACGATTACTAATGCTAAAAATTATGTATTCAATTAAAGGGGATTTAAGAATTTTTCACTTCTCTACTTTTCATAGCTAATATCGGAATAACAGCTTTTAGGTTCAATCAACCAAAATTGGGGTTAGCAAAATAATGCTAAAGGCCACTCTGCGAGTTATGTGAACAGTATAGCACAGTGGGCTATTAGACATATTCAATTTGCAGGACTCCAGTGAGCCAGGTAAGTAATCTTTGGCCATTGAATGTGAATCCCCTGTTTTGCCTCCTACCTGACATCATTCTCGGCTCCTCTTTTGATTTACATGGCTGCCTAATCAAAAGACAAGCCAAGGAAGCCTTCAGGTAGAAGGTGATTCGCAGGGCTCCCATCTAGCGACCACGGAATACTAACCTAGCCGGCGAACCATTGACCTGCAAATTTATTAGCTCATCAGTTACTCTATTTTTGCAAGTCAGGAGTAACGCTGACAGTGTAGCTTGCTTTACTGGGCTGTGTACATAACTCCCTATAGTTTCTATGGGAGTTGTGTAAACAGCATAGTGCCGCTGCAATCGGTATTTTTCCTAATCCTGCCTTTGATGGTTGAGACTCGTGATGAGCGAATGTATTTGTCACAATTCGCAGAATAGTATGGTATTCGGGCTATTCGTTATATTGCGAGTAATGGTGTATTAGCCTCTCTATATTCGAATGTCCCGCTCAGCAGGTTTTGTTAACAAAATTAATAAAATTAACAAACAATTACAAGGTCAGAAAACAGTCTAGAACTCATACCAATGGGATACTCAATTAGAGGAATTCGATGGCTGATTTATCCATGTCTCTATTTCGCTTTTCAGGTGAAAAATAAAGAAAGATGAAATAACATAGAAAAATGATCAAGTGTATGCCACAGGCAACCATCCGATTACTATAAATAAAAATCTGAATATAAATATATATTTTTTATCTATATATATTTTAATCGGGTGGTTGCCTGTTGCATACACTTGATCATTTTTCTGTGTTTTTGTAATGTTATTTTTGTTTGCAATGTTTTTTTAATCCTGCTCCCTTCCTGTAATTTCAAAAATAAGCATTATGATGTTTTGATATTAGGTTTTTGGATTATATTTACTTGTATGTTATCACCGTTTTTGTGGACTGATAAGGATCCCGCCAACTCTGAAATAGAGGGAGGTCCTATGATGTCTATACCCAGGATGATACTGTATATATACTGGTTTTCCTCTCCTGAATGAATTATCCTTGTCACTGCTCTATGTCCTGAGGAAAGGGGCTGTGACCTCCAAAACGCGTAGACCTGTACTTAGCTAATTCAATAAAAACATGGATTAATTTATTTCGGACTTGAATTGGTGATAAGTGCGGCGTGACAGCTGGTTCCGTCTAAATATCTGTTTTGAATCATAGGAAAGTAATGGAAGTCATATAAAGTCTTAAGAAGTGATGAATGCTTCTTCAATTGACATTGATTTTGCAAGTGGAATAAGCAATGAATAGGTCTGTGTTCAAAATAGAATTCCATTAGGCACATATTATACCTCTAATTTTCCACAGGCTTTTAAATAATCTTATTTTCTCAGAGTAACATTAATTTTAGGGATGAATACAATACATCACAGAGACATTGAGTGTCTGTAGATAAGTTATATTGACAAGTAAGAACTAGATGTGTTGCTATACAGCAGGGGTGGGGAACCTTTTTACTGCCGGGGGCCATTTAGAATTTTCTACTAACCTTTGGAAGCCACACAAAATGGTCAACTTAAAAAGTACCCTGCTATATTTGGTCAAACAATTAACTCACCCCTATTGTGGTGGCTGGAGCTGCTTCTCTTTGGTGTTGCTGTGATGTTCGGTGATATTGATCATGATGTTTCTCACAACTGCTTTTTCAGGTTTGTCTCGGTCTGGAGATGCTGGGGCATATACATCCCCGGAGAGCCTGGGGACATATGCATCACAGGATGGGCTGGGGGCATTTACATTACAGGAGAGGCTGGGGACATATACATTACAGGAGAGGCTGGGGAATGTACATCACAGGAGAAGCTGGGGCAATATATATCACAGGAGGGGCTGGGGGTATATAAATCACAGGAGGGCCTGAGGCATATACATTACAGGAGAAGCTGGGAGAATATACATCACAGGAGGGGCAGGGAGCATATACATCACACCCGACTCTGGGGTGTATACATCACAGGAGAGGCTGGGGCATATACATCACAGGATGTGCTGGGGAACACACATCAGTAGGGGGGCACGGATAGCACTGGGTGAGCATGGACAGCACTGGTAGTGGCACAGACAGCACTGGCGGTGGCACGGACAGCACTGGAGGCGGCATCAACAGCACTGGAGGCAGCATGGACAGCACTAGGTAGGAGCATGGACAGCACTAGTTGGCAGTACTAGGGGGGCACAGACAGGACTGGGGCAGCATAGACATCCCAAGGGTGCCACACAGCACTGGGGGAATACAGCACTGGTAAGCATGGACAGCATAAGGGGGCACAGACAGGACTAGGGGACACGGACAGCACTGACCATGGCATGGACAACATTAGGTGGTGTTGACATCATTAGGTGGTGTAGACAGCACTAGTGGGCTTTGTTAATACTGGGGGACGATAGACATCACCAAGGAGCACGAACAACAGTTTGGGTTACACAGCAATGAGGGCGTACACAGCACTAGGGGAACACAGCACTGGGTAGTTCACACAGTACTAGGGGATACACAGTATTACGGGGTACATAGCACTGGAGGGACAGCACTGGGTTGCGGACTCACGGTATTGGGGGGAGGAGTCACACACCACAGGTTCGGAAGGCATGTACAGCAGGGAGGCCAGTAAAACTGCTACTCCTCTTCTTCTGTGGACGGGAGCACAGCGCATCTTGCACTGCTTACCCCACCCACATGGTAAACCCTGAGAATACTGTCACAAGCCAGCATAAGGACCTTATAGTATGCACACGCAGGGTGCGTGCGCGTCCTCGCATCACGCAGAGGGATTTAATGGGCTGGCAGACAGGGAAATCGAGGCTGCCGCCTGAGCACTATGGTCCCAGAGAATGTGGGAAAAAGGAGAACCAGAAGAGCATGTACCAAGAAGAAAAGACAAAATAAATGTGAAGAATATATATATTTTTATTAGTAATTACAAGAATATAAACATGAAAAAAAATTTGTTTAAAAAATAAGAAAAAATGGATAGGTACAGAGAAGAAGGGCACAAGGTGTAGTAAGCATATAAAAATGCAGGAAAAATATATAGGTAGCAAGCACAAAACAACCCCTGCAGATAAACAAGCTCAGAAATCAAAAGGGACCAAGATATTACAATATAAATATCCACTATCAAAAAATAAACATATGAAGGCCACTAAATGCGGGTTATAAATTAATACACATATTAACACAATGCATAATTATGGGGGAAAGTGGGGGGTGCGTCTTATAGTCAAATGGCTGCGGTGCAGTGGTGGTGGAGCGGGTGAAGGCGGGTGCGGTGGTGGTGGAGTGGGTCATCAGAGGCAGGAGCAGGCTGTAGCAGCGCTACCCTGACCACATGGGCCCGCTCATTTGATATGCACGCCCATCATCCCGCCCATCATCTCTCAGCCCTGAAGCTGGCGTTGACAGGTGGGCAGGATGATGGGCGGGGCATGCGCGCATACTAAAGAGCCGGCCCGCGTGATCACCCCAGCCAACTACAGCCTGGAGTGATCCTGTGCAGCTATATTCACTGCCCCCCGTGCACCATCAGCACGGGGGGCAGTGAATAAGTACGGTATACTCACCGTTCCCCTGCAGCATCGCAGTGTCCCCCTGTCTGTGTGCCAGCTGATCTGTGTAGAGAGCGGTGAGCACAGCGATGACGTTATCGCTGTACACACGGCTCCACACAGGTCAGCTGGCACAGACAGGAAGCGAGTGATGCTGCGTGGAGTGAGGAGAGGTACAGCAGCAGTTCTCCAGCTGTTACTGCAAGTTGGGTCGCGGCTGAAGTGACCGCAAGATTCGCGGTGACTTCAGTCAGGTGATGTGCGGTGACAGCTGGAGTCTCCGCTGATCCCGGAAGCTTACATCACTTGCGGCCTGACCCGCAAAGAGAGCGGTCGTGTTCTATGACTGCTCTCTATGATTGTCAGATGTAGCAGAGCTGGATGCGTCGTGGGACATCGTGTGGTGTGGATTACATCGGACCTGGGTGTTTTAGGGGTTAATAAAGTGGTGAAAGAGGGTGTTTTTTTTGTCTTATTTCAAATAAAGAATTTGTATGTGTTTGTGTTCATTTACTTTCACTTACAGCTTAGTGGTGAGGAGGTGTCCCATAGATGCCAGCAATCACTAAGCTAGGACTTAGTGGCAGCTATGGGCTGCTGCCATTAACTCCTTATTACTCCGCTTGCACCGCATCAGGGCAATCGGGATGAGCTGGGAAAAGTCCCAGGACTATCGCATCTAATGGATGCGGCAATTCTGGGCGTCTGCTGGCTGATATTTTTAGGCTTGGGGGGATCCCAATAACGTGAGTCTCCCCAGCCTGAGAATACCAGCCCCCAGCTGTGAGACTTTATCTTGGCTGGTTATCAAAATTGGGGGAACCGCACACCATTTTTGTTTTTTTGTTTTTTTGAAATTACCCCCATACAGTGTCAGCAGCAGATCCTCGTCCCATAACAGTGTGTCAGGACCACATTTTTTGCTTAAAAATTTTATTTTCCTATTTTCCTCCTCTAAAACCAGGGTGCGTCTTATGGTCCGGTGCGTCTTAATAGTCCGAAAAATACGGTATGCTAGTCGGAAGTCCCATCTCTGTAGAAGTGCAACCACTCTCTCTGGTCCTTTCTGGGATCTAGGGAAAATAATCTGTGTACTGTCATTGTAGACTTTCCTGATTTGCAAATAAACACTTTTCTGGTTCCTTTCAACCTAAATAGATCTGTTTGAACACCTCCTGGTGTAAAATCCACCCGATTTGTTGAAGGTATGGCGACTGAGGTAGTTGGCTATGATGATTGCACAGCCTTACTAGCGGTGAGCCATGAGTGACTGCAACCTCCTTCCCGCTATAATATTTATTTATTTTTTTCTATCAGGGATTTTGACCTGGTGCCCTAGTTATTTAGGTAGGCCCCTACTGTACTGTTTTCTGAGAAGATTACCACGTTTTCCCTGGCGATCTTCTCTACTAGTATCTGTAATGCCTCTATCACTGCTGGTAGTTTTTTGAATGCTTCACGAATTTGAGTGTCATCATTGCACAGGGGCTATGCTAATCTTCTCTTTATCATTCCAATATTAGTATATGTGCTGCGGAAGCAAGCACTTTTTAGGTTTGAGGAGCTGCTTTTGAAGGCTGGATTCCATTCCCCTTGAAGGTACTGGTCCCTTAGGTAGGCTCCCCACGCCACTGGTTTGGCGTCTGTAGTGATAACTACCGACTCTACTGTGTTCCAGGGAACTCCACTCCTGAGACTTCCTTCATCCTGCCACCACTCCAGTGATCTCAAAACCCACTTTACCGCAGGGATCGTAGACATCAGGGAACCAAATTGCTCCCCTCAGAGAAAATACTTGGCTTCGTCTGAGCTGATAAGACTTTCTGTCTAACGTTGGTTTTACATCAGCGTTTTCCTGCCGCACTGCCAGATCCCACATACAAGTGTAGTACAGTTCAATACAGTTCACTGGCAAGCTCCGGGCACATGCGGTCATGTGACCGGAGCATATGACAGCATGTGACCGGGGCTTACCGCACTGTCTGTGAACTGTATTGAACTGTACTGTACTTGTGCCGGATCTGGCAGTGCAGCAGAAAAGGAAGGAAACTGTACTGAATCCAGATTGTACTGAATTTGTACTGAAACCCTGATTTTAGACTGGGTCTTTACTTGACTGTCTCACGTTCACCAACTGTCCCAACCCTGAGAGGACTGATGTGACCTGGCTGACAGCTGCTGAACAATCCTTCTTTGATTTTCCCACTAGCAAAAGGTCATCCAGGAAAGGGACTATTAGGACGTTTTTTGTTTTTTTTTTCTATATAAGATGCCATGTCTGACACAATTTAGGTGAACACTTTCGGGCTACAGAGATGCCAAATGGAAGGCACTGATACTGAAGGTGAGTCAGCTTCCCTTTGACCATTACTGCCCGCCTGAGATATTTTAGGTGGGCTTTGTGGATAGGGATGTGGAATTAAACATCCATCCAGTCTATTACCGACATGTAACAGAAGGGGAATAGTAATCGTACTGTTGAATGTAAGGTCTCCATCTTGAATCTTTCTACCTTTAGATACTGATTCAGGGATCTTTAGATTGAATTGGTCCTGAAGAACCCATCGGGTCTTTTTTTTACAGATTGCTGTAGTACCTGGTACCCTCTTTTGCTACTGGCACCCTGACCAATACGTTCTTCTCTATTAATGAGAGGAGTAACTGTTCCAGAACCTCTTGGCACCTGGGAGCTTATTATGCATTCTGGAGGAAGGAAAGAGAAATCGAGCCTGAGAACAAGGGAGACAGTGTTTAACACTAGAACTACTGGACTCGTGACACCTATATAGAAATACATGGTGCAAAGTAGTCAAAATGACTACCTCAGTAGTTCTAGTGTTAATACCCAGTGGGAGCCCGGCCCACTGGTGGTAAAATTGTTTGTGTTCCTGCCTCGAGGCCTGGGGTCATTGGCTTCTAGGGGCTCCTAATGGAATAAGAACCCTTTAGGCTAAACTTTCTCTCCCCCTTGCATGGTATAGTGCATAATTTCATTTTCGATGAAAAGACATGCTCCAGTTTTTTAGCCCTAATGCTGGTTTTGGTGGAATCGGGAAGGGCACAGGCGGCTAACCTAATACGGTTGACTGGGGCATCAGTCAGGAAGATAGCTGCATTTTGAATAGTATACAAAAAAACAAAAACAAGAAAGCGATCAAATGTGAATATGCAATTACTATTTATTAAACCAAGGAGTAAGGAGATATACTGTAGGTGGTAAAAATCTAAAATTGTGTGCAAGGTGTCGATTCGTATTGAATTGATGATACCCTGCAACTTTGTAATTCACTTTTTTTTCTCTATCTCATTCCGTCTTCAAGATAAAAATGCTAACTCCGTTCTTTTCCACCAGGTGGCGCTTTAGGTGGTTTCATTGCCTAGCGCATGGCTACTTTACTATACCTAGACACCACTTTTATGCCTATAGCTGCCACCGTTCTCAAGTTAATGGCGGTGGACAGGATATGGGTGGACACACTGTATATATACATATATTTAATTTATTTTTTCTTGCCTTGTGGCCTATAGGGCATTTAGGGAAGGAAAGAGAGAGACTTTGTGATGAGAAGTCCACTTACCTGTCCTGAGCTTAGGCAGCTACCACGGTAGGACAGATCTGGGATCTTCTAAAGCCTTGCTGGTTGCTGTGGGAGCTTCCATCCTGAAGGACCACTACAGGCACGATAGCTGGATAACCGGGTTTCAAATTGCCCGCCACATTGAACACAGCAGGCTATAGACTCCGATCTAGGAGGTGGCCTCTGACGCCATCCCTGGCGTGCACCGTCACTTCCGCTCCCATGAGCCTCCACTTCTCCGGAAGAGGTACTGGGGCTCGTGCCTGCGCACACGGCCGTGTGGCTTTCCAGCGAGTGACGATGCTTGCGGCTCTGCGTTCCAATCTTCGGAAGCGGTTGCGGTGTCACTGCTCCAGCCACCACACCTGGAGGAACGAGCCCCAGCCGGGACCCACACCCTGCTAGGCACCTGAGGATCCGCTGCCTGATGGTTGCCCAGGGAACCCCCAGTTCGTGCGACGCTGGGCATGGAGGAAGGGGACCGGGCATGCGACCAGCGTGTCCCCGTGACACCTGGATCAGGGAGATCCCATGGCCCGCAGAGACACGATCATCGGGAGAAATTTCCCCAGGTAAACTTCGGTATCCTCTTCCAGGAACAGGAAACCACACGGGTTTTGGAGAGGTGCCGCCCCTTTTATTTCAGAAAGGTTTCATGTTCCTGGGGGCGGATACACTTTCTCATATACGGTGCTGTCATGGGAAAGGAAAAAAAAACACCTTTTTTTGCCAAGTGATGCAGATTTGGTGCCTCCTGGCAAAAAAATCACGTCACTACTGCATCATACTGCATGCGGTTTTGATGTGGGGTTTTTTTGCCAGGAGGTGTAGATTGGGTGCATGAATGTGGTGGAAAAATTTAAAATCACCAAATTTGCATCTCTTGGCCTAAACATGCAAAAAAAGCTTGTCTTTTTTCTGCAAGGATGTGCAAATTTGGTGCAGACATTTCAGCGCCAAATTTGCACCTCCTGGCAGAAAACTGCACCAAAATGGAGTCAACCCTTTTTTTTTTTTTTTTTTTTCTTTTCATTTTTGAGCAAGAAATGTAGATTTGGTGATGAAATTTTTACACTATATCCATGCACATAATCTACACCTCCTGGCAAAAAAAAAAACCCAAACAAAAACGCATCAAGACCGCATGCCGTAAAATGCATTTTTTTGCCAGGTGTACAATGGGTGCAGGAATATGGTGTAATATGATGACATATATTACGCCTTTGGTGAAGCATGTGATAAATTGATGAATATAGAAGTTTTTAGTGCCTAATGCATTCATGAACTCTTGGCGAACAATTTTCGGTGTTCCTACCTTGCGGCAGTTTGGGCATAGACCACATGAGTAAAAACCTTTAACTGTGCTTAGTTACCCTCCACCAGTATAGAGAACCTCTTCCTCTGTTGGACTGGCTTGTTTTATAGTGGTGGGTACAACCATAAGCGCTAATATGGGAGCTTTACGAAAGATAAATTTGGGTCTTGTAGGTAACCCCCCTATGGTTTTATCTTTGCGTAAGATGTGCCAGTATCTATTGTATTAATGATTCTTTAAGTCCGATTGTTATGATATTGTGTTACAATGGGTAATTTGGATACCTGTTGAGAGATATCAGAGGTGGATGGTATCTTCGCTTTGCTGTTTACAAGTGTTTCTCTAGACATGGAACCAACTAGTCATAGGGATTCCTCGATGTGTTTTGTGTTGTAGCAGTTACTGATAAACTGATTTTTCATGTGTTTAGCCTCAGAGTTCTAGTGCTGCACATGTGTGCAGTTCCAGCATAACCTCATGAAATGGCCCTTGGGAATATTTGAGTAAGTGGCAACTAGACATGTGGATGAAGCTACTGGAATCAACAGGTTTCTGATAGCTTTTAGTGGAAAGTTGGTTTCCATCCAGATACACTGTTAAATCTGAGAATTTCACGCTGCTTTTGTTCGTGTTGGGGGAAATTTCAGTATAAAATTGTTGTTTCAGTTAAAGGTTTTAATTTATGCGGCCTATGCTGAAACTGATGCAAGATAGGAATACCAAAAATTGCTCACCATGAGTTCATGAATACATTGGGCACTAAAAAATTCTACATTCATCAATTTATCACATGCTCCACCAAAGGCGTGATATAGGTCATCAAATGTCCATGTGGAAAGCAAATTTGTTGTCAGCACAAAATGGTCACTGTCCAGAAGAATTTACGAACACTTGAATAATATAACGGCTATTTCGCCATTATGCAGTGTCACCCCAATTCCTGCAAAGAATCAATTTCTGGGGGAATTCAAGTGGTTTGTAGATTTTGGAGAGGGGGTTATTTCACCCAACAAATGTCCAGGATTGAATTCAATTCGATATTTAACCTTGACACTCTAATCCCTATGGGTCTAAATTCAGACCTGAAAATGTTTGTTTTTCAACACGACAAACGGACCTGTTGTATGTACCTCCCCTTCATGTAGGAATTGAGAAGCCAGGAAGATACCACTATTCAGGTAAAAGGGCAGCCCCTGTTGATTTGTTAAGGGGGCCTACCTGGTTCATCTATCAGTTTTGTTTTTTTATCACGTTCATTTTTATTATTATTATTATTATTATTATTATTATTGTTGTTCATCAACAAAAAACACGTGGTATACGTGACAGTCCCTTCCCCTGGGAAGACAATTCGAGAAAAGGGATAAGACCGTCTGTGGTCGTCAGAATAACATTGGTTATGTACAATAACATGGAGTAACAAACAAATAAACAGTGCCCTGTAACTCACATCCACCATCAATATACGTCACGGAATACATGACTCACTTTATCACACCCTTCTCTACCGAGCCATTTCCCCTCTTTCTCCACCCACCACATGTAAATCAGAATTATTCAGAAGATCACCCTAGAGCAAAAATTAGTTAACCAGTAATAAGAAGAAGGACTTGATCTCCCATGGTATCCTGCAACAATGTTGGGGAGGGAAGACCCGGCGTATCCAGCCATGCCCCCCAGATTGTATAGAATTTTTTGAGCGCATTTCGTTTAAGATATACTCCCCTCCCAAACCGAAGTATATTATTGACCCTTTCCCTAAGGTCAGAGTCCAGCCAGTGGTAGGCCAACAGTTTCTTAGTTTGAAATAGCAGCCGTGTAATGCCGATTGTTGTCAGTGAGCCCAAGTCTGCCCCCCCTCTAGATATCCAAGAATATACCTGACAGGACTGGGTTGCAGTCGTATTTTAAATACTTGCGCTACTAGGTTTAATACTCCATTCCATTCACAGTATGGAGAAGGCAAACAGGACAATATAATGATTCAGATTACATCACCTGGGGACTGATAAACTGCTGCGACCCTCACACTCCGACACGTGTTTCGCAATAGCTTTTTCGAGGAGCGTGTCAGAGGTGAGGGGCGGGCTGGTTAAAAAGAGTAGAGTGTCCAATGTGAGGACAAACCCCGATCACGTGTTCCGATCGGAGCAGGAAGCAGCATTAATCTAATTAGCGGCGCATAGCAACAATCACCATCACCGCTGAATACAAAGAGCCTCCAGAACACCGCGATCACGTGACCGTGATGTCATAACCCACATGTTAGTGAGTCATGGCAACCACGGGACGCCATCTGATGCGACGAAAGGAAGCCAGCAGTCGGCATTGCAGTCATGCGCACTGGATTCCTGGCTGCACTTAGAAAACGGCAATATAAGTAGTACAAAGAATTGCTTTAACCATTGCATGCCCAGTATAGATAGTTCCAAATACATGAGCACTGCAGCCCTTATAATAGTTTACTACAGGCCATACACATAGATGAATATAGTCAGATATTATAGTGGACATAATCTGCACTATATATAACATAATGCTATACATACAATCCTATACTGACTTCTGGAAAGATATCACTATATTACATATCAAATCATACCATGGCAATACAATAAGGCAGATATCTAAAATATTAATTACTCCCTTCGGCCAGTAGACAGGAATATTCATTACTGTTTCCTATCTGGCATAGATGTTTCCAAAAGAGACAAACACTGAGGCCATTGTATCAGGATTTAGGACCATATGTATAGACATATCAGATCAAACATTATAGCAAACTGCATAACAGATAATACGAGACTGCATGTCCACCTTACGTTATCATAAGAAAGGGTGCATACAGATTACATAATGCATCATAACTAGAGTAGCATAGTAAAAACAACAATTCTTTATTCTTTATGGCCGTCACGACAGGCGTCCTGGATGGATATCCTCATAGATGTAAAGATGACCCACTCCATGGATGGTAATAGACAATCCTGATACAATGGCCTCAGTGTTTGTCTCGTGTCGGAGTGTGAGGGTCGCAGCAGTTTATCAGTCCCCAGGTGATGTAATCTGAATCATTATTATATTGTCCTGTTTGCCTTCTCCATACTGTGAATGGTTAATGACTTGTGCGTCTCTGTGTTCTCTGCGTCTCTTACACATTTACCAGGCGTCTATGCCCTGTTTTCTGTGTAGGGAACCTTATATCCATACACTTCTCCTTTCCTTTACTTATTCCCATACTATGGGCATGTAATTTTGGATGGGTTATTAATCAGTAAGGATGAACTAATTTTGAATGTATTACTAATAGCGCAGATAGAACTACAGAATCGCACCTGTCTTTAATGAATGGTTATTGTTTGGCTCAGGTTTTATATACGTTCACCTGGTGTCTTTGATGTGTATATCCCAGATTCTAAAAAAAAAGGTTTTGACTATTTATAGGGACTTAATGTATTAACTGTCTGTGTCTCTCTATTTACTGCCGGTACCTTTATGCTATATTTTAGTGTTTTAATGAAAAATAAATAAAGATTGGTATTTTATTAGTATCTTTGTCACTCCCTTAATTGGCCATCTACTGATGTCCAGGTTGTGTTTAAATTATGCTGTTTGGAGTGCTATGTGTTAAAATATTTTGGACATGTGGTTGTTAATTACATTTATGTGCTGTTTTTTGAACAGTTGGTCCAAATCCACTATGGATTTTAAAGCCAGGAAATGAACTGGCTTTCAAAAGCTTCTACTCTATTTAGCAAAGGTGCCGGTGTGAACATACTCCAGGTGTCAAGTAAGGATAGCATTAAAAGATACAAAAATGCTTTACATAAAAAAACAAAAAATATGGTGGACGAATAATGCCCTAGAACGCTATTGTGAACAAGAGATCATTCCTCGTGGTTTACGAATACATCTATATCCAAGCTTTGATTTGGAACAAGAGGATTTGATTTGATTTTGAGATGGCAGAAAGCTGCTGCAAGATGTTCCTTTGAATTTATGAAGATCATTAATGAGAAAAATAAAATTACCCTACAAAGATTGGAGGAGGAGATAAAGGAGCTGGAGGATGTCCTTCAAAAAGATCTATCCAAGGATGATTTGCAGGAATTATTTTTGAACTTGGATAAAGATTTTGAACGATGGGAAAAAGAGATTAGTGCGGATAAATTAAAAAAGTACCAACGTGATGTTCAGGATTTTGAGACCAAGAAAATTTATAAGTGGCAGATTAAAAAAGAATCCAAAATGGACGTCTCTAGATCTGCATCTAATCAATCCCTCAACTCTGCATCTGAAAGCATGGTGTCTACCAGTGGCTCTGAAGGTCCTAGAGATCCCTCATATAGTGGATATAAAGGAAAGCGCAAAGGATATGATATTTTCAATCCTAGAGATAAGCGCAGGGATGGGCCACAGGTAATAAATCTTTCGCAACACAAGCTTTCAGATATTCAGATTTGTCTGTTGGAGAAGGGATTAACTTTTTCCCCTTCTAATCCTTTAGACGCGTTCACGACGGTGAAGGATGTTCACCTTTTTTCAAGAAAAATACTTCTTCAAAAATTACATCATAAAACACAGGCTCCTGATATTTTCACCACAAGGGAGGAGCAGGAGGCACTTTCAATTTTACAGTCATTGGAGGAGGAAAACTCAGGACATGAGGTTGGTGATTTCCCGTTGCAACTTATGAACAAATCTAAAAAATTTCCAAGCCTGAATATTTGTCCAGCCTTGGAGGTTTTTACCAAACTTGTCTCAGAAGAGATCGAGGATTTAGCCGCCTTAGGGGTGCTTCACACACAGCGAGCTCGCTGCCGAGATCGCTGCTGAGTCACGTTTTTTGTGACGCAGCAGTGACCTCATTAGCGATCTCGCTGTGTGTGACACTGAGCAGCGATCTGGCCCCTGCTGCGAGATCACTGCTCGTTACACACAGCCCTGGTTCGTTTTCTTCAAAGGCGCTCTCCCACTGTGACACACAGATCGCTGTGTGTGACAGCGAGAGAGCGACAAAATGAAGCGAGCAGGGAGCAGGAGCCGGCATCTGGCAGCTGCGGTAAGCTGTAACCAAGATAAACATCGGGTAACCAAGGTGGTTACCCGATATTTACCTTAGTTACCAGCCTCTGCAGTCCGCAGCTCTCACGCTGCCTGTGCTGCCGGCTCCGGCTCTCTGCACATGTAGCTGCATTACACATCGGGTTAATTAACCCGATGTGTACTGTAGCTAGGAGAGCAAGGAGCCAGCGCTAAGCAGTGTGCGCGGCTCCCTGCTCTCTGCACATGTAGCTGCATTACACATCGGGTTAATTAACCCGATGTGTACTGTAGCTAGGAGAGCAAAGCTAAGCGGTGTGCGCTGGTAACTAATGTAAACATCGGGTAACCATACCCGATGTTTACCTTAGTTACCAGTGTCCGCAGCTTCCAGACGCCGGCTCCGTGCAAGCGCAGCGTCGCTTGCACGTCGCTGCTGGCTGGGGGCTGGTCACTGGTGAGATCTGCCTGTTTGACAGCTCACCAGCGACCATGTAGCGATGCAGCAGCGATCCTGACCAGGTCAGATCGCTGGTCGGATCGCTGCTGCATCGCTAAAGTGTGAAGGTACCCTTAACCTCACCTGCCCGTAATCTCAGCAGGGCTGAGTGAGCTGGTTTGAAGGAGTTACAATCTTGGCATGACATCTTAATCAAACCGGCTGATAAAGGCGGCAACCTCGTTATTTGGCCTTGTGACAAATATGAAGAACAGGCTAATAAACTATTGGGAGATGTGAAATACTACCGGAAATTGCCATATAATCCTACCTCATCATTCCATACTGCTTTAATTTTGATTCTTGAACAAGCCTATGAAAAGGGTATTATACCAAAAAAATTTCTTGACACTATTAACTCCACCCACGCCTCCCGGCATTATACCTGATTCCTAAAATTCACAAGGATCCGTCTAACCCCTCTGGCAGGCCCATAATATCGGGAAATGGTAGCCTCATTGAATTAGTGTGTCAGGTTATTGATTATTATTTGAAGCCGCTGGTATGGGAATTGCCGTCATATATTCAGGATACCACGGCTGCTCTGAGGCGTCTGGATGGGATTCATCTGGAGGATAACATGGTGATGGTGTCTGCTGACATCGAATCCCTATATACCTCCATCAGACATCCGGACGGTCTGAGAGCGGTGTCGTGGTACCTGGAATCGAGCAACATCGCACGGCCAACGGCGGATTTAATTTTAATCTTATTAGAATATATCCTGACACACAATGTTTTTACATTCAATGGGAGGGTCTACCTACAAACCCAGGGTACTGCCATGGGGGCGTGCTGTGCGCCTTCCTATGCCAATCTTTTTTGGGGGCATGGGAACGGCAGATCTTTGTGAGTGATAACAACTTATGTACACATCAGGTCCTGAATTGGATCAGATATATAGATGATGTGTGGTTCATCTGGGAGGGTGAGGTTGGAGGTCTACAGGAATTCATGCAGTGTTTGAACTGCAATGATCTTAACATTAAGCTTACCTTTGAATATGGCCATAGAATCAATTTTTTGGATCTTAAAATTGTTGCATTACCGGATGGCCTCCTCTCTACACAAATTTTCCGTAAGCCTACGGCCACAAACTCTCTTCTCCTTGCCTCATCTGCCCACCCCAAGAGTACCATCAAAGGGATTCCTGCGGGTCAGTTCCTCAGGGTCAGGAGAATTTGCTCTGATGATAGCAGTTTTCTGGCCCATTCGGAGGATCTGGCCGACAGATTTGAATCCAGAGGTTACAGTCGGCGAATAATAAAAAATGGCTTTAAAAGAGCGGCAAAGTCGACTAGGAATTCTCCCCTCTTCTCTATAACAATAAAACCAAAAAGTGATCAAGTGGTACGCCTTATCACCACGTATAACAACAAGTGGGACAAAATGAAAGCAATTATCCAAAAACATTGGAACATCTTGTTGACGGATTCTGTTTTGAAGAAAATTCTTCCATCTCAACCATATATGGTAGCCAAACGTGCCAAAAATTTAAAAGATGTATTGGTACACAGCCATTATGAACCGGCTCGGGCTGGCACTTCTAGCCAGGTGTTACCAGTTGGCTTTTTTCCGTGTGGCCTTTGCAAGGCGTGCGCCAATCTTGTCAAAGCCAAAAAATTTCATAATTTTGATGGATCACGTGAGTTTAACATTAGACATCGTATCACGTGCTCCTCAAAAGGGGTTATTTACAGGATTGAGTGCCCCTGTAAAAAAGTGTATATAGGTTTAACAACGAGGGAATTAAAAATCAGAATCCGTGAACATTGTTTGGATATAGAAAAGGCGAAAAGTGTGACTGATGAGGGTTTGTTCAAAACCATTCCCAGACACTTTAAAAAGTACCATGGCTGCAATGCCACTCTTTTGAAGGGCAAGGGTATTGATTTGGTGTCTATGGGATCTAGAGGGGGTGACCTAGGTAGGCCTCTTGCCCAAGTCGAGAGTAAGTGGATATATAGGCTGGACACTTTGACTCCTAATGGTCTTAATGAAAATATGGGGTCTTCAGCTTTTTTATGACATCATTGTTGTCTGTTCCGGTGGGGCATGCTGTCCTGGATCCACATTGATATATTTTTTTTTGTATATCTTCTTATATGCATCCCTACATTGACATGTCTGGTTTTAGTTGGGTGTTTGTGGTGGGTTGTGTTTTACATGCTTTTAATTTTTTGTTTTTTTCAGTATATTAGGCTACCTCTGCTTGGTCTATTACCATCCATGGAGTGGGTCATCTTTACATCTATGAGGATATCCATCCAGGACGCCTGTCGTGACGGCCATAAAGAATAAAGAATTGTTGTTTTTACTATGCTACTCTAGTTATGATGCATTATGTAATCTGTATGCACCCTTTCTTATGATAATGTAAGGTGGACATGCAGTCTCGTATTATCTGTTATGCAGTTTGCTATAATGTTTGATCTGATATGTCTATACATATGGTCCTAAATCCTGATACAATGGCCTCAGTGTTTGTCTCTTTTGGAAACATCTATGCCAGATATGAAACAGTAATGAATATTCCTGTCTACTGGCCGAAGGGAGTAATTAATATTTTAGATATCTGGCTTATTGTATTGCCATGGTATGATTTGATATGTAATATAGTGATATCTTTCCAGAAGTCAGTATAGGATTGTATGTATAGCATTATGTTATATATAGTACAGATTATGTCCACTATAATATCTGACTATATTCATCTATGTATATGGCCTGTAGTAAACTATTATAGGGGCTGCAGTGCTCATGTATTTGGAACTATCTATACTGGGCATGCAATGGTTAAAGCAATTCTTTGTACTACTTATATTGCCGTTTTCTAAGTGCAGCCAGGAATCCAGTGCGCATGACTGCAATGCCGACTGCTGGCTTCCTTTCGTCGCGTCAGATGGCGTCCCGTGGTTGCCATGACTCACTAACATGTGGGTTATGACATCACGGTCACGTGATCGCGGCGTTCTGGAGGCTCTTTGTATTCAGCGGTGATGGTGATTGTTGCTATGCGCCGCTAATTGGATTAATGCTGCTTCCTGCTCCGATCGGAACACGTGATCGGGGTTTGTCCTCACATTGGCCACTCTGCTCTTTTTAACCAGCACGCCCCTCACCTCTGACACGCTCCTCGAAAAAGCTATTGCGAAACACGTGTCGGAGTGTGAGGGTCGCAGCAGTTTATCAGTCCCCAGGTGATGTAATCTGAATCATTATTATATTGTCCTGTTTGCCTTCTCCATACTGTGAATGGTTAATGACTTGTGCGTCTCTGTGTTCTCTGCGTCTCTTACACATTTACTAGGCGTCTATGCCCTGTTTTCTGTGTAGGGAACCTTATATCCATACACTTCTCCTTTCCTTTACTTATTCCCATACTATGGGCATGTAATTTTGGATGGGTTATTAATCAGCAAGGATGAACTAATTTTGAATGTATTACTAATAGCGCAGATAGAACTACAGAATCGCACCTGTCTTTAATGAATGGTTATTGTTTGGCTCAGGTTTTATATACATTCACCTGGTGTCTTTGATGTGTATATCCCAGATTCTAAAAAAAAGTTTTTGACTATTTATAGGGACTTAATGCATTAACTGTCTGTGTCTCTTTATTTACTGCCGGTACCTTTATGCTATATTTTAGTGTTTTAATGAAAAATAAATAAAGATTGGTATTTTATTAGTATCTTTGTCACTCCCTTAATTGGCCATCTACTGATGTCCAGGTTGTGTTTAAATTAATACTGCCCTGCAGTATTCATCAATATTCCCACATGACCACATCATATGCAGAAAGTTAGCATTCTCCTGCCCGCACCTAGGACAAAGATCATCTCTCCTAAACCCCGATCTTATGCAGTAGACTAGGCATCCTGTACACTCTATGTAGTAGAAATAATTGTAACAGTCATTGATTTTCAGATACAGCAAGAGTTGGAGTCTGTGACAAAATCTCGCCCCATTGCTCATCCATAATAGGGCCCTGGTCTCCCTCCCACTTTCCTCTTGCCTGCACAGGAAATTTGTCAAGATATCTAGGTAGCAGTGCTGCGTATACCCTAGAAATAACACCATGTGAGCGCTCAGACGTCAGCAGGTCCTAGAGAATGAGGCTCAGCTCAATTCTAATCTCTAGTCTGTGTCTCGTAGGCATGGCGAAGTTGTAGGTACTGATAGAAAGACCCATGTGGTAAATTCAGCTTGAAGTTGATCAAAACTCTTCAATACATTGTCTTGTAAAATCTGGGACACCCAGTAGACCCCCCTATCCACCCACATCCTCCAAAAAGAAAGCTTCTGCAACTCTAGCAGTTCGGTATTATGCCATATGGGGCAGTATTCTGTTGTTCCCAGTAGCATCTTCCCTCTATCCCACACCTTGTACAGTAGTGCTAGCGTCGGGTGTAATGATTTATTTTTGGGGGTACATTTCGCTTCCAGAAAGGCCACCAGGTGTCTCCATCCTGTAAGGCTCCTCACCATTTCGCCCCCACTGTCACATGCGTCATCTTTTCCAAATCCCTTGAAGTGCTGTAACTGCACTGCGATATAATATATCCATGGGTTAGAGACTTCAAGGCCTCCTTCATCCTTTCCCCTCTGCAACGTCTCAAGACAAATCCTGGGTTGTTGTTTTTTCCACAATAACTCCCGAAGCAAGATGTTAATTTTACGAAAAAATTTCCAGTGTATCCACATCGGGGCGTTGTGGAGGAGATACAGAAGTTTAGGCATCAGCACTATTTTAAGTAGGTTAGCTCTATCAGTAAGGGACAACGGGGGTCGACACCAGGCATCTATCTTACTTCTGAATTTGAGCAACATAGGTTCTAAATTCAAAGTGTAATAATCCCGTGGTCTGGTGTTAACCGCTATCCCAAGATATTGAAACCTATCCACTGTCGGGACCCGCAACCCCAGAGCGGCGAGATCAAATGAAAGTGGGTCTATAGGGAGCAGAGATGATTTTTTCCAATTTATTAGTAGCCCTTAAAATTATTAGAGAATTCGGGAAATGTTAACAGCCAGACCCAGGGATGTCCCCAGCTCTCGCAGATACAGCAACATATCGTCCACATAGATGGATACCTTATGCTCCAAGCCCCCGTTCTTAAACCTCTTCACAGCATTAGAGGTGCGGAGCATGACCGCCAGTGGTTCCACCGCCACCGCAAACAGCAAAGGGGAGAGAGGACAGCCCTGTCTTGTTCCCCTAGCCAGGCCAAAGGATGATATAATACAGCCATTAACTCGAATTCTGGCCCGCGGGGATGCATACAATAATTTAACCCAGCCTGTAAACCGGTCACCCAGACCTAGTTTCTTCAGGACAGCCCATAAAAAATTCCATTCAATACTATCAAAGGCCTTGGTTGCGTCTAATGACAGAACTGCCTCTCCCTATTTCCCCCCTCCGAGCTGAGCTGCATCCCCAGAAATAAACGCTGCAGATTAATGGAGGTAGATTTATTAGTGATAAAGCCGATCTGGTCCTCATGAATCACGGGCGTAATCACCCGGGACAACCTGTTTGCTAGTATTTTTGCAATTAGTTTAATATCTAAAGTAAGGAGTGAGATGGCGCGGTAGGAGTCAGGTGCAGTCAGGTCCTTACCGGGTTTGAGAATCAGAACAATAATTGCTTCCATCATAGCCGCGGGGAGAGACCCTTGTTCCCCAGCCTCCCTGAACACTTCCAAGAGCCTTGGAAGCAGAGGAGAATATAATTTGTAGAACTCCCCCGGAAGCCCGCCCACACCTGGGGCCTTTTCATTTTGGATCTGCCCAAGTTCTTCTTCCATGTCCTCCAGATCTACATCCCTGTTCAGGAATTCTCTCTCTCTGTTCGAAAGACAAGAAAGGGGGATCCTCTCCAGAAAGTCCCAAGTTTCCTCCTCCTCCCCAAAAAGAGATCTAGAAGAGTACAGCTGGGTATAGTACTGTTGCATAATCTCAGCAATCCTCTCACCACCCCTCACCTCCTCTTCAGTGTCAAGCTTCAATGCAGCAATATAAGTCAACCCCTCATGCGCCCTAGCAATAGTGGCCAACAAATGTCCCACTCTCCCCTTCCGTGAAATATTTTTGCTTAAGGAAAAAACTCTTATTAGTGGCCAGTGTATTCATATGGTCTTTCAAGGCCCTCTGTGCCCCCTCCAGGTTTCGCTTGGTCTCATCTGTAGGGTTAGCTATAAGATGTCGCTCCGCGTCTCCAAGGGCACCCATTAGATATGTAGTGCGCTCCCTTGTTTTCAAATTCTGAGAGCAGATTTCTCTAATATATATCCCACCAACAAACGCCTTCATAGTATCCCACACTACATGTTTGGATGCCGTACCGTCATTTGTTGTAAAGAATTCCCGTATAGTGTCAGTCAGGGTACCCCCTACCAATTGTATCCAGAAAGGATTAAGCCGCCATGGCACCTCCTTAAGCCGGCTCGGATCCCCAAGTCTGAGTTGGACCTGCAGTAGCGAGTGATCTGATACTCCCCTAGCCAGATACGTGACAGAGGCTACATAGGGCATCAATCTAGCATTCCCAATGGCGAAGTCTATCCGGGACAATGACTGGTGAGAGCTAGAAAAGCACGAGAACCGTCGAGTTCACGGGTTCCTGACATGCCAAACATCCACATATCCCATTTCCTCTATCAGCCTAGCAAAAGAGGTAGCCGGTGCCCCCTCTGAGATATTCCCAGTGTGCAGTTTGTCCCAAACGGATGTAAGTAGTTATTATAATCTCCCATTAACAGAGTAAGAGCCTCCGGGAGGGAGCCAACAAAGTTAAAGATATGTGATAGTGGTTCACTTGTATATGGCAACGGAACATATATGACTACTAGAATACATCGTACATTATGAATAACACAATGTAGACATACACATCTGCCTTCCTGATCGACGGAAGATTTGAGACATTAAAACGTTACTGACCTCTGTACCAGAACGCTTACCCCCCTGGAATGTGTGGAATACACAGAGTGGTACTCGTGGGCTATGCAATTTTTGTGTAACAGATGAATCCATTCCTGATAGTAATATTAATGCTGACTTAAGTTGCTGTAAAAACAAAGACCGCACATCTTTTTGTAGCGTCAAGCGTCACTTAAACCCCGCACATTCCAGGCCACAATATTAACCTCCTTCGCCAAAGGGGTGAGCATACTGTACCAGCAGGGGGCAGTCGGGAGACGTCTTCAAATTAATCCGTGATGTCATTCTGCAGACGTGTATATACCAGACAGGTGCACAAAACAAACCAAACAGCAAAGTAACATACATTCAAAAATTGAAGACATTCCTCTCAAATAGAGGGAAGTGGGGCTAAACATAACCCAGAAAAGCACTCAAGTTAAAAGCCTGAACATTTGTTAATTATAAGGTAACCCATCTGGATGGCTCCTGCCAGTCATCTAGAAATGGTCCAGTCGGGTAACATAGCCAATTCCCTTCCGCTAGTCCAGCAAAGAATTAACAGTATCCTTCAGCGGTAGTTTCTGCGCAACAATTTTTCATTAGTATCAAGCAACGCTGTCGCATGCCTTGGTGTGTCAAAGAATTGTGTCCCACCATCAGTCACCACTCTCAGCCTGGTAGGATACATCATGGAGTAGGGAACTTGCAACTGCCTCAGATGCTTTTTAACTTCAATAAATTGCGCCCTCCTCTGTTGGATTTCAACGGAAAAATCAGGGAACATTGAGACTTTATGGCCAATATCCAGATCTTTAATCCCCGGGCCCTGTGGAGTGCAATGTCTATCCCTGAAGTGCAGCAAGTTGAGGAGTATAGGACGGGGGGGGTGCCTCTGGTGGTGGGGGTTGGGTGGGGACCCTATGCGCTCTTTCTATTGTGAAAAAGTGTGAGAACCAATCCGTGCCCAGGGTCTTAGGGAGCCATGTTTCAAAAAAAGGTCACCGGGTTGTTACTTTCCGCTTTCTCTGGGACCCCAACCAGGCGGAGATTGCTGCAGCGAGATCTATTCTAGAGGTCATCTATCTTGGCCCTGAAGGAGATATTATGAATTGCTCTGGCAAGGTCTCAAGTTACAGGGGAAAGCCGGTCCTCTGTGGCACTGACTCTTTCTTCCAGGGCCCCCACCCGCACATTAACCCCTTGCAGCTCATTTGATATCAGAAATGTCCCTTTTAATTCCTCCTAATTGTATATTCATGCTGGCCAACATAGAATTACAGGTATGCAAACCCAGCAACACATCTTTAATAGTGGGCTCTACTGCTCCAGGCTCTGTGACACAATGTCTCTGCAGCATGGCTCCCCCCAGGGCATTGCAGGTGGGCCTCCTGCACCGACAGTCGCCATGTTACTCACTGACCCCCGCTGCTCCTCCTCTCTCGATGGGTCTGGCCCCGGCAGTTGTGGAGTTCCCGCACCGCGGGCGACGCCAGTAGCAGCCTCAGATCTCAGGCTGAGCCCGCGCATATTTGCTGAAGCGGACTGCAGCATCCGACATCTCACTGCGGCCAGTAGCTCCAGCTTCCGGCGCCATGTTGGAGTCAGAGGCCTCGTGCTCCCAAGCCTCTTTCTCTGCCCTCCGGCTATGGGTCATGCCGCTCCCGTCTCTCAGGCTCTCTCCGCAGTCTGCCCGATATCACCGCTGCAGGGGAGCGGTAAAAGTCACTTTCTCCCGGCTGGGACAGGATAAAGACAGGATTCTGTGACGGGAGCTCACACTCCACACGCCTGTCTCACATGCCGGTCAGCCAACGCCCCCCATTATCAGTTTTTAATTTTATGAATTACGCTACCAGGAGCCAATTTTTCTACATTTTATTTTATACTATATCATACTGGGTCCTATATCATAGCAGTAACTTTATGGGTAGATGTGCAGCGACAAAGTTTTAATCTAGCAAACACTACATAATCTAATAAACACACCGTGTGAAGAAGGTGGCAGAAGGGAAATGTTAGCCTTCGAAATGCATAGGATCGGTTTTTTGTTTTTTTTTTCTGCTCCTACAAGCTTCCGTAGCCTGTATCAAGCTGAGCACTGTGAAGTCACACACTTTTTCTCCCTGAGCGCACTCGGTATCCATAGACACCAGCGTCTGCGACTCGTGGATACTAGCGCTCACCACCGCCAGTCACTTTCTCCAACCCCATGAGAGGCACAGTCACATGGAACAAGCATCGGTCATCATCATCTATATCCACCCCAAGGCAAGTGGTGCAATTTTTACACTACCTCCACTGTTTAACATCGCATGATTTCCCGCCGTTTTTTTTCTGCTGGGTCCGCATGGATAATAGGGACCTCACATAACAATTGTGTTGTATTATCTCATACATCAATATTTTTGTTATTACATTTCAGTGACCTTGCTTCAGCCCCGTCTGTGGTATTCACATCCCTTCACCAGAGATATCCACCTAGCAATTTTATCAAGTAAAGGCTGCTTTACACGCAACGACATCGCTAGCCTGTGGTGCACAACATCGCTAGGACCCGCGACACGTACTTACCTGCCTAGCGACGTCGCTGTGACCGGCGAACCGCCTCCTTTCTGTTTTTATGGTTTGCTTTGTGGTCAACTGTATTTTATTTTATTGCAATTTTTCCCTTGGTTTCATATTACATCACACTATAGTGTTTAGCGCATTAGAATTGATCATTTGTTTACTTTTCACTATCTGGCAGACTTCAACGTGGTTTCTGTCTTCTACTTGCAGCTGCCACCTCTTACCATTATTATTACAGTTCTCAGTGCTAGTGTTATTTTTCCTTTGAGCTCGATAAAAATCCAGATAAATTCCTTGAGGGGTCTAGTTTACAAAATGGTCATGTATGTGTGTGTGTGTGTGTGTGTGTGTGTGCGTGTGCGTGTGTGTGTTCCACTGTTTTAGCACATCAGAGGCTCTCCAAATGCGACATGGCGTCCGCTAACAATTCTAGACAATTCTGAGTTTAAAAAGTCAAATGGCGCTTTTTCCCTCCAGAGCCCTACAGTGCGCCCAAACAGTAGATTTAGAGCACACATGGGGTATCCGTGTACTCAGGAAAAGTTGCATAACAAACTGTAAAATGCCTTTCCTTCTGTTACCCTGGTGAAAATGCAAAATTTGAGGCTAAAGTAACATTTTCATTTTTTCCTTGCACATTGCTTTCGTTCTCGTGGTGCACCTAAAGGGTTAATACATTTCTTGGATGTGGCTTTGAGCAGTTTGAGGGATGCATTTTTTTTTTTTTAAATGGTGTAACTTTTGGGTATTTTCTGTTACCTAGGCCTTTCTAAGTCACTTCCAATGTGATGTGGTCCCTAAAAAAATGGTTTTGTAAATTTTGTTGCAAATATGAAAAATTACTGATAAAACTTTGAACCCTTCTAAATTCCTAACAAAAAATGTTTTAAAAATGGTACTTATGTAAAGTAGACATGTGGGAATTGTTATTTATTAATGGTTTTGTGTGACATAACTCTCTGGTTTAAGAGCATAAAAATTAAAATTTTGAAAACTGTGAAATTTTCGCCATATTTCTGATATTGTCACAACCAAAGCACAAAATATCGCCCTAAATTTACTGCTATCATGAAATACAATATGTCACAAAAAAAAACCCCTCAGAATCACCGGTATCTGTTGAAGCGTGCCAGAGTTATTATATCATAAAATGACACTGGTCAGAATTGAAAAAATCTGCCTGGTCAGGAAGATGAAAACAGGCAGATGAAAACGGGGTAAAATGGTAAAATAAAGTGTGGCACCCCAAGTTTAATGGAGCAACAATAAAAATTGTTACTTTTGGTTTTAAATCTGTTCTTGCTAAAAAAAAGAAAAGCAACTTAATTGTATACTTGAGTGATCAGTGAGGAGTGACTTCTGTGCTCTTTCCTACACTGAAATGGTACCAGAGGAGACCATGTCAGATGCTAGAATTGTGTGCTATGTCCTGCACAGTGACAGTGATTACATAAGGCCCCTTTCACATTGCGCTTTTACTTACGTTCAGTGGTCCTGTCGGGTCATCTGGTCAAACTGCCCCTTCCCCTCCCCGCAAAACGTGTTTCGGACGCATGCGCCGACGGGGCAATTGACTATAACGGAGCAGACTCCGTTAGCGTGTACTCTGTCTTGCACCATTTTTGCACATATATGTTTTCTGCAGGCGGACACCCGAATGTAGTTGTCTACGTTCGGGTGTCCGCCTGCAAAAAACTTATATGTGCAAAAACGGTAGAGACAGAGCACACGCTAACGGAGTCTGCTCCATTATAGTCAATTGCCCCGTCGGCCCATGCGTCCAAAACACGATCTACGGGGAGGTTCGGACGGATGCCCCGACAGGACCATTGAACGCAAGTAAAAACGCAATGTGAAAGTAGCCTAAGAGGTTTATCTTCACATAGTGATGGCTACGGCTTTAGGCAAACCACGGATGTCAAACATAGGGGTGGCAGTACTCAGTGAGCAGAGTGGTGCAAGAAGGCATTTAGTCTCAACAAGGGTGCACTGAGCTCCTAATTTGAATGTTAATATAAAAGATATTTTTGGGGCGCAATGGAGAGCAAATTTAAAAAAAAATAAAAAAAAAGATTATTTTCATATTTTTCAGTAATTTATTTAATCGTTGATCCATTTCCTAAAAGGCTATTTGGTTAGTTTGAAGTGATATTTGGGATGAAAATCTCCTTATAAAAAGATACATGCTGTATGTACAGGTGACGACATAAAATAATCAGATACAAAAAAATGGTAAAACTTTATTAATACTTTAATTGCATAATTATTCTCAAATATTACAGGCATAATATATGTATTGTATAAAATGCAACCTTTATGAAAATCCACTGCCTTTAGATATGCAAATAGACTACTTATCTCTACAGAAACCCCTTCATTTTCTCTGCTGAGGGTCTAAATGAGCAGCTGACTATAGGTCTCCTTTAGCTGGTAGCATTCGGTCTACTGAAGCAGCCAACCGGCTGGCAGTGCTTCTTTAAGAAGGAATTTAACTTTGCTGGGGCAGAAGCAGCCAAATAGTGGACGCAGAGGTCAAGTGACTAGGGGTCAGTGTTGTCATCTGCAAGGAGTTTGTATGTTCTCCCCGTGTTTGTGTGGGTTTCCTCTGGGTACTTTGGTTACCTCTCACACTCCAAAGACATACAGTGGGTACGGAAAGTATTCAGACCCCTTTAAATTTTTCACTCTTTGTTTCATTGCAGCCATTTGGTAAATTCTAAAAAGTTCATTTTTTTCTCATTAATGTACATTCTGCACCCCATCTTGTCAGAAAAAAAACAGAAATGTAGAAATGTTTGCAAATTTATTAAACAAGAAAACCTGAAATATCACATGGTCATAAGTATTCAGACCCTCATATTTAAGTCTCATACTGTCCATTTACTTGTGATTCTCCTTGAGATGGTCGTACTCCTTCATTGGAGTCCAGCTGTGTTTAATTAACCCCTTCACGACCGGACGATTTTTTGCTTTCCGTTTTTTTTTTCGCCATTCTTTTTCTGAGAGACATAACTTTTTTATTTTTCAGTCAATATGGTCATGTGAGGGCTAATTTTTTGCGGAACGAGCTGTACTTTTAAATGAAACCATCAGTTTTACCATATAGTGTACTGGAAAACGGCAAAAAAATTCCAAATGCAGAAAAAGTGCAAAAAAAGTGCGATAGCACTATGGTTTTTGAGATATTTTATTCACTGTGTTTACTATATGGTAAAACTGATGTGTGGGTGTGATGCCTCAGGTCAGTGCGAGTTCGTAGACACCAAACATGTATATGTTTACTTTTATATAAGGGGTTAAAAAAAAAAAAACGGAAGTTTGTCCGAAAAAAGTGGCGCACGTTTTACGCCATATTCCGTGACCCGTAGCGTTCTTATTTTTCGGGATCTATGGCTTAGTGACTGCTTATTTTTTGCATCTCGAGCTGACGGTTTTAACGGTACCATTTTTGCGCAGATGCTACGTTTTGATCGCCTCTTATTGCATTTTGTGCAAAAGTTGTGGCGACAAAAAAACGTCGTTTTGGCGTTTGGAATTTTTTTGCCACTACGCCGTATACTGACCAGATTAATTGATTTTATATTTTGATAGATCGGGCGTTTCTGAACGCGGCGATACCAAAAGTGTGTATATTTTTTTAACCCTTTAATTTTCAATGGGGCGAATGGGGGGGTGATTTGAACTTTTAGGGTTTTTTTTTTAATTTTTTAAAACTTTTTTTTTTTTTCCAATTTAAGATTTTATTAAATTTCAAAGGAATTACAAAATTAAAACATACATCATACAACCATGCTGTACCAAATGATACAGATCAGAAATCCCAAGTCAATGCAATACCATGCCTTCGCAGGCTTCGTGATATTCTATGGATAGTAGAAATAATACCCGGGTAAACATTTAAAACCTTAGATGATAATGTAACAAGAAGGAGAGATTAAGTTGAGTGATAGTCATAGAATCCAAAGAAGGAGAGGTATTTCAGAGGGAAGAGGGGAGAGATAGAAAGTAGGGTGAGGCGACCGGGGCTGATGCCTTGTCTATTGAGCTAAAATTTGTCGGAAGGATGGTGTGTACTGTCTAAAAGAGAAAAGGCCAGGGTGCCCCCAATCCGGAGATTAAATTAGTTCAAGAAATTTCTCACTGGACAGGAAAGACTCCCACTGGAACCACTTAGTGGCTGTCTCCACTGTTTGCCCTCGTGATTGGGCCATCACCATCTCCATGCGATGGATCACATTTACCTCTGTTACCCACTCGTCCAATGTCGGGGGGGTAGAGTCTTTCCATCGCCGTGGGACCACTGTCTTGGCGGCCTGAAGAAGGTGACCCAAAATGGATTTTTTAAAAACCTTTTCCGGTACGTTAAAGATATACAGTAAAGCTGCCTCCGGGCGGCTGGGTACTACGATCCCTGTAACCTCTTTTATGGCTACCAGTACTTTGTTCCAAAAGACCGACAGGCCCGGGCAGTGCCACCAGATGTGAGACATGGTGCCTCCTGAGGCCCCGCAACGCCAGCACGTGTCCGGTATTTCGGGGCACCACGCATGAAGAGACGCCGGAACCCTGTACCACCTGGAAAGTATTTTATAGCTGGTTTCTTGCATCCTAGTGGCAACTACCGACCTGTGGGTCAAGCGGAAACAACGCTCCCATAGATTCCTGGGGATCGTTTGGTTGAGTTCCAACTCCCAAGTTCTACAAAAAGCGAGGAAGCGACCCCTCTGCTGCACTAGTCATAAGCTTATACACCCTTGATATTGCATGACGTGTGTCGGAAGGCCCAGTGCAAAGGTTTTCAAAAGGAGTTTGGGGTGGAGAATGAGCCCTGGTAGTGTCCTGAGAGGCTAGGAAATGCTTGAGTTGAGCATACTCAAAGTTAAATCGCATTTTGAAATTCCGGCCCTCTACTATCTCCAGGAGTGGGATGAGAGACCCGCCCGGAGCCACCCGGTTTAATCTTAAAGGAGTCAGTTTCGTGCTTCCCAGAAAATTATTAGATGACGCTCCCGGTAAAAACTCCGGGTTATCGGTTAGTGGCATAAGGGGCCCTCCAGGCTGAATCATGAGATTGCGTGATGTCACAGAGTGGACCGTTTTCAATGTTTGTTTAGTACTATAAGACATCTCAATCTTATGTCTGGTGAGGAGCGGCCAGGTCCAGGGCAGGGTCGGTAATGATAAGGGGCACATATCCTGTGCCATACAGACCCAAAGCTTAGAACCAGTATTATGTAGAAGGTCCAGGATCCTGGCATAAGCGGCTGCTAAGTAGTACCACCTACAGTCAGGTAGTCCTGTCCCTCCCGCATTCTTGGTCCTAGTTAGGACGCTACTCCCTATACGGGCACGCCTTCTGGACCAAACAAATTGATTGAATATGCGCTGCATCTTGGCCCAATAGGATGCTGGAACATAAACCGGAACTGTCTGTATCAAGTACAGCAATCTCGGCAGCGCCGTCATCCTAAGTGCGCTGATCCTGCCGAACCATGAAAGAGTGCCTCTGTGCCACCGGGCTAAATCACCCTCGAGCCGTGACAGGAAACTTTGGTAGTTTAATTGAAAAAGCTTGGACAAGTCAGATGGGATCTTGATGCCCAAGTACCCAATATTACCGTGGGGTGGCCATCTAAAGGGAAAGTTTGGTTTTATAACATTCACAGTTGTTTGGGGTAGAGAAATATTTAAGGCTTCTGATTTATCAAAATTGATTTTAAAATTGGACCATTTGCTAAAGCGGTTCAGCTCCACCATTAAGGATGGGAGAGAGGTGATGGGGTTACATAGATAAATAAGGAGATCATCAGCAAAAGCAGCACATTTATGCTCCCGGTTGGCGATTTTAATTCCCTTTATGTCCGGGTTGGCCCGGATGGCCGACAACAAGTGTTCCATGACTAAGACATACAATAAAGGTGACAAGGGACATCCCTGCCGGGTCCCGTTTCGAATGGAGAAGGGTTTCGATAGAGTGCCATTGATCTTAAGGTGAGCAGTCGGGGCATGGTATAAAGCCATAATTTTGGATGAGAAAACCGGTCCCAAACCTATGTGGTCCAAGGTCTGTGCAATTGACTGCCAGGAGACTCTATCGAAAGCCTTCTCAGCGTCCAAGGATAGCAACATCATCGGCAGTTGTTTAGTATGAGCGTGTTGAATTAAATCCAAGGTTTTTATGGTGTTGTCCCTTGCCTCTCTACCTGGAACAAACCCAACCTGGTCCAAATGGATCAGGTCAGGAAGCAAAGGACCAAGTCTATTTGCCAAAAGCTTGGCATAAATTTTTAAATCTACATTAAGAAGTGATATTGGTCTAAAACTACCACACACCGTGGGGTCCTTTCCAGCCTTACTGAGTAATGAGATGTGTGCTGCGGTGGAATGGGGTGGGAAGGGGACAGAGTCCGAAATCGAGTTAAAGGAAAGGAGCATTAGGGGTGCTAATTGTTCCGAAAAGGATTTATAAAATTTGGCGGGGAATCCGTCGGGGCCAGGGCTCTTGTTTCCAGGCGTGTCGCGAATCACTGCCAGCAGGTCCTCCAGTATAAATGGACTTTCCAAGTTGTCAATTATAGAGCTATCGAGACGTCCAAAAGGTGAGGGCATTAAAGGGCCCTCATCACTCGACCTGGGGGGCTCGACCGGTAAATTATATAACTTGGAATAATAGTCGTGGAAAGTATTCGAGATTTCTCAGGTGGCATAGAGTATTTCGTTGCGTGGGTTCTTGATGCAAGGTATGAGGGTATGAGCTCTTTCTTCTCTCAGCGCGTTGGCCAACAATCTGCCGGGTTTGTCCCCAAACTCGTAAAACCTCCCCCTTCCCACCTGTATTAGCCGCTGATATGAGGAATCAAGCAGTTTTTTAACCTGGAACCTAGCTTGTAAAAGGGCTTGTAGATTTGTGGCCGATAAGGCTCGCTTGTGGATGAGCTCCAGTTCAGAGACCTTCTGGAGAGCTTTTACTATGCTTTGGGCCTTTTCTTTCTTGATTCGGGACCCGTGTTTAATAAAAATACCTCGTAGGACACATTTCAATGCTTCCCACTTATATGTGGGGGCTGTGTCATCTACTGAGTGGTCCTCCATGAACCTAGTAATAGAGGTCTGAATATCAGTAACACAAAGCTCATCCAGTAGCAACGACTCATTCAGCCGCCACGACCCTTTAGGAGCCGAAAGAGAGGGGATCTCTATTGTGCAATACACCGGCGCGTGGTCTGACCACAATATATTATCCATTCCCGTATGTTGGATCCATGGGAGAGCGCTATGTTGAATTAGTATGTAGTCAAGACGACTATAAGAGTCTTGAGTGTGTGAATAAAAACTATAGTCTCTGTCCGAGGGATGCTGTATTCTCCAGGTATCAAACAATTGAATGCGTAGTAGAGCTTTTTTGATCCGTTTAATGGTGGTGTATGCAATACTAGATTTCCCTTTGGAATTATCTAATGTGGGGTCGAGGGTGACATTTAGGTCGCCACATAAAATCACCGTGCCCTGTAGCAAGGGGATCGCGACGTCAATCAGACGGGAAACAAAGCTGTCCTGATTTTGATTTGGGGCGTAAGCATTAATTATTGTGAAAATGTGGGTTCCCACCCTCAGTGAGAGTATAATATATCTTCCAAGACTATCTGTCGTGCACTTTAAGATTTGATGTGGGAGGGATTTATGGATGGCTATTGCCACACCTTTAGAACGGGAGTCTGGGTTGTCTGAGGATACCCATGTCTGGTAATATTTATTTTTAAGAATAGGGGCATGTCCTTGTTTGAAGTGTGTCTCCTGGAGGCACGCTATTCTCACCTTCCGTTTATGAAGATGATACAGTATCTGTGTCCTTTTCTCCGGAACATTGAGGCCCCTGGCATTGAAAGAAGCAATGGTTAGGTCCGCCATCTATAAAAGAGTAGTACATTAGAGATATATAAGAGAGGGTATCGAACACTATCAGCCCGGCCGCCGAGAATAGAAAGAAGGGAAAGCTGGAGGCAAGTAGGATAAAGTGGGGATAAGAGGAAAAGAGTAACGAAAACAGGGAGAACATCAGGCAAAAAAAACCTTGCACAGTAAACTAAATCCGAACAATTGTTCCTAGGGAACATATCCGCCTGATCTAGGCAGGACAGAGGATCCCGACCTATTTGGGGAAAAAGGATGTCAGACATAGCCAAGCCGAGCTCCGTGCATGCAAGAAAAACATTAAAGATAACCACAGGAACCGGCAACAATATCAAATATTCATGCAGTACGGGCGATGAATAAACTTAAAGGCAGCATACATTCCGCCACTGAGCACATCTATATCGGTCACCGGGGACGGCCCATCCCCCGACCCCGCCTTTCTCTCGGGGGCAGCCCCCTGCCGGACACAGGAGGTGTGGACCGCCCAGAAGAGGCCGGCCGTCCCCTAGGTACCCACTGCTGGAGTAGGGTAGTCGGCCAGGTTGCAATAGGGATTGTAGGTAGATTCAGGTTCTTAGTAAAAGCCGGGAGGTCTTCTGGGGATCGCAAGACCATCCAACGGGAGTCCTTCCGCACCGACAGGGAGAATGGAAATCCCCATCGAAACGGTAGACCCCTCTCCTTCAAGGCATCAAGAAGGGGCTTAAGGGTCGCACGTTGGGCCAGGGTGTGGCGTGAGAGATCCGGCATTATGCGTATGGTAGAGCCATTAAACGACAAGCTTTGTTTCCCCCTAGCTGCTTGTAGGATGGCCTCTTTTACAGCGAAAAAATGCACTCTGCACACGATATCCCTCGGGCGGGGGTCATCTGGATCCGGGGGACGTAGGGCTCTATCGAGCTCGAGGGGAGCCCCTGGTGGCCTCTTTAGCAGATTGTTAAAGATAGAACGGAGAGCAGTAGGTAAATCAGGAGCGGCAATAGATTCCGGGATACCTCTAATACGTAAATTGTTCCGTCTGTTTCTATTCTCTAAGTCGTCTACATGTTGTTGAAGGGCAAATAGTTGCTTGGATTGGTTTTCTACAGTCTCTTGAATAGATTGAATAGACGTCTGAGAATTTGATTGTTGCTCTGTCAGGGTGTCGACCCTGTGAGTAAGTGAGGAAAGATCTTGTCGTAGTTGGATAAACTCTTGTTTACATTCCGCCACCACTTGATTAGCCAGTGCTGCAATGTCGTTCTTGGTGGGGATCGCTTGCAACAGTGACCGTAGGTCTGCCAGGGAGGCCGGGCGGTCCTCGCCCATCGAGGTGGCAGCGCAAGACGTATTGGGGTATGTATAGAAAGAGTCCTGTATAGCTGGACCGTATATTAGTGTTTGCGTTTGCGTGCTTTGGGGGTTTTTCATATCGTCCCATATTAGTGGCATGGATGTATGGCGCATTGGGGGTGTTCCCAATGCCCTGGGCCCTCCATCCCTGGGAATCAAAATGCCCTTTTCTCTGTCCGAGACGGTCGGGCTCTCAGCCCAGGAAGATCCAGTGGACCATCGATCTGGAGAGGGAGGGGTCGCTTCCCTCTGAGGTGTCCCCCAGGATTCGTTGGCAGCTACCCAGGATTCAGGTGGCTCCCCTGCATTTCCAACTTCCCCTGCAGGTCTTTTAACCCCTGGTGCATACGCCTGGCTGGTTACTTTACCTCCCTCTCTGGTAGGAGTCCCGCTCCCCAGGCCCTCCCGCGGTCCCCGTACCTGGGTCCTTTCTCCCAGCAGTCCTTCTGGGCATATCGCTGCTCCCTCCTTTCCTCTGGCTGCCGGACCAGTGTATGCAGACAGGGGCAGCAGTGCCCGCAGCGCGGCTTCCCTGTGCAGCGCCTGCTTCTCCCGTGCCCGGGCCTGCCACGGTGATGCATCTTCTGGGCCCGAGCACACGTGCACTTCGTGCACGCACGCCGCATTACTCTCCGCTCCCCTGATTCCGGCCGCCGGTGAGTCATCCGGATTACCCGGCTCCAGCAGAGATGTTGCGGGGCGTGAGGCAGGTAGGACGCCTGCTGCGGTCGACCCATCTTCCCTTCCCGGTCTGCTGGATGGCGTCTCCATGGCGCGGCCGCCATCTTGGAATGGCGCCGCAGATGATGCCGCTTCCTCCACCGCAGGGGGTCCACTGATTCCCGCCGTCCCCGGGTGTTCTTTGGAGGGTCCATCCTTGTCATGTGGGGACCCTGCCGCCTCACCCCTTCTCTGGGTCTTCGGGCCCATCGCCCCAGCGGACACCGGTGCAGGGGCCCCTTCAGGCTGTAGTTCTCTCCCAGGCTGAGAGGCAGTCCCAGGCTCCCGGGAACGGGTGAGGTACACCCCAATTGTGCCCTGAGATGCAGGAAGTTGCCCTGAGGTGTTGGGCTTGTTTTTCTTGGTGGATTTGCCCATTATATATATAGTAAACCGGCCCTTTGGATGGATATTTAGAGGAGCTCTAACAAGCAGCTTCCTCACTCGGCCATGTCCAGCTCCGCCCCCCTAAAACTTTTTTTTTAACTTTTTTTTTATTTTACTAGTCCCCCTAGGGGGCTATTGCGATCAGCAATCCAATCGCTCTGCAGTATCTGCTGATCAAAGCTACACAGCTGTAAACAGCAGATGCGCTCTCTTTCTCTTTTGCTGTGCCGCTGGCACAGCGAAAGTGAAAGCAAGTCATGTGTAGTACAGCAGTCATCACATGACCCTGTGCTACCATGACAACTATCGGAAGTCACATGATCGCGTCACGTGACTTCCGGTATCGGGCGGTAAGTAAAACTTTACCGCGATCACGCTTATAATGGCGCGGTCACAATTGACAGCGCCATTTAAGGGGTTAATCGGCACGAGCAGATAACGATTCTGCTCGTGCCTAGCAGGCACACATCTCAGCTGTGAAAATCAGCTGAGATGTGTTCCGATTGCGGCATGCTGCTGCCGGAGGACCGCGGGCAGTAACATTATGACATTTAGGACGTAATTTTACTGCCCGCGGTCGTTAAGGGGTTAAACGGATAGGACTTGATTTGGAGAGGCACACACCTGTCTATATAAGACCTCACAGCTCACAGTGCATGTCAGACCAAATGAGAATCATGAGGTCAAGAGAACTGCCCAAGGAGCTCAGAGACAGAATTGTGGCAAGGCACAGATCTGCCCAAGGTTACAAAAGAATTTCTGCAGTACTCAAGGTTCCTAAGAGCACAGTAGCCTCCATAATCCTTGAATGGAAGACTTTTGAGACCACCAGAACTCTTCCTAGACCTAGCCGTTCCAGCTAAACTGAGTAATTGTGGGAGAAGAGCCTTGGTGAGAGGTAAAGAAGAACCCCAAGATCCCTGGCTGAGCTCTAGAGATGCAGTAGGGAGAAGGGAGAAAGTTCCACAAAGTCAACTATCACTGCAGCTCTCCACCAGTTGGGCCTTTATAGTAGAGTGGTCCGACGGAAGCCTTTCCTCAGTTTAATGCTGGACTCACACGAGCGTATGGCATCCGATGCGATAGCATCGGATGCGATATGCTAATGTCCCCCGGCTCAGGCTCTGCTGCGAGCGTGAGCCGGGTGTCATGCGACTGTAACCCGATCTTGCGATCGGGTCACAGCTGTGAAGCGGAGTGCAGGCGCTGCGGAGGAGAGGGAGGGGTTAATCCTCCCATCTCTTCCACTGTCAGCCTGTGCGTATATCGCACTGCACTGGGATAACATCCGAGTGCAGTCCGATGTATCTCTCGCATCCATTCACTTGAATGGGTGCGAGAGATACGGCGGTAGCAGCAAAACGCAGCATGCTGCCGCTTTTCTCGCATCCAGAATCTGGATGCGAGAAAAGCTGACCAACAGCTCAACCTCATTGCCTAACATTGGTTAGAGTGCAATGCGAGAATTTCTCGCATTGCACTCGTCCGATTTTCACGCTCGTGTGAGCGTACCCTAAGACATATGAACGCCCGCATACAGTTGTCAAAAAAAAAACAAAAAACCACGAAGGACTACCAGACTATGAGAAATAAGGTTCTCTGGTCTGATGAGATGAAGATAGAACATGCTATGGCAGTGTTTTTCAGCTGCAGGGGCAGGACGACTGGTTGCAATTGAAGGAAAGATGAATGTGGCCAAGTACAGAGATATCCTGGAAGACCACCTCTTCCAGAGTGCTCTGGACCTCAGACTTGGCCGAAGGTTCACCTTCCAACAACACAATGACCCTAAGCACACTGCTAAAGTAACAAAGGAGTGGCTTCAGAATAACTCTGTGACCATTCTTGACTGGCCCAGCCAGGGCCCTGACCTAAACCCAATTGAGCATGTCTGAGAGACTTGAAAATGGCTGTCCACCAATGTTCACCATCCAACCTGACGAAACTGGAGAGGATCTGCAAGGAAGAATGACAGAGGACCCCAAATGCAGATGTGAAAAACTTGTTGCATCATTCACAAGACATGGCTGTACCAACTCAAAAGGGTGCTTCTACCCAACACTGAGCAAACAGTCTGAATACTTATGACCATGTGATATTTCAGTTTTTCTTGTTTAATACATTTGCAAAAACTTCAACATGATTTGTGTTCTGACAAGATGGAGTGCAGAATGTACATTAATGAGAAAAAAAATGAACTTTTTTGATTTTACCAAATGGCTGCAATGAAACAGAGTGAAAAATTTAAAAGGAGTCTGAATACTTTCCGTACCCACTGTACTTTATTTAGATTGTGAGCCCCAATGGGGACAGTGATGATCACTGTAAAGCACTGTAGAATAGCGCTTTATAAATGAACTTTTATATAACTTTCATATAAATTTAGAAAAGTTTAGAAGTGCGAGTATAAATATAATTTAGGTTCCTTCAAACACCCCTCTTTATCAAAAAGAAAAACATTAACAACCAGGGTGTTCCTGTTCCAATACAAAATCAATTGCCTCTTCAGTCCTTCTACTAGCCATCTTCACGCTGCTTCAAGGCCCTTTGCACAAATGTTATTCAAACTTTTACTTACTAATTAATGACTGTTTATGAACAGCCTTAGGGGTGCTTCACACATAGCGAGATCGCTACCGAAATCACTGCTACGGCACTGTTTTGGTGACGCAACAGTGACCTCATTAGCGATCTCGCTGTGTGTGACACTGAGCAGCGATCTGGCCCCTGCTGCGAGATCGCTGCTCGTTACACACAGCCCTGGTTCGTTTTCTTCAAAGGCGCTCTCCCGCTGTGACACACAGATCACTGTGTGTGACAGCGAGAGAGCGACGAAATGAAGCGAGCAGGGAGCAGGAGCCGGCATCTGGCAGCTGCGGTAAGCTGTAACCAGGGTAAACATCGGGTAACCAAGGTGGTTACCCGATATTTACCTTAGTTACCAGTCTCCGCAGCTCTCACGCTGCCTGTGCTGCCGGCTCTCTGCACATGTAGCTGCTGTACACATCGGGTTAATTAACCCGATGTGTACTGTAGCTAGGAGAGCAGGGAGCAAGCGCTAAGCAGTGTGCGCGGCTCCCTGCACATGTAGCTGCACTACACATCAGGTAATTAACCCGATGTGTCCTGTAGCTAGGAGAGCAGGGAGCCAGCGCTAAGCAGTGTGCGCGGCTCCCTGCTCTCTGCACATGTAGCTGCACTACACATCGGGTAATTAACCCGATGTGTACTGTAGCTAGGAGAGCAAGGAGCCAGCGCTCAGTGTGCACGGCTCCCTGCTCTCTGCACATGTTGCAGCACAGCGACGCGTGTCGTTATGATCGCTGCTTCGGCTGCTGTGTTTGACAGCTAAGCAGCGATCATAACAGCGACTTACAAGGTCGCTGTTACGTCACAAAAAATGGTGACGTAACAGCGACGTCGTTGTCGCTTAGTGTGAACCCAGCCTTAGAATCTGAGTGTGGAACAATAGGAGTAAAACTGACTGATTTTTGTTTCCCCAACCATTGGACCCCTCCCCGAATTCTGATAAAGAAGCTATACTAAAGGATATGTTAATACCTTAAGCCAGGAAACTTCATTAAATTTGAAGACTTGAATTCATTGAATTTTTATCACGGATTTAATGCTTTATTTCTAACAACGTTCTACTGACAAATGCTACTGACAGTCTCCTAATTCAGTAAACACAAACTCCCTTTAGGGGTGTACGCAGATAGCATTTTTTCATTTGAAGAAGTCAAGATGTTTAGTCTGAAAAAGAATAAATGAAACAAACAAAAAAAAGTTATATTTAAAAATGTGTTTAATATTTAACAGGTCATAAGTACTACATTTTTAGAAATGTATTCATATTTTTTTTCATTGTTGGGAAGAAATTTTCCCTTACCAAGGCCATAGGGGGTCAACAAGTTAGTTTGTAGGTTGGATGTGATGGACCTGTGTATTTTACAACCTTCTCAACCAATCAGAACTCAAACTATTAAAAATTCAAAATTGAATGTCAAAACAAGTGTTTTAGAATAAAATGTGGTGGATTTTTTTTGCAAGTGTATTATATTTTCATTTAGAATACTGCCCATGTGGTTTCTCCTTTGCTGAAATCTTGGTCCACCTTCAGGAAGGAGGGCACATGCATAGTTGATTCCCTGCTCTGCCACAATCCTACATGCTACATAGTGATCTGTTGAAACGATGTAGCAATAAGATAAGAAAAGAATGTGCAGCAGATACAGAAAGATCAGGAAAGATATTTTCCCCTGAAAATAGCAGGAATATTCAGCCTTTTTGGAGCAAGGCTTAAATAAGCCCTACCCCGAAAATAAGGCTTAGCTGCGGTTCAATAATGAAGTGTTAGGCTATGTGCGCACTAGGCGTTTTTTTCACGCTGCGTTTTTATGTGCGTTTTTGTCTAAAAAACGCACCCGCGGCTAAAAAACGCGGCAAAAACGCATGCGTTTATGCCGCGATTTGGTGCGTTTTTTGCTGCGTTTTTACTCACTGCGTTTTTAATCAGTGCACAATGCCATTAAAGATTGTTGATGAAAAAAAAAAAAAAAAAAAGGTCTGATGTCATTTCCTTCTTCAAAATGTTCATTGTATGCAGGAGAGCAGACAGCTGCAGAACTAGTGTATGCAGGAGAGCAGACAGCAGCTGCAGAACTACAAGTCTCAGCATCCTCCATTCACTAGTGTATGCAGGAGAGCAGACAGCAGCTGCAGAACTACAAGTCTCAGCATCCTCCATTCACTAGTGTATGCAGGAGAGCAGACAGCAGCTGCAGAACTACAAGTCTCAGCATCCTCCATTCACTAGTGTATGCAGGAGAGCAGACAGCAGCTGCAGAACTACAAGTCTCAGCATCCTCCATTCACTAGTGTATGCAGGAGAGCAGACAGCAGCTGCAGAACTACAAGTCTCAGCATCCTCCATTCACTAGTGTATGCAGGAGAGCAGACAGCAGCTGCAGAACTACAAGTCTCAGCATCCTCCATTCACTAGTGTATGCAGGAGAGCAGACAGCAGCTGCAGAACTACAAGTCTCAGCATCCTCCATTCACTAGTGTATGCAGGAGAGCAGACAGCAGCTGCAGAACTACAAGTCTCAGCATCCTCCATTCACTAGTGTATGCAGGAGAGCAGACAGAAGCTGCAGAACTACAAGGCTCAGCATCCTCCTTCCAGGACTGTATGCAGTTTTTTGCCCAAAAAGAAAAAAAAAATGACATGGGCTTCGCCATATTTTTGTATGCTAGCCGGGTACAGCAGGCAGGTACGGGCTGCCCCCAACCCCCAGCTGCCTATTTGTACCCGGCTGGGAGCCAAAAATATAGAGAAGCCCTTTTTTTTAATTATTTCATGAAATAATTAAAAAAAAATAAAAATGACGTGGGCTTCGCCTAATTTTTGAGTCCAGCCGGGTACAACTAGGCAGCTGGGGATTGGAATCCACAGTGCAGGGTGCCCATGCTTTCTGGGCACCCCCACTGCGAATTGCAGTCCGCAGCCACCCCAGAAAATGGCGCTTTCATAGAAGCGCCATCTTCTGGCGCTGTATCCAACTCTTCCAGCTGCCCTGAAGCCGGGTGGCTAGCCAGGTAATAATGGAGTTAGGGCTAGCTGTATATTATCAGCTGGCCCTAAGCCCGAAATTCATGGTGTCACGCCAATATTAGACATGGCCACCATGAATTTCTAGTACAGATAAAAAAAAACCACAACACACAGAAAAATATTTTTATTAGAAATAAAACACAACACAATTAGTGACTCCATCTTTATTGAAATAAACCCCCCTCCGCAGTAATCCTGGGTCAGGGTCCCGCGCCGTCCAATCCGGATCAAATATCATCTGATCGGTTTGCTGGAAGGCAAAGCGATCAGATGATGTGTCAGGATCAAGTGCCTGAATCACATCACACATCAGCTGATTGTATAAAAGCTGTTTATACAATCAGCAGATGCATCAGTAGAAAAAAAAAAAAAAAATAATACTCACTTATGTGCTGTGGTGATTACCGGCAGCTCCTGGAGCGATCGATTGGACAGGAGTCTGATCCTATACGATCGCTGCCGGAGCTGCCGGTAATCAGCTGATGAAGTCCCCTGACGGCAGGATCAGCTGATAGCCGGCCGGGCGCGAAAAAGCCGGCGAGACTACGATCAGCTGATGCGTCAGGTGACTGCATCAGGTGATCAGCGCCAGGTCCTGCAAGCAAGGTCCTGCCCCGGGGAGACTGCACACAGCCAGAGCGGCGGGACCGGGAGGAGATGGGAGCGGGCATGGCACCGGGACCCTGCGGACAGGTGAGTATATGACATTTTTTTTTTTTTTTCTACTGTTCACTTTGGTTTTCGCCGCTGCCTCCACCTCCCGCCCAGACATGGCGCCGCACGGAGCTGACATGCACAGGACGGGAGGTGGACGCGGCGGTGACGGTACCGGGAGGATTCATGCTTCTGTGTTTACCAACAGAAGGAATCCTCTTCCTGTACACGTCACTGTAGTACCCACCCCTTGCGTTTATAGCTGCGTTTTTAGTCATAGAAACGCGGCTATATGCGTTATTCATTGCGTTTTTAACATCTCATTGAATTCAATGAGTGAAAAACGCAGAAATAATTGACATGCTGCGTTTTTGTGGTCACCACAAAAACGCAGCTAAAAAAAAACGCTGTGTGAGGACAGCACTTCTGAAAACCCATTGACATTGCTGGGGAAGCAATGTCACTGCGTTTTCAGCACAAAAACGCGGTAAAAAACGCCGCTAAAAACGTGGCAAAAACGCCTAGTGCGCACATAGCCTTAATGCAGCTAGAAAAGTTAAAGAATACTGCAGGACACGTCATTAAAGAAAGCAGACACCGAGAAGTCAGACCTTGCTATCATATATACCATTTTTCGGGGCAAAACAAGAAAAAACAGTGTCTTATTTTCGGGGAAACACAGTAGATATGAGGTAAACATGCATAGGACATTAGCAGTTTACTGGTAGGATTCCTATTTTTTCCGTCAGGTCAGGGTAACAGAAGGCGAGTTAGTGGAAGCTGACAGCTGTGCCCTGCTGGGAGATTTTGCCACTTCCTGCTGGCAGCAAAATACCGTGTGACCAAGAATTGAAGAACAAACCATAGCAGTAGAGGCGTAATGAGAAGAAAATTATACTGGAACATTATTGACTGATTCAAATTATTGTAGGCATTACATCGTAGAATTTTTTTCCCCTGTTTTTGGAATAACCACTTTAAAGGGAACCAATCACCAGGATTTTCCTATATAAGCTAAAGCCAGTGCTATACTGGCACTATCAGGTTGATTCTATACATATCTTTAGTGGTCAGCTCGGATGTTTAAGTTTTGAAATCCAAAAAAGTAAAGTTTATAAAATCAGCAGCTTCTTGAGTGACAGCAGCTGAGGATCAGATAATATCTGGGGGGAATTATTCATACTTATACCCTCCCCCTGTTAGAATTAGCATAAGTATTATACAACTGATTTACTTTGGCGTGCAGGACCTGTGGTGAGGTCAAACCCATGTGACCAGAAGGGGAAGGGCTTAAGCAAACAGAAAACTGTTGCTTCCTGATATCAGCTTTGTTGGCTAAGGCCCCGTCCCTTCTGGTCACATGGGTATGACCTAACCACAGGTCCTGCAAGCCAAAGCAAATTGTATAATACTTATGCTAATTCTAAAAATGGGAGGGGATAAATATCAATTCCCCCCCAGATATTATCTGATCCTCAGCTACTGTCACTCAAGACGCTGCTGATTTTATAAACTTTACTTTCTTGGATTTCAAAACCTATACCTGCGTGCTGACCACTACAGGTATGTATAGAATCAGCCTGATAGTGCCAGTATAGTATTGGCTTTAGGTTATATACAACAATCCTGGTGATTGGTTCCCTTTAAAAGTGTTCATATTGGCACAGATTCTAAAGCAATTAAAAAAAAAAACAAAACATTTTTAATAGCTGCAGATACAACAAAGGGGCAGTAATCACATATAACCAATATATCATTCATACAATTTTCCAGGCAGTCAAATGTCCTCACATCCAGAACATAAATACATCTGAACCTTCCAATTTTTATGTATTGTCCATAAATGCATGTCTACCCATTGTAAGGGTTTGCCTGCACACGTGATGGGAATCACGCCGTTGGCTGCGTCTCAGAGGTAGCACAGGAACACAAATACCTTTAAAAGTCCAGCGGTTTATTAAAAAAAAACAACACCATAAACCACTCCTCAAAACATAACAAATACAGACTGATTTCAGGTCTGTTAGTCACGGTTGACCCGCACAGTTCAGATACACTTTATATGAATGGCGCTCTCTCAGCCTCCACTCAGTCACTTCTAGTCCGTTAACGCCATAGAGGTTTCTGTGCCTCTTTCACCGAGTCAAACAGCCCTGTTACCTCTCACTGGCCGTTTCCCCAGGAAAACGGATTTGTGATTCGTCTTTGTTGCAGTCCGCCCACTCAGGTTTTGATACTTCCCAGTATCCTGAGTGGAGCTCCCTCAGCCTTCACTCACATGTGAAGCCAACCCTCTGCTCTTTCAGGTGGGTTCCTTCCAGAGGTTTCAGACCTCTCTGAGATAAACAGCCTCTTTTCCCACAGAAGCTGCTCCTCATGCAGTGATTCTCTTACATTGCTCCACACTCACTGACTCCATGTGCCAAACAAGCTGATTAAGACCTGTGTTGGACACACCCATAGGCAGGGGTATGTGGATGGCCAGTCCTGGCCCACTTAATACTATAGGAAGGTGTGGTACCAGAAAGAACTCCCATGATCACACCACTTCCGTGGTACATACCTGTCATTCACAATATAACCGGTCGCCTTGTCACACCATATACTTTCCTTACAATAAATAGAAAGTGCACAAGTCATTTGCAGATGAAAACAAAATATCAAACAATAATAATAGTTAATGCGCCTATAGCCTCATTTATTTCTTCACACAATATTACAAAAAATGTTAATTTGTAAAAGCCAAAAAAGGAATCTGAGTCTTACTATAGCATGTACATTATAAATAACATACTACACAATAAAGGACACAAGACACAAAAACATTGAACCAAGGCACATCTCGCGTCAGAATCAACGCCACTCCATAAGGCACATGAACAAACAAGAAAGGACTGGAGCTTTACAAAGGCTGTTCGTATAAAACATCAAAAAGCTTTATTATATAAATTTCTTTTAAAAATTTGGTTTCAATCATTACAGAAAATATGCATATATAGTGCTAATAGTGGACAAGGTGAATTACCACATGTAAGTGGGGGAGCAAAGGTGACAAACACCCCAAATAGGGAGATAATCTTAGCGGGGACAAAGGATCATAAATAGTCATAGATGGCTGGCTAACAAATATGGCGCCTCTGTCCTGACAAGGTATGTGAAAACGTATAGCCAAATCGGCATAAATCCATTGGGCAGGGCAGAGGCACCAGAGACCAGACTAGTCATATAAAGAAGATCCTAAAACAATCCCATAACTTACACATAGTCAAGAGGGTGATCACCAGAGCGTCCCACACCAGTGAGAGGAGCCTTCCTAATTATGGGATTGTTTTAGGATTATCTCCCTATTTGGGGTGTTTGTCACCTTTGCTCCCCAACTTTTTTGATGTTTTATACGAACAGCCTTTGTAAAGCTCCAGTCCTTTCTTGTTTGTACAATAAAGGACACAGCTGCCAATAGAACAGGTGTTACCATAGCTAGTTTTGCATATCCGTAAGACAAGCGGGATAAAACAGGATATGCAATATACATACAAAAGAGGTGCAGAAATCGATTGCGTTTTGATCAACTTTAGCTAAATGTATAAAACCATCTTTAGGCACTGTGCACACAAGCATATCATTACACCATATATTAGCTGTAGAAAAGGAACTGTACATGGGATCAGATTGTATAGCCAGAAATCAGAAAAAAATGTTTCCTGGACTCATAGAACTGGTTTGCATGAGGGCTTACCGCTGAAGTCACTAACACCAAAACACACCGGACCTTATGTATTTGTTCTAGTACATAGAAATCCGTTCCACACCATGAATCAGAAGCCAGACCACATCACAAAAGTCGGGCTGCTATAGGCAACGAGTCAACTATAGGTTTACCCAGTCTGATGAACTCCGCTTTTCATATAGGTTTTGATCATTACACTTAAGATGAATGAACATTTAAAAATAAGAATTCACTTCAGTGAGCTACTTCTGCAAAACAACTCATTGTTACCATCAAAAATTTCTGGGCCACAGACACATTTGGTGAAGTCTCCACCAACATTATAGTAGCCCAAATCAGTTTTCTATATTCTGCTGAAAAAGACAGAAGTTGATAGTGGCTCACAAAATCCTGGTTTCATGGTCTAAAGCCATCCTTCACATGATCAAATGAGATTGACAGACTGTAACCAAGAAAATATATAAGACTAAAAGGTCCGACTGGCTGCATTAAACAATTGCGGATCAACAGTTGATTAATAATATTAAAAAAAGCAGACAGCGGTGAATGATGTGCACTGATCTGTAATGTGCTCAGTTTACACAGGACGATGCACTGCCAAGGATAAAGGTACCGTCACACTAAGCAACTTACCAGCGATCCCAACAACGATAGGGATCGCTGGTAAGTTGCTAGGAGGTTGCTGGTGAGATGTCACACTGCAACGCTCCAGCGATCCCACCAGCAACCTGACCTGGCAGGGATCGCTGGAGCGTCGCTGCACAAGTTGCTGGTGAGCTCACCACAACCAGTGACAAGCCCCCAGCGCCGCGTGGAAGATGCTGCTTGGTAACTAAGGTAAATATCGGGTAACCAACCCGATATTTACCTTGGTTACCACCGCACGTGCAGAGAGCAGGGAGCAGCGCACACTGAGCGCTGGCTCCCTGCTCTCCTAGTTACAGCACACATCGGGTTAATTACCCGATGTATGCTGCAGCTAAATGTGTACAGAGCAGGGAGCAGCGCACACTGCTTAGCGCTGGCTCCTTGCTCTCCTAGTTACAGCACACATCGGGTTAATTAACCCGATGTGTGCTGCAGCTACATGTGCACAGAGCAGGAGCCGGCAGCACAGGCAGTGAGAGCGGCGGAGGCTGGTAACAAAGGTAAATATCGGGTAACCAAGGACAGGGCTTTTTGGTTACCCGATGTTTACATTGGTTACCAGCCTCCGCAGAAGCCGGCTCCTGCTGCCTGCACATTTAGTTGTTGCTGTCTCGCTGTCACACACAGCGATCTGTGCTTCACAGCAGGACAGCAACAACTAAAAAATGGCCCAGGACATTCAGCAACAACCAACGACCTCACAGCAGGGGCCAGGTTGTTGCTGGATGTCACACTAAGCAACATCGCTAGCAACGTCACAAAAGTTGTTCGTTAGCAGCGATGTTGCTAGCGATGTTGCTTAGTGTGACGGGGCCTTAAGGATTACTTCACCTGATCAACAAGCGTTCTGCCCATTGATGGGAGTGATTGGCTGCCCATTTACATTAAAGGATTATTGTTAAAAGGAGTATTCACGATGATCTATAAGTGATAAGGCAGCCTGATTTCCTATGGCAGCTGCCTGTGGGAGATCTTCTACCAGAGGTCAAACCAGAATACAATTAACAAGACAAATCCACAATTTTGTATATAACTTGCACAATGGGTGAAATCAGTTGTAAATGTAATACTCAAAGCCAAAAACAGGTTAACACACGTTTTTTTAAAATTAAACACACCAAAGGGGTCAGATTTTGTTACAAGTCTATAGTTTGCTGTAATATACTGCAGATTTCCTGCTCACAAATTCAATCCACACCGCTGCATGGGAATACACCAACTGCCTTATGTTCTATTGTTTAATGTCTTTAAGAAAAGAAAAGCCAGCCTCTGTCTGCATTTTGTTATAAATGTAGATATGGCTATAAAACAGCTCTGGGTACAAGTCCCATGCTTCCTTGCCCATCCATCACATGGGGAGGTGTGTTCATACGACATTTTAAAAGTTACATAGAGGATTCCAAATTCTGAGCTGGAAGCTCTAGGGCTACAGATCCACTGGCACAGGAGGGGCTGCCGCTGTGACCTGGGCAGCAGAATGCAAGTCACTTGCAGGGTACAAGCGCCAGCACACTGTCAGGAGCAGAGATATGTTTGGTAAAAAGCATTGTGTCATTGACAGAAGGCGGCTTAGAGAATATTCAGTGACAACAGAATGCCATTCATGTCGCTTGTCAAGCTCTAATAGACACGTGACAGATCTTATGGTGTTTTTTTTCTTCCCATGATGCCATTAATTTAAAAAGGTACACACAGTTCCAATTCCCTGCATATTCCTCTTAAAAAAGCCATTGGAACAATGTAAGTATGATTGTGTTGTATTACTTTTAGTGACACATTTTACAGTCAATTTTTATTACATTTCATTTTTCAGATCAAGTAGTTGAGCTACAAAAGAAAAGTGCGTATGTCCAACAAGGTGTTGCGATCCATAGCTGTCTTACATATATGCACCATCCTCTCGCTTCAATATTACCTGTGTTTTGATATATTGTTTAGTAAAGAATAGCAAAAATGTTCTCAATTCAGATTATGATGCGTGGATAACAAAGACATTTACATAACAATGTGGCACAAACCTGAATATGCTGTGATAGTTACCACGGAAAACTATTTTTTTTCTCTCATATGAAAAAGATAAAAGCATTGAGAATAAAAATAAGTTCTCCTAAATCTACCAAACAAAATGTTTTATAGTAATATCTACTATTTTTAAATATATTCAGATTACGTACAGAGAGTTGGGACTAGTTCAATGTGCACTCAACTCCTCAATGACCGCTGTACTGTCACGTAAACGGGCCAAAAATGATTTCCTTTAGAGTATTATTTGAAATAAAATATAAAGAAATTTGACCTTCAGGGATTTTAAAATAAAAACGCCAAGAAAATGCTTCAACCCCAGGAAATAAATCTTAAGACATACTTTAAACATAAATCATCCTTTATAAAATACTATAAAAGACACCAGAATCCACATTTTTCTTAAAATTTCCTTTTTTTTTTTTTTAATTATTCAAATACTCAATTGAAAAGTGATTTACAATTAAAAATGCTCAAAAGGAGGCTATTAATCATACCAATCAATATAACCAGTGATGGGCTCAATCGAGCATCGGATTGCGCCAATGCCACTAGAGAACCGAGCATAATGTAAGAAACTCACATGCTCAAGGCTCAATCCAGTATTATGCAGTGTGAAGTATGTCAATGACTGGTAGCAGTTTTCACAAAAATGTGTTCTGCCTTTCAAAAAAAAAAAAAAAGCGACTGTAAAACCTGCATCAGCACACCACGTGGCCTCCTTGGTTGGTAATTAATAACTGCATTTTGCATATGTATAAATATTTATAGTCTTTTCTCTTTGTCACGGTGCTGGGTATGTAGATTCCTGCTACTTAGTAATATCTATAAAGAGGGGGATTTAAGAATAAATATGTGCACTGGCATTTTAATAACATGATAATATCCCTTTAAGTAGACTGGAAAAGTAAGTCAATTACATATCTTCTTGTATTCATGCTGTTATTCTCATGCAAGGAGAGCTTTTATGTTACATAGTGTACACCTTCTTTTCGTGAAGCTTGGCCACCAGTGCAAAGTATTTGCATTTCAGGAGAGAACTCCCAACATCACAGTCACCTCTCTACAGCCCATTGATTTCTATGCAGCAGCTAGTTGCTCACCTTCCTCCCACTCAGCTCCTGACAGGGCTGTTATCAGTTCTGCAGAATTACTATCCATCCCTTTCCCCTATCATTAGTTTCCAGGGCAGTTCTAACCATAGCCCCCACTTTCTTGAGCCATATGTTCATTCAAAGGTCCTGTTATCTTGATATGTAAACATAGTGATAACAGTAGATTCAGAACAGAGATATCATTAATGTTTAGTAGCAGAATGCAGCTACACAACAAAACTGGCACTTGATAAGCTCCTCCCCCAGGCGATCAGAAAGACCGGAGATTGCAGAGCTAAAGGCCCCTTTACACACTGCAACATCGCTAGCGATATCGCTGTAACGTCACCGGTTTTGTGACGTAATAGCGACCTCCAGAGCGACATTGCAGTGTGTGACACGCATCAGCGACCTGGCCCCCGCTGTGAGGTCGCTGATCACTACACATCTCTCAGGAACATTTTTTGGTCCTTTGTTTCCCGCTGCGCAGCATGCATCGTTGTGTTTGACACTGTTACAACGGCTTCGTTAGTGACGTCCCTTTCAAATATCTGCTTTGACATGTCCCCAACGACCAGCTAGGTCGTTCTGCAGGTCTGTATCGCTGCTGCGTCGTTGGCCACATCTGCCTGTTTGACAGCTCACCAGAGACTTTCCAGCGATCCCGGCCAGGTCGGGATCGCTGGTGGGATCTCTAGAAAGTCTCAGTGTGTAAAGGGGCCTTAAGAGTTGATCAAGAGGCACTTGAGAATACCCTTTTAAGGGTTGACTACAACCACATGCGTTAATTGCCTTTTACTAGGAATAATACAATAGCAAATTGTTTCTATCCCAATAATCCTTCATTTTTATATTTTGCATCTTATCACTTAAATTGTACACACTGATCATTGCATATTACACTGAGGTGCAAAAGGGTAACAATGTTTTGAACTAATCATATGCTAAATAGTCGCAAGTCAAATTTATGTATGATAACCAAGATAATTGACTATAAAAGGAAGGTCTCACGCTCAAAGTTGTAGTGGATGGTGAGATATGGAGACTGAAAGTCAAAAGTTCAAAACAGTGTTACCCTTTTGCTTGTCAGGATAATTCACTTTAGTTGTAGGTGATTTTAGGTATTTACCATTTGCTTTGAACCAGCAAACTTAACGATAAAATAGTTTACTGTTCTAAACTATTTTGATTGCATAGTGGTGCAACACAGTATTTTCTTTGTTCTTGAGTATTTTAACACTACTGAGATTTTAGTGCATTGATTTATTTCAGCTGTTGGTGTTCTTTGCAAATCTTGCCATCAAATTATTTACTTTTTTATTTTGTGTTAGGGCCGATATATAATGTATTCCAACATATGGCACGGTGGCTCAGTAGTTAGCACTGCAGTCTTGCAGCGCTGGGGTCCTGGGTTCAAATCCCACCAAGGACACCATCTGCAAGGAGTTTGTATGTTCTTCCCGTGTTTGCGTGGGTTTCCTCCGGGTACTCCGGTTTCTTCCCACACTCCAAAGACATACAGATAGGGACTCTAGATTGTGAGCCCCAATGGGGACAGTGTTGCCAATGTATGTAAAGCGCTGTGGAATTAATAGCGCTATATAAATGAATAAAAATATTATTATTAATAGGGAATCTAAAAATCTATATATTGATAATACAGTACCATCCTATGCTCATTTCTAGTTACCCATTGCACTTTATAACGGTATGCGGTTTAGATGTTTTTTGAAGCCCACTACCGCAGATTGAAGCATTGTTTATTAGTATGATTATCAACAGGGGTTTTTTTTTTCAAATATTTTTAATTGGGAAACAACTTTTTGAGAACCTGAACAATAAAATTTACTTAGTTGGAAATAAATTGTGGATTCTTGTATCATCTTTTGTAGGAGTTACACATATTTATTACTAATATGTAATAATGTTGATAGAGATCTACAGTGAACTTACGAGTACAAAAATTGCATTTTTGTTTAACAAAGGAAAATTTATATCCAACTATAGGGGCCAATCACTTGGATTTATAGACTACTACTTACAGATAATCTATTTAAAAAAAAAAACAAAAAACAGTAAAAATTAAATACTGAATTCAACGAGACTTAAAGCATAACCATTGTTTTCATTTTCATTTAATGAATACATGGTACACAGGAGAATAAGCAACTTTGTAATATATCTTATCAAGAGTCCTCGGCTTCTTTCTCCTTGTGGAACAAGCATTCAGTTTCAAAATTCGGAATTCAAAAGGTAAAATCTGTGTTTAGAGAATTGGTTATATTACTAAGATAGAATCTTATCAGTAGCAGCTGCTTTCCTCCTATGAAAAAAAAGGAAAAAGAGGAGCTAGTGGCAGAGCTCAACCCACCCCTACCTCTCCTATCTACATAGACTCTCATCAGCACCATCTGCCATCTCCTATCTCAGTAATGGGGAAATCTTAACTGCATACAGATTTTGCCTCAGAACTGAGAATTGTGATAATGACTGATTAATTCTAGCTGAGAAAGAAGATTTCTCTGACAAGATATATTACAAAGTTGCTTATTTTCATACTATTGATTTATGAAATAAATGATGGTTATGTTTTAATTACAAAAAAAAAACCCATTTTCAACTGATTTTCAGCCCTGCCATAAACTGACCTATTTACATCATCTCTCTCGTTAGCTCAGGAGACATTGTTAATGAAAACAAGACCCCTGAAATCACTGTGATGCTGAATGAATTAGAATAGCAGGCTGGTTGCTTTAAACGGGGAGCAGATGCTTGAAATCATTGTTTTCAGTTAACTCCAAGGAAACGCACGCAGTCATCATTATGCTATGTTCACACAGGGCATTTTTGGTGCGTTTTTTAGCTGCGGATATGCCTTGGTTTTATGCAGATCCATGCTACTAAATAAGCTGCTTTTTACAGTCCCAGCAAAGTCAATGAGATTTCTGAAATCTCATGCACGCACACACACAAAACACCTGCAGATTTTTCCTGACTGTTTTGATAAATACCTGCGTTTTTGCTGCAGATTTCAAAGAATGAGCATGTCAATTTTTTGCACCGTTTTTTTTCATTGATGCAACCTATTTTGTAGAAAAAACGCCGCAAATCCGCAGCAAAAACGGCAAGTAGAAAGCGCACAAAAAACGCAGATGACTCAAAGGAGATTTCCTGCCACAAGATCAGGCGGCTTTACAGGCAAAAACATTGCTGCTTGTAATAATGCCCCTATATCAGCCATTTATCTGATCATTAACCCCTTCAGCCCCCAGCCTGTTTTCACCTTAAAGACCCGGCCATTTTTTGCACTTTTGACCAGTGTCACTTTGACAGGTTATAACTCTGGAACACTTCAACGGATCCTGGCGATTCTGAGATTGTTTTTTCGTGACATATTGTACTTCATGTCAGTGGTAAATTTAGGCCGATATGTTTTGCGTTTATTTGTGAAAATTTCGGAAATTTAGCGAAAATTTTGAAAATTTTGCAATTTTCAAAATTTGAAATTTTATGCCCATAAATCTGAGAGATATGTCACACAAAAAAGTTACTAAATAACATTTCCCACATGTCTACTTTACACCAGCGCAATTTTTGAAAAAAAAAAAATTTCCGTTAGGAAGTTAGAAGGGTTCAAAGTTCATCACCAATTTCTCATTTTTCCAACAAAATTTACAAAAAAAAATTGTTTAGGTACCACATCACATTTGGAGTGATTTGAGAAACCTAGGCGACAGAAAATACCCAAAAGTGACCCAATTCTAAAATCTGCACCCCTCACTCTGCTCAAAACCACATCCAAGAAGTTTATTAACCCTTTAGGAGCTTCACAGCAACCAAAGCAATGTAGACGAAAAAATGAAAATTTTACTTTAACACAAAAATGTTACTTTAGCCATAAAAATTAGTATTTTCACAAGGGTATCAGGAAAAATGCATCATAAAATGTATTGTGCATTTTCTCCTGAGTACGCAGATACCCCATATGTGGTGGAAATCAAATGTTTGGGCACACAGCAGGACTCGGAAGGCAAGGAGCGCCATTTGAATTTTTGAGTGCAAAATTAGCTGCACTCATTAGCGGACGCCATGTCGGGTTTGAAGACTCCCCGAGGTGCCTAAACAATGGAGCTCCCCCACAAATGACCCCATTTTGGAAACTAGAGCCCTCAAATATTTTTTCTAGATGTTTGATGTGCACTTTGAACCCCTGGGGGCTTCACAGAAGTTTATAACGTTGAGCCGTGAAAAGAAAAAAAATGTTTTTTACCACAAAACTGTTCCTTCAACCAGGTAGCTTTTTTTATCACAAGGGTATCAGGAAAAAATGCACCATAAAATGTATTGTGCATTTTCTCCTGAGTACGCAGATACCCCATATGTGGTGGAAATCAAATGTTTGGGCGCACGGCAGGACTCGGAAGGCAAGGAGCGCCATTTCACAGCAAAATTGGTTGGAATTATTAGCGGACGCCATGTTTCATTTGGAGACCCCCCTGAAGTGCCTAAACAATGGAGCTCCCCCACAATTGACCCCATTTTGGAAACTAGACCCCTCATGGAATTTATCTAGCTGTTTAGTGAGCACTTTGAACCCCTGGAGGCTTCACAAACGTTTGTAATGTTCAGCCGTGAAAATATTTTATTCTTTTTTTTACCACAAAATTGTTTTTTCAAACAGGTAGCTTTTTTTTCCACAAGAGTATCAGGAAAAAATGCACCATAAAATGTATTGTGCAATTTCTCCTGAGTACGACGATACCTCATATGTGGTGGAAATCAATTGTTTGGGCGTACGGCGGGGCTCAGAAGAGAAGGAGCGCCATTTCACAGTAAAATTGATTGGAATTATTAGCAGACGCCATGTTTCATTTGGAGACCCCCTGAGGTGCCTAAACAATGGAGCTCCCCCACATGTGATCCCATTTTGGAAACTAGACCCCCCCCCCCCCATACAAAAAAAATTAGTTTGGCGAAATAAAAAATACAGACATCAGTAAAAAAAAAAAAAAAAAAAGAGCGCCTGCCACTAAGACCAGTGCCAAACGTGAGAGCAATGCACGAGTCTCGCATCGCATCATCCACTGCAGTCTGGAAGCGAGCAACTGCGCTGGATAATGCGATGCGAGAGGGCGGGGCGGCAGATGAGAAAGGGCGCAGCGGATGGAAGATGGGAAAGGGCGCAGCGGATGGAGGAGCGGCAGAGGATGGGAAAGGGCGCAGCGGATGGATGATGGGAAATGGCGCAGCGGATGGATGGCAAATGGCGCAGTGGATGGAGGAGCGGCAGAGGATGGGAAAGGGCGCAGCGGATGGATGATGGGAAATGGCGCAGCGGATGGATGGGAAATGGCGCAGTGGATGGAGGAGCGGCAGAGGATGGGGGGGGTGAGATGGGGATACCTACCTTACAAGATGGATCTAGGCAGCAGGATCACAGCAGACAGAAGAGGCAGCAGATGAAGGAGGCAACAGATCGAGGAGGGTGAGAGGGGGCAGTAGATGGAAAATGGGAGAGAGCAGGCAGCAGATCGGGGAGGGGGGCAGAGTCTGATGGGAGAGAGAGATGGCACATGTAGGGGAAGGGAGGGGGGCTTGCAGCACATGTAGGGGGAGGGAGGGGGGCTTGCAGCACATGTAGGGGGAGGGAGGGGGGCTTGCAGCACATGTGCTGCAAGCCAGCCACCCTCCCCCCACATGTGCTGCAAGCCAGCCACCCTCCCCCCACATGTGCTGCAAGCCAGCCACCCTCCCCCCACATGTGCTGCAAGCCAGCCACCCTCCCCCCACATGTGCTGCAAGCCAGCCACCCTCCCCACGTGGGGGGAGGGTGGCTGGCTTGCAGCACATGTGGGGGGAGGGTGGCAAAACAAAAAAACACCTTCCAGCACTCGCTCCACCGCTGCACGCCGCTGGGTCCTCAGTCAGTTAAGTTCCCGCGCGGCCACAAGACGCCAGCGCCGCTTTCTGACGCTCCTCCGTCTCCTAGGCAACAGGCCTGCAGTCCAGGAGAGGAGGCGTGTCAGAGGGAGGAGAAATGTCTCCTCTGCTAAACACAACTTTGAACTGCCGGCGCGATCACACCGACAGTTCAAAGTGGCTGAATGTGGGGACAGCGTGCGTGCAAGCAAAAAGGGCTCTGCGTGCCCAGTGTGGCACGCGTGCCATAGGTTCGCCATCACTGGCTTATCTGATCAGCAAACATGTGCAGAGATAACTGTTAACTGGGGGGAGGCGATATGTCCTAGGTTGTGAAGGGGTTAAAATATATAGACCTATTAAAGCATGTATTATTTCCTTTACACTTCACAAATACTTGCTACTTTGTGTTGGCCTATCACATAAAATCCCCAAAATGTATTTAAATTTGTGCGCGTAACATGAAAAACTGTGGAAACATTCTCGGGGTTTGAATACTTTTTCAAGTATGTCGCCTGTCCTCAAATGATGGTATCGGATGCCATCATACACCTAAAAGTGGCTGTCAGCTAAACACTTGTTTGCTGGAGAACCCATCCTACCAACATCCGTATACTCTCCCCATTGACAACCCAATAGGGAGAGAATACTTTTAAAAATAACTTCCTTGGGTATTATTAAATGGTTATTTAAAAAAAAATAAATAATTTTGAGGAATAATGTTTTGTGAACCCATTCCCTTGGATGAAAAGGAACTCCACACATGAATGGTTTCAGGATGTTGTACTGATGGCACGACACAGGAATCATGATAGCTCTCACCTTTTCTTCTCCAGTCATCCTTCCAGATGTGCAAGTTTGAAGGTTTCATCAAATAAAATGGCTTTACTCCAGTCTTCTGTAGTCCAATCCTTGCACTTCTGACAGGATGTCCGTCTATCCTTGATGTTTTTTTAGGCCAGCTTAAGAAATCCTTTTCCTTAATGTGCATAGAGATGCACTGACACTTGCCTGCTGCCATTCCTGAGCAAGCTCTGCACTGGTGTTGAACTGATCTCATAGCTGAATCTTCGTTAGAAGCTGGTCCTGGGGACTTGCTGAACTTTCTTTCACTTCACAGCAATTGAATCTTTTTGAAGTTCTCAAGGGGATTGTTCACAACCCATTCTGATTTTACATGTTTCCCCCCAGGAAAAATGTCTGCATTCTTCTCCCTTAATGACACCGTTCCAGCGGTGCCGCGGTTCGTGTTCCTGGAACTCATGTGGGGTTGTGAGATCACACAAGTCCCGCTTCCAATCACCACTGATTTGTCTCTCCGCCTTCAGACTAAATGAGCAATCAACGGGAAGTGAGCGCAGCCGCAGTGCTCAAATCCTGTTAATTGCTCATTTGGTGAGGAAACAGAAGCCGGCACTAATTGGACACGGGGCTCACTTCATGTTGAGCCCCAAGAACGCGCACCTCTGGAAAGGTGCCATTATGGGAGGTGAGTATAGGCTTTATTATTTTAACAAAAAACGATTCATAGAAAATAGCCAACATCAAATATAATAAAATAAACATCTCTTTATTGACAATATATTAAAAACATACAAAATAGATAAGGAAGGAAATGGTGAATAGAAGAGGGCCTAAAACACAGTACTGATTAGGAATGATATTGTAATATAGCTTCAATAAAGTGCAAGAGGTGCAATTGCATTTTACCTGGGGTAATCATGTAGCATTAGAAGTTGTCCTAGTAGTGGCAACTCCTTTTAACCCCTTAACGACCTTGGACGTACTGAGTACGTCATGGTCACATGGTGCTAAACGACCCATGACGTACTCAGTACGTCCTGGCGAAATCGCGGTCCCGGAGCCCCGGGGAGTGAAATTTATTTACTTAAACGGTGGATTCGGGAAGGAGGGGACCTCTGCCTGACCTCAGGAGGGGTGGTGCCTCCTCCCCGAACCTACAGAGGCTGTGATTGGCTGACGAACGCCGCTCAGCCAATTACAGCCACTGTAATGTTCCAGCCATTGAAAATGGCTGGAACATTGAAATCCAGCCCTGATCAGTGCTGCTGTAGCACTGGCCATTGGCTGGAGCTGGGTGATCGATGCTTCACCTGCCCCCAGCTCTGATTGGAGAGACCGGTCTTGTGACCGCTCTCTCCAATCAATGTGGATCTGCGGCCTGTGACCGTCCCTGGAAGCCGAGGAGAGCGGTAAGTTGTTGTCCCCGCCGCCCGCCCCTGTCCCCGATCGCCCCGCCGCCCGCCCCTGTCCCCGATCGCCCCGCCGCTGCTCCCGCTTCACCGCTGTCCCCGCCGCTGTCTCCGATCGCCCCGCCGCTGCTCCCGCTTCACCGCCGCTGTCTCCGATCGCCCCGCCGCTGCTCCCGCTTCACCGCCGCTGTCTCCGATCGCCCCGCCGCTGCTCCCGCTTCACCGCCGCTGTCTCCGATCGCCCCGCCGCTGCTCCCGCTTCACCGCTGTCCACGCCGCTGTCTCCGATCGCCCCGCCGCTGCTCCCGCTTCACCGCCGCTGTCTCCGATCGCCCCGCCGCTGCTCCCGCTTCACCGCTGTCCACGCCGCTGTCTCCGATCGCCCCGCCGCTGCTGCCACTGTCTCCGATCGCCCCGCCGCTGCTGCCGCTTCACCGCTGTCCCCGCCGCCATGCTCCCGCTGCACCGCTGTCTCCGCCGCCGCTCCCGATCCACCGCCGTCCCCGCCGCCATGCTCCCGCTGCACCGCTGTCGCCGCCGCTCCCGATCCACCGCCGTCCCCGCCGCCATGCTCCCGCTGCACCGCTGTCTCCGCCGCCGCTCCCGATCCACCGCCGTCCCCGCCGCCATGCTCCCGCTGCACCGCCGTCCCCGCCGCCATGCTCCCGCTGCACCGCCGTCTCCGCCGCCATGCTCCCGCTGCACCGCTGTCTCCGCCGCCGCTCCCGATCCACCGCCGTCCCCGCCGCCATGGTCCCGCTGCACCGCTGTCTCCGCCGCCATGCTCCCGCTGCACCGCTGTCTCCGCCGCCGCTCCCGATCCACCGCCGTCCCCGCCGCCATGCTCCCGCTGCACCGCTGTCTCCGCCGCCGCTCCCGATCCACCGCCGTCCCCGCCGCCATGCTCCCGCTGCACCGCCGTCTCCGCCGCCGCTCCCGATCCACCGCCGTCCCCGCCGCCATGCTCCCGATCCACCGCTGTCCCCGCCGCCGCCGCTCCCGATCCACCGCCGTCGCTCCCGATCCACCGCTGTCCCCGCCGCCATGCTCGCCACTGTCCCCGCCGCCGTCGCACCCACCTTTTTCAGCCGCTGCTGCTCCCGATCGGCGGCCGCCGCCTCCTTCATCGGCTGCCCCTTCTCCATCGCCACACCACCTATCCCTCCATGTGCTGCAAGCCACCCTCCCCCCACGTGGGGGGAGGGTGGCTGGCTTGCAGCACATGTGGGGGGAGGGTGGCTTGCAGCACATGTGGGGGGAGGGTGGCTGGCTTGCAGCACATGTGGGGGGAGGGTGGCTGGCTTGCAGCACATGTGGGGGGAGGGTGGCTGGCTTGCCACCCTCCCCCCACATGTGCTGCAAGCCAGCCACCCTCCCCACGTGGGGGGAGGGTGGCTGGCTTGCAGCACATGTGGGGGGAGGGTGGCAAGCCAGCCACCCTCCCCCCACATGTGCTGCAAGCCAGCCACCCTCCCCCCACATGTGCTGCAAGCCAGCCACCCTCCCCCCACATGTGCTGCAAGCCACCCTCCCCCCACATGTGCTGCAAGCCAGCCACCCTCCCCCCACATGTGCTGCAAGCCAGCCACCCTCCCCCCACGTGGGGGGAGGGTGGCTTGCAGCACATGGAGGGATAGGTGGTGTGGCGATGGAGAAGGGGCAGCCGATGAAGGAGGCGGCGGCCGCCGATCGGGAGCAGCAGCGGCTGAAAAAGGTGGGTGCGACGGCGGCGGGGACAGTGGCGAGCATGGCGGCGGGGACGGCGGTGGATCGGGAGCGGCGGCGGGGACGGCGGTGGATCGGGAGCGGCGGCGGCGGGGACAGCGGTGGATCGGGAGCATGGCGGCGGGGACGGCGGTGGATCGGGAGCGGCGGCGGAGACAGCGGTGCAGCGGGAGCATGGCGGCGGGGACGGCGGTGCAGCGGGAGCATGGCGGCGGGGACGGCGGTGGATCGGGAGCGGCGGCGGAGACAGCGGTGCAGCGGGAGCATGGCGGCGGGGACGGCGGTGGATCGGGAGCGGCGGCGGAGACAGCGGTGCAGCGGGAGCATGGCGGCGGAGACAGCGGTGCAGCGGGACCATGGCGGCGGGGACGGCGGTGGATCGGGAGCGGCGGCGGAGACAGCGGTGCAGCGGGAGCATGGCGGCGGAGACGGCGGTGCAGCGGGAGCATGGCGGCGGGGACGGCGGTGCAGCGGGAGCATGGCGGCGGGGACGGCGGTGGATCGGGAGCGGCGGCGGAGACAGCGGTGCAGCGGGAGCATGGCGGCGGGGACGGCGGTGGATCGGGAGCGGCGGCGACAGCGGTGCAGCGGGAGCATGGCGGCGGGGACGGCGGTGGATCGGGAGCGGCGGCGGAGACAGCGGTGCAGCGGGAGCATGGCGGCGGGGACAGCGGTGAAGCGGCAGCAGCGGCGGGGCGATCGGAGACAGTGGCAGCAGCGGCGGGGCGATCGGAGACAGCGGCGTGGACAGCGGTGAAGCGGGAGCAGCGGCGGGGCGATCGGAGACAGCGGCGGTGAAGCGGGAGCAGCGGCGGGGCGATCGGAGACAGCGGCGGTGAAGCGGGAGCAGCGGCGGGGCGATCGGAGACAGCGGCGTGGACAGCGGTGAAGCGGGAGCAGCGGCGGGGCGATCGGAGACAGCGGCGGTGAAGCGGGAGCAGCGGCGGGGCGATCGGAGACAGCGGCGGTGAAGCGGGAGCAGCGGCGGGGCGATCGGAGACAGCGGCGGTGAAGCGGGAGCAGCGGCGGGGCGATCGGAGACAGCGGCGGGGACAGCGGTGAAGCGGGAGCAGCGGCGGGGCGATCGGGGACAGGGGCGGGCGGCGGGGCGATCGGGGACAGGGGGCGGGCGGCGGGGACAACAACTTACCGCTCTCCTCGGCTTCCAGGGACGGTCACAGGCCGCAGATCCACATTGATTGGAGAGAGCGGTCACAAGACCGGTCTCTCCAATCAGAGCTGGGGGCAGGTGAAGCATCGATCACCCAGCTCCAGCCAATGGCCAGTGCTACAGCAGCACTGATCAGGGCTGGATTTCAATGTTCCAGCCATTTTCAATGGCTGGAACATTACAGTGGCTGTAATTGGCTGAGCGGCGTTCGTCAGCCAATCACAGCCTCTGTAGGTTCGGGGAGGAGGCACCACCCCTCCTGAGGTCAGGCAGAGGTCCCCTCCTTCCCGAATCCACCGTTTAAGTAAATAAATTTCACTCCCCGGGGCTCCGGGACCGCGATTTCGCCAGGACGTACTGAGTACGTCATGGGTCGTTTAGCACCATGTGACCATGACGTACTCAGTACGTCCAAGGTCGTTAAGGGGTTAAAAGGAGTTGCCACTACTAGGACAACTTCTAATGCTACATGATTACCCCAGGTAAAATGCAATTGCACCTCTTGCACTTTATTGAAGCTATATTACAATATCATTCCTAATCAGTACTGTGTTTTAGGCCCTCTTCTATTCACCATTTCCTTCCTTATCTATTTTGTATGTTTTTAATATATTGTCAATAAAGAGATGTTTATTTTATTATATTTGATGTTGGCTATTTTCTATGAATCGTTTTTTGTTAAAATAATAAAGCCTATACTCACCTCCCATAATGGCACCTTTCCAGAGGTGCGCGTTCTTGGGGCTCAACATGAAGTGAGCCCCGTGTCCAATTAGTGCCGGCTTCTGTTTCCTCACCAAATGAGCAATTAACAGGATTTGAGCACTGCGGCTGCGCTCACTTCCCGTTGATTGCTCATTTAGTCTGAAGGCGGAGAGACAAATCAGTGGTGATTGGAAGCGGGACTTGTGTGATCTCACAACCCCACATGAGTTCCAGGAACACGAACCGCGGCACCGCTGGAACGGTGTCATTAAGGGAGAAGAATGCAGACATTTTTCCTGGGGGGAAACATGTAAAATCAGAATGGGTTGTGAACAATCCCCTTGAGAACTTCAAAAAGATTCAATTGCTGTGAAGTGAAAGAAAGTTCAGCAAGTCCCCAGGACCAGCTTCTAACGAAGATTCAGCTATGAGATCAGTTCAACACCAGTGCAGAGCTTGCTCAGGAATGGCAGCAGGCAAGTGTCAGTGCATCTCTATGCACATTAAGGAAAAGGATTTCTTAAGCTGGCCTAAAAAAACATCAAGGATAGACGGACATCCTGTCAGAAGTGCAAGGATTGGACTACAGAAGACTGGAGTAAAGCCATTTTATTTGATGAAACCTTCAAACTTGCACATCTGGAAGGATGACTGGAGAAGAAAAGGTGAGAGCTATCATGATTCCTGTGTCGTGCCATCAGTACAACATCCTGAAACCATTCATGTGTGGAGTTCCTTTTCATCCAAGGGAATGGGTTCACAAAACATTATTCCTCAAAATTATTTATTTTTTTTTAAATAACCATTTAATAATACCCAAGGAAGTTATTTTTAAAAGTATTCTCTCCCTATTGGGTTGTCAATGGGGAGAGTATACGGATGTTGGTAGGATGGGTTCTCCAGCAAACAAGTGTTTAGCTGACAGCCACTTTTAGGTGTATGATGGCATCCGATACCATCATTTGAGGACAGGCGACATACTTGAAAAAGTATTCAAACCCCGAGAATGTTTCCTGTTTTTCATGTTACGCGCACAAATTTAAATACATTTTGGGGATTTTATGTGATATGCCAACACAAAGTAGCAAGTATTTGTGAAGTGTAAAGGAAATAATACATCCTTTAATAGGTCTATATATTTTAACCCCTTCACAACCTAGGACATATCGCCTCCCCCCAGTTAACAGTTATCTCTGCACATGTTTGCTGATCAGATAAGCCAGTGATGGCGAACCTATGGCACGCGTGCCACACTGGGCACGCAGAGCCCTTTTTGCTTGCACGCACGCTGTCCCCACATTCAGCCACTTTGAACTGTCGGTGTGATCGCGCCGGCAGTTCAAAGTTGTGTTTAGCAGAGGAGACATTTCTCCTCCCTCTGACACGCCTCCTCTCCTGGACTGCAGGCCTGTTGCCTAGGAGACGGAGGAGCGTCAGAAAGCGGCGCTGGCGTCTTGTGGCCGCGCGGGAACTTAACTGACTGAGGACCCAGCGGCGTGCAGCGGTGGAGCGAGTGCTGGAAGGTGTTTTTTTGTTTTTTTTTTATTTTTAAGCTGTGTGCGGCTGTGCCAAGGTGTCGGGGGACAGTGCCAGCACGGGGCTAACATGGAGCGCACGGGGCAAACAGACAGAGCCCGGGGCATACATGGAGAGCCCGGGGCACACATGGAGAGCACGGGGCACACATGGAGAGCACGGGGCACACATGGAGAGCACGGGGCACACATGGAAAGCACGGGGCACACATGGAAAGCACGGGGCACACATGGAAAGCACGGGGCACACATGGAAAGCACGGGGCACACATGGAAAGCACGGGGCAAACATGGAGAGCACGGGGCACACATGGAGAGCACGGGGCACACATGGAGAGCACGGGGCACACATGGAGAGCACGGGGCACACATGGAGAGCACGGGGCACACATGGAGAGCACGGGGCACACATGGAGAGCACGGGGCACACATGGAGAGCACGGGGCACACATGGAGAGCACGGGGCACACATGGAGAGCACGGGGCACACATGGAAAGCACGGGGCAAACATGGAAAGCACGGGGCAAACATGGAGAGCACGGGGCAAACATGGAGAGCACGGGGCAAACATGGAGAGCACGGGGCAAACATGGAGAGCACGGGGCAAACATGGAGAGCACGGGGCAAACATGGAGAGCACGGGGCAAACATGGAGAGCACGGGGCAAACATGGAGAGCACGGGGCAAACATGGAGAGCACGGGGCAAACATGGAGAGCACGGGTCAAACATGGAGAGCACGGGGCAAACATGGAGAGCACGGGGCAAACATGGAGAGCACGGGGCAAACATGGAGAGCACGGGGCAAACATGGAGAGCACGGGGCAAACATGGCTGCAAGGATGAGGGAAACGTGCAAAGATGGAGAGAAACATGCAAAGATGGAGAGAAACATGGCTGCAAGGATGGGGGAAACATGGCTGCAAAGATGGGGGAAACATGGCTGCAAGGATGGGGGAAACATGGCTGCAAGGATGGGGGGAAACATGGCTGCAAGGATGGGGGGAAACATGGCTGCAAGGATGGGGGGAAACATGGCTGCAAGGATGGGGGGAAACATGGCTGCAAGGATGGGGGGAAACATGGCTGCAAGGATGGGGGGAAACATGCCAGGATGGGGTATATTTAGCAGGAAGGGGAACATGCCAGGAAGGGGTACATTTACCAGGATGGGGGGATACATTTACCAGGATGGGGGAAAACATGCCAGGATGGGGCTACATGAACATGCCAGGATGAGGAAAAATGCCATGATGTGGAACATTTAGCAGGAAGGGTGACATTTACCAGGATGGGGTACATTTACCAGGAAAGGGGACATTTACCAGGATAAGGGAACATGCCTGAATGGGGTACATTTACCAGGATGGGGTCATTTAACAGCATGGGGGAACATACCAGGATGGGATACATTTACAATGATGGGGTACATTTACCAGGATGGAGTACGTTTACCAGGATGGAGAATATGCTGGGATGGGGTACATTTACCAGGATGGGGCCATGATTGGGACAAATATACCAGAATGTAGGAAATATAAGTAAGGATGGGGGACATGTTTACCAGGAAGTGGCCAGAAAGGGGGACAGAACTACACAATGAAGGGGAGGGGAGCAACTCGCACGTCTTTATGGGATTTCAAGATGTTCAGACTTTGAAATGTAGATGTGGATTACAGGGTGACATCTGATTGCATTCCAGGCTAAAATCTCTGTCTAATATGCTGCAATTTTTTCCAGAAAGATCAATCCAACTGCTGTGTCTGGAAAGGGCAGTGGCTCAGCTTCAATGTGTGGTAAGCATGCATGAGCGTGATGCCCCCTGCTGAAGAGAAGACTGCAAAGGTAAGGTTACAATCAATTATTTACATCATAGGATTGGTTGGCACTTCGTAAAAAAAAATGGGTTTAGGGCTACAGTTTGGGCACTTTGCCTGTGAAAGGTTCGCCATGACTGAGATAAGCAGACATGTGCGGCTAACAGGCCTGTGTGGATCTCCGATCACGCTGTCAAATGCTAACAGCGCAATTTAATGTGCTCCGGTGGTGATCGAACGGTTCCCTGCTGCCATCGGTGGCCCCATGGCACAATCACAGAGTGCCAATGAGTTGGCATGGTAGCACGGGGGTCAGCTGATGACCCCTGTCACTGCCATGAATCACTTCTGTGAATGCAGATAGTGTATCTGCACTCACGGCAACAGCATCTCTGCTGATCAGAGCGATGCTGAAGCTTAACTCTGATCAGCACAAGCGATCAGACTGTGCAGTGATAAAGTCACTATTAAAATCAGTAAAAAAAAAAAGAAAACCTAAAAGCTCAAATCACCTCCATCTTGCCACACAAAATAAAACAATAATAAAAAACAAAAACACATATTTAGTATCTCTGTAATCAGAAACGCCTAATCAAAATATAAAATCAATTCAACTGATCGGTACATCAAAAAAAAAAAACTCCACAAGCCAAAATTACAGGTTTTCTTGTCATCGCAACATTGCATTAAAATGCAATAACATGCAATGAAAACATGGCATCTACCCAAAAATTGTATAATTAAAAAAATGCCGGCTCAAAACGCCAAAAATACCAACCTGTTACTGAGCCCCAGATCCCGAAAAATGAGAACGCTACAGCTCTCGGAAAATGCCGACAAAAGCGCAATTCCCCACTCGCAAACGTTTGATTTTTTTTCCACTACTTAGATAAAAGTAAAACCATTACATGTTTGGCATCTACAAACTCATACTGGCCTGGGGAATCATAATGCCAGTTCAGCTTTACCATATAGTGAATATGGTCAATAAATTAACAAAAATAAATAAAATTGTGCAATTGCACTTTGTTTTGCAATTTCACAGCACTTGGATTTTTTTTTTTTGCCATTTTCCTGTATAATATGGGGCAGAATGAATAGTGCCATTCAAAAGTACAACTTGTACTGCAAAAAAGAAGCCCTCATATGGCCATAGTGATGGAAAAATACAAAAAAAGTTACGGCTCTTGGAAGAAGGGGGGGGGGGGAAACAAAATCGAAAGACTGAAAATCTGGGTTGGTGAAGGGGTTAAAATATAAACCTGAAAATTGGGATATGCATTTTGTACTCAATCCCCTGAGTAAATATTTTGTAGGACCACCTTTTGCTGCAATTACTATTACAAGGTTTTAAGATAAGTCTCTACCAACTTTTCACATTTAGAGGCTGTCATTTTTGTCCGTTTTTTGCGAAACAGATGCAGCTCAGTGAGATTGGATGGAGGCATCTGTGAATAGCAATTTTCAAGTCTCACCACAGAGTCTCAATACAATTTGGTCTGGACTTTAACTGGACCATTCACACACATGATAAAGCTGTGATCTAAACCATCCATTGTAATTCAGGCAGTATGTTTAGCGTCGCTGTCCTACTGGAATGTGAACCTACGCCCCAGTCTCAAGTCTTTTGCAGCCTCTAACAGGTTTTCCTCCAGGATTGCCCTGTATTTAGCTCCATTCATCTTCCCATCAATTTTGACCAAATTCCCTGCCCCTGCTGAAAAGCATCTCTACAGAATGATGCCGCCACCATGTTTGACGGTGGGGATGGTATTTTCAGGGTGATACACAGTTTTAGTATTCTGCAACACCTTTTGCAATTAGCCCCAAAAGTTCTACTTTGGTCTTATCTGACCAGAGCACCTTCTTCCACATGCCATGTAGGGGACACAGCTAGCATGTGAGTGACTGTAGGATTTCTGGCATAAGGAGCACCACAGCTCATCATGAAAAATCAGCCTTCAGAAAAACCTATCTGGCTACAATTTAATTTATGCTTCCTGATGTTTGAGCAGCAGGAATATGAATAAACTGACACATTCTTTGTAAGAAAGAATATCTGTCTGGGTTAGATCTGTAATGTTCCCCACTGACAAAAAGTAGGGATATTTGTCTTTTGGTAAAATTTTTCAGGATGAACCTAAAATGCACTGTAACCTTTTCAGGTGATCTTAATTTGACCTTTTCTACAAATTTGAATACACATGTCAAACTGTTCAGTGTTTCAGTACTTTTTGCACTAACAAGGAGCTTAATTGCAAAATTCACAACAGGTGTTTGAGCCATGAATCGCCCAATACATTTTGGGGTTCAATTAGAATTGGTATTAAATAGTTATCATCATGCGGTTGATATTTTGTCATCATAAGACCAAGAAGACACCTATCAATCAACAGTACCTCGCCATTGTAAGGCTTTTAGTAGGATGTTCTCAGACATAAGTGGCCACTAAGCTTAGCGTGTCACAGAGTATCATCAGCAGGTTGCAACAGAGATACAGCAAAACTGGAAGAGTTAAAGAATGGCATAGACGTGGATGTCCTTTAGCCACAGCCCACTCTGATTAATGCTTCATTGTGAACAATAACCTTCGGAACTAGATGATGAATGCCAGTACAGGCACCTTTAAGGGTGGGGAGAGGCCCCCAAACATCACTTTAGACCATTTGAAACCATTTACATCTGTGTGCTAAAGTTGCAAGGGTACCTGACTACACCATCAGGTACAGACGTCATCTACGGTGAACAAGGAACCAGTGGGCCTCAGTGCTGCTTACTGACTAAAGTCAATTCACGATGAGCAGAAATGATGGCCGCCAACGAAGTTGGAGACGTCAAGCAGAGCACTATGCATCAGACATGGTTCTCACAAAACAAGCGTTTTGTGGGGGTGGTTGCAGTATGGGAGTTCAATACAGAACTGCCATAAACTTTGTGTATGGTACAGTCACAAGCCACTACTACTTGACCAACATCATTAATCCAGTCATTGTGCTTTTGCATGAATAACACAAGCCTAATTTCATCTTCATGGACAGCAATGCTCATCGAGGTTGCATAATTAGGTAACTGCTACTGGAGATTGGGGTACGTCAAATGGAGTGGCCTGCACCTTCTCCATACCTGAATACCATAGAAAACCTGTGGGATCAGCCAAGTCGCCGTGTAGAGGCTCGTAACACTATACCCCACAACCTTAATAACATGAGGGCTACCTTTCAAGAACAGTAGGATGCCATGTCACAGCAGACAATAACTTGACTTGTGAAAAGCATGAGACGTCATTGTCAAGTAGTAATTGATGCTCAATGCCACATGACAAGTTATTGAGACACTGACATTTTTCGGGGGGTTATTCCCACACTGTTGGCTTTTGCTTCAATAAATGGTTTGACATCAGGGCATCACAATTGCATGCTTCTACTTAAATGTCCTACTTTGATGATAAAATATCACTGTAGCGTGAACTTTAAGGTTTCCATAGATTTCAACCGAAAGCAAAATATCGCTAACTTTTTGTAGCTAGTGTATATGAATAGGTTCTATGAATGCATATGAACATAAACTTGTGACCTCACTCCCTTCACCACGGAGGAGAGGCTACTAACTGCAACTCTCCCTCTAGAGATGAGCTTCTTAAACCAAGAGCAACTGGTGGTCAACAGAGTAAAGCTGGGTTTACACACTGAGACTTTCTAGCGATCCAACCTGCGATCTCAACCTAGCCGGGATCGCTACAAAGTCTCTGGTGAGCTGTCAAACAGGCAGACCTGGCCAACGACCTAACAGCGATCCGGACCTGCAGAGCGACTAGCTGGTCGTTGGGGACGTGTCAAAAAAGCAGGTGAACTTCACCCGACTTCATTTAATGCTGCGCGGCTCTGTCTGTGTGCCATGTAAATAAATAAATAATTAAAAAATCCGGCGTGCGGTCCCCCCCTATTTTAATACCAGCCAGATAAAGCCATACGGCTGCAGGCTGGTATTCTCAGGATGGGGAGCCCCACGTTATGGGGAGCCCCCCAGCCTAACAATATCAGCCAGCAGACGCCCAGAATTGCCGCATACATTAGATGCGACAGTTCTGGGACTGTACCCGGCTCTTCCCGATTTGCCCTGGTGCGTTGGCAAATCAGGGTAATAAGGAGTTATTGGCAGCCCATAGCTGCCAATAAGTCCTAGATTAATCATGTCAGGCGTCTCCCCGAGATTCCTTCCATGATTAATCTATAAATTACAGTAAATAAACACACACACCCGAAAAATCCTTTATTAGAAATTAAAAACACAAACATTCCCTCATTACCAATTTATTACCCACAACAAAGCCCTCCATGTCCGGCGTAATCCACGGTCCTCCAGCGTCGCATCCAGCTCTGCTGCATGCAGGTGACCGGAGCAGCAGAAGACACAGCCGCTCCTGTCACCTCCACGCAGCTAATGAAGAGGGCCGTGTGATCGGCTGAGCTGTCACTGAGGTTACCTGGATCCAGCGGTGGATGCAGCGGTGGCCGCGATTAACCTCAGTGACAGGTCAGCCGATCACACGGCTCTCTTCATTAGCTGCGTGGAGGTGACAGGAGCGGCTGTGTCTTCTGCTGCTCTTGTCACCTGCATGCAGCAGAGCTGGATGCGACGTTGGAGGACCGTGGATTACGCCAGACATGGAGGGCTTTGTTGTGGGTAATAAATTGGTAATGAGGGAATTTGTTAGTGTTTTTTATTTCTAATAAAGGATTTTTCGGGTGTGTTTTTTAACTGTAATTTACAGATTAATCATGGAAGGTATCTCGGGGTGACGCCTGACATGATTAATCTAGGACTTATTGTCAGCTATGGGCTGCCAATAACTCCTTATTACCCCGATTTGCCAACGCACCAGGGCAAATCGGGAAGAGCCGGGTACAGTCCCAGAACTGTCGCATCTAATGTATGCGGCAATTCTGGGCGGCTGCTGACTGATATTGTTAGGCTGGGGGGCTCCCCATAACGTGGAGCTCCCCATCCTGAGAATACCAGCCTGCAGCCGTATGGCTTTATCTGGCTGGTATTAAAATAGGGGGGACCGCACGCCGGATTTTTTAATTATTTATTTATTTTACTGCACAGTATAGACACTCCCACCGGCTGCTGTGATTGGGTGCAGTGACACAGCTGTCACTCAGCGTGTGGGCGTGTCTCACTGCAACCAATCATATTTGCCGGTGGGCGGGGAAAAGCAGGGAATACGAGATTGTTTAATGAGCGGCCGGCTTTTTCAAAAAAGGAAAAGCGGAAAAGCCGCTGGAGCAGTGTGAACGCCGTGCAGCGCCGGTGATCGGGGATCGGTGAGTATGAGAGAGGGGGGGACACTTCAGTCACTCGGGGGATTAGCGGTCACTGGTGAATCCTTCACAGGTGACCGCTAATCAGGACGCTACACAGACAGAGCCGCGGAGTCGCTGTAAAGTCCCCTTTACACACTGAGACTTTCTAGCGATCATGCTGCACAGCGGGAAACAAAAGACCAAAGAATGGTCCTGAACGATTTGTAGCGATCACAACTTCACAGCAGGGGCCAGGTCGCTGATGTGTTTCACACACTGCAATGTCGCTGGGGAGGTCGCTGTAACGTCACAAAACCGGTGACGTTACAGCGATGTTGTTTGTGATGTTGCAGTGTGTAAAGCCACCTTAAAGCTGATCAAAAAAAAGAATACTATTAGGGTATGTGCGCAAGTTGCGTTCAGGCTTGACAAATAAAATGCGTTTTGTCCCTGCAAGTGCTTTTCAAAAAAACATCCAAAACGCTGCGTTTTGAATGCAGATTGCATGCGTTCAGGATGCTTGCTCTCCCACAGACAGAGAGGGAGAAGCATCCAAAACATAGAAAAAGAAGTGACATGTTGCTTTTTAGAACTCATTGATGGTCAAATATTTGGCATCTAAAACACTGCGTTTCAAAACGAAACGTGTGCATGGAAAATGCTTAAGGCTCTGTGCCCACGTGTGCGTATTGCATGCAGTTATGCTGCGTTCTGCACTGCAGCGTAACTGCATGCGTCCTGCGTCCCCAGCACAATCTATGAAGATTGTGCATTATCCATGCGCACGTTGCGTTTTAGAACGCAGCAATTTGCATGCTGCCAAATCGCTGCGTTCTAAAAAGCAACATGTCACTTCTTTCGTGCGCTTTGGATGCAGTCCCCGCTCTGTCTATGGTGGAGGCTGCATCCAGAGCGCATGAAATCGGCTTTTCAGTACGCAGTGTTTCTGCAGCGTTTTGAAGCGCACGTGTGCTGCTCAAATCGCTGCAGAAATTTCTGCAGTGACAGAACGCAACTTGGGCACATAGCCTAATTGTCATAGACTTTGCTGGGGACGCACAACACATGCATTTACGCTGCAGTTTAAAACGCTGCGTAAACGCATGAAAAAACGCAACGTCCGCACACAACCTTACCCTGTTCCAGAGCCCAGTTTGGTCCTCCTTGGTAGTTGGATAAAGGCAATGTTAACTTGTGTCGGTCATCCTGGTCATCTCTGCTCATGACTTGCATAAAGGTTAAAGGGAACCTGTCAGCAGAAATGTCCCCTAAAACCTAACAGATTCCCCCTCTGCAGCTCCTGGGCTGCATTCTAGAAAGGTCCCTGTTATGATTGTGCCCCCTTTCTGACCGAAAAAAAGAGTTTATAAAGTTGTACCTTTTTGGCTTCTGATTCTGTAAATCCGTCACGGGGGCGGGCTGCCTGATGGCCGTTATTCTGCCCCCTGGTCCTGTATGCCGCCCCCATCGCTGATTTCAATACTTCTGGACGCCGCCCACTGCTCCAGCCATCCCCGCGCATGCCCAGTGCCCATCTCTCGGGGATGAGCACTGTGCCCAGCGTCACCGCTGGTGACGTGCACGCAGGGTTAAGATTATGGGCGGTGCTGTGATGTTTATTCCTAAGCAACCGCCCATAATCGCGGGACCGCGCTTTCCCCCTCGGCCTGCTTCTTTCTGCGCAAGCGCGCTGCTGCTGACCTCACTTCGCCTCCTTCCCATCTTGCCCCGAGGCAGGAAATAGATGGGAAGAGCGCGGAGCAGTGACTACACCGAAAGCGCGGTCCCGCGATTATGGGCGGTTGCTTAGGAATAAACATCACAGCACCGCCCATAATCTTAACCCTGCGTGCACGTGACGCTGGGCACAGTGCTCATCCCCGAGAGATGGGCACTGGGCATGCGCGGGGATGGCTGGAGCAGTGGGCGGTGTCCAGAAGTATTGAAATCAGCGATGGGGGCGGCATACAGGACCAGGGGGCAGAATAACGGCCATCAGGCAGCCCGCCCCCGTGACGGATTTACAGAATCAGAAGCCAAAAAGGTACAACTTTATAAACACTTTTTTTCGGTCAGAAAGTGGGCACAATCATAACTGGGACCTTTATAGAATGCAGCCCAGGAGCTGCAGAGGGGGAATCTGTTAGGTTTTAGGGGACATTTCTGCTGACAGGTTCCCTTTAATCAGTTTGGACCATCATTATGAATGATGATGGTACATTAGAGTGTTCTTGGACAGAGCAGAAAAGTTCAGCAAACATGACGAGGCTCAGTTACACAAATTCTGTCTGGAGGAGATGAAATTCTGGTAATAGTGGTGAAAAACTTGTCTCAAGTTAGACAACTTAAAAGGCAAATCCTACAAAATACTAATCATGTGTATGCAAACTTCAGAAACACGGAGAAAGTGATGACAGATTTGATTGATTAAATAGTTGTCATATGTAGTCTGACATTTCACATACATGAAATACAGTAGTGATCCTGATTGACCAAGGAGAGGGAATGTGGACTCCAACTATCAGGAGGTTTTTCCTACCTCCTCAGAGCAGCTTAATGTAGCAGCAGTAATCCTAATCTCAGGGCTGTGTCACTTACTGGCTTGCTTCTGTAGATTTTATATTCTTCTGCTGATGAAAGTCTAAAATCCTAGTTTATCAATGAGATGACTAACAAAATTTCAGCAATATAGTACTCAATATTCATGAATTCTCCTTCCACCTGCCTCCACAGCCTGGCATCTTTCTGCCTATGCAGTGGAGGCAATAAGCTGTCAATGTTGAAGATGGGGTCAGCTAGCAGAGCGGTAGCACATAAATGTTCATATAAAACTACAGCAAGAAATTTAGCAATTTACAGCGCTAGAATCAGGATCTCTACCTCTACATTATGCTTCTGTAAGAGAACGCAGCAAAGACCTGGTGACAGGATTCCCTTTAAATGTCAAGAATTGTGAAAAACTAAATTGTGGCTAAGGTGAAAATGTAAACTTGTGACTTTTGTTGAGACAAAAAGTAATTTAAGATTGTTATTCGTTTAGGCGAGGCCTGAAAAAGATTGGCAAACCCAGCTTTAGAAATCTGTTCAATCCAGGAGTCATATAGATTGTTAGCTGATTGAGATGGACACCAAGTAATGCTTTAGTTCTTCTCTATAGGTAATCTGGTAACAGTAAAGGCCCCGTCACACTAAGCAACATCGCTAGCAACATCGCTGCTAACGAACAACTTTTGTGACGTTGCTAGCGATGTTGCTGTGTGTGACATTCAGCAACAACCTGGCCCCTGCTGTGAGGTCGTTGGTTGTTGCTGAATGTCCTGGGCCATTTTTTAGTTGTTGCTGTCCCGCTGTGAAGCACAGATCGCTGTGTGTGACAGCGAGACAGCAACAACTAAATGTGCAGGCAGCAGGAGCCGGCTTCTGCGGAGGCTGGTAACCACAGTAAACATCGGGTAACCAAGAAGCCCTGTCCTTGGTTACCCGATATTTACCTTTGTTACCAGCCTCCGCCGCTCTCACTGTCAGTGCCGGCTCCTGCTCTGTGCACATGTAGCTGCAGGACACATCTGGTTAATTAACCCGATGTGTGCTGTAGCTAGGAGAGCAGGGAGCCAGCGCTAAGCAGTGTGCGCTGCTCCCTGCTCTGTGCACATGTAGCTGCAGCACACATCGGGTAATTAACCCGATGTGTGCTGTAACTAGGAGAGCAGGGAGCCAGCGCTCAGTGTGCGCTGCTCCCTACTCTCGTAGCTGCGTGCGCTGGTAACCAAGGTAAATATCGGGTTGGTTACCCGATATTTACCTTAGTTACCAAGCGCAGCATCTTCCACGCGGCGCTGGGGGCTGGTCACTGGTTGCTCACCAGCAACTCGTGTAGCCACGCTCCAGCGATCCCTGCCAGGTCAGGTTGCTGGTGGGATCGCTGGAGCGTCGCAGTGTGACATCTCACCAGCAACCTCCTAGCAACGTACCAGCGATCCCTATCGTTGTTGGGATCGCTGGTAAGTTGCTTAGTGTGACTGGACCTTAATGTGTAAAGGCCAATCTAATGTGCACAGGAGGGGTTCTCTGTGAAGAAAAGTCAGCATCAAATGTCTGGCAGCGGCTTTCCCCAAACTCCACTTTAAAAATGAATGACGTTGCGAGAGAAACTAAGATGGCAATGTTAAGGTACAGCATTGTGTAGTGCATTTGGAACAGAAACCCATTTAAACTTCATTTAGCACATGGAATATAAAATGTATTATGTACTTATCTTTACAAATGAAAGGGAATCTGTCACCAGGCTTATGCCTTCCAAGCTGAGAACCGTATATAAACCTGCTGGGTCACGTATTGTATGTTTTACTGTGGTGTTAATAAACGCACTGTTAACTGTTGCAGACCTGCTAATATACCTAAAGGGAATCTGTCAGGTGATTTTGTAGTACAATATTAAAGTTATCTTTAAATAGGGCTTAGGGTACCGTCACACTTTAGCGACGCTCCAGCGATCCCACCAGCGATCTGACCTGGTCAGGATCACTTGTGCGTCGCTACATGGTCGCTGGTGAGCTGTCAATCAGGCAGATCTCACCAGCGACCAGTCCCCAGCGATGCTGCGCTTGGTAACTAAGGTAAATATCGGGTAACCAAGCAAAGCACTTTGCTTGGTTACCCAATATTTACCTTGGTTACCAGCGCACACCGCTTAGCGCTGGAACCCTGCACTCCTAGCCAGAGTACACATCAGGTTAATAAGCAAACCGCTTTGCTTATTAACCCGATGTGTACTCTGGCTACGTGTGCAGGGAGCAGGGAGCCTGCACTGGCAGCCTGAGAGCGGCGGACGCTAGTAACCAAGCAAAGGGCTTCGCTTGGTTACCCAATATTTACCTTGGTTTCAGCTTACCGCAGGCTGCCAATAGCCGGCTCCCTGCACATTCAGATCGTTGCTCTCTCGCTGTCAAACACAGCGATGTGTGCTTCACAGCGGGAGAGCAACGTCCAAAAAATGAACCAGCACTGTGTGTAAGGAGCAGCGATCTCACAGCAGGGGCCAGATCGCTGCTCAGTGTCACACACAGCGAGATCGCTAATGGGGTCACTGCTGCATCACAAAAACTGTGACTCAGCAGCAATCTCGCTATGTGAGAAGTACCCCTTATGGAGACCTTTCAGAATCAGTAACTTTTATAGCTTTCCCTCTTCCTCTTATCTTGTTGTAGGAATTCAGTGTAACTAGTAAGTAGTCTAGCATATGCAAATACAAACTGCAATATGCCCTGCAACCTCCAGCCACTGCTTGCATAAGTGATAGTAAATCTGAACTGAATTTGCACTGCTGCCCCCATACTTCCTCCCACCTCTCAGCAGTGATAGAAGGATCAACCCTCAAAAGCCAATCGATATGGACATGCAGGTCATAGACAAGTGTAAATGACACCTTAATATCTGCAATTCGATGTCTTATTCCGGAGGGGTCCACATCTGATCTATAGGCTGGATTCTCACTGAGTATCTACCTTATTAAATATAAGGGGGCGGTACCAGTGCGAGACAAGTAGATCAGGAGAGCAGACTGGCAGTCATTACCTCATGTTGGTAACACTAGACCAACATCCTCCATAATACGAACCTCACACCTCCGTCTCAAAGACTTTTATCGTGCCGCGACAGTTTTCTGCAATGCACTACCCCAAAGAATGCGACTAATATCCAGCCCCAAAGTTTTTAAGCGTACATGAAAAACACATGTCTTCAGACAAGCTTATCATAATAACTTACTAACCTAACTCTCCACCGTCCCACCTTCAAATGCTACTCGTAACCTTCTCTCTCCTAGTTCTGTCCACACATCCTGCATACAACAAATAGCACATGAGGGCACCCAAAAGATTACTGTCTAATAACCGGATCATTCATCTTTATATGTAACCAATAAACTAGCATAACAATGGCCGGACCAGATACTACTTGTGTGCTTGACCTTTTGTGTCCCCCTCTTTCCCCATAGATTGTAAGCTTTCGAGCAGGGCCCTCATTCCTACTGTAGCTGCTAAATGATGTGCTATTTTGTTTTTGTCTGTACAAGCCCCCACCTGATTGTAAAGTGCTGCGGAATATGTTGGCGCTATATAAATAAACTTTATTATTATTAATACCGCTTTCATTTAGAATAAGCTCTCCCTTTGATGAGATCTGTTTAACCCCACACACAGCAGTACTTGACGGCTTTCTGCCTGCACTGGACATAGGCAGGATGCTACTAGCGTGCATGTTGGCAAGTGTGTGTTAGGCTATGTGCGCACTAGAGCTTTTTACCCGCGGATTTACCCGCGGATTTGCCGCGAAATTTCTTGAGAAATGTCTGCAATCTTTGTGCAGACATTTCCCAGCAAATTCTATGGTAAAAAAAAATAGCTGTGCGCACTGGTGCGGATTTTTCTCAAGAAATTTCCTTGAGAAGAATTTCTTGAGAAACTTTCTTGAGAAAATGAACATGTCCATTATTTCCGCAGGTACCCTGCGGATTTCGGCAGTACAGCCTGCAAAAATCCGCAGGGAACCACCCGCGGGAAAATCGCGGCAATTCCGCGGCTATTCCGTGGCTAATCCGCGGCAAATCCGCATGCGGATTTGGTGCGGATTTTTTCCGGAGGTCCGGAAATCTTTCACTCCCAGAAGTTTCTCAAGAAATTTTCTTGAGAAACTTCACATTTCTAGTGTGCACATAGCCTAAATTTGATATAGTAAGAGCTCAAATATCATCTAACAGGAGCTCATCATTGAGAGGACTAGCAGAACTGTTGCATATAAGTCCAATCAAGATTACTCAACCCTATTCGACATTTACAAAAATTCTGTTTTAAATAAATTAAAAAGAACAAATTTAACTCTATGCCACTAATAACTCAAATGGTTTCTCCAAAATCCACACAAAATTGAACTTTTATTGAGGTCTCAGAATAATTCAACTACTTCATGACAAGCATGAATATCTTTTGGTTGCTCTGACCCGTAATATAAAAAGACACAAGCTTCTGGCAGTATTGCGGAGGAACCTTACCCCATTACACATGGGCAATGGCCTTCAGTTCATTGACATTCTTAGGGGTACTTTGCACACTACGACATCACAGCTGCGATGTCGGTGGGGTCAAATCGAAAGTGACGCATTATGATACGATTAACGAGCGCAAAAGCGTCGTAATCGTATCATCGGTGTAGCGTCTGACATTTTCATAATTGTGCTGCCGTGACAGTCCGATGTTGTTCCTCGTTCCTGCGGTAGCACACATCGCTGTGTATGAAGCCGCAGGAGCGAGGAACATCAGCGTACCTGCGTCCTGCGGCTCACGCTGGCTATGCAGAAGGACAGAGGTGGGCGGGATGTTTACGTCCCGCTCATCTCCGCCCCCCCCACTTCTATTGGCCGCCTGCCGTTGCTGTGACGCCGCACGACCCGCCCCCTTAGGAAGGAGGCGGGTCGCCGGCCAGAGCGACGTTGCAGGGCAGGTGAGTGCATGTGAGGCTGCCGTAGCGATAATGTTCGCTACGGCAGCGATCACAAGATATCGCTGCTGCGACGGGGGGTGGACTATTGCGCTCGGCATCGCAAGCATCAGCTTGCGATGTCGCAGTGTGCAAAGTACCCCTTAGGTTTGTGTGCTGCAACAGCATTCTTCAAATCTCACTAAAGATTTTCTAAGGGTTCAAGAAAAGAATTCTAAAAACAAGCCTTGTAGTATTTCAGGTATTCTTGGCATCATTGTCCTGTTGAAAGGCTTAAAAAGGGACTGTCCGCACAGAATAACTGTCTGAACTAAGTACAGGCGCTTGATGCTTCATGTCGAGGCCAATCATTTATATACAACTTCCCACCAGCTTGTTTTCCTTCTATTTCCACCCTCCCCTTTTCTTTGATTGATGGCTCTGGCTTCAGAAAGCAAGAGAAGGGCAGTGATGGATGGAAAATGAGCAGGTACTTTTAAATGTTTGGCCCTTTCATGATGTACGAGCGCCTGTACTTCGTTTGAACAATCTTTTCGTGCAGCGTCCCTGTAATGACACCCAAGTGTTCGAGTGTTCATACAAGGTATGTTGTTTTCTCCTAGGATTTCCTAGAACTTGATTGAATCCACCTTGCTGAATGTTTCTAGTGCCACAGTAAGCATCATCAAGTTACCAGCATGCTTCATTGTATGAAGGATGGATTTTTTTGATTTTTTTTTTTTAATGTAGGTTTCATTTTGACTACTCAAGACATGACGGTCTCTGAGCCTGGTCACTGATTAAACTCACCCATTAGGCTACGTTCCCATGATGAGCTTTTAGTGCATTTTTAATGTTGCATAATTTCTGCATCTATTATGTAAAACTAGGTTACTTGTGATTTTTTTACATGCATTATCGCAGTTTTTTGTCTCTTAAAAGGTATATCATGTTTTAAAACAGCTTTGCTTTTGATACTTCCTGGTATTTGCTTTCAGAAAACTTTATTGATATACTTGTGTGTGGGTTTACATGTGTTTTCGATGCGTTACACAGCAGGAACGCATTTGCTTTTTTACCTGAAGATTTTCGAAAATCCAATGCAAGTCTATGACGAAAATCCGAACATAAAGCTTAGCATATCCGCAATAGATATTGATATGTTGTGGATTTGAAACATGCACCACAGGTTAGTATATGCCGAGTAAAAAAGAAACACAGTGAGTGTGAGATTTCTATAAATCCCATCTGTTTTGCTGGAACTAAGAAACGGGAAAAAAAAACTGAGTAAAAATTCACTGTGCACAAACAGCCTTCAAGTCCAAACATCAATTCAAAGTAGTCTCGTCAGATTTCTGGTGTAAAATGCAGTGTTATACAAAAATGTTAGGGAGTTTTGGCATTTCTGCTCCAGTCCTAGCCACATACACTAAAATGGGTAAACATGGGGGAGCCCAAGTCTGACAGACTAATTCTTCAATAGTTACTCCACTTTAGAGACATGATTTACATACAGAAATATACTTCACTTCTTGACTGCAGTAATATTTTGGCGAAGGCGCACATCAACAATGCAATGTGTCTCATTCACTTAGTTGTGGTCATCTCTTAAATTGGGTACATCACACTCCTATATGCCAGTCATCAATAATTATCCAAAACACCAAAGTGAATCTACAGTGGGTAGGGAAAGTATTCAGACCCCTTTAAATTTTTCACTCTTTGTTTCATTGCAGCCATTTGGTAAATTCAGAAAAGTTCATTTTTTTCTCTCATTAATGTGCACTCTGCACGCCATCCCCCATCTTGACAGAAAAAAACAGAAATGTAGCAATTTTTGCAAATTTATTAAATAAGAAAAACAGAAATATCACATGGTCATAAGTATTCAGACCCTTTGCTCAGACTCTCATATTTAAGTCACATGCTGTCCATCTCCTTGTGATCCTCCTTGAGATGGTTCTATTCCTTCATTGGAGTCCAGCTGTGTTTAATTAAACTGATAGGACTTGATTTGGAAAGGCACACACCTGGCTATACGAGTATAAGACCTCACAGCTCACAGTGCATGTCAGACCAAATGAGAATCATGAGGTCAAAGGAACTACCTAAGGAGCTCAGAGACCGAATTGTGGTAAGGCACAGATCTGGCCAAGGTTACAAAAGAATTTCTGCAGTACTCAAGGTTACTAAGAGCACCCTTGGCATCCATAATCCTTAAATGGAAGAAGTTTGGGAGCACCAGAACTCTTCCTTGACCTGGCTGTCCAGCCAAACTGATCAATCATGGGAGAAGAGCCATGGTGACAGAGGTAAAGAACCCCATGATCACTGTGGCTGAGCTCCAGAGATGCAGTAGGGAGAAAGTTCCACAAAGTCAACTATCACTGCAGCCCTCCATCAGTCGGGCCTTTATAGCAGAGTGGCCTGACAGAAGCCTCTCCTCAGTGCAAGACATATGAAAGCCCGCATAGAGTTTGCAAAAAAACACAAGAAGGACTCCCAGACTATGAGAAATAAATAAGATTCTCTGGTCTGATAAGGCGAAGATAAAACTTTTTGGGGATTATTCTAAGCGGCATGTGTGGAGAAAACCAGGCACTGCTCATCCCCTGCCCAATACAATCCCAACAGTGAAACATGGTGGTGGCAGCATCATGCTATGGAGGTGTTTTTCAGCTGTAGGGACAGGACGACTGGTTGCAATTGAAGGAAAGATGAATGCAGCCAAATATAGAGATATCCTGGAAGAAAACCTCTTCTAGAGTGCTCTGGACCTCAGACTTGGCAGAAGGTTCACCTTCTAACAAGACAATGACCCTAAGCACACAGCTAAAATAACAAAGGAGTGGCTTCAGAACAACTCTGTGACCATTCTTAACTGGCCCAGCCAGAGCCCTGACCTAAACCCAATTAAGCATCTCTGGAGAGACCTGAAAATGGCTGTCCACCAACATTCACTATCAAACCTGACGGAACTGGAGAGGATCTGCAAGGAGGAATGGCAGAGGATCCCCAAATCCAGGTGTAAAACTTGTTGCATTATTCCCAAAAAGACACATAGTTGTACTAGCTCAAAAGGGTGTTCCTACTCAATACTGAGGAAAGGGTCTGAATACTTATGACCATGTGATATTTCAGTTTTTGTTGTTTAATAAATTTGCAAAAATTTTGACATTTGTTTTTTTTCTGTCAAGATGAGGTGCAGAGAGTACATTAATGAGAAAAAAATGAACTTTTCTGAATTTAACAAATGGCTGCAATGAAACAGAGTGAAAAATTTAAAGGGGTCTGAATACTTTCCGTACCCACTGTATCACCAGGTTTTTGCCCCCTAATCTGAGCATAATGGAACGGTAGAGATCCTGATTACAGCGATGTGTCATTTACTGGAGCTGCTTGGTGTAGTTTTGATTAAATCAATGTTTAAATCAGTAGATTATCATTAGAGGACTACTTGGCATGCTGCCAGGTAGTCCAGCATATTCATGAGTTTTGTATAACTGCTAGATCTGCAGCAGAGAAAACACTAATTTTATCAAAATGACAGAAAACAGCTCAGTAAGTGACACGTCGCTGGAATCAGTGTCTGTCTCTATATTATTCTACTCTCAGATGGGGTAGCAAAAACCTAGTGACAGATTCCCTTCTATGAATTGGGCTGCATGAGCATAAAAAAAAAAAAACTTAAAAGAGCACAAAAAAGCCATCCTAGTGCTGTCAGTTTCTCTCTCACAGATGATTCTAGGAAACTGTTGGGGTTTAGGTGGGGGGGGGGGGGGGTTTGCACACAAGAAAAAATTATGAAAGATGGTGAAAACTGATATATTGCACAATAAAGCATCGTCTGACCAATTTCCATCAGTGTTCACATCTTGGTGCAGGTCTTTTGCAGTTCCTGAAGGGTTTTTGATCACCTGCCTCAGGAGTCTAGCGCCAACCGGTAATAACTGCTTTCCGCCATATCCAAGTAGTTTAGTCAGTGTTCCTTCAGCTTGATAACTGCTTCCAACTTTATCTGTAGGAACAGTCAATGCCTTTGTTATCTTTCTCTATCCTTTTCTTTGGATTTCTTTTTAACTCTTTGGAGCACCCTCTTGGCAACTAGAAAATATCAGTGAACTGAACTTGCAGCCATGTCAGTGAGGACTGGCCTAAGATTCCTCAGGAATACTGCAAGAATCTGGGGACTGGCTGTGCATACCGTTTGCCACAGCCCATAAAAGTAAAAAGTGGTAAGGTACTAAAGATGTTTGTCATGAAGGGGTTCAATAATTGAGGTTGCAGCAATCCGTAAAAGTGGCATTCTATTTTGGATTTGATGAAACCACTTGTTATATCATTTTTATTGAGGTAAACTGTTATTGTATCATTGGTTTAATGCAAAGAGCAGAAAGTTTGCAAATTTTGCTAATGAACCTAATTTGTAATGGGGGTTGAACCATTTTAATGGCAACTGTAAAGCATTGATTTTATCGAAATCTCAGCCACCAACTCATTAAAGGGAACTTGTCAGGTCCCTTACGTGTTCTAACCTAGAAGCAGGGTGATGTGTGGCCTAGTAACCCCTTCCTAGCCATCCCGGTGTTGTAATAGTGTGTAATATGAATGTATAAAAAAATGTTTTATTACGTATTAGCTGTAGTACCCGGCGTTGCCCGGGATAGTAACTGTCTCTCTGTCTCGCTCCCTGTCTCTGTCAGTCTGTCTCTTTCCCTGTCTGTCTGTTTGTGTCTGTCTGTGTCTCTAGCCGTGTCTGTCTCTGTCTGCATGTCTCTGTATCAGTCTCTCCGTCCGTATCTCTCTGTCTATTTGTCTTCGTGTCTGTCTGTTTCTGTGTGTCTGTCTCTATCTCTGTCTATTTCTCTATGTCTCTGTCTGTCTCGGTTTGTCTCTATCTGTATCTCAGTCTCTCTGTCTGTCTCCGTCTCTTTCCCGGTCTGTCTCTTTCCCTGTCTGCCTGTCTGTATCTTTGTCTGCCTCTTTCCTTCTCTTCCCCTGTCTGCCTTTTGCCCTGTCTGCTTCCGTTTGTCTGCCTTTTGCCCTGTCTGCTTCCGTTTGTCTGCCTTTTGCCCTGTCTGCTTCCGTTTGTCTGCCTTTTGCCCTGTCTGCTTCCGTTTGTCTGCCTTTTGCCCTGTCTGCTTCCGTTTGTCTGCCTTTTGCCCTGTCTGCTTCCGTTTGTCTGCCTTTTGCCCTGTCTGCTTCCGTTTGTCTGCCTTTTGCCCTGTCTGCTTCCGTTTGTCTGCCTTTTGCCCTGTCTGCTTCCGTTTGTCTGCCTCTTGCCCTGTCTGTCTCTTTCCCTGTCTGTCTCTTTCCCTGTCTGTCTCTTTCCCTGTCTGTCTCTTTCCCTGTCTGTCTCTTTCCCTGTCTGTCTCTTTCCCTGTCTGTCTCTTTCCCTGTCTGTCTCTTTCCCTGTCTGCCTGTCTGTCTGTATCTTTCCTTGTCTGTCTCTCTCCCTCCCTGTCTTTCTCTTTATCTGCCTGCCACTTTAAACGTCTGTCTCTTTCCCTGTCACTTTCCCTGTCTGTCTTTGTCGGTTTCTCTCTGTCTCACTTTCCCTGTCTGCCTGTGCCTATGTCTGTCTCTGCTGTGACTGTCTATATCTGCATCTGTCTGACTATCTCTCTGTCTCTCTATCTATCCGTCTCTCCATCGACATCATAATGCCACACACTTAAGCTTCTTATACTAAGAATGTCCTTTGTACCTTCCTATAGCAACTAATCACAGCTCATATTAATGACCTGTAGCCCCCTCTCCATTTACTTTAATGGAGGCAGGTTTTTTAGAGGGTAACTGTAAAGTGCGGGGTTAAATTTTCCCGTCAAAACATAGTCTACGACGTTCCCTGAGACACATGAGGTCTGTGCAAAATGTTGTGATTGTAAATGCAACGGTACGGATTCCTTTAGCGGACATACAAACACACACACACACAGCTTTAATTTATTAGACTAGCTGTAGTACTTGGGCGTTGCCCAGGATAGTAACTGTCTCTCTGTCTCTCTCCCAGTCTCTGTCTGTGTGTCGCTGTCTGTCTCTATCTCTGTCTGTATTGGCATCAGTCTGTCTCAATCTCTGTATCTGTCTGTCTCTCTCTCTTTGCCCGGTTGTCTCATTCCCGCGCTGTCTCTTTGCCGGGCTGTCTCTCCAGGGCTGTCTCTTTGCCCGGCTGTCTCTATCCATCTCACCACCGACATCTTTTTACCTCACACATAAGCTTCGTATACTAACAGTTTATTTTGTTCCTATAGCAACCACTGACAGTTGCTATTTATAGCCTGGAGCTCCCAGCTTCATTCAGATTAATGGAGGCAGGATTTTTGTAGAGTAACTGGAAAGGACGGGGTTAAATTTTCCGGCCCAAACATAGTCTATGACGTTCCCTGAGTTACATTGAGTGTCTGTGCACAATTTCGTGATTGTACATGCGACGGTGCGGATTCCTTTAGCGGACATACACACATACATACACTGAGCTTTATATATTAGATGTGTACCCTCTGTAAATAAGCAGGGGCTTAAGTCCCCTGGGCGTCGCATCGTCCTGTGGGTGTTTGCATGTTTTCCGTGGTATCACTCCCCTGTGGGCGTGATACCATTGATTTACATGAGCGACGTGCCCGTCGCTCCTTGAGATTCCGTGCATGCGCACTTACAATTACCGCAGCCTTCTTATCCGGGTGCTTGTTTCTCGGCTTCAGACGTGCACTGCACATGCTCAGAAGACTCCTGTGGTTCCGGTCATGCGCTGTCTCGGCTGTTTACTTGCTGGCTTCAGACACCCTCTGCGCGTGACGGGAACCGCAGGAGTCTTCTGAGCATTTGCAATACGCGTCGGAAGTCGAGAAACAAGCACCTGGATAAGAAGGGTGCAGGAATGGCAATTGTGCACGTGCGGGATCTCATGTAAATCCACAGGGTGATGCAAAACCCAGGGGACTAGAGCCCCTGTTCACTTACATATGGAACACATAGTTAAAACATTTTTATACGTTCATATTACACACTATTACAACACTGGGATGGGTAGAAAGGGGTTACTAGGCCACTCATCACCCTGCTTCTAGATTAGAAAGCATATGGGACCTGACAGGTTCCTTTTAAGGGACAATGCTAAAATTATGTCTCGTCCCCATTTTGTGCTGCTCTAATGAAAAAAAAAAATGGTGATAAATTCTTAAAGTATGAAGTATAATGATTTGTTTTCTTGAAAGGCTAAAGAAAATCTTGAGGGATACAATGCTGCTAAAGATGTTCCCAGAGTAAGGTCCTTAGCGTCTACACTGTTGTACACAGAGTAGTAGGGGCTCTCTTATAAGATATATCTCTTAAAATGAAATTGTACTTTTGACACTTTGCATGACTAGTACAGGCAAATAGAACTTTGAAATATATATTTTATCAACCTAAGAAAAAAGACAGCCAGCTAGATCCTTGTGGTGTTATGTGACACAGCTAATAGTGAGAGGGGAGTAAGGCAGAAACAGGCAGATGAAGTCCCAGACTGATTGTGCTGAGCTCTCTAACAAGTCTCTTACCTCACCCCTATCCTTGAACTACATACAGATAGATCAGGTCTTAAATTATTGTCCTCCATACTACTACTTGACAAAGAAAAGAAAGAAGAGCAGAAATACATTTCTGTGTGGTATGTATGGGAGCAGCTAGTCACCTCTCCCCAGCTTAGAATGGATTACAAATTAAGAGAGCCTGCAAATGGGGAAACTGGTGAAAATGCAGTGTAGCCAATAATATTGTTATTCCTGATGTACATACATGGGACTAGTTATTTTGAAAAGATATTCGAAAGTACGGTTAGCAAAGTACAAAGACAAAAATACAGATGTTCTTCAAATACTTACTTGGTCTACTTCTCTAAGATCCATTTTGTGCCATTACCTAAACTTCCCAAGCTTTTGGGTGGTGATGCTTATTACAACCTGAACCTTCAGTATGAGAGTCAGGTCTTCTTTGTAATGGATTTTTAAAATATAAGCCGCTCCTGAGTAACCTCAACCAAATGTGCCAATGCCTAATTCGAAGTCTTGGCCTTCAACAATTCACTGTCAAAAACTTTGTCAACATGGCAAAAATATTACCACCACTCTCTTAGTCTTCCAGAGTGGATATCTAATAAATCACTTCAATAGCAAAGCGTTAAAGTTGATCACAAGAAAGGAATGTTAGCAAATCCTCAATAATGTATGCAAGGCATGATAGTAAGCAAGAAACCACTATTCTCCAATTAGAATATTGCCGGGCTATCTATATTAGATAATTAGCATAAATGTATGATTGAATTTCAGGTTGTAAAATTCTTATGTTGGAATGAAACAATTCATTTATGTCAAATTTTGATAACAGGTCTAAACTAGCTCAGATCTTCAATGAAAGCATCAATTCTACACAGAGTAACAAATTCTAGAGGAACATATCGGGTCAGGTGTCAATGCACTGAAGGCAAGGACCCTAAACACAAGGTAATTTCCATAAGATCACTCTTAAAAGTTAGACCATTATTTGTCGCTTAAGCCTTATGCTGACACTGGTCTCTTGACATTTTGCACCTCTGGTAGTCAGGTGCAGATGTTAGATTTTGAGGTGTACAAAAAAAAGCCAAAATAAAAATTGATATTAACCCTCAGTACCTATATAGTTGGTGAAATAAGTAATAAACATGTCACCAATTTTCTAAGTATAATGAGTTTAAAAGTGCTATTGACATTGGTTTTTTACCAACATCTGGTGTCAATCCTATCAATCCACACAAGCAAACAAATAAAGTCATTGATGTCCATTAATTTAGTGATGTGTAATGATAAATGACACGGAAAAACACATGCAGAAAGAGAGCCATGGAAAGTCATGACACCAGCTGAAATCTATCAGTAATGAGAAAGCAATCCTGCTACTTACTAAAAAATAATATCAGCTGGTTCAAGTAATTGCCTATTAAAAGGTGTTTCATAACCAGGGTGCCACACAAGAAACATCTCCTGACCGGTAAAACCAGTGAGCTGTCTCCAAGCCTTGACAATCATATTGTTGAAACGCATACTGATGGCATTGATTACAGAACAATTTCTAAACTACTGAAGCTTCCATTGAGCACTAACAGGGTCAAAAGCTGGAAGTGGATAGAATATCATTTCACCATAAACCGGCCATGACCAAGATGCTCGCCGCTTGATTTCAGACAGAAGAGTAAAAAGAATTATGAGAAGAGTTGTCCAAGAACCAAGGCCCACCTGTTCAGAGCTACAGAAAGACCTGGAATCAGCAAGTACAATTGTTTCAAAGAAAACATTAAGTAGTGCACTCAACCTCCATGGCTTGTATGCACGCTCACCACGCAAGACTCCATTGCTGAACAAAAAGCATGTTCAAGAGCGTTTCAAGCACATCATATTTGGAGGCCTTTAACACTATACCAACAGTGAAATTTGTAGGTTGGAACATTATGGTGCAGGGCAATTTTTCAACATACAGGAAAATTTCATATAATTGAAGGGAGGATGAATGGACAAACGCAACACAACATTCCTGATAAAAATCTGCTGACATCTACCAGGATGATAAAGATGAAACGAGGGTGGGCATTTCAGCAAGACAATAACCTGACCTGAATCCAATACAAAATTTAAGGAAGGAACTAAACCTCAGAGTTCATAGGAGGAGCTCACAGGATTTGAAGAATATTTGTGTGGAAGAATGGATAAAATCACACCTGAGCAATGCACGCGACTAGTTTCTCAATACTGGAGGCGTCTTGAAGCTGTCATTACCAACAAAGTCTTTTGTACAAAGTATAAAACAAATTTCAATAAGAGTGTTCAATACTTTTTCCCTGTGTAATTTCTCATTATTACACAAATTTATGGACTCTTATAGTTTGATTTCTTTGCCTGTGTGGTTTGGAAAGGTTGTTACAGACAACTGGTGAGAAATTCACATGAATAGCACTTTTAGAAATAGATTTACTTAGAAAATTGGTGACATGTTCAATACTTATTTCACCCAATGTATATTTTCTGAAAGTAGATTTCTGGCAAGTTGTCAAAATGCCTCTCAGCACTTTATACATGTAGGCACTTTCATGCAATTTTGATTGAAAGCAAAATTTTGCTAAAAACTTAAAATATGCATAAGAATGGATATTGAGCAACTTATTTCAATAGCAATAAAATTATTTGATCGTCAGCAGAACAGTATTCCAGCTGGTTTTTCAGAGGGATGGTATGTAGTTTTGAAGAAAAATTAAAATAAAACAATTCCGCAATTGTTTTCAGAGTTTTGCTCTGTTTACAGCTTTTATCATATGGTTCCTGAAAGCACCAGTACAGCGTTTTTATTTTTCAGGGCTGGAGTGGTGCTTTAAGGCCAGGGCCACACGGGGCACTACTGCAATCGTCGCAAGACTCTCGGCTCACACTGGCAGCACAGCAGGAGCCGAGGGTCATTGCGACTGAGGTCCTATCTTGCGATCGGACCTCAGCTGCATGGGGCGGGCTGGCTTTGAGGAGGGGTGGGCCGGCTCTGAGGAGGGGAGGGAGGATTTATCTCCCTCTCTCCTCCGTTGCCGACTATTACCATTCTCGCCCTGCACTCGCGGTACATCGGTGTCCCGCGAGTGTAGTGCGATTTTTCTCTCGCCCCATATACTTGAATGGGGAAATCTTTTAAATTTAAAACCCCTGCACCACCTCTGGCGGTTTCACCCTTTTTCAGCGTTGTTCCATTCCTGAGGAGACATCTTATGACTAACGTCCGATTGCCCAAAAGTTTTAAGTTGCGTCACAAGTTTTCAATGCATCTCTACAACAGGCAGAACAAAGAACCCATAGAGATGCATTGAGTTGGGACCGCCGGTACTACATTAAAACACTGGAGCTGCCGGCAGGTGACAAATTGGCAGAGACGGATGCTAGAAACAGGTGAAGACGGCAGCAGGCAAATATAATACAGGGGGCAGGGGACTTCCATTTAAAGCACCACTCCAACGGGGAAAAAAATAAAAATTAAAAAATTCTGGAGAGGTACTTTAATTACCGTATTTTCTGCTTTATAAGACGCACCGGATTATAAGACGCACCCCAAATTTAGACATAAAAAAAAGGTAAAAAAAAGAAAAATGGGGTGGCAGGGGCTGTGGGGTCAGTGGTGGCGGCAGCAGCGGCGGCGGGTGAGCCGTGCAGCAGGCCGGTGCAGTGAGTGTCCGCGGTCCCGGTTCAGTGGTGGCAGCGGCGGCGACTGCTCAGAGGTGGAGCAGACGGATGCGGTGTTTTCCCAGTGTGTCCGCGGTCCCGATTCAAGTAACGGCGCCCGGAGCGACGCATGCGCAGATGGAGCTCTCATCCCAAGAGCTCCACCGGCGCCATCATTTGAAAGTTGGACCACGGACAACTGGTAACTTGCTGCACAGCCGCCCACCCCGCACGCACAGAGTGGCAGCCAGCCCGCCCACCCTGCGTGCAAGCAGCCGGGTACCTGTGCTTGCGTGCGGTGGCAGCCGGGTACCAGTGGCTGTGTGCGGGCGGCAGCTGGGTGCCTGTGTGAGGGCGGCAGCCGGCAGCCGCCTGCACGGGCACCCGACTGCCGCCCGCACACAGCACCCGGCTGCCGCCCGCACACAGCACCCGGCTGCCGCCCGCACACAGCCACTGGTACCCGGCTGCCACCACACGCAAGCACAGGTACCCGGCTGCCGACCTCACACAGCACCCGGCTGCCGCCCGCACACAGCCACAGGTACCCGGCTGCCACCACACGCAAGCCCAGGTACCCGGCCGCTTGCATGTAGCCACAGGCACCCGGCCGCCCGATCGCCTCAGACAGGACCCCCCCAGGTACCGCTATATAAGATGCACCCCCCCATTTTCCTCCCATATTTTTGGGAGGAAAAGTGCGTCTTATAAAGCGAAAAATACGGTATATAATCGGACTTTCATGGATGCAGTGATGTGTTTGTTTTTCTTTATTTTAAAGGGTGGGGCTCAATTTCTTTAATCTAGAATAGAATAGAAACATTTTTATTTTACTGCAGTACTTTTTAGTCCCTTTATAGGACTTGACCCATGTGATCTTCTGATCTCTTAGAATAACTATAGTACAATACCAATGTACTGTGTTTATATAGTAGAAATCATGCTCTCAAACACAATCACAGGCTGGTCTTTACAAGAGTATGCAACATGACAGGCCCCTGGCTGCATAGCAATCCAGTAGTATTTGTGATCATGTTGGGGAGGGGGGGGGGATGAGAATGGGGAACGTCATGAGCCAGATATATGCAACATCAGATTGACAGCAGCATTTAACGGGTTAAAGGGAACCTGTCACCTAGAATAAGCGTTCTGACCTATCAGCAGACGCATGTGTGCCCTAATTACACCTCCCTACCCATCCCTGTGTTATAAAATTATATAATATGAAAGTAATAAAAATTTTTTATTACCTTCATATTTCCTATGTAAATTAGAGAGCTTCTGGTCACAGGGGCGGCGCCTTGCCCTGCATACTTTCCGTGGTATCATGCCCCTGTGGGCATGATACCATGGAGTCACATGAGTGACGTCACCGTCACTCATTCTATCCTGCGCACGTTTACACTTACTATTGCGGCAGGCTTCTCTTCCGGGTTCTTCTTGTCAGTTTCAGACGCGCAGTGCGCATCTGAAGCCGGCGAGTGAACACCCGGAAAAGACGCCTGCCACAATGCGCGCAGGATAGAATGAGCGACGGGGACGTTGCTTATGTGACTCCATGATATCACGGCCACAGGGGCGTGATACCACGGAAAGTATGCAGACGTCCATAGGGCAATGCGCCGCCCCTGTGACCAGAAGCTCTCTAATTTACATAGGAAATATGAAGTTAATGAAACTTTTTTTATTACTTTCATATTACACAATTTTACAACACAAGGATGGGTAGGGAGGTGGAATTAGGGCACACATGCGTCTGCTGATAGGTCAGAACGCATATTCTAGGTGACAGGTTCCCTTTAACAATGTTAAAGTGAACTTGACAGCTAATGCATACTGACTGATTCGCAGTCAGGTATGCTTCACACAAACACTGAGGCATTTCAGAGAAATACATGCTTTAAAAGCTGCCTGGGACTGAGCTGCATTGTAGATTATTTGGAGAGGCGGGTCCCGGGCAGCTTCTCCCCAGTACTGCTTTGGAGTGACAGGTTTCTCCCTATGCAAGCACACAGGAAGACCTGTCAATCCAGGTCAGTGGGCAGAGAGGAGCTGCCAGGGATCTTCCTGTCTGACTAATCTCCTGAGTAGCTTGGTACCCACCAGCATTCAAAGCACGATTCTCTCTAGAATGCCATAGCATTTCAGAGTCAAACATACCTGGTTGTGATCATTTAGTCATCGTCTCAAGGTTTGGGAAGCAGGTCTCAACTGACAGGTTCACTTTAAAGAGGTTGTCCCCTACTTTTACAATGATGGCCTATCCTAAAGGGCGCTTTACACGCTGCGACATAGCTAGCGATCGCACCCGCCCCCGTCGTTTGTGCGGCACGGGCAAATCGTTGCCCGTGGCGAACAATATCGCTAGGACGCGTCACACATACTTACCTTCCTAGCGACGTCGCTGTGGGCGGCGAACCTCTTTTTTTAAGGGTGAGGTTCTTGCGCCGTCACACAGCGGCCCGCCAATAGAAGCGGAGACCAGCCGCATTAACGACATGCCCATCTCATTGCAGGAGGACGCAGGAACGCTGTTGTTCGTCATTCCCAGGGTGTCACACATAGCGATGTGTGCTGCCTCAGGAACGACAAACAACCTGTGTCCAGCACCAGCAACGATATTTTGGAAATGAACGACGTGTCAAAGATTAACGATTAGGTATTTTTTGATAGTTAGCGGACGCTCGTAGGGGTCACACGCAATGACGTCGCTAACGAGGCCGGATGTGCGTCACGAATTCCATGACCCCAACGATATCTCGTTAGCAATGTCGTTGCGTGTAAAGCGGCCTTTAGAATAGGTCATCAATGTCTGATCGGCCAGGGTCTGACACCCAGCACTAACACTGATCAGCTGTTCTTAGTTCCAGCAGCAGCCGTAAATGCTCAGTTCCAGAGCTGCTCAGTCATCCGATAGTGGCCATGGCCAGTTACTGCATATCAAACTCCTATTGATTAGGATGGGAGAGAGATGTTCTGTATCTGGCCACAGCTGCTATCAGACGATAGAGCAGCTTTGGAACTGAGCATTTCCGCCTGCCTGCTGCTGCCGCCTACACCGGGAACAGCTGATCTGTGGGTGTGCCGGATGAATGTGTTTGTGTTTATTTTTAAATTGCTTTTCATTGAATCTTTTTTGAAACAATGGGATAGAAACGCGATTCTGACTTTTTATTTTATGGTGTTCATTAGACAAGATAAATTGTGTTAATTTTATAGGTAAGATCATTACAGTTGTGATAAAATATGAATAAACCATTACATATTGCTTACCACTTTCTTAAAGTGAAATCCAGTTTTAAAACTTCATGCACTTCCATACTGTAAGAAACAATTTTTTATTTTCCATCAACAGAACGGTGTGTTTTTTTTACATGATGAACTGTAGGGTTTATTGGAACTATTTTGGGGTTCAGGAGACAATCACTTTTTATTAAACAAAATGAGTGTGAAACAGCAATTCTGGGAATATCTTTTTCTTTATGGCATTCATAAGGCGAGTCAAGGTAGGAGTTTTAGGCTATGTGCCCACGGGAGCTTGCACCTGCGGATATATCCGCAGGTTTCCTGTAGCTGCTCGCCAGAATCCGCAGCTATTTTTAGCTGCGGGATTCCAGCAAAATAGCTGCGGTAAACCTGCAGACATTCATGTGACTTACCTGCGGAAGTCCCGGCCTCTTTCTCCATAGAGGAGGGCTGGGATTTCCGCAGGTAATTGACATGCAGTTATGTGCGGCTGCGGGACATCCGCAGCATATTCCGCAGTCGCACATTCCGCAGCATGGACACAGCACTCCCCATGTCCCATAGGATAACATGGGGAGTGTCTGTACTTGCTAAAACCTGCGGATTTATCTTGAAAATCCAGATAAATCCGCAGGTTTTCCGCGGCAAAATCCGCAGGAGCAAGCTCCCGTGGGCACATAGCCTTTTAGCTAAGGACATAGGAGGTGCAATGATGACTGGGATTTAAACAAAAAAGAAAAAAACAAAAAAAAACACCTTATTTGGCTGACGTGATGCACACCCATTTTACATAAGGTCAAAAGTAGGTGACATCTGTCAGCTGCATGGTAACCTCCCCACTTCTTTACACTAGCTGAAGTCAGGGAGTGCATTGGGACAGGCTGTATTTCAATCTGAATAGCAGCTAATTATCCAGCCAAAGGTATCATGTGTGAAAGTGGGAGTGACCGCTACAGACACAAAGCACTGCGACTGCAGGTTGCGTTGAGCCTACAGAAATGAGAATCAAAAATGAGCCCTAGAACACTCTGCTGAAGCTACAATCCAGGGTAAGAAATGGTCATTAGGAACCAGGTCTCTTCATACATCCTTCACTACCAAGTTGCTACTTGCAGGAAATGGGGTTAGGCACTGTGCGCACTAGAAAATGGAATTTTCTTAAGAAAATTCCGCAGGCACTGAAAGATTTCCGCACCCACGGAAAAAAAAAAAAAAAAAAAAGAAAACCGCACCGAAATCCGCATGCGTTTTGTTGCGTTTTTTCCCGCGCGTTGGTACATGTGTTTTAAGGCATTCAATGCAATAAAGCACATTGAAGAAAAAAAAAGGTCATTTTCTTCTGAGATAGAGAGATAGATAATGGATAGATAGAGGGATATTTAGATAATGGATAGATAAATAGATAGAGGACAGATCAATCAATAGATAGCGTTCCCTGTGAGCACACACTGCAGTTCTCCCGAGCGGTAGTGTGTTCACATTACCAACCCTGAGAAATGACCTGTAATTACCTCTGCAGGCTCGTTACGAGGCTGCATTCTGTACAGTGTGTCAGATATGGCTGCAGCAGTCTGCAAGCGTCGTGGGACCTGCATGGATTACGCCGGAGCTGTGTGTTTGGGGGTTTAATAAAATGGTGAAAGAGGGGGCTTTTTTTGTGTTTTATTTATTATTATAGTTTAAAATAAAGGATTTTTTTGTGTGTGTTTATTCACTTAACTTCTTAACTTACGGGTTAATCATGGAAGCTGTCTCATAGACGCTGCCATGATTAAGCCTGGACTTAAATGGCAGTGATCCGCTGCCATTTAACTCCTCACGGCAATCTGGAAGAGCCGGGGACACTCCGGGACTGTCACATAATGAATGCGACAGTCCCGGGGCAGCTGTGGGCTGATATTCTCGGCTGCGAAGGGAGGGGTGGGTGCATTAACCCTGGCCCTCGCCCTCCCCAGCCTCAGAATACCGGGCCGCCGCTGTGTGTTTACCTCGGCTGGACGGTAAAAATACAGCAGAGCACACGCCTTTTTTTATATGTACGTTTGATTTGTATGTGCATTCTATATGTGTGTGTCTGTGTGTGAGTGTGATGTGTTTACTCTCTGCTCCACTTCCTCTTCCTGTCATTATGACATCACTTCCCTGCAAAACGCAGGGCAGTGATGAACATTATGTCCCGAAAACGCGAAATACCGCAGAGAATAACGCAGGAAAACGCAATGAACCGCACAGAATTTGCTACCTGCGTTATTCCCTGCGGGATTTCACGATTACATTACAGTCAATAGAGTGAATAACGCAGTTATCTGCGGAAAAGATGTGACATGCAATTGTTTTTGCTGCGGGAAAAACATGCAGCTGTCAAAATCAGCCTTGTGCGCACAGCATTTTTTTTCCCCATAGGATTTGCTGGTGAATCACTGCAGAGATGTTATGAACATTTTCTACAGCAAAACATGCAGCAAATCCGTGGGAAAATCCAGCTAGTGCGCACAGGGCCTTAAAAGGAGTTTTCAACTTTCTCTTTAACCAATGTATTGGGGACATGACTGTGGCACTAATATACAAGTATTACCAATTTCCCTTCTATTGAACAGCTCTACTATTCTCAAAGTGGCTGCTGATGGAGGAGCATTCGAACAGACGTGTGCATCAGTCTCCGCCAATAGAAAACCAATGCATATGAAGACGGTGTGCAAATAAACCTTTATGCAATTGTACTGTTGTATTCTCCCTGGATGCAGGGACCCTGCAGCCTTCACGTTGATCAGGGTAGCACGGTGGCTCAGTGGTTAAGCACTGTTCTTTGCAGCGCTGCAATCCTTGGTTCATACTCCACCAAGGACATCATCACGGTCTCCCTGTGTTTGCTCCGGGTACTCTGGTTTCCTCCCACACGCCAAAGACAGACTGATTGATAAACTGGAATTTTGATTGTGAGCCCCAATGGGGACAGTGATGATCATGTCTGTATAGCACTGTGAAATTAATAGCAATATTTGAACCAAAAAGGGAAAAAAAAAAGGAAACGCAATTTCTTCTCCACAGTGCCAGAATGGATACTAGTAGTGGTAATCAGTTAATGAACATCATTTTCAAACCGCTAGAGGGTAAGCAACTAAGAAGTTTCTTCCTGTGCCCTCAGTACCATAATGCACAAACTGCAAAACAATGCTTGTCCACAAGGCGAATTATAATAACGCAACTACTATCATTTAGCAAAGGACTTCAAAAAAGAATGGTTCCTGCAATACATTTGTATGAGTGTGGGGGGGTAGGAGCAAGGAGAGAATACCGTATTTTTCGCTTTATAAGACGCACTTGATTATAAGACGCACCCCCAACTTTGGTGAAGGAAAAGATAATTTTTTTAATGTTAAAGGGGGTCCATCTTATAATGCCAGTGTCCCTCTAACAAATTATATAGGGTATATGTCCCTCATAGCCCCCCATCCTAAAATTAGCCCCCTTAATCTGGATATGGCCCCCTTATATTGAATATAGCCCCCTTGTGATGTCACACGTTCCCCTGTGCTGCCTATGGCCCCCTATGGATTGCATACATTCCCCTGTGCTGCCTATGGCCCCCTATGGATTGCATACATTCCCCTGTGCTGCCTATGGTCACCTATGGATTGCACACGTTTCCCTGTGCTGCCTATGGCCCCCTATGGATTGCATACATTCCCCTGTGCTGCCTATGGTTCCCTATGGATTGCACACGTTCCCCTGTGCTGCCTATGGCCCCCTATGGATTGCATACATTCCCCTGTGCTGCCTATGGTTCCCTATGGATTGCACACGTTTCCCTGTGTTGCCTATGGTCCCCTATGGATTGCATATGTTCCCCTGTGCTGCCTATGGCCCCCTATGGATTGCACACGTTCCCCTGTGTTAGATAGCGCCCCCATGCTGCTGCCCATGGCCCCTATAGATCGCACAAGTCCCCCTGTGTTAGATATCGCCCCCATAGTGCTGCCCATGGCTCCTATATAGATCGCACAAGTCCCCGTGTTAGATATCGCCCCCATAGTGCTGCCCATGGCTCCTATATAGATCGCACAAGTCCCCCTGTGTTAGATATCGCCCCCAGGCTGCTGCCCATAGTAAAATAAAACACTCTTTCCTTACCTCCTCCAGCGCTGATCTCCCTCCTGTCTCCCTCCGTGCTTCTGTTCTTCCACTTCCTGGTTCTCAGTGCGGTCATGTGATCGTCACAGCAGACTGAGATCGCTGCGTGCCTGATCACAGTGGAAGCAGGGACACCGGGGAGAAACGCTGGAGGGGGTAAGTAAAGCTTTTTTATTTTAGAATGAGCAGCAGCCTGGGGGCCAAATCTAACACAGGGGGGGGCATGTGCCATCACAGGGGGGCGAAGAGACATAATATGCACCGCTGCCCCAGCCCCTCACTGCGGTGCAGTTTCAGCACCACGGAGATGGACAGCGGCTGTGCATATTATATGAGCGGGAGCAGGAGATCAAAGGCTGCCGCCGCAGCGTTCCCCTGCCCCCAGCAGCGCCCCCACCTCCCCTGGACCTTGCAGTGTAAAATATTATATATATATATATATATATATATATTATATATATATATATATATATCACACCCCCCCCCCCCCCCGTATATTCAGCTTATAAGACGCACCCCCTACTTTTTTTAAATTTGGGGGAACAAAAGTGGGTCTTATAAAGCGAAAAGTACGGTATAAAGATTTTGTTTCAAGCTCCTTGTTTGGGAGCCATACAATTTTAACACGCTTTGATTCATTTCATATATGTGCATTTCCAGTACTCAGAATAAGTCTGAAAGTTTCAATAAATCAGAGTATCTAAGCTTTCATTTTATTATACTCTACTGCACAGTTATGAATTTTGAGATGTATTAAATTGCTCCTTCCTGCTCCAAAACCCATCTTGCGGTGCTGATTAATATATTCAGTTCCTCCTCTCTTAGACACTGCTTACAACGGCCTTTGAAGGGTTCGTCCTCTACTTGAGCAACCCCTTCTTAAATGCCCAAGTCACCGGAGTAAAATAAGAACAGCTTATACTCACCTCCCAGATTATGTCACATGCGCACTGCAGTCAACCAGTGGATGCTGCCCGTTGGTTGCCTTTAGAATTTCGTCTGATGGAATATGGATGACCAGCAGCTAAAATAGTGACTGCTGATTGTTAGGTCACTTGAGCAACCCGATGCAGACATCACTGGAGTGGCAGTGGTGCGAGGAGTATAAACATTTCTTATGCAAGAAGGGGGTGTCCAAGTAGTGAACAATCGCTTAAAGAATACCAGGATTTAGCAGTTAAAATTAGAAATGACATTTAAATTTATGGCAAAATCTAGAAGAGCTCAAACTCAAAAGGAATCAATAGACATATGATGCATCAAATTCTTTAGGACTGCGTCAGGTCAGCTATCCATGCATTTATTTTTTTTTCCAACAAAACAAGGACCCCAAACTACGTATAACCGCTTAGAAGTTGAAACAATGCATGGAAGAAAACGAAAAACAAAACCAAACCCAGGATCTAAATTTAACTTTCGTACTGTACCATAATAGAAATGTTGACATTAACTATTTGCTGACTGCCAAATACGATAAGTGTCTGGGCAGTCCTCGCTCTACTTTAACGTTTTCAAACATCACAGCATAGTACAGCAATTATGTAGCTGTGTAGAGCTGGCTGTTAAACACAGCCAAATTCCCTGTAGAAGAGCCACCAACAGTTTACTACATTCTCTGCCTTCTTGATTGCTGTATACATAGCACCAAACAAGAGAAGTATAAGGTAATAGGAAGCGCCAACAGTGCTTCCTCCTTCAGACCACCAGCGGTCAAGCTGCTGGGTCCTAGGAGAGTTGGTCGGCTCTACTATGTACAGCCCCATTTTCACTAACTAGGGTGAATATACCAGCCTCGAGACAAATCAGATCTTTTTTATGTTGAAATGCCTTGCACAGGTCTTTGATGACACAATATGTGAAATAAAGAGGGAAAAGAAAAGTGTATAAAATATCTTAATTGATTTGTTACAGAAGGGGGAACAAATCTTAAATTTATTTTTAGTGGTGTAGTTATAAAAAAAAAAACACCAAAAACAAGTAATTCTATGATTTCCCAGCAATATTGCATAGCATTAGTAGTGGAATATGAAAACAGAATTCAAGCCCATGTAACACGTAAAAAGATGCAACAGTTATTTGAATATCCAAAAGAATAAGAAGAAGTGACTTCCTAGGATTTGGGGGGGACTGCTGTTGCTGAGAAAGCCCATCTTTCACCAGATTGCAGGACTTCAGTTCCCTATCTGAATGGAGTGCATTTTCAACCACTGATACACTCAACACTCAAAAATGAAATTACACCACCAGTTGTGGAGTTATTAAAAAAAAAAATCACAGGATGAGTAGACATGTTAGTAATATGCAAATGATGTAAAAATGGAAATTTTCAAAACACCTTCATTTATTTAGGAAAGAGTATGAGCACAACATGCGAAAATACATGCACTTAAACACCTAGGCAGCTATAAAGGAGTTACATAATGGTTGTCTAAAGTCCTGGACTTGTGCACTCAGATCAACAAGATGAGCAATGACATGCCAGATGTGCTCACTGGAAGACAAGTCTGAAGATGCTGCAGGCCAAGGTAGAACATTTCTCATCCACACGTTTTACTGCTTTTTTGGTGCATCTTAGCGGTCACCAAGATGCACCCAAATGCATGCATTTCCTTCCCCCAGCAAAGTCTATGAGATTTCTATTTTGCTGTCCCCACAGTGCATCTCTTTTTGGCTGTGTTTCTGAAGATACAGCATATGCATTCTTTTTGCATTTTGTCCCTGCGTTTCTCACTGGTAATTTAAGGACTGGGAGATCAATCCCCTGCTGACTCTGGGTCGGCGGTGGACCGATTCCTGGTATCTGGCCCCTATGTAACATCTATGGGGACCAGAATCTGGCACAAAGGGGTAGGAGCAAGCATTTCACACCGAGTCACAGGCACAGCTGTCCCACTGCTCCCACAGCCGCTCATTCACTTCCCGGGCCAATATGCACTGCTTCCCCCACCACCGGCGTCTGATTGGTTGCAGTCATATGTGCCCCTGTGCTGAGTGACAGCATTTCTGATGCTTCCAACCACAGACGCTGGTGGGCAGGTCGATACTGTATAGTAAAATAGAAAAAAAAACTGGCGTTGGGTCCCCCCATATCATGATACCCAGCACAGATAAAGCCAAGGCTACAGGCTGCAGCCCCCAGCTGTGCACTTATATTGGCTGAGTATCAAAATAGGAGGAACCGCATACAGCTTTTTTATTATTTAAATAGTTTAAAAAAAAAAAAAAAAAAAAGGCGTGTGGTCCCCCCTATTTTGATACCCAGCCAAGATAAAGCCCGGCAGCTGGGGGCTGGTATTCTCAGGCTGGAGAGACCCATGATTATTGGGTGCCCCACAGCCTAAAAATATCAGCCTGCAATTAATCAATTAGATGCGGCAGTCCCGGCACTTCCCGATGGCCCTGGTGTGGTGGCAAGCAGGGTAATAAGGAATTAATGACAGCCCACAGGTGCCACTAAGCCTTAGGTTAGTAATGGGAGGTGTCTATGAGACCCCCACATTACTAATCTGTAAGTGAAAGTAAATAAAAACACCAAAAAAAAACCTTTATTTGAAATAAAATATAAGAAAACACCCTCTTTCACCACTTTATTAACCCCCAAAAGACCCCTGCAGGTCCAACGTAATGAACATGAGGTCCCACTATGCTTCCAGCACGGCTACATCTAAATTCACACCGAGCGGCCATAGACCATGACCGCCCGCAGTGAGGGTCAGTCAACAACTTAAGTGAGGTGCGTGATCAGCGGTGATGTCACTCAGGTGATTTGCAGTCACAGGTGGAGCACCATGGGAACTTTCAGCTGTGGCCACAGCTAACTTGGGTGACGTCACTGCTGATCGCGGCTCAGTCTCTGCAAGATCCTCACAGTGGGCAGTTTTGTTCTATGGCGCTCGTTGTGAGCTTCAGATGTAGCAGAGCTGAATCGTTGTGGGACCTCATGTGGATTACGTCGGACCTACAGGGGTGTTTTTTGCGGTTAATAAAGGGGTGAAAGAGGGTGCTTTTTGTCTTATTTCCAATAAAGGATTTTTGGGGTGTTTATTTAGTTTCACTTACAGATTAGTAATGGGAGGTCTCATTGACACTGCTCATTAGATCGGAGTTACCCTTGCGTACGACACGCGCGGGTCTCGCATCTCATCATCCTGGCACGGCCGCAAACTCTTGACAGGAGCAAGTCGGCTGCTGTTTTTCTATGCAGGTGAGACGCTGGTGTCCGGAGAGCATCAGGCCATACCGGGTGATGCGATGCAAGACTCGCGCGTGTCATACACAAGTGGAACTCCGGCTTTACCCCAATATCCACCACACAAGGGCAATGGGAAGATGCGTGGCCAGAGCCAAAATAGGAGTATCTAATGGATGCGTCACTTATGGGGCAGCTGCGGGCTGCTATTGTTAGGCTGGAAAGAACTAAATAAATAACCATGGCCCTTCCCCAACCTAATATCAGCCTCCAGTTGCCTACTGAACCTTGTCTGGTTTTAGAAAAATTGGAGGAACCTCAAGTTGTTTTTTTTTTTTTTTATATAAATCAAATAAAAATAAATAAAAGCATGGGATCCCCTCTATTCTTCATAACTAGTCATGGTATAGCAGACAGCAGAGGGTTGCAGCCCGCAGCTGCCGCTGTTCCTGTGCCATGTCTTTTTTTTTTTAACCAAAAAAATAATTAAAAAAAAAACAAAAAACAGCTGGCCAAGCTAGCTATCGCTCTATCGAGCTTTTCTGTTAGTTCATTCTATTCTGGTCTTTTTATCTATATGTTCTTTCTATCCTTTCCATTTTTTCTATTAGAACTATCAATTATCCAATCATATTTTGTTTCACCTTTAAAAAACGCAATAACAAAAAAGCGGCAAAACGTATATGTTCTTTCATGCATTTTTTTGAGCCACAAGCTGCGTTTCTATGACCACAGGATAAAAAGATGCACTAAGATGCACTCAAGATGTAGTGTGCGGACATAGCCTTAGACCACATAGGATGCTCAGTAGCACAAGCATCCTGCGGTCTGGCATTGTCCTATTGCATAAGCTGCCCTTTAGGCATTTGATATGACATAGAAGGAAATCGAGTATATACCATGCTGATACTCAATCGTGTATTAATGATTCCTTTATTGTTCGTACAGGTCTACGCATTTTAGAGACATCCGTCTCCTTCCTCAGGACATCAAAGATACAATACTGATATTGTTCCTTTGATGCCCTGAGGAAGAAGACGGATGTCTCTGAAACGCGTAGACCTGTACGAACAATAAAGGAATCATTAATACACGATTGCGTATCAGCATGGTATATACTAGATTTCCTTCTACCTCATATTACATGCTATACATCTCGATGCTGTGGCCGATACCACCACTGGATGTGCTACATAGGGGTTGTGACTTTCACAACCTGAAAAGAGGAGTGTACCGGAATCCTTCTTTGTCTAACATCCCTAACGGGTAAGACCCTATTGCGCTCTCTCTTCCACAGTATCTTCTCCTTTAGGAGTTTGAGAAAACGGCTGCACCAAAACAATGTAGCGCCTAGCTGTTAGGATACCCGAACTGAAGGCTAGAGGGGGTTTGGCCATCACATATTAGGTCATATCATATGATTATTGTAAGAGGACAACCAGGGTTACGTTACCTTGTGAAGGCTTCTTCATTGACCTCATGCGATTTGTCTCAAACACTATAATGATCCAGAGCAAGACATCAGTGAATACTGAAAAGGAGGGCTACCCTCTTCAGCAAGGAATCCTGCTTAATGATCAGTCAGAGATTAGTCCGGGAGCCAAATGGACAAAGCCATAAAGATGCCTTTATAAGGGAATATCACAACGGTCGTACTCTCGGATATATGTTGTAAGGTAGCATAATGTATGATAGTCTTGTCTTCATTTCAGGTGCATTAACAACCCACCATTACATTGGAGAAATGGGGATATGACTGATTTCACGATCCCATCAAAGTGTCCCAGTGAATTTTTTTTATCTTACTTCAACACACCAGGCAACATGTTGCTCATGCTGCTGTGAGCAGACTACATGGACTACACTTCATGACATGCAGCATCTCCAGGCTTGTCTCCCATCAAGCACATCATTGGTCGGCAAAGGCAGCACCCAGCAGTGGATTCTGATGATTTGCAGGCCCAAGTACATTCAGTGTGGCTGAACATTCCTCAGACAACCATTAATAACATCAATAATTGTAGCCAAGGCATGTAAGTGCATGTATTTTTATGTATAGCACTCATACTTCATACTGAATAAATCAAGATGTTTTGCCTCCATTTTTCAATAACAGGGTTATCGATCCTGCGATTTTCATAATTTTTCCTTCTTGGCGTTGAAATTTGAAAAGTTGAGAAGTGTATACGAAACTGCCGAAGCTTGCAGAGTCCAGTTGGACTCTCAGTGACAAAGAAATTATAGTGAATTGTATCTTACAAAATTAAAGTTAGTACCAAAATAATACTTTATCACCTAAGAAATTAAAGATAAGCAATCACCAGGATTTTTGTATATATCCTAAAGCCAGTGCTATACTGGCACTATCAAGCTGAGTCTATACCTACCTTGAACAGTCAGCTCGGATTTTTAGGTTTTGAAATCCAAGAAAGCAAAAGGTTATAAAATCAACAGCTTTTTCAGTGACAGAAGCTGAGGATCAGATATCAGATATCGGATGGGGGGGATACATACTTATCCCGTCCCCCTGTTAGAATTAGCATAAGTATTATACCATTGATTACCTTTTTCACTTGCAGGACCTTAGTGAGATCATACCCATGTAACCAGAGGGTATAAGTATGAATAACCCTCCCGCTATTATCTGATCCTCAGCTGCTGTCACTCAGGAAGCTGCTGATTATATAAACTTTACTTTCTTGGATTTCAAACATCCAAGCTGACCACTACAGGAATGTATAGAATCAGCCTGATAGTGCCAGTATAGCACTGGCTTTAAGTTATATACGAAAATCCTGGTGATTGGTTCCCTTTAAGTATATGTATACACGATCTGAAAGCAGCATGTCTTCTCCTGCAGCGATGTGAGTGTTATGAGCAGGAGACCGCAGCTGCCTGTGCCCACGATCAGGGTTCGGGCCCCTGTGGAACTTTGCTCTATTCTCCCTGTGCAGAACACTCATAGCTCCGTAGCATAAAATGACATGCTACAGCTCGGGAAGCCACGCCACATGTTAGTTTACACTGCGGAGAAAAGCAGCATAGTGGGCATGAGATTTCTATTAATACCATCTGCTGTGCAATGCAGCGTTTTGGACGCAATGAAAACGCGCTCCTAACACTGATCATGTGCACGCACTCACAAAAGGGAAAAGTAATTACTTCTAGATTTCCTATAATGCATAAAAAAATCTATACAGAGAAGTTAGGAACCAGAGCATTTTATCTTAAGAAATCCTGACTAAGGGCCAAAGGAAAAACACCTCAAGTCCAAACACCCAATGAGGTTACAATGTTTTTGATAGCTGCAGAGAAAGTAATGTGCAGTTCATGTATCTAGCCTTTATACATTTGAAACAAAAAAAAACAAAAACATTTCACGTCATGTGGAAATCCTTCCAACACACGAAATAGCAAAATGACTTTTTTTTATTTTTTTTTTTAAAAAAAGGCATATTTTTCAAGGTTGTTTTTCCTTTTTTTTCCTCTAGATTAACAAAAAATGGGAAAACAATAACCCACACCTACATACCTTTATTTCAATATTTTATGCTGATGGTTAAGAACACCAAACATTTTATATTAATCTGCATATCAAGCAGAACCACGCTCTCCTCTGAGGAGCCCAAGAAATAAACACTTTATTTCACATTTTGTATATTTACAGAATCCACAATATTTCCTTAATGTTCAGGATTAAACCAACAAGTACGAAGCAGATATATTTCAAATTTGAGTGTAAGATATTAAGGTAAAATAATGCATTACTGAGGATTCAAAACATTTAACACAAAAACATTTCTAGTTGTCGAATTCCACACATGCAACCTTTTAAATACAGATATATTTACACAGTTAGCTCTGAAACAGCAAAAAATGGAAGAGTTATGCATTTTGAACTTTAAAATGAAAAGTTAAAACTACGGTAGCACTTTTTGTAACCACTTCTGCAAATCATAAAATGTCACTTTTGAACAATTAAGTAATTGGAATCATGGAGATCATGGCGATTGCTTAACAAGTCAAGATGTTACCCCAGAATGAACCACACAGAACAAGAGGTCTAGACAGAAAACATCCTGAAAGAGCCAAGCTGTGCAACTGAACAAGGATATTCAATTTATTAAACCAAGTACAATTTTGATCATGTGCATTTCCCATTCAGATGTCAACTTTTGAGCAGCAAATCCACTTGATATGTTGTAAAGCATCACGTGAGCGGTATAAAAGGAAAATGGATAAGACCCTCCTCCTTCAATCTGTACAATCTTCTCAATAGAAAACAAAAGCAGGCTCCACCTTGTACTCAAACCTTCACCAAAAGGAAATACAAATCTTAAAAAGGAACTTGTCAAATTGAATGCGATCTCTGATCTATGGGCAGCATTTTATACACGCAAGAGCAGTTCATTTATCGTTTTGTAGAAAAAACCCACCAACTATTCAGTGAGTGACGGGTTTGCCTTTATCGCTGCATACAGAGATAGTCATCACAGAGTTTGGCCACCTCCTGTATGCTTAAAGAGAAGCGATCCTCAGAAAATTACCTATTTAAACTACATTACTTTTTTGTTATGTATGCATTTTAAAAATGTGCCAATTTCTTTCAAATCACAATTTTTGCGTAAAAAAAAAAAAAAATTAAAAATGGCAACCTTCCAATCATATTGGCCACTGGGGCTTTTTTTTGTCTCACTTTCTGTCCTTTCAGGAAGCCTTTAACTAGGCTCCTTATCAGCAGAGACCTCTACACACTGCTAACAGGAACCATCATTCACAATTGGCAATGTAACAACTGTCCCTGCTCCCCCCTCCCTTGGGCTATGTTCACACAGGGCTGTTTTGTTAAGGGTTTTTTTTCCTGACCAAAGCCTGATCTTGTGGCAGGAAATTTCCTTTGAGTCATCTGCGTTTTTGGTGCATTTTTAGTGGCGTTTTTGGCGCGTTTTTTTCTACTAAATGGGTTGCATCAATTAAAAAAAGTTGCAAAAACGCTGCAAAGACTTGACTAGCTCATTCTTTGAAATCTGAAGCAAAAACGCAGGTATTTGGCAAAACAGTCACGAAAAAAAATCTACAGGTGTTTGTGTGTGTGCGTGCATGAGATTTCAGAAATCTCAGACTTTGCTGGGACTGTAAAAAGTAGCTTTTTATTCGCATGGATTTGCAGCTAAAAAAAAACGCAGCAAAAAGTAGCCCTGTGTGAACATAGCCTTAAAAAGGGTTATTCTCACCTCCAAGATCCTATTACATTGTCGTAGCTGTAATAACAAATAACTCCAATTAGAAATGTAGTATAGTTCATGTGACTCACTTACCTCATGTCCAGGGCATTGCAGGACCTTGGGCATCCATGGTTACGACCACGCATATAGTCATAGTTAGTTGGTTGCTAGTGATCATAACCATGGATATTTAAAAGTCCTACAATGTCCTGAACATGAGGTAAGCGACACTGTGATACTACATTTCTAATTGGAAGTATATGCTAAGATTATTTTTACTACATACTGGGATAGGATCTTGGAGATGGGAATACCCCTTTAATTTCCTTTGCACAGACTCATTAGACACTTCTAAAGATAGGTGGGGGGTCTGATCACTGTAGCTATGTCCAGGTGTTTTCTGAAGAAATAAAACATAAAAGTTAAAAAAAAGCCACAGTAGCCAGTGTGATGCGTAACAACTAGGGAAACTGCGGACAGCACTGATTGTAATTTTTTTTTTTTTTAAATAAATTTATCAAAAAAAACATTAATTAAACAATAGACTATTTTCTGATATCTTCTCTTTAAGCAGTCAAAGAATGGTGATCTAGATTAAATACAAGTTAGTGGACCTTTTTCCACAAACATACATTAATCTACTCAGATGTTGCTGCTCTATAGCATGCTATCCACGGCTAGAGCTGCTTGCAAATGTCAGGTTCCCATTAAGAAGTTCATTTTGCAAACCAATGGAATAAAAGTTTTGCCACCAACTCATTTGCTTATGTCTTGCCAATTCAGCAGTCAAAAGGCAAGACTGACAGCACATTAGAAAAGAAGGTTGTTCTTTTTACAAAAGGGCTGAATTAAACAGAACAGCATTAACAGGCTCAATATGGGATAAACAACATAACTGCTACAGAGAATTAAGGGGAGGTGCTAGGGAGAAACACCAAGGTATCCACACTGAGTAGCTTGTGGCAAAGTTTGTATTCCGGAATACAGACATTCATTTCTACTGTACAAAAACCTGATTTGCAACATTTTAGGCAGAATTTTGGTAATGAGCATTATTGCATGTATAACAAAATTATATCAACATTATCCATACATTTCTCAGAATTATAACATTCACTTTTGTTCCCACAAAATGTCTGGCAAACAATATACATTTGAACGTAAAATAAAACGTGTGCTTAATCAGAAATAACACTGGCAGAAAGACAAGTAAAAAACAACAACACACAGTTGTCTTACCAGGTTGACGTAACCAAAGCTTGTCCTAAACATTGGTTTATTCTGCAAATACATTATACATTTTACCGAAGTCATCATCAAAAAGACTTGCAAAATGTAGATGCCTTGCCCTTTAAATGTATGACAGTCACAGTACAAAATAGAGTGTGTACAAACAAATGTAGGGATGCATTAACCTAAAACGAGTTTTACTTTTCTTGAGCCCATTGGCCGTTCATTTAAATCCACCACAGCTGCCATTGCCTCATCACGGGATTCAAATGCAACCATGGCTTCTCCAGTAGGCATACCCTTCTCGCTAAACTTTAAGCACACAGAACCGGGTATTAACTGGTAACCATAAAAGAAATCTAGGATTTCATCGACAGTAACTGTGAAAGGCATATTTTGAATCCTAATTACTGTTGGACCTGGTTTTCCAGACCCATTTCCAAAACCAGGAGGTGCACTAACTGGTATATTTGCTGGACCAAAACCAGGAGGAGGATTCATAGCACTTGGGCTACCTGGTATATTTGGTGGTGCTGGGTTAAAATTAGGAGGTGGATTTGCATTGGATGGTCCGCTTGCAAAGGGTGGAGGACCAGCTCCAAAACCTGCGGGGGGAACAGTAAAATGACTTGGGCCACTTACAAATTCTGGTGGATCAGCTGGAGCGTTTTTGACATTTGCCGGTCCAGGTGGTGGTGGTGGCCTTGGATCTACAAATCCAATTCCCATTGCAGGTGGTGGAACAGGGGGAGCAAAGGTACTACTACTTGGTCCACCAAATTTACTAGGCATAAGAAAGTTCTGACCATTGTTGTCATTTAGGTTACTGTTCATAAAGGAAAATTCTTCACCACTGGGACGAATTGGCTCAGATATATTACTGAAGTGTTGCATTTTGAAACCCTTCCTACCTAGCACTGGAGGGTTCATCTCAATCTCTTTCCTTTCTTCATTATTCACGACACGTAAAAAAGCATCTCTCCCATTTAACTTTTTACGATTTAGGCGCTCAGATTTACGAGCATCATCTTCACTCCTATACTGCACAAGTGCCTGTCCTAATCCTTGACCATTGTTATCTGTTAAGACATGCACACTGCTCTCCTCAACAGCAACTCCTTCTAAATTAAAGAACATAAACACATCTTTTCTAGATATGTTGTATGGCAAATTTGAAAGATGTCCCCAGAGTCTAGGGCAATGTTTATCTAACTCAAAGTCAAGGGCGCAATCCTTATGATCACCATAATTAAAACTCTGCATTTTCTTCCGAATTTGTTCTATCTTTTCTATCATTTGACTTTTGGTAACAGGGTGTACTTGAATAAATCGATTGCCCATATATTGTTTATGTCGATTTAGTGCAGTTTTATAGTCTGCCTCATTACTAAATTCCAGAAAACCTTCTCCAGTTGCTTTACCACTGGGTGCGTAAACTATATATATGCTGTCTTCAATAATATCTAGCTTCTTAAAGAAATCTATCACATGTTTGTTTTCTGCCTCGTAAGGCAGGCCTTTTAAATAAATGCAGAAACCACGCTCATGTGGTGACCTTGACCGGGAACGGCGCCGAGCACTAGGCGATTTGGACCTGCCCATTGATTGTTGCATGATACGCAGTGGCCCATGGTGTCCTGTGCTGTGTTTTCCCACATGTCCACCAGACATTACCCACTGCCTTTCACTGGCTGGGGCAACTTCAATAAAACGCTGTCCCAATAACATCCTATTCCGTTGTAAAGCTTCATATGTATCATGTGGAGTTAGAAGCTTCACCAATGCCCCACCTGTGGGACGTCCCATATGATCTTTCAAAAAAACCAGCCCATCTATACGCAAACCATGAAGAAATTCTTTTACGTCATGTTCCATCACAGGTATAGACAAACCATGAAGAGCTACATATGGGTCATCATGGTTAAGAGGAGGTGGTGGTTTCATTAGATTTTGTGGGTTTAATGGTATTGGATTTACAGGACCAAGAAACAATGGGTTGATATTACTATTCATCTGCGACCCAGAACCATTCATCCCTGTAGGCAAAGGACCAGTAGGCAAAGGACCAACAGGCGGTACATTCAAAGGTGGCATTCCAGTCAAAGGAGGAAGAGATGACATTGGTGGTACTGGTGGCACTGGAGGTATGGGGGGAACAGGAGGAACTGGAGGCAAGGAAGACACAGGAGGAGGAACAGGCATTGGAGGTATGGATGGCATTGGTGGAAGGGTTGGTATTGTTGGCATTGGAGGGATTGGCGGTGGTGGCACAGAAGGCAGCTGAGGAGCAGTGGGCATAGGAGAAGTAAATGCTGGATTGCAGAAGGCAGCACCTAGATTTGGTGGAGCATTTCCAATACTGGCAGTTGAGAAAGTTGCAACATTCTTACTGCTATCAACTACAGAGGTAACTGTAGAGACCGTGCTAGTAGGGGGGCTGCTATAATTGGGCACAGTTGAAGGCATGCTAACTCTGCTCATTACAGAGGCAGTGCTCATTGCTGGATTTGGTGGAGGCCCAGGGCGGTTAGAGTTTGCTGGTGGTATATCAACATTTGCAGTCTCAAAGCGTCTGCGGCTAAGTTCAATCATGTTCTGCATTTCAGTCTTACTGCTCAACAACAGCGACACTTTTGACCCTTTGATTGTACCACCAGTGCGCATCATACCAAGTCGTGCATCTTCATCGGTGGCAAAAACGATGAACGCCTCACCCTGCTCTCCCCCTACAATATGCACGCCACCATCAGGAATGGTTAATCCAGAGAAGAAGTGCCGAATATCCATGGTCCCTGCCACTATAGGCAGACCTTGCAAACGGATGACCACAGCCATGCTGCGTTGAAACAACAATCACCTGCAGATGAAAAAAGCAACGTCTACATCAGACTCAGTATTTAAACAAGCTTCCATCAATTAGGTCTCCCCCCATTTTGTTTTCTATCTGAATATATATATATTATATATATATTATATACACATGACAATATGAAAACATATGTAAATACCTAATCAGTAACATTTTATTACATGAGTTTATGAAAGTATCAGGCAAAATAGATATTGGATTGTAACTTTAGATCAGTTTTAAACACTGGTTTTTCATAATTTTCCTCTTTGTTTTGAAGCCAAGCAAACATTGCCAGCTTACATCGGTGTTTAAAAAAAAAAATGCAGTCACTTTCTATATGATAAAACCCAAGATCCAGTCACATTTTATAGGTACTACGGTGCTTCTTGTAATAAGACAACTATTACTTTTGCAAATGGTGAAACAAATAATTGTTGATGCATTCACATTCTAAATGATCCCTTGGAAAGGACAGTTAAAGTGCTGCTCTGTACAACTCTGACACATTTCCTCATCACTAGTTTTGACACTACTTTGATATTAAAAAGGGTTTAGTGGATGTCCAAGTTCATAACCATGATTTATCATTAAAATAGCTCATCAACATCAGACCACCGCCAACTATTAGCGGTTATCAGCTCTTGTGGTGGTGGGATGAAGTAGTGAATGGAGCTGGGTCAGCACAACTCCTTTAACCATTTCGTGGTCATTGGTGCCAACTGCAGCTCAGCTCTTACAGAAATAGATAAGGCTGCACATCAAACTTAGATAATAGTATAATGCCTCAAGCATATGGACAAATATTGGAATATACAATGAAAAATGCTACTTGCTAATTTGAACATGTGAATAATGAATTGCATACCTGCCATGAATATTAGGAAAAGGAGATATTTAGCAATCGCATTGATCAATGTAACTGAGCCCCAAGGCCTCGTCAAGGCATATCTCTATATTGGGGTCCCTAGCTCTGTGACCCTAACTGTGTGTCATCTCATTGCAATTAAAAACTGCTGTGGGTGGAGAGGGGTAACTAAGGACTTTCTTATATAGGAGATGGAAAAAACATGGCCGAAAGGGGCGGAGCTGTGTTCACATTCAGAAAAAAACTACATTTAACTGAATAGGATAACTGAAGTGAGCACTAATATATATATTATGAGTGCAAGCCAAAAATTACATACTATATACGGATAGAGATATGCCTTGACGAGGCCTTGGGGCTCAGTTACATTGATCAATGCGATTGCTAAATATCTCCTTTTCCTAATATTCATGGCAGGTATGCAATTCATTATTCACATGTTCAAATTAGCAAGTAGCATTTTTCATTGTATATTCCAATATTTGTCCATATGCTTGAGGCATTATACCATTATCTAAGTTTGATGTGCAGCCTTATCCGTATATAGTATGTAATTTTTGGCTTGCACTCATAATATATATATTAGTGCTCACTTCAGTTATCCTATTCACTTACAGAAATAGAAGCCGAGTTGTAATATCCATGATCGGCCAGTACACAGAAGGGAGCTCTGCCCTTCTGGCTCCATTCACAATCAGACACTAGCGGAGTTGAAAACTGTTAAAGGGAACCTGTCAGCAGATTTGGGGCCTATAAGCTGCAGCCACCACCAGTGGGCTCTTATATACAGCATTCTAATATGCTGTATATAGGAGCCCAGGCCGCTGGTAGAACGTAAAAATCACTTTATAATACCTAAACGGTCGCTGTGGTGGAGTTGGGCCATATGGGCATCTCCGTTCTCCGGTGCCTCCTCTTTCGGCCAGCTTCATCCTCCTTCTGAAGCCTGTGTGTGAACCAGTCCTATGTCATACACACTCGCCGGTCCCGCACACGGCAGATCAAAGTGTGCCTGTGCAGGACCTCAATGCCGGCGAGTGTGGATGATATAGGATGCGTCATGCACGCCAGCTTCAGGAGGATAACAAAGATGGCCGAAAGAGGCGGCGCAGGCACCAGAGAACGAAAACGCCCATATGACCCAACTCCACCGCAGCGACCATTTAGGTAAGTATTAAGTGATTTGTATGCTCTACACAGTGGCCTGGGCTCTTATATACAGAATGTTAGAATGCCGTATATAAGAGCCCACTGGTGGTGGCCGCAGCTTATAGGCCTCAAATCTGGTGACAGGTGCCCTTTAATCTTTGGGTCTGCCATAGCCCATCCCCAAATCTTATACTGATAACCTCTACTTATTCATACAAAGCATATCCAAAAGGAAACAAAATCAAATTAGTGGGGGTGCAAAACCAGTAGGCCATCAATAGTGCAAGCCTGGACAACCAGTTTAACACTGAAACTATCAAACATTAAAGACGCCCCTGTGGGTGTGCTAACATGCTAATGAATTCGCAGCGTCACATTCACCCCTCTGCCGCTTGATGCTGGATTTCAGCTCAGTGCGCATGACCCTGTAGGTTCGTTAATGCGCACTACTTCAGCTTGAAGCCAGGTAGCGTACACCCGGCTTCATAGTGCGCATGACTCAAACTCCGGGGTCATGAGCACCGAGCAGAAATCCAGCATTGGACGCGATGGCGGCAGAGAGGAGAGTGTGACGCTGCACATTCATTAGCATGTTAGCACGCCCACAGGGGCGAACTAACATGCTAATGGGGGAGACTAGCCAGGAAAGCAATGCCCTTGGGGCTACTGCCCTCGCTCATTAGCATACGATCTAAGATCTTTAGAAATACTTTTTCTAAAGATCTCTTTATCTATGCTAGTGTATACAGGGACGGTTAGGCAGGGATTAGCAATATGCACCGAGAACTGCTCGTGGTTCTGGGTGCATATTGCACCTGACAGGTTCCCTTTAACTCACAAAAATGAATGGAAGTTATGGAAAGTGCAGCAAGGTAAGCGCAACACAGCCTGCTTGGCTGTTTTCTGAATCCTGACCTCTTAAGATATTGCTGGTTTAGCCATAAGTAACAGTAGCTGAGAATTACCCTCAAGCATTTTTAGCCATGACAGTTCTCTAACACCTATGCTGTGTGCAATTGTTGCGTTTTTTGATGCACTTCAGTGCAAAACCTGAAGGGAATCCTGATGCCAGCAAAGTCAATGACAATACTTTGAAGCGTCATTCACATGTTGCTTATTTGTGACTGGCAAATTTGGTGCAGAAAACGTGCAGCATGTCTATTCATCAGTTTTTGCAGCTTTTTTTTATTTTCAACCATTGACTTCTATGAAATCAGTCAAAAAGGCTATAAAAACACAGGTATAAAATGATTGCTGATTTGCTGCGTTCCTAAGGCCCTGTCACACACACAGATAAATCTTTGGCAGATCTGTGGTTGCAGTGAAATCATGGACATATTGTTCCATTTGTACACAGCCACAAACCTGACACTGATTGTCCACAACTTCACCGCAACCACAGATCTGCTACAGATTTATCTGTGTATATGACAGGGCCTTTAGACTGCAGTGAATGCTATAGGAGATAGATAATAAAAACCTATTTGGCCTCAATGTCAATGAGCGTCAAATGCAACTGTGCCTCCCTGGGGTCACATTCATATGGTAACTTCTCCGGCATGGTTTACAGGTGTATTAAACATATTATAATTAGTGATGGGCGAATAGTCAAATATTCATGTTTGGACTATTCGTAACAAATCCCAAAGTACTATTCCATAATTCATCATGAATAACGAACCTAATGCAAGTCAAGAGGGGAACCTGAGTATTTTTCTTGTTGTAATGAATACTGGAGCAGTACTCTGTATTCAGTAAGCATAATCCGAACACGAATAGTTACTATTCGTCTCTTATTATAACGGTTATGTGTAGTTATTTGATTTTGAACCTTGGTCTGCTCATTTGTTTGCAATGGCTTAATTCTCCCTTTGTGAGCCCCCCACAGTTTCACACCTGGGAACACTTAAGCCCCCGTCACACACAGCGAGATCGCTAGCGAGATCGCTGAAATGTCACAGGTTTTGTGACGTGCTAGCGATATCGCGGTTTGTGAAAAGCAGCAGCGAGCGGGCCACTGCTGCAAGGTCGCTGATTGTGAAAAAACAATCATGACCATTTTTTGCTCGTTTGTCCCCCACTCTGCAGCACGCAACGGCGTCGGACCAGCGTCGGACTGGCTACCGGAGGAATCTCCACTAAAGCCAGGCCTGGATTCAGTTACCTGCATTGCACTCCGGAGCTCTCACCTGAGCTCTGGAGTGCAGCCTAGACTGCACCGCAAGCACCGAGTGATTGATTCCCCGGCGATTGCGGTTCAGTTCATAACAGCTAAAGACAAGCCAGGCTGATCTACGGTGCTCTCACCTGAACTCCGGATTGCACCCCGGCCTCTCCGCAGCTGTTATGAACTGAACTGTAATCGCCAGGGAATCACACGATGCTCGCGGTGCAGTCCTGCAAACTCTGAGATCAGACCAGGCTGCAGGTGAGAGCTCTGAAGTGCAAAGCAGGTAACTGAATCCAGGCCTGGCATTACAGGAGTTTCCTCCGGTAGCCAGCAGGGAGTCGTCGTTACACGGATCGCTAGTGGCTGATCTCTGAGGAGATCTGCCCGATTGACAGCTCACCAGCGAGCATGTAGCGATCGTCCTGCCAGGTCGGATCGCTGGTGCGTCTCTACGTGTAACGGGACCCTTAAGCCCTGTGAGCACACTGCTTTTTTGGTGCAGAATTGGTGCAGTTAGTGTTCATAAACTTCATGCAGTCCTTCCCCAGCAAAGTCTGTGAAAAAAATCTTTTTTCCTTACAGGTTTTGCTGCAGTTTTTCTGCAGCAAAAAGAAGCAGCATGTGACACTTTTCTGTAGGTCCCTGCATTTTTCCCTGTGCTTTGCTATTGTTATTGTGTAAAAAACGCAGGGACAAAAACGCAGGCAAAACGCGGTAAAAACGCATGCATTTTTTGGGTGTGTTATTTCGGCCAGAAGGTGCGTTTTTTGCAGAAGAAACAAATTTGCAGTGTGCGCACATAGCCTAAGTCACACACATAGAGATTACTTTCTTTTGTCTTATATATATATATATATATATATATATATATATATATATATATATATATATATATATATATATATATATACACACACATGCCAGAATGACCAGCGGTGACGTTCCGGACCTCACCACTAATCAGTACATGGTACACAGCGCAAGTCAGGACTGGCTGGTGCTTAAAACCTATGGAGCGGCTTTCTAACGCGCCACCAGCTATGATCCAGGTAATCGGGGAACCGCTGGACTACTTTGGAGCCGGGAACTTTGCTTTCTAATAAATTGGCAAATAAGGGAAAAAGTGTTGCCTTTATTTCTACCTTTTTTTGGTCTTTCAGATATCCATTTGTGCACTACGTCTGAATCCCGGGACAACGGCGGAACCGCAGGGGTGTTTTTTTTTTGTTTTTTTATAAATTGGTGAAGTAGGGGAAAGGGGGGATTATTTTTTTTTTCAAATAACGTATAATTGTGTGTATTTTTTTCTTTCCCCATACAGAGTTCAAAATGAAGGTATCTGACAGACATCTCTTCATTACTAAGGGCATCATTAATTAAGCACCATTTACTTGGGCCTGCTCTGCCTTTATCCATGGCTGCTGGTCAGACACTGAGGGCCAGTTCTGACATTGTGCTGGTGTGTGTGGCCTTGCTGCATATGCTGGCACCTGGACTGCCTTTATTTGCAGTTATCTGTCTTTGCAACATGGGAGCAGTTCAGATATGTCACAGGTATATGTTGCTTTTAGGCTAGGTTCACACTTCCGTTAAATTGTATCAGTCACAATCCGCTGCTCTGGTAAACAACGGAATCCGTTTGGCGGATTCCGTTCCCATAGACTTGTTTGAGCGGCGGATTGTGACTGATGATGCTGCGTTGCACCCTCCGCCCGACTGATCAGTCGTGGAATGACTGACCGCCGGGCAGGAGGAACGCAGCATGTAACGTTTTTTGAGCAGCGCCATCCGTAGGACTTCGCTGCGCATTCGCTCTCTGCCTCCCTGCACAGTAACCAGGGTACACATCGGGTTACTAAGCAATGCGCTTTGGTTAGTTACCCGATATTTACAGTGGTTACGTGTGCAGGAAGCCAGCGCTAAGCGGTGTACGCTGGTAACCAAGATAAATATCGGGTAACCAAGCAAAAAGTGCTTTGCTTATACCCGATATTTACCCTGGCTGTGCAGGGAGCCTGACACTTCCCCGCTCGGCTCCGCCCCCTCCCGCACTCAGCATGTACACACACACACACACTCACCTCTCCCCAGCCCTGCAGTCCCTGCGGCACTGACGTCCTCAGTGCCACGGCCTCGCTCTGCTACTCCCACCCGAACTCCGCCCCCCGCACACAACGGAGTCCGACAAAGAATAGTGTTCTTTGTCATCCGTTGGACAGCGCATCAGTCACATGCATCAAGCGACGCATGTGACTGATGCAAAACAACGGAAATGTGAACTTAGCCTTATATGGTTCTGCTTATTAAAATATTTAGGAGGCCGTATGGCACAAAGGTAAATTATATAATATAGAGTAGGACCCCCCTATTGATATTTGCCGTGACGTGGCAGGGGTGACTCAAATTATTGATCAATTGTTTGCTGAAAATCTCATTTTGCATTATAGTACAGTAGGAATGAATTTTACACTTTATTTGTTGCATGCCATTCATAGGCAGTGCTGTCTCCCCCCTCTCTGTAGCAATTTTGTTATATGTCAGGGCATTGTCCAATTATGTCTGTCTATATCTATCTCTATAGCATTCATTGGTGTCCAAAAACACTAGAAAAACACATCGAAACAGAACGCACATTTTTCCTGCCAAGAGATGCAGAAATGATGCAGAAATTTTTGCATCCAAATACTCACTGTGCACATACCCTTAAAGTGTTAATCTCAACATGTGTCTTCAGCAGCGCTCCAGTCTCTTCATTTCCTTGTGACTCAAGGGTGGGCACTCAAGGTATTTGAGAGAAACCTTGTTTCTTAACATAATATAGATCTGCCTATGAAAACTAACTAGTGAACCACCTTCGTCAGGCTGCATAATTTTACAACGTTAACAGGGACTCCTTATCTCGGAAGGGGGTGGAGATATTTTATTGAAATTTGGCCAATATATTCTGGACCAAAACTGCAGAGATGTCACGAAATTTCAGCCCTCTACGGCTTTTGGAAAAAAAATGTATTGCAATTTTAAAACTGAATAGTTACAATTGTACCTACTCAGCCGGACAAAGGTTATACTTGGTGTACTACGTTGCCAGCAAAAAAAATCACATGCCCAATGAAGAAGTGGCCAGGCTTCATACACAAGACTGAGCTGCTATAAATTTACAACTTATTCTGTACTTGAGTTGGTTTCAATAAAAGACTATTGTGAACACAGTTTAAATAAAACACAAATCTGTCACACAACTATTTTAGAGCTTTGATTTTGCTGTAAATACAATAACCAAGTTGCAGACAAGTCGCAAGCGACTTGCATTAAAGACCATGGCAAGTGTGCGCATAACACTTAAGACCTGCAAAAAAAAATCCAACACATTCGGAAACATAATGCAACACTGTAGGAGATCATTACATCCACTGGAATGAGATTTGTGTTGCACTCAGCATCATTGTATAACGCTAGCCTAAATCAAAAGCTGACTGCATTATTGTAATGTTTATATGCTTTACTCAGAAACACTGCAGAATTACAAATAGAAATAGACCAAAATTCTCGGATGACAGCCCAAGGCAAGTTCACAGAAATTTCTCTCCTGTACCAATTGATCTCTTCCTATATATGTTTGTACAAAAAGAGACCCATCAGTGTAAGGCAGCAGCGGGCAGGGAATTACCGCTGGGATCTTCCATGTAGTCTTCAGAGATGTACAATCCCGAGCCAACTTTTCAAAGTTTGTTTTCGGCAAAATGCTGTAGCCTTTCACAGTAAAATATACACTGCAACAATAACGCAGCCAGTGTCCGATTAGAGGGGTTGTTCAGTCTTAAGCAACAATACTGATGTCAATTTATGTAACTACAGACTTGTGAACCTTCACATTACCCGATGTGAGGATTCTCTGGTGCCAGAAGCAAGTGATCATGTGAAGAACAAGTATGTGATTTGCATACTTCTGGCCACATTCCAACTAGACCATTTATGGGCTTGCTCAATACCCTTCCATTGAGCAAGGCTGGATTAAGTCTAGTCCGCACGAAACTGCTTGTATGCAAATCACATTTACAGTAGTCTCATGCATGCCACAGGAGAATCCTCCCAGCGGGCACAATGCGAGGATTCACAAGTCTGCAGTCACAAGAGTGACTGCAGACTACTTGTAGGTTACAGGGGTTGTTGGGTACTTGGACTACCTCATCTCATTTCCCAGGTTTGCCCCCTTTAAAATAAAAAACACCTCTGCTGCCATTCCAGTGGTGTAAGCATTTGCTCTCCCAGGGTTCACATGAGATTATTTTACACAAGCCCTGCGTCCAATCAGCACCGGCCTTACTCACCCCGACTTCAGACAAATAATCAAGAGGAATTGAGAGCGGAGGCTGCTCTCACTTCCCATTGATTATTTAAACATCCAAAGGGCGGAGACAGTGAAGCCGATGCTGATTAATTTAGGTCAGCCCTGTCCCCCAAATCAGCGCCAGCTTCACAGTCTCCGCCCTTTGGACATATAAGGGCTCAACGGGAAGTGAGAGCAGCCTCTACTCTTAAGCTATGTGCACACTAGAAAAGTGATTTTTCTCAAGAAAATTTCTTGAGAAACTTCTGGGAGTTGAAGATTAACGCATCTGCGGTAAAAAACCATGGGAAAAACGCATGTGGTTTTGCCGCAGGTTGGTCCCTGCGTTTTTTTATGCTGTAACTGCAATAATATATAAATAAAGCATGTTGAAAAATAAAAAAAATAAAAAAAAAATAAATAAATGGATATAGATAATGGATAGATAGAAGGATATAATCAATAGATTGATCTGTCCTATATCAATCAATAGATAGAGTACCTGTGAGGACACTGCAGTTCTCACGCGTGGTAGTGTGCTCACATTACCGACCGTGAGAAATGACCTGTAATTACCTCTGCACTGTCGTTACGAGGCTGCATTCTGTACTGGATGCAAGTGTCGTGGGACCTGCGTGGATTACGCCGGAGCTGTGTTGGGGGGTGTATTAAAGTGGTGAAAGAGGGGGCTTTTTTGTCTTTTATTTAAAATAAAGGATTTTTCGGTGTATTTATTCACTTTACTTACGAGTTAATCATGAAAGCTGTCTCATAGACGTTGCCACGATTAAGCCTGGACTTAAATGGCAGCAATCTGCTGCCATTTAACTCCTTATTACGTGGATTGCCACCGCATCACGGCAATCTGGAAGAGCCAGGGACACTCCGGGACTGCCGCATAATGGATGCGACAGTCCCGGGGCAGCTGCGGGCTGATATTCTTGGCTGCGGGAGGGGGGGCATTAACCATGGCCCTCGCCCTCCCCAGCCTGAGAATACCGGGCCGCCGCTGTGCGTTTACCTTGGCTGGACGGTAAAAACACGGCGGAGCCCACGTTTTTGAAATAATAATAGATAGATAGAGATATATATATTTAATATCTATATATCTATATATATATATATATATATATATATATACACACATACATTATATATATATATATATATATATATATATATATATACACACACACACACACACACATATATATATATACATACATACACACACACACACACACATATATACACACACACACGTTTGATTTCTATGTGTATTCTATATGTCTGTGTGTGTGTGATATGTGTGTTTACTATATGTCTGTGTCCGATATGGGTGTGTGTTTACTCTCAGCTCCGCTTCCTCTTCCTGTCATAATGACATCCCTTCCCTGCAAAACGCAGGCAGTGATGAACATTACCGCAGGTAAACCGCGGCTACACCGAGAGTATACCACAAATCATTTGCTACCTGCGGTATACCTGCAGTATTTTGCGATTACATTACAGTGAATAGAGTGAAATACCGCAGGTACCTGCGGAAAAGAAGTGACATGCACATTTTCTCAAGAAATTCTGCAGAAAGAAGGTTCTTGAGAAAAAACGCAGTGTGCGCACAGCTATTTTTTTCCCATAGGCTTTGCTGGGAAATGTCTGCAGAAAGGTTACAAACATTTCTCAAGAAATTTCTGCAGCAAAACCACGGGTAAAAACGCAGCGTGCACACAAGGCCTAAGTTCCTCTTTATTACTTGTCTGAAGTCAAGGAGAGTGAGGCCGCAGCTGATTGAGCACATGGCTCGAATAAATTAACAACCTCACCTGAGCCCAAAGGAGAGCAAATGTCTACACCACTTGAACAGCACCCAGCAGTGGAGGGGAGTATAAATGCTTTTTATTTTAACAGTGGCAAACATGGAGAATGAGAATGCTCTAGTTCAGGTAGCACATATCTCATGACAAGTTCTCTTTAGAACAGACAGACACAAAGCTACTGATATGAGGATGCAGTGCTCAAAATTTTAATAGTGAATGGTTAAACTAACAGCTTACCTGCAGAAAATGTGATATTTGTTTTCGCTTTATTACATAGAATCCAATGAATCCTGTTGGCAATCAAAAAAAATCTTTATGACTGCAAAAAAAATGAAATTAAAAGGCATACATGAAAATCAAATTAAACAATCTGATAGAAGATGCAGTAAGTAATCCAGCAAATACCCTGCTGTTCTGGCAACACTCACCAGGATGAGGTGCATAGTGCCAACATAGGAATAAGTACAGTAGTTAATGGAAAAAATGGAATGGATAATGGCAATTATTGATGCATTTAAAAAGAGCAAAATAACACGTTTTCCAGACATCAGATATACGCATCTGATCTATAGGTTTTGCTCTATACTGCAGGGGTACACAAAAAACTAAATCTAAGAGCCAGTACCTCTCTAGGAACCACCTAAACAATGGAAATTGACCTCAGAAGAGAAAAATAAATCCAAAGGGCTAGGCACATTTGTTTTCATGGTTTTTAGGACCTGTCCAATCCAGCTGTACTATGACAGGGCTCACTGCATAAGATGTTTAAGCTTTCCCACCCTTTTAAAACATCAGTTGGTCATTTCACGTTTATGATACAACTAAATACATGTTTACAATATCCACTTACAAGAATAATTACAGCAATTTCCAAATTAATGCAAACGAGCAAAAATGCATCTGTCATACATCACTGTGTCTAATAGCCAACTACGGTATGTAGCAGGTTACAACAGATATACAAAATCCACATAACTGCCCATCCTTATTGGCAATACAAAGCCAATTTGGGGCAAAAAGACTACTACATACTGCATGAAACACTACAATGAGCTACTGAGAAATAAATCAGCATTGTCACATAGTTTTTCAGTTTATATATATATGTATGCTGTTTATTGGTATTTTAGGTTATGACAAATGGCTGCATAGAACATAAAATAGACGATAACAGTAATGGCATAGCAAGATACATATACAGTTCGCCACACAAACTACATGTCCAAATTCAGTTTTATGAGAAACACTAACCTAGAGTGTTTGCTTGAAATGTAGTCTGTTGCCTGTTTGCTAACAAATGCACTAAATGAATATTACATACTTTAAGAAAAATATCTCCATTCACAGAATACAACGTAACTGCACTCATCACAAACTAGATCATGGATAACAAAAATCAATTGTCTATGTGGAATGTTTTCACAACACAAAACTTTCCATTTGTACCATTGTACAAAGAACAGAATCACAGGAGTCTTCATCAGTCAGCATCAAATCCTCAAACACATTTTCAAGCCGCCATCCACAGTACAACAAGCAATCACAGTATGTAGGATACAACCATGGCCCAGTAGGTAAACCATGCTTGATTTTTGTTTTCAGGAGGGGGTACTTAAAATGTAGTTTATAAATAGAAATTAACAAAAAAACAAAAATGCTGAAAAACAGAATCCAAAATCGACATACATCTGTACTATGTGGAAATGATATAGGTTTCTTAAAAGGGAACCTGCCACTCAATTCATGCTGCCAAAACCATGGGCATCATGAATTCAGATCCTGGCTGCACGACTGTAGTCCAGTATGGCATACACACGGCATGAAAATTGGTGCGAGTGGAAACATCGCATTCCAGATTCCACTCAATTAGCCTATGTGTCAGCTCACATGAGCGATTATTTTCTCAGCCCTAATAGGACCGAGAAAAAATTGCAGCATGCTGCGACAGTAATGCGTTCCTTTTTTCTCGCACCCATTCAAGTCTTTGGAGCGAGAGAAAAATCGCACTGCACTTGCGGTACACTGGTGTACTGCGAGTGCAGAGTGAGAATGGCAATAGCCGGCTACGTAGGAGAGAGGGAGATAAATCCCTCCCGCACCTCCTCAGAGCCGGCCTACCCCCTGCAGCTGAGGTCCAATTGCATGATCAGACCTCAGTCGCAGGGACACTCGCATGGCACTCTGCTCCCGATGTGCTGCCAGCGCGAGCCGAGTGTTATGCGAGGATCGCACTAGCGCCCCGTGTGGCCCCGGCCTTACTCAAACACTCTGGCATTTAAGAAAATTATATTTTGAAGAGCCGACTGGGGACCACAGGTAGATGCGTCCAATGAGGTCCCTGGCCAAATTCTCCATGCCCTGCTCCTGATTGAAAGGTTTTTCCCTATGTGCATACATGAAAGAACTATCTTTCAAAGGGGAAGATTGGGAGTATCCGGACGGCCTTTGACGTTTCAGAAAAAGGAAATGCTGAAGTGTCAGAGTAAAACACACCTGGCTGCAATCATGTAGCCATGCTGATTCAGATTATCCTTGGTTTGGGTAGCATGAATCTAGTGACAGGTTCCCTTTAAAAAGGAACCAGTCAAGACCCCCTATGCCCTCCAACACAGCAACATTCACATCTGTATGAATAAATTCCCTGCCTAACTAGCCCTGTATAATGGTATTCACTTAACTCAATGTTTAAAAAGGTATTTATTACCTCCGCTTTTCCTATGCTAATTAGGCCTTTGACTAGTCAGTCCTCTTTCCATGTTATCTTGCCTCTATGGGCGTCATAACATGATTTCCACAAGTTGGCATCATTGCCAGCTCCTGGAAATCTAGTGCATGCGTGCAGCTTTGGTCACTTACATTGAGCCTCTGAGGTCAGGTGCACGTTTTTCGGCATCAGAGAAGCACTCTGAGCATGATCAGAAGTACACAAGCTGTTCCTCCGATGATGTACAGTGCGCCTCCCTGAAGCCAGGACGTGCACAACCGACTTCGAAGGCTCAATTTGAGTGGAGTGCCTAAAGCCGTGCGCGTGCACTAGATTTCCAGGAGCTGCATTGACACCAGCTCATGGAAATATGCTATCACACCCACAGGGGCGAGATAACATGAAAATTGGGCTGACTAGTCTGGGGATATAACGCCTCTTTGACTAGTCAAAGACCTAATTAGCATAGTAACAGTTGAGTTTCTAATCCTTTTTTATAAATGTTGGTTTTACTGAATAACATTACACCAGGGCCAACGCAGGGACTTTAGTCATACAGATGTGAATGCTGCTTGTTTGTTTTAATGCATACAATAAATAGCTAATTTTACAAATCGAAATGATATGTTGCTTAAATTACTGAAGTGACCATATGGTAATAAATTGCAAAAATTGTATCATAATAGTGTTGTTACATCTAGCAAAAATAAGTTATGTAAATACAGACCCATCAATATTACCGTAATTACTGAATTGTTTGTGCTTAGGAAGTTAAGTAAAGACCACAATAAATACAAAAAAAAATATCTCAGATGCATTTCTTAGGGAACAAGCCGAAATTAAACATTGCCACGAACTAAAAATGCAGATTAATAGATAAAGAAAATAGAAAATTAGAACTTTGCATCTCAGACATAGAAAGCTACAGTGACCCATTTACTAAGTTGAATACAATGAAGTATTCTAAAAGATTACTGTTATCACTGTTGAAAAACCTAAAATAACCAAACGCAACACCTCAAAATCATCAGTATGGCTACCGTGAAGTAACAAATCAATTAAATACTTTTACAATATTAAAGTTTAAAGGGAACCTGTCAGCTCCAATATGCACCCAGAACCACGAGCAGTTCTGGGTGTATATTGCTAATCCCTGCATACACTAGCATAGATAAAGGGATCTTTAGAAAAAGTATTTCTAAAGATCTTTTATCGTATGCTAATGAGCTCAGGGTTTACTCTCAAGGGCGTTGCTTTCCTTGCTAGTCGGCCCCATTAGCATGTTAGTACGCCCCTGTGGGCGTGCTAACATGCTAATAAATGTGCAGTGCCAGAGGATGCCCTCACTCGCCTCTCTGCTGCCATCGCCATCTGACGCTGCATTTCGGCTCAGTGCACATGACCCCGGAGTTTCAGTCATGCACACTATGAAGCCTGATGTACGCATCCTCGCTTCAAACTGAAGTAGTGCGTATGACTGAAAGTCCGGGGTCATGCGCACTGAGCCGAAATCCAGAGTTGGACGGCGATGGCAGCGGAGAGGTGAGTGAGTTCATCCTCTGCAGCTGCGCATTTATTAGCATGTTAGCACGCCCACAGGGGCGTACTAACATGCTAATGGGCCCAACTAGCCAAGGGAAGCAACGCCCTTGGGACTAGTCCCCTCGCTCATTAGCATACAATAAAAGATCTTTAGAAATACTTTTTCTAAAGATCTCTTTATCTATGCTAACGTATACAGGGACAGTTAGGCAGGGTTAGCAATATGCACCCAGAACGGCTTGTGGCTCTGGGTGCATATTGCATCTAACAGGTTCCCTTTAATATTTTTTCACTGTGCAGTGAAGAATTAGAGACACGAATGTAGGGAAATAAACAAGAAATGGTCATCTAGTACTGATCTGCATCATGTAAGACATTTACTGCACAATATGCCAACATGCAAATAAAGGGCCTCATGCTAATACAGGGCCAATAAAGGACCAACAATGGGACTCAAAAACTATTACAGGGCTGCAACCCAACAAGACAGATCCCGGTGATTATCAAATCTGCTCTGTAATCCAAGAAAAAAAATCATTACAAGACATTTTAACTCCTTAGTAACCAGACCAAATTTTTCAATTCTGACCAGTGCACTTTAAGGGGCAATAACTGCAATGTTTCAACAGAGTAATTATGTTTGGGGTTTTTTTTGTGACATTTTATGGTAACATTAAATTTTGGTTAATGTATTTTACTTTTATTTATAAAACTATCAGAAATTTGACAAACATTTTCAATCTCTGAATGATTACTCCTTTGATTCAGGCAGTCACACTGCACAAAACAATTATCATTCACCTCAGGTCTGTTTTACATAAACACTATACGTAAATGTTCTTTTATTTTGTTAGGATGCTAGAAGCGCCTCCTTCAGCTCTGTGGAGCTTCAATCTGCTCCTATAAACACTCTGTTAAGATTTCTAGTGTTGGCTGCCAGAGTCTGTATTCCCTTAAGTTGGAAGTCACCTAATCCGCCCTGCCTGTCCCTCTGGATTTCCAAATTCAATAAATTAATGTACATGGAGTTAATTGACTGCTTCTTTATGATAGATATGAGGCTTTATATAAAACATGGCTTTACTGGATGGAGTTCAAACACATTGGCATTTCTGAACGCAGAGATACCAAATACGTCTATACTATTATTTTGTTTTAGTTTCAATGGAGCAAAAAGGGGGGGGTGATTTGAACTTTTATGTCTGGGTTTTTTTTTTTCATTTTTTTATTTAAAGTATTATTGATTTTATTAGCCCCCCCCAGGGGACTTTATGACTACACACTCTGATCACTTCTCATGATCAGAGCGATGCTTCAGAATCCGCCTGATCAACAAAATTGCTTTTCTCCTGCGAGTGCCCATGCCCTGCCGACACTCACAGAAAGTGAGTCATAACAGCAACAGAGGGTCATCAGCTGACCCCCGCTGTCATGGCAAACCATCGGCGCCCAGTGATCACATCACGTGGCCGCCGATAACAGGGCTTGTGGAGGACCGGGGGGTTTGGGGTTAACAGTGGGATCCCCGCCAGAGCACAATAGATTGTGCTGTCAGTTTGACAGCACGATCTTAAGCGGCTAAGGCCGGTTTCACACAACCGGCTTTTTGCCGTTTTGCCGGATGCGGCGCTCTCCCGTACAGTTGATACAGTACAATGACAGCGCTGTAACTTCCGGGTCACATGCTTGTTGCGCTGTCATTGTACTGTATTAACTGTACGGGAGAGCGCCGCATCCGGCAAAACGCCAGATGTGTGAAACCGGCCTAACAGGCATGGGAGGCTCAGAGATCCACCTGCGCCTGTTGCTGCACGTCTGCTGATCAGATCATCAGAGATATGTGGAGGAATAATGCAGGCTTGCAGTGCGAGCTTACATTGAAGGGACAGACAAGGTCAAGGACGTGTATGTGTATATACATGTCCTGGGTTGTGAAGGGGTTAAGCTATGTGAATGTAACACCTGTAACTTTGGAATGGCCCTGGGACTAATTTTTATTATAAGCCTGTGTGACTGAGCCCGCACACTGTTTTTATGTGCAGTTTTGTCACAGAATTTGAAGCAAATCCTCATGCCAGCAAAGTCAATGAGACTCCTAAACTGTAGTGCACACGTTCAATTTTTCCCTTGCAGTTTTGGTGCAGAAAATAATCTGCAGCATATCAATTATTTACGTGTTTTTCCCCAATGAATACAATGAGGGGGGGGGAATTGCACATTTTTTTTCTGCCAAGAGGTGCAGATATTTCTCCACGTGTGCACATATCCCACGATCAGAATTAGCAGCATTTTAGACTCAGCATATTTTCTCCCCCGTCCAAAACCCTGCGTTGTACAGTACAAGCACAGTGAATGGGATTTCCAGAAATCCAATGCTAACTGGGCTTCTTTTCTAAGCAGCTTAATCTGACCTGCAACGCAGCTTTTCGGGACACGTCAATTTATGCTGCGGATACGGGAATGTTCTCAGTGGGGAGAACAAAGCGAAAATCCTCTGTGCCAAGACTCGTGATCGTGGGCACGGACGCTGCGTTCTCCCACAGAGACCACTAACGTCTCCACAAGAGAAATGACGCTGCATCTAGAACGCAGCGTGTCCGGACCGTGGGCACGCAGGAATGACGCTGCATCTAAAACACAGCGTGTCCGGACCGTAGGCACGCAGGAATGACGCTGCATCTAAAACGCAGCGTGTCCGGACCGTGGGCACGCAGGAATGACGCCACATCTAGAACGCAGCATGTCTGGATCGTGGCCACGCAGGAATGACGCTGCATCTAAAACGCAGCGTGTCCGGATCGTGGGCACGCAGCGCCTTAGGGCTAATCCAGTTTCCCCAGCCAGCTGATGACACCCAGGCTACCATATAGTATGGAAGGCGTAGTACTTGCCCCAATCCCATGATTAGACCTGGAAACCACCAAACAAATGCCAAGGGGACCAGAACTGCTCAGTACAATTCACAGAAGTCTCCTGTATTCTCCCTATATAAAAAAATCTCAAATCCACCACACAATGAGCCAGGAGTCATGTCACAAGCCGCCATTTACTACATAGGGACAACCTGACAAGCAGGAGTCCCGGCCTGCGGCCACACAGCAATGTGCGCCGCCTCATTCCTCGCCAAGGCGGTTCATTTCACCTCGCCATGGCGGCTTCCTGCAGGACGCCGAGCAGCCATACTGCCACCTGCAGCCAGTGTAGGACAGGAGGGGACTATTGAGAACACATTTATGGACAATACATTCAGAAGGCACCGTGCCCGGGCCGCCTCACCAGCCATACACCCTCCCTTCCCTCACACTCCCCTCTGCCCTGACGTCTCTTACCGCTCAAATCTTTTTATGAAAGGAAAATAATTATAAGAGAAACCGCAACAGGTAAGGCGAGACGCCGCACTGTCCGCCCTCCCGGTCCCGTCTCCTCGCGTGACGCGGTATATTTTATTATCACGCTTTTCTTTCTTTCTTCATCAATAGCAGCCGCACAAAATGGCGGCTGCATGGAGGTGTGACGTCACAGGCCGCGCACTCCCATCTCAGCTCGTGTGGGCGGAGCCTGTGAATCCCGCCTTCCTGAGGGCGGGAAGTGATGGCGTCCTAGTGCAGTCAGTGCGTGCGCTGAGTCACACCCGCAGTGTGATAGCGGAGTTTTCCAGGAATGCAATGTGACTGCTTATAACAATTGTTCTGTAGTAAAATGTCGGTACCTAGAATATAATAATGAAGTGTTTTCATATTTGCATGGAAATAAAAGGTAATTACTGTCAGGGAATGGTGCATCAATTCTGGTCTGAGGTAAAAGAAAAAATAATTACAAGGCTTTAATCAAATATATAAAAAATGGGCGTCACATTCGTATAATGGAGTCATTTCATTTGTGTTTAAATCTGTCCTCTCATCCTTATGGTGAACACTTTATTTTCCACGATGAAAATCTATGTGGGAAAAACGCACAAACGCACATTGGCTACCATTTGTCTATTGGGCACAGACATAAAGCCACGTGAACAGTATTTGGTGAGTTTTTTACCTCAGTATTTGCAAGACCCCCTTCACATGTCGGTGTGTCCGGTACGTGTGAGGTCCGTTTTTACACGTACTGGAGACACAGGCACACATTGATTAAAATCAATGGGTCTGTGCACACGTGCGTGTTTGCCCATGGAGAGAATACATATGTGGAGAATACATGTGTCCGTGTGCACCACACGTAGTAGACATGTCCGTTTTTCTCCAGCAGCACAGGTGTCACACATGCTCCGTGTGACACATACTGGAAAAAAACACGTTTCTGTGAAATCAAATGAATTTTTACACTTACCTTCTCCACCGCTGATGTCTCCAGCACTGCTGTCACTTGCTTCCAACCCCCGCTCATTATGCTCATCGCATATGCACTGCACCGAGGACCAGAAGTAGCAGCAGTACCATGGACAGGTAAGTATAGAAATTCATGCTGTCCGTGTGCAATGCGGATTACACACAGCACACACTGAACACACACACAGCTACACCACATACCATGTAAAACGTGTGTTTTTGCACAGACATATGGAAAGACAAAGACTAAGACAAAACCAGAAGTGAGTGATAAATACAGAAGTGGTGCCGGTATGTCTATTATACTTTTCCTCTAATTGTTTCCACTCCTGGTTTGGCTACAAATACTGAGGTAAAAAACTCACCTAATATGCAATGTGTGCACATAGCCTAAAGCCTGCTTTACACGGTACGATCTATCGTGCAATTTCACGATCGATCGTACCCGCCTCCGTCGTTTGTGCGTCACGGGCAATTAGTTGCCCGTGGCGCACAAAGTCGTTAACCCCCGTCACACGCACTTACCTGCTTTGCGACGTCGCTGTGGGCAGCGAACATCCTCTTCCTGAAGGGGGAGGGACGTTCGGCATCACAGCGACGTCACACAACAGCCGGCCAATAGAAGCGGAGGGGCGGAGATGAGCGGGACGTAAACATCCTGCCCACCTCCTTCCGCATAGCCGGCGGGTGCCGCGGAACGGAGGTAAGCTGCTGTTCTTTGTTCCCGGGGTTTCACACGGAGCGGCGTGTGCCACCCCGGGAACGATGAGCAACCGGCGCCATTTTAATTAAACGAGGTTATGAAACCGAGCGACGAGTACACGACTCACGATTTGTGAGCGATACTGCGTCGCTCGGAGGTGTCACACAGCCCGACGTCACAAGAGATGCCAGATGTGCGTCACAAAAACGTGACCCCGATGATCTATCGCACGATAGATTGTCTCGTGTAAAGCACCCTTTACAGATCAAAGACACCATCATCTAAATGAGCCCTTAAAGGGGTTGTCCACTTCTCTGTCAACCCCTTCTCCATTCCTATGTTTCCCCCAACAAAATAACAACTATACTAAATAACAACTATATCCATCTCTGGTACCAGTGGCGTTCCAGCGGTGTCAACACTGCCTCTCACGGGGGCTGACGTGACATTGTTATGTGACCCGATCTCTGCAGCCAATCTGCACTGGCCTCGTTCTCCTACGGATGTAATCAGACATACAGAGGAAATGAGAGAGCAGCCACAGCTGTCACTTTCTCCAGATGTTTGGATTTGTCCGATGGAGAGTGAAGCTAGCGCTAATCAACCGCAGGGATCTCACATGACATGTCAAATCAGCCCCCATGAGAGGCAGTGCTGACACCACTGGAACGCCACCGGCACCGGTGGTGAGAATAATTGTTATTTTGTTGGGAGAACATAGGAATGGAGAAGGGGTTGTCAAAGAAGTGGCCAACCCCTTCACCCCTGACCACTAAAGCACCTTCACCCCGGGCCACTAAAATACCTTCATGACTCTGGAGCGCTTCAACGGATCCTGGTGATACTGACACTGTTATTTCGTGACATATTATACTTCATGATAGTTGTAAATTAAGGCAAATATTTTTTGTGTTTACTTGTGAAGATTTCGGAAATTTGGCAAAAAATTTGAAAATTTCACAATTTTCAAACTTTCAAATTTTATACCCATAAATCCTAGAGATATGTCACACAAAATAGTTAATAAATATAATTTCCCACATGTCTACTTTACATCAGCACAATTTCTGAAATAATTTTTTTTTTTGTTAGAAAGTTAGAAGGGATGAAAGTTCATCAGCAATTTCTCATTTTTCCAACAAAATTTACAATACCATTTTTCTCTGACGCCTCATTGGGGGACACAGGACCATGGGTGTTATGCTGCCTATCCATAGGCGGACACTAAGTAGATGCTAAAGCATAGCTCCTACTCTGCAGTATACACCCCCTGGCCAGGCCAGGCAGCCTCAGTTTTAGCTTAGTGTCTGTAGGAGGCACTTCCTTTCAAGGTTTGTTATTTTTTGAGGGCGACGGTTTCTTTTTGGGACCGATCTCCCACTACCAGCAACGGGCGGGAACGTGGAGTGTCGCCTCCACGTACCCCCTCCTGCGACGCTGAATCCTGGGCTGGACGACGGGTTCCACAGACACCGATTTTCCAAAGCCCAGGGTAGAGGCCTATGCCCCTATAGCACAATTCCTCAGCCCCTCTTTGCAGGCTCTGAGTTGAATATGGCACCAATTCCTCAGCCCCCTCTTTGCAGGCTCTGAGTTGAATATGGCACCAGCGTGACTGGACATAGCAAGCTGAATCTGTTATTTTAACTGTCTGGAAAGCAGTGTTTAAGGTGAGATCCCCCCTGACTGGTTTCCCAGACAAAGGGAGAAAAGACGCTGCAGGGAAGGCCCCAGGACCTCTACAGTATTTATTATGAGAAAGTCCTTTGCTGGGTGCAAGGAGGAGAGAAGGATCCTTAACACACAGGGTTAACTTTTCTCTAGCTTGCTGGCTGGAGGAGGGGGAAGTCACTCCTGTTTGCAGAGAATCTGCACAGATAATTTCCTCAGCTGTTTATTTGCTCTGTTTATTTGCTTTAGCAGAAAAGCCGGCTGATAACCACCAGTGACAAGCTGTGTGCTGACTGGAGGGAGAGGGAGGAAAACTATCAGAAGCTCCCTTCCCGCCGTTTTTTTACTACCCACAGCGAGGGGGGCACACTGACTTCATCTTCGCGCTCTTATAGCGCTAAGCCCCGCCCCCGTGGCCGCGATAAGCCCCGCCCCCCTCAGGAATGCGTGCGAAGATCTCCATAGAGCTTCATCCTTCCTGAGGACAGGGCCATAGGCTGATTCGGGTAAGGTGCTTGCTTCACTTGCAGCTCTGCTGAGCATTGCTCCCCCTCCTGGCATACTCCTATTAGGAACATGCAGAATTCTAAGGGCACTAAGAGTGCTAAGGCCCACATAGTCTATTATTCAGCCTGCACTGCCTGCCACGCTGAGTTACCACGTAAACACACCTCTTCTCTCTGTGAGTCCTGTGTCCCTATAGCTCCTCAAGACCCCCCTGCCACCACCGCCACAACCGTCAGCCCAGAGCCTAGGGCTCCCAGCCTACCGGAATGGGCACAGTTTCTGTCCCAATCCACGGAAAAACGGTCACATAACCTGGTTCTGGCTATGCAATGTCATCCTCCACACCCTTCTGGGTCCCTGGACGGAACGCAGCCTGAGGATACCCCTATGGAGGATCCTTCTGAGGTAATCCGGGCACATGCTTCACCGGTTGCAGGGATCAGGAAAAGAGCACACGGCCGGGTGTCTCCAGCGGGCTCTCCCTCGGGAGCACACAGGGCAGGCTCTCCCACACGCTCCACGGCTTCTGAAGAGCTGGAGGAGGGAGAATGCGTTTTGTACCAGGATGATTCCTTGGTTTCACCCTCCCTAGATGATCAAACTGCAATAGACTCCCTTATAGCAGCAATCAACCAAGCTTTACATGTGGAGGATCCCCCATCCACTACCACTGACCATGTGGTCTCCTTTAAGAGGGCAAGGAAACCCCAAAAGGTTTTCGCTGATCACCCAGAGTTTCAGGATATCCTCACAAAGCAAAGGGTGAAGCCTGACAGGCGCTTCAGTAACCGTAAACTCATGGAGTCCCGGTACCCTTTGCCTCATCTGCCCCTAAGGGCTGGGCCGATCCGTCATCGGTCGACCCCCCCGGTCTCCCGCCTTGCCACAAAAACGCTCCTGTCAATACCCGATGGTTCCTCCATCAAGAACCCGACAGACAGGTGGAGAACCTCGCCCGCTCTGCCTTTGAGGCTGCGAGTTCCTCCCTCTCGCCCTCCTTTGCCTCTGTGTGGGTCGCAAAGGCGATCTCGGTCTGGGCAGAATCCCTTAACACTTCGCTTGAGGAATCCCAGTTCCCTCATTCCATCACAGAGGTAACAGCTCAAATTGCCGCTGCGGCGGAGTACCTCATGCAGGCCTCCATTGATGCTGCTACCTACGCAGCTTTTGCTGCCTCAAATACCATAGCCATCCGTAGAGCTCTCTGGCTCAGACAATGGCGAGCGGACTCTGCTTCCAAGAAGTCTCTCACGGGCCTTCCCTTTTTTTTGCAGACCGATTGTTTGGCGAACGTCTGGAGAAGCTCATTTCTGACGCCACGGGAGGAAAAAGTACCTCCCTTCCCCAGCTGAAGCCCAGGACGACCTTCACCAGACGTCCACAGTCCTCGTTCCGCTCCTTTCGGAACTCATTTGGTTGGTCGACATCCCGCTCTGTCCCCGCCACTAGCCGCGGACTACGCAGGGACCGACCTTCTCAGCTCTCCCCGAAACCCACTTCATCATGGCAGCCTAGACCGAAACAGTCCAGGACTAGGGAGACTCGTCCACGATGTTTTCCCCCCTCATGACTCCTTTGGCACCCCGGAAGACACACTCATTGTAGGAGGGTCGACTGCGGCTCTTTTCAACACATCTGGGCTGCCGCCTCAGACGACAAATGGGTGCAAGACCTTGTGTCTTCCGGTTACCACATAGAATTTCGGACCAGACCCCCAAGTCGGTTCCTTCTATCAAACCCCCCAAAGACTCGAAAACGACGCAAGGCCTTTTTCTCAGCAATCCACTCGCTCCAAACAGCAGGAGTGATAATACCCATCCCGGACGAAGAGAAGTTCAGGGGTTTTTATTCCAACCTCTTTGTGGTCCCCAAAAAGGATGGGTCAGTTCGACCCATCCTGGACCTCAAAACCTGAACAAACATGTGCACGTACGGAGATTCAGAATGGAGTCCCTAAGGTCCATTATTGCATCCATGGTCGAAGGGGAATTCCTCGCCTCCATAGATATCAAGGACGCGTACCTGCACATACCCATCGCTCCAGATCACCAAAAGTTCCTCCGCTTCGCAGTTCAGGACTCCCATTTTAAATTCGTTGCCCTACCCTTCGGCCTTGCCACCGCACCAAGGGTCTTCACCAAAGTCATGGCGGCCGCCATGAGCGTCCTTCACGCCAGGGGAGTAGTCGTTCTCTTACTTGGACGACTTCCTCATCAAGGCCCCTCCTTACGCGACTGCTGAATCAGCGTACAGATCACCTTGGACACCCTATCCCGCTTAGGGTGGCTACTGATTCTAGACAAATCATCCCCGGTCCCAGCACGATCCATCACCTTCCTGGGCATGTCCCTGGACACCAGTCGGGGCTTGATCTATCTCCCTCAGGACAAGGCGATCGCTCTTCGACAAGTGGTACGCTGCCTTCTACGTCCTCCGTCTCGCTCCATTCGATTCAGCATGAAGGTTCTCGGCAGGATGGCGGTGGCTATGGAGGCAGTACCTTTTTGCTCAACTGCATCTCCGCCCACTGCAGCTAGTCCTTCTAGCTGCCTAGGACAAGAGGCCCTTCTCCCTGGACAAACATCTTCACCTGACGCCTTCAGTCAGGTATGCACTCCGCTGGTGGCTTCGGTCCTCATCCCTATCGAAGGGGAGATCTTTTCTCCCAGTGAACTGACTGGTCCTGACCACGGACGCCAGCCTCCTAGGCTGGGGAGCAGTGTACCAGCACCACACTGCTCAAGGACTTTGGACGCCCCAGGAGTCTTCCCTACCCATAAACAACCTGGAAATCCGCGCATTCTTCCTCGCGCTCAGGACATTCTGCCCTCTGCTAGCGGGTCGTCAGATTCGAGTCCAATCGGACAATGCGACAGCTGTAGCCTATATCAATCGGCAGGGGGGCACCCGCAGCAAAGCGGCTTATCTCGAGGCCCACAAGATCCTCAGCTGGGCCGAGTCGACGGGGTCAGTGATATCAGCGGTACACATACCGGGGGTAGAGAACTGGGCGGCAGACTTTCTAAGTCGCCAAGGCCTGGCCGCCGGAGAATGGTCTCTCCACCCAGAAGTGTTTCTACACATCTGCACTCGCTGGGTCAATCTAATGGCCTCAAGGTTGAACGCAAAGGTACCCGCGTTCATAGCCAGGTCACGCGACCCACAGTCCATCGGCGCGGATGCTCTAGTCTGCTCCTGGCACCACTCCCGCCTGCCTTACATATTTCCACCTCTACCCCTGCTGCCGCGGGTAATCAGGAAGATCAAGGCAGAGGGAGTCCCAGTGATACCGATAGCACCGGACTGGCCCAGGCGCGCCTGGTATGCCGAATTAGTACAAATGCTCGCAAACGTACCGCGGCGCCTTCCAGACATCCCAGTCTTGCTGACCCAAAGGCCCATTTCCTATCAGAACTCCAGAGCCCTGAAGCTGACGGCATTGCCATTGAGACCTGGGTATTAACAAGAGCAGGATTCTCCCCCGCGGTTATTTCCCCCATGATCAGCGCCCGAAAGCCTGCTTCATCCCGCATTTACCACAGTACGTGGAAAATCTTCCTTTCATGGTGCAGAGAAACTAACGTCCAGCCTATTCCTCTGGCCATCCCTAGAATTTTCGACATTATACAGTCTGGCTTGCAAGCGGGGTTGGCTCTCAGTTCCCTTAAAGGGCAGGTCTCAGCACTCTCAATCTTCTACCAATGCGCCTGGCTCAAAAAACGCAAGTCAAGACCTTCCTCCAGGGCGTTTCCCATCTAGTTCCCCCGTACAAACGGCCGCTGGACCCATGGGACCTCAATCTCGTTCTGGACGGTCTCCAGAACCTCTCAAGGAATCCTCCCTTGCTCTTCTGTCCTGGAAGGTAACATTCCTGGTGGCAATTACATCCATCAGACAGGTTTCGGAGCTGGCAGCACTCTCTTGCCGCAAGTCTTTTCTGATCTTTCACCAGGACAAGGCGGTTCTACGCCCCTTTCCGGATTTTCTTCCAAAGGTTCCAACCCCGTTTCATTTGAATGAGGACATTGTTCTGCCTTCCTTTCATCCACACCCAGTTCATAGGGTGGAAAGGTCTCTGCATTCGTTAGACCGCGTCAGAGCTCTCAGATATTACATATCCAGGACAGCCCCCTTTAGGAAAACAGACTCTTTGTTCGTTATTCCTAAGGGGCCTAAGAAGGGACAGGCAGCTTCAAAGGCAACTCTGGCTCACTGGATTCGCTCTGCGATCCAAGAAGTCTACCGCTTGCAACTCAAGCCCATTCCTAGTGGACTGCGGGCTCATTCCACGCGAGCAGTTGGCGCTTCGTGGGCCATTCGGCATCAGGCTTCAGTGGAACAGGTGTGTAAGGCTGCGACCTGGTCTAGCCTATATACTTTTTCAAAGCATTACAGAGTCCATATCCAGTTTTCAGCTGAGGCAAATCTGGGTAGGAAAATTCTGCAAACGGCAGTAGAGCACCTCTTTCAGTAGGTGCTCCAGGCTGTCTGGGACTGGTTCCTTGTCCTTGGGTTGAGTTATCTTGTTTTTTACTTTTCCCACCCATGGACTGCTTTAGGATGTCCCATGGTCCTGTGTCCCCGAATGAGGCGTCAGAGAAAAACGGATTTTTGTGTACTCACCGTAAACTCGTTTTCTCTTAGCCATCATTGGGGGGAGACAGCACCCACCCTGTTGCCCTGTTGGGCCTTGGTTCTCTCAGTACCTTATTTGGTTATGACTCTTCTTTTCTCTTGTACCTCTGTTGAGAAGTTTTTACTGTTTTTTTTCTCCTACTGCTTGGGTACTAAAACTGAGGCTGCCTGGCCTGGCCAGGGGGTGTATACTGCAGAGGAGGAGCTATGCTTTTGCATATACTTAGTGTCCTCCTATGGATAGGCAGCATAACACCCATGGTCCTGTGTCCCCCAATGATAGCTAAGAGAAAACGATTTTACGGTCAGTACACAAAAATCCGTTTTTTTAGGGACCACATCACATTTGAAGTGACTTTGAGGGGCCTAGGTGACAGAAAATACCCAAAAGTGACATAATTCTGAAAACTACACTTCTCAAAACCACATTTAAGAAGCTTATTAACCTTTTAGGTTCTTCACAGGAACCAAAGCAATGTGGAAGGAAAAAATGGAAATTATTTTATTTTTTATTTATTTCTTTTTTTTACACAAAAAGGTTACTTTAGCCATAAAATTTTGCATTTTCAGAAGGGTAATAAAAGAAAAAATGCATCGTAAAAATGTATTGTGCAATTTATCCTGACTAAGCTGATACTTCATATGTAGTGGAAATCAATTGTTTGGGCGCAGGACAGCTTGGAAGGAAAGGAGCGCCATTAGAATTTTTTAAAGCAAAATTAGCTGCAATCATTAGCGGAAGCCATGTCGCATTTGGAGATCCTTTGAGGGGACTAAACAATGGAGCTCCCCCACCAGTGACCCCATTTTGGAAACTAGACCCCTCAAGGAATTAATCTAGATGTTTGGTGAGCTCCTTGAACCCCTGGCGATTTCACAGACGTTTATAACGTTGAGCCATGAAAATAAAAAAAAAAAATAAATAAAATTACAACAAAATTGTTGCTTCAACCAGGTAGCTTTTGTTTTTATAAGGGCATCAGGAAAAAATGCACCAATAAATTTATTGTGCAATTTCTTTTGAGTACACAGATGCCTCATATGTGGCGGAGATCATTTGTTTGAGCGCACGACAGGGCTCGGAAGGGAAGGAGCGCCATTTGAATTTTTGAATGCAAAATTAGCTGGAATCATTAGCAGACACCATGTCGCGTTTGGAGACCCACCAAGCTGCCTAAACAGTTGAGCTCCCCCACAAGTGACCCCATTTTGGAAACTAGACCCCTCAAGGAATTTATCTAGATTCTTGACGAGCACCTGGAACCCCCGGGGGCTTCACAGAATTGTATAACGTTTCCCTGAGAAAACAAAACAATAAATTTTTAACCACAAAAATGTTGCGTTAACGCCAAATGTTTCAAATTTACTAGGGTAACAGGAGATAATGAACCATACAATTTTTTGTGCAATTTCTCCTGAGTATAGGCCACTTTACACACAGAGATACATTTTTGGCAGATCTGTAGTTGCAGTGAAATTGTGGGCAATCAGTGCCAGGTTTGTGGCTGTGTATAAATAATAATAATTAATAATTTTATTCATTTATATAGCGCTATTAATTCCATAGCACTTTACATACATTGGCAATACTGTCCCAATTGGGGCTCACAATCTAGAGTCCCTATCTGTATGTCTTTGGAGTAGAAATAGTAGAAAAATATATATATATACACATATATATGAGAATCGGGTTTTAGCCGCGCTAAGAAACCACTGTTGTCAGGATGTAAATTAAAATCTCTTTTTATTACAGCATTCCAACGCGTTTCAGAGACATAAGCCGTCTCCTTCTTCAGGGAAAAGAGAAAATACATGCATAGTATACAGACCGGTTACTTATAGAGGAGTCCATATCACCACGTTAACACCTATGACGTCAATGCTCTCATGGTAACGGAGTGACTCATGGACACGTGAAAAATGCAGAGGAGTACTTTCTGCTAAACACAGATAGAGCATATATCGGAGTATTGAAAAAATAACATAAAAATAAACAGCATGAAATTAATGTAAAATTGAGAAATGTTGACCAATAAATGGAAATATACATAATGTGAATTGCTTGGTTTTTCAGAGCGCGTTCATACGATGACAGGCGTGTGTGCTCACTGTGATTCTCGAACCCAAAAGTTAAAGATCACTTGGTTCAACACAAAGTGGTTAGTGAACATCCATAACTTCAAAGCTGTCTACTTGTAAAGGGAAACAGATGAATGAATCAAGGAATTACATAGTGAGGAGAATAAAAAATGAAAAAATGGGTTCACTAATTCAGTAAAGAAGTGTGCATATACGTTTGAATTTGTGCTATTTAGATAATCAAAGTGTTGAAGGAATTCCTAGAAAGCAGGGGATAGTGTACGTGAAGGAAAAGAAGAGCGCTTGCGCGAAGACACTGAGCAGGTTCTCAATGGGAGCCAGGGTGAATCAAGTTCAGACCGTGGGAACTGAAAGGAAGCGCATGCGTGGAGGCACGGTGAAGGTGACTCAAAGTAAAGCAGCGTGGGGAATAAACAGACCCCATCAGTGTTCAAAAAATATAGAGACGGAGTACTTTCTGCTGATACTGAAAATTGAAATGAATACGAATGTAAAGTTGAGAGATTTTTGTCGCCAAATGAATAGAAATATAAATAAGTAGACTGCTTGGTTCCTCAGAGCGTGTCAGTATAACAGATGTGTATGTTTAATGTGATTCTCGAACTCAAGAATGTAAAGCACTGAGTTCTACACAGGGGGTTAGTGATCATCCGTTACTCTAAAGACTGGCTGCTTATAAGAGGAAATAGATTTGAGAAATTACTATATGTGCCATAGTGAAGAAAATTGATGTATGAGGGAATTTGTGCATTGGCTTGTGTTATCAACCCAAAGGCTATTTGCTAAAAAGCAGTAGACCGTGTACGTGGAGGGAGAGAAGGGAGCCTGCTTAAATACACTGAGCAGGTTCTCTATGGGAACCAGGGTGAAATGAGTTCAAGCCGTGGGAACTGAAAGAAGGCGCATGCGCGGAGGCACAGCGAAGGTGACTCAAGTTCAGAGGCGTGGGGAAAAAAAGGAGGGGGCGCATCAGTATTCTGAATGCAAAGAACAGTGCAGGAGACTAAAGAAACATGTGAAACAAAAATCTCTACTCAGGGTACCTATGCTATCAAATAGGAAATGTCTCCCATATCAATATGGTTAATTGGAAGAGATACATGAATATATAAATATAAAATATATATATATATGAAAATAATATATAAAAATATATATATATAAATATATATAAAGGAATGGAAACTATGCCCGTAATACATGGAAACGCGCTGGGATAAACATTTAATAAAAACTGTCTAAAATCATTGTGAGTATATGGTCCAAAAATATTAAAACATAGAAACCAATAAAATTAAGGGATATAAAAGGGGTGGGGGTGAGGGGATACATTAATAAGAACCTTTTTAATATATAATAATATAATATAAAAATGAAATATATATATATATATATATATATATATATATATATTAATGATAAAAAATATATATATGAAAAATATAAAAATATATATAAATATAAAAATAAAAACGTGGATAAGCATACAGATGTATAATTTAAATATGAACATTAATAATATGTAATATGAAAGATAATAATACAATAATAATAAATATAGGACCATGAAAAACTTGCAATAAGAAGGATAAAATGTTGTTATTATTTATATTAAAAATAATGATAATGACAATAAAAGGCCAATGGCTCAAAAAACTAATAAAAAAGATCCGCTACTTCATTCAGACCAAATGGGTTTAAAGTATTAAGTTTGTGAATCCAGAAGGTCTCTTTACGACTGAGCGTCTCTGATCTATTATGCACCAAAGGACCAATCTGCTCAATGGGAGTAATCTTGAAGTCCAAACTTTTATTGTGTTGGATCGTACAGTGCTTGGATCGTACACATCGTACCTTCTGGATTCACAAACTTAATACTTTAAACCCATTTGGTCTGAATGAAGTAGCGGATCTTTTTTATTAGTTTTTCGAGCCATTGGCCTTTTATTGTCATTATCATTATTTTTAATATAAATAATAACAAAATTTTATCCTTCTTAATGCAAGTTTTTCATGGTCCTATATTTATTATTATTGTATTATTATCTTTCATATTACATATTATTAATGTTCATATTTAAATTATACATCTGTATGCTTATCCACGTTTTTATTTTTATATTTATATATATTTTTTATATTTTTCATATATATATATTTTTTATCATTAATCTATATATATATATATATATATATATTTCATTTTTATATTATATTATTATATATTAAAAAGGTTCTTATTAATGTATCCCCTCACCCCCACCCCTTTTATATCCCTTAATTTTATTGGTTTCTATGTTTTAATATTTTTGGACCATATACTCACAATGATTTTAGACAGTTTTTATTAAATGTTTATCCCAGCGCGTTTCCATGTATTACGGGCATAGTTTCCATTCCTTTATATATATTTATATATATATATTTTTATATATTATTTTCATATATATATATATTTTATATTTATATATTCATGTATCTCTTCCAATTAACCATATTGATATGGGAGACATTTCCTATTTGATAGCATAGGTACCCTGAGTAGAGATTTTTGTTTCACATGTTTCTTTAGTCTCCTGCACTGTTCTTTGCATTCAGAATACTGATGCGCCCCCTCCTTTTTTTCCCCACGCCTCTGAACTTGAGTCACCTTCGCTGAGCCTCCGCACATGCGCCTTCTTTCAGTTCCCACGGCTTGAACTCATTTCACCCTGGTTCCCATAGAGAACCTGCTCAGTGTATTCAAGCAGGCTCCCTTCTCTCCCTCCTCTCCCTCCACGTACACGGTCCACTGCTTTTTAGCAAATAGCCTTTGGGTTGATAACACAAGCCAAATGCACAAATTCCCTCATACATCGATTTTCTTCACTATGGCACATATAGTAATTTCTCAAATCTATTTCCTCTTATAAGCAGCCAGTCTTTAGAGTAACGGATGATCACTAACCCCCTGTGTAGAACTCAGTGCTTTACATTCTTGAGTTCGAGAATCACATTAAACATACACATCTGTTATACTGACACGCTCTGAGGAACCAAGCAGTCTACTTATTTATATTTCTATTCATTTGGCGACAAAAATCTCTCAACTTTACATTCGTATTCATTTCAATTTTCAGTATCAGCAGAAAGTACTCCGTCTCTATATTTTTTGAACACTGATGGGGTCTGTTTATTCCCCACGCTGCTTTACTTTGAGTCACCTTCACCGTGCCTCCACGCATGCGCTTCCTTTCAGTTCCCACGGTCTGAACTTGATTCACCCTGGCTCCCATTGAGAACCTGCTCAGTGTCTTCGCGCAAGCGCTCTTCTTTTCCTTCACGTACACTATCCCCTGCTTTCTAGGAATTCCTTCAACACTTTGATTATCTAAATAGCACAAATTCAAACGTATATGCACACTTCTTTACTGAATTAGTGAACCCATTTTTTATTCTCCTCACTATGTAATTCCTTGATTCATTCATCTGTTTCCCTTTACAAGTAGTCAGCTTTGAAGTTATGGATGTTCACTAACCACTTTGTGTTGAACCAAGTGATCTTTAACTTTTGGGTTCGAGAATCACAGTGAGCACACACGCCTGTCATCATATGAACGCGCTCTGAAAAACCAAGCAATTCACATTTTTATGTATATTTCCATTTATTGGTCAACATTTCTCAATTTTACATTCATTTCATGCTGTTTATTTTTTTTATTTTTTCAATACTCCGATATATGCTCTGTGTTTAGCAGAAAGTACTCCTCCTCTGCATTTTTCACGTGTCCATGAGTCACTCCGTTACCATGAGAGCATTGACGTCATAGGTGTTAACGTGGTGATATGGACTCCTCTATAAGTAACCGGTCTGTATACTATGCATGTATTTTCTCTTTTCCCTGAAGAAGGAGACGGCTTATGTCTCTGAAACGCGTTGGTATGCTGTAATAAAAAGAGATTTTAATTTACATCCTGACAACAGTGGTTTCTTAGCGCGGCTAAAACCCGATTCTCATATATATGTGTATATATATATATTTTTCTACTACGTCTTCACGGGGCCGCTGCTTGAACCACGCGGACACTCATATGCTCTAAAAGGGGTTGTGACTGGCACAACCGCTCCAGGTGAGTGTACCTATTTACATCTATACACGGTTATTACCGGGTAAGACCCTATTGCGCCTTTGTTTCCCCCCTTTCCAGCACTTTTTGGAGTAGAAATGGAATATGTCCATGATTTCACTGCAACCACAGATCGGCCAAAGATTTATCTCTGTGTGTAAAGTGGCCTTAAACCAGTATCCCAAAGGTGGTCAAAAATGACGTTTGAGGCACAGTACAAAATGAGGAAAAGAAGGAGTGCCGTATTGGAGTGCAGATTTAGTTGGAATTGTTTGCGTGTGCCATGTCATATTGGCATAGCCCCTGAGGTGCCAGAACAACAAAAACTCCCACAAGTGACCCCATTTTACAAACTGCACCCCTCAATGAATTCATCCAGGGGTGCAGTGAGCAAATTGACACTACAGGTCTGTCATAAAATTTTATATTATTATGAGCGGTGAACAAAAACAATTACCGTACATTTTTACCACTAAAATGTTGTTTTAACCTCAGATTTCCAATTTTCACAAAGTGAATAGGTAAAAAAAAGTCCCCATAATGTGTTATACAATTTCTCCTGAACGTGGCAATACTCCACATGTGACCGTACAATACTGTTTGGCCGCACAACTGGGCTTGGAGAGGAAGGAGCGCCATTTGATATTTTGTGCACAGCTTTTCCTAGAATAGTTTGCAGACTCCATTTGCAGAGCCCCTAAGGGCGGCTTTGCACGTTGCGACATCGCACGTGCGATGTCGGTGGGGTCAAATCGAAAGAGACGCACATTCGGCGTCACTTTCGACATCGTACTGTGTAAATGCTAGATGATACGATGAGCGAGCGCAAAAACGTCGTTATCGTATCATCGTTGCATTCACCGACATTTCCATAATGCCGGTGCTGCGACAGGTACGATCTTGTTCCTCGTTCCTGCGGCAGCACACATCGCTGTGTGTGAAGCCGCAGGAGCGAGAAACATCTCCTTACCTGCCGCCGGCGGCAATACGGAAGGAAGGAGGTGGGCGGGATGTTTACATCCTGCTCATCTCCGCCCCTCCGCCGCTATTGGCCGCCTGCCGTGTGACGTCGCTATGACGCCGCACGACCCTCCCCCTTAGGAAGGAGGCGGGTCGCCGGCCAGAGCGACGGTCGTAGAGTGGGTGAGTGCATGTGAAGCTGGCGTAGCGATAATTTTCGCTACGCCAGCTATCACAAGATATCGTACCTGCGACGGGGGCGGGGACTATCGCGTGCGACATCGCAGCATCGGCTTGCGATGTCGCAACGTGCAAAGCCCGCCTAAGTGCCAGAACAGAAGAAATCCCCCAAATTTTGGAAAAACGCACCCCTCTGGGAATTCATGTATGGGTGTAGTGATTATTTAGTCTCTGTAAAACACCCATGGTGTCAAACACTGTGAATGTTGCAGAATTAAAAATTGCAAATAAGCCCTTGTGCCCAGTACATTGTAGTGCCTGTACATTATGCCCAGCTCGTGCTTCTATAAACCTGCACCCTGTACTTTTAAGTGCGCTTTCCTCACTACAACAATGCCAAACGTGGATAGTTTAGGCACATTGAGGAGCTCAGAAGGAAAGGAGCATTTGGATTTGGGAGCGCAGATTTTGCTGTATTTCTTTTTTGAGGGGGTTTGCAATATCGTTTTTCCAGAGCCTTTCTGCTACCAGTCATATGAAAGCCACTTATATTTCCGTTAGCGAAGGACAGACCTGACTGGGGACTTTAGTGACAATTTTGGTACAGAACATTTTGGATGAGTTGACATTTATCTTGTGCTCTATGCTGAGCGCTTACATCGGCGTTTCCATTTACATCTCCGAAATACGTGATTCAGGTGAAACCCCCGACGTATCTATTTACTAATGAGGCAGCATACTATTTTCACAGATTAGGACATTCGTTTCTCTGCAGCATAAATTGACATGCTCCATCTAGGGAAACCACGCTGCATGTCAGTTTACGCTGCGGAGAAAAGTAGCACAGTGGGCATGGGATTTCTATCAATCCATCCACTGTGCTTGTATCGCACAACACAGCAGTTTGAACACAGCGAAAAGATGCTGCATCCAATATGCTGCTATTCCTGATCGTGGGCACGCACCCTTACACGTAATCCTGGTACAAGCGCTCAGCGTGGAGCGCAGGATAAATAGGAGCCGCGATGTACAGCGATGTTTTAGAGGCAGAATTAACAATAACAAATCAATTGTGTTTGAAGAATTGGCTTTATTTATTTTTTATGCTGTTCACCTTACGGTATAGGTGATAAGGCATTTCTTTTCCTCTGGTCAGTACGATTACAGCGATACTAGGTTTATATATTTTTTTTTTTGGTTTGGCGACTTTTGCTAATATCATTTTTTTTTATAAAATAAAGGTTTTTTGCATCACAGGATTTTGAAGGCTACAGTTTTTTTTATTTTTATGCCGACAGACTCATGTGAGTGCTTGTTTTTTTCTGGGATGAGTTGGAGTTTTTATTGGTACATTTTTGATTACATAATTTTTGAGTCAGAATCAATAAAAAAATAGCAACTCAGGAATAGTTTTTTTTTTGTTTTTTTTTAATGCCGTTCACCATGCTGTAAAAGTGATAAGATAGTTTTATTCTTGAGGTCAGTACACTTACAGCGATACCACATTTATGTAGGTTTTTTTTTTTTGTTGACGCTTGTACACCATAAAAACAAGTTTTTAGGAAAAAAACTGATTTTTGTGTACTCACCGTAAAATCGTTTTAAGTAGATGCAAAAGCATAGCTCCTCCTCTGCAGTATACACCCCCTGCCCGGGCCAGGCAGCCTTAGTTTTAGTACACAAGCAGTAGGAGAAAAAACCAGTAAAAACTTCTCAACAGAGGAACATAAGAAAAGAAGAGTCATAACCAAATAAGGTACTGAGAGAACCAAGGCCCAACAGGGCAACAGGGTGGGTGCTGTGTCCTCCAATGATGGCTAAGAGAAAACGATTTTACGGTGAGTACACAAAAATCCGTTTTTCTCTGACGCCTCATTGGGGGACACAGGACCATGGGACGTCCTAAAGCAGTCCATGGGTGGGAAACATAAAAGAAGACAACACAACCCAAGGACTAGGAACCAGTCCCAGACAGCCTGGAGCACCTACTGAGAGAGGTGCTCTACTGCTGTTTGCAGAATTTTCCTACTCAGATTTGCCTCAGTTGAAACCTGGGTATGGACTCTGTAATGCTTTGAAAATGTATGTAGACTAGACCAGGTCGCAGCCTTACACACCTGTTTCACTGACACCTGATGCCGAATGGCCCACGAAGCGCCAACTGCTCGCGTGGAATGAGCCCGCAGCCCACTAGGAATGGGCTTGAGTTGCAAGCGGTAGACTTCCTGGATCACAGAGCGAATCCAGTGAGCCAGAGTCGCCTTTGAAGCTGCCTGTCCCTTCTTCGGCCCCTCAGGAATGATGAACAAAGAGTCCGTTTTCCTAAAGGGGGCTGTCCTGGATATGTAATATCTGAGAGCTCTGACGAGGTCTAACGAATGCAGAGACCTTTCCACCCTATGAACTGGGTATGTACAAAAGGAAGGCAGAACAATGTCCTCGTTCAAATGAAACGGGGTAAGAACCTTTGGTAGGAAATCCGGAAGGGGGCGCAGAACCACCTTGTCCTGGTGAAAGATCAGAAAAGGCTCGTGGCAAGAGAGTGCTGCTAGCTCTGAAACCAGTCTGATGGACGTAATTGCCACCAGGAATGTTACCTTCCAGGACAAAAGAGCAAGGGAGGATTCCTTGAGAGGTTCAAAGAGAGACCTCTGGAGACCGTCCAGAACGAGGTTGAGGTCCCATGGGTCCAGCGGCCGTTTGCACGGGGGAACTAGATGGGAAACGCCCTGGAGGAAGGTCTTGACTTGCGGTTTTTGAGCCAGGTGGCATTGGTAGAAGATTGAGAGCGCTGAGATCTGCCCTTTAAAGGGAACTGAGAGCCAACCCCGCTTGCAAGCCAGACTGTAGAAAGTCGAGAATTCTGGGGATGGCCAGAGGCATAGGCTGCACGTTAGTTTCCCTGCACCATGAAAGGAAGATTTTCCGCGTACGGTGGTAAATGCGGGATGAAGCAGGCTTTCGGGCGCTGATCATGGTGGAAATACCTGTGGGGGAGAATCTCGCTCTTGTTAGTACCCAGGTCTCAATGGCTATGCCGTCAGCTTCAGGGCTCTGGAGTTCTGATGGGAAATGGGCCCTTGGGTCAGCAAGTCTGGGATGTCTGGAAGGCGCCACGGTGCGTCTGTGAGCATTTGTACTAATTCGGCGTACCAGGCGCGCCTGGGCCAGTCCGGTGCTATCAGTATCACCGGGACTCCCTCTGCTTTGATCTTCCTGATTACCCGCGGCAGCAGGGGTAGAGGTGGAAATATGTAAGGCAGGCGGAAGTGGTGCCAGGAGCAGACTAGAGCATCCGCGCCGATGGACTGCGGGTCGCGTGACCTGGCTATGAACGCGGGTACCTTTGCATTCAACCTTGAGGCCATTAGGTCCACGTCTGGTGTGCCGTAGCGAGTGCAGATGTGTAGAAACATATCTGGGTGGAGAGACCATTCTCCGGCGGCCAGGCCTTGGTGACTTAGAAAGTGTGCTGCCCAGTTCTCTACCCCCGGTATGTGTACCGCTGATATCACTGATCCCGTCGATTTGGCCCAGCTGAGGACCTTGTGGGCCTCGAGATAAGCCGCTTTGCTGCGGGTGCCCCCCTGCCGATTGATATAGGCTACAGCTGTCGCATTGTCCGATTGGACTCGAATCTGACGACCCGCTAGCAGAGGGCAGAACGCTTTTAGCGCGAGGAAGATCGCGCGGAGTTCCAGGATGTTTATGGGTAGGAAAGACTCCTGGGGCATCCAACGTCCTTGAGCAGTGTGGTGCCGGTACACTGCTCCCCAGCCTAGGAGGCTAGCATCCGTGGTCAGGACCAGCCAGTTCACTGGGAGAAAAGATCTCCCCTTCGATAGGGATTAGGACCGAAGCCACAAGCGGAGTGCGTACCTGACTGAAGGCGTCAGGTGAAGATGTCTGTCCAGGGAGAAGGGGCTCTTGTCCCAGGCCGCTAGAAGAGCTAGCTGTAGTGGGTGGAGGTGCAGTTGAGCAAAGGGTACTGCTTCCATAGCCGCCACCATCCTGCGGAGCACTTTCATGCTGAATCGAATGGAGCGAGACGGAGGACGTAGAAGGCAGCGTACCACTCGTTGAAGAGCGATCGCCTTGTCCTGAGGGAGAAAGATCAAGCCCCGACTCGTGTCTAGGGACATGCCCAGGAAGGTGATGGATCGTGATGAGATCGGGGATGATTTGTCCAGATTCACTAGCCACCCTAAGCGGGATAGGGTGTCCACAGTGATCTGTACGCTGGTTGAGCAGTCGCGGAAGGAGGGGGCCTTGATGAAGAGGTCGTCCAAGTAAGGGAGAACGACTACTCCCCTGGCGTGAAGGACGCTTATGGCGGCCGCCATGACTTTGGTGAAGACCCTTGGTGCGGTGGCAAGGCCAAAGGGTAGAGCTACGAATTGAAAGTGAGAGTCCTGAACTGCGAAGCAGAGGAACTTTTGGTGATCTGGAGCGATGGGTATGTGCAGGTACGCGTCCTTGATATCTATGGAGGCGAGGAATTCCCCCTCGACCATGGATGCAATAAAGGACCTTAGGGACTCCATTCTGAATCTCCGTACGTGCACATGTTTGTTTAGGTGTTTGAGGTCCAGGATGGGTCGAACTGACCCATCCTTTTTGGGGACCACAAAGAGTTGGAATAAAACCCCCTGAACTTCTTGTCGTCCGGGACGGGTATTATCACTCCTGCTGTTTGAAGCGAGTGGATTGCTGAGAAAAAGGACTCACGTCTTTTTCGAGTCTTTGGGGGGTTTGAGAGAAGGAACCGACTCGGGGGTCTGGTCCGAAATTCTATGTGGTAACCGGAAGACACAAGGTCTTGCACCCATTTGTCATCTGAGGCGGCAGCCCAGATGTGTTGAAAGAGCCGCAGTCGACCTCCTACAATGAGTGTGTCCGCCGGGGCACCGAAGGAGTCATGAGGGGGGAAAACGTCGTGGCCGAGTCTCCCTAGTCCTGGACTGTTTCGGTCTAGGCTGCCATGACGAAGTGGGTTTCGGGGAGAGCTGAGGTCGGTCGGTCCCTGCGTAGTCCGCGGCTGGTGGCGGGGACAGCATGGGATGTCGACCAACCAAATGAGTTCCGAAAGGAGCGGAACGAGGACTGTGGACGTCTGGTGAAGGACGTCCTGGATTTCAGCTGGGGGAGGTACTCTTTCCTCCCGTGGAGTCAGAAATGAGCTTGTCCAGACGTTCGCCAAACAATCGGTCTGGAAAAAAGGGAAGGCCCGTGAGAGACTTCTTGGAGGCAGAGTCCGCTCGCCATTGTCGGAGCCAGAGAGCTCTACGGATGGCTATGGTATTTGAGGCGGCAAACGCTGTGCAAGTAGCAGCGTCCACGGAGGCCTGCATGAGGTACTCCGCCGCAGCGGCAATTTGAGCTGTTACCTCTGTGAAGGTATGCGTGAACTGGTATTCCTCAAGCGAAGTGTTAAAGGGATTCTGCCCAGACCGAGATCGCCTTTGCGAACCACACAGAGGCAAAGGAGGGCGAGAGGGAGGAACCCGCAGCCTCAAAAGCAGAGCGGGCGAGGTGCTCCACCTGTCTGTCTGTCGAGTCCTTGATGGAGGAACCATCGGATAAAGACAGGAGCGTCTTTGTGGTAAGGCGGGAGACCAGGGGGGTTGACCGAGGGCAGATCGGCCCAGCCCTTAGGGGCAGGTGAGGCAAAAGGGCACCGGGACTGCATGAGTTTTTGGTTACCGAAGCGCCTGTCAGGCTTCTCCCTTTGCTTTGTGAGGATATCCTGAAACTCTGGGTGATCAGCGAAAACCTTTTGGGGTTTCCTTGCCCTCTTAAAGGAGACCACATGGTCAGTGGTAGTGGATGGGGGGATCCTCCACATGCAGAGTTTGGTTGATTGCTGCTATAAGGGAGTCTATTGCACTTTGATCAGCTTGGAGGATGAAACCAAGGAATCCTCCTGGTACAAACAGCATTCTCCCTCCTCTAGCTCTTCAGAAGCCATGGAGCGTGTGGGAGAGCCTGCTCTGTGTGCTCCCGAGGGAGAGCCCTGGGGGCCATGAGAGAGTGCTGGAGACACCCGGCCATGTGCTCTTTTCCTGATCCCTGCAACCGGTGAAGCATGTGCCTGGATTACCTCAGAAGGATCCTCCATAGGGGTATCCTCAGGCTGCATTCCGTCCAGGGGCCCAGAAGGGTGTGGAGGACGACATTGCATAGCGAGAATCAGGTGCTGTGACAGTTTTTCCATGGATTGGGACAGAAACTGTGCCCATTCCGGTGGGCTGGGAGCCCTAGGCTCTGGGCTGACGGTTGCGGCGGTGGTGGCAGGGGGGTCTTGGGGGGCTATAGGGGAACAGGACTCACAGAGAGAAGAGGTGTGTTTGCGTGGTAGCTCAGCGTGGCAGGCAGTGCAGGCTGAATAATAGACTATGTGGGCCTTAGCACTCTTAGTGCCCTTAGAATTCTGCCAGGAAGGGGAGCAATGGTCAGCAGACCTACAAGTGAAGCAAGCACCTCACCAGAATCAGCCGATGGCCCTGTCCTCAGGAAGGAGTAAGCTCTGTGGAGATCTTCGCACGCTTTCCTGGGGGGGCTTATCGTGGCCGCGCGGGGGCGGGGCTTAGCGCAAAAAAAGCGCAAAGAAGAAGTCAGTGTGCCCCCCCCTGCTGTGGGTAGTAAAAAACGGCGGGAAGGGAGCTTCTGACAGTTTTCCTCCCTCTCCCTCCAGTCAGCACACAGCTTGTCACTAGTGGTTATCTCTGCCGGCTTTTCTGCTAGAGCAAATAAACAGAGCAAATAAACAGCGTGAGTTGCTGAGCTCTGGGCCCTCCCCCTGCCACCGGTAAATTATCTGTGCAGGACTTTCTGCAAACAGCAAGGGGACTTCCCCCTCCTCCAGCCAGCAAGCTAGAGAAAAGTTAACACTGTGTGTTCAGGATCCCTGGGGCTCTCCTCCTTGCAATCAGCAAGGGACTTTCTCATAATAAATACTGTAAATTCAGCAGTCCTGGGAGCCTTCCCTGCACCGTCTTTTCTCCCTTTGTCTGGGAAACCAGTCAGGGGTATCTCACCTTAAACACTGCTTCAGTCCAGGCAGTGGAAATAGCAGAGTCAGCTGGCTGTGTCCGGTCACACAGGTGCCATGTTCAACTCAGAGCCTGCAAAGAGGGGCTGAGGAATTGTGCCTCTGCCCTGGGCTCTGGAAAATCGGTGTCTGTGGAACCCATCGTCCAGCCCAGGATCCAGCGTCGCAGGAGGGGGTACGTGGAGGCGACACTCCACGTTCCCGCCCGTTGATGGTAGTGGGAGATCGGTCCCGAAAGGAAACAGTCGCCCCCAAAAAATAACAAACCTTGAAAGGAAGTGCCTCCAACAGACACTAAGTTAAAACTGAGGCTGCCTGGCCTGGCCAGGGGGTGTATACTGCAGAGGAGGAGCTATGCTTTTGCATCTTAGTGTCGTCCTATGGATAGGCAGCATAACACCCATGGTCCTGTGTCCCCCAATGAGGCGTCAGAGAAAAAAAATAGTTGCATTCTGAGAGCTATAACTTTTTTATTTTTGGCTTACAGAGCTGTATGGATGCTTGTTTTATGCGGGACAAGATGACATTTTCAGAGGTACAATGTTAATCGTTATATGACTTTATATGATTGCGTATTATTCCACTTTTTTTGTCAGCTGTATGTTGAAAAGACATACCGTATTTTCAGGATTGTAAGACGCCTTTTTTCCCCCCCAAAACTGGGGGTAAAATAGGGGTGCGTCTCACAAAACGGATATGGCTTACCGGGGAGGCTATAGACAAACAGTCACTGCCATTAAAGCAGTTGCTAAAAAGAAAGGAAAACCGATTAATTTACGTTGCTTGTGGGTAACGCAATCTTCTGTTCAAAATGCTCGCCCCCTATCTGTCGGTGTCCCTCAAGGCTCAGTTCTTGGACCCCTGCTGTTCTCCATCTATACCTTCGGCTTGGGACAGCTCATAGAGTCCCACGGCTTCCAGTATCATCTCTATGCCGATGACACACAGATCTACCTCTCTGGACCTGACATTACCTCTCTACTAACCAAAATACCACAATGTTTGTCTGCTATTTCATCCTTCTTCTCTGCACGATTCCTAAAACTTAACATGGACAAAACAGAGTTTATTGTCTTTCCTCCTCCTCACTCACCTCCTCCAACAAGCCTTTCCATCAAACTTGATGGTTGCTCACTCACCCCAGTCTCACAAGCTCGTTGCCTTGGAGTAACCCTCGACTCTGCTCTATCCTTCAAGCAACACATCCAAGCCCTCTTCAACTCATGCCGATTACAACTCAAAAATATCTCCCGGATCCGTGCTTTTCTTAACCAAGAATCTTCAAAAACATTAGTGCATGCCCTCATCATCTCCCGCCTCGACTACTGCAACCTCCTGCTCTCTGGCCTCCCTTCCAACACTCTTGCACCCCTCCAATCTATCCTAAACTCTGCAGCCCGCTTAATCCACCTCTCCCCTCGCTACTCCCCAGCCTCGCCACTCTGCCAATCCCTTCACTGGCTTCCCATCGCCCAACGACTCCAGTTCAAAACATTAACCATGACATACAAAGCCATGCACAACCTGTCTCCTCCCTACATCTGTGACCTAGTCTCCCAGTACCTACCTGCACGCAACCTTAGATCCTCACAAGATCTCCTTCTCTGCTCCTCTCTTATTTCCTCTTCCCACAATCGTGTACAAGATTTCTCCCGTGCATCCCCCATACTCTGGAACGCTCTACCTCAGCACATCAGACTCTCCCCTACCGTGGAAAGCTTCAAGAGGAACCTCAAGACCCACCTCTTCCAACAAGCCTACAACCTACAATAGCCCTCAGCCCAGTAGACCACTGCGCAACCAGCTCTGTCCTCACCTATTGTACCATCACCCATTCCCTGTAGACTGTGAGCCCTCGCGGGCAGGGTCCTCTCTCCTCCTATACCAGTCTGTCTTGTACTGTTAATGATTGTTGTACGTATACCCTCTTTCACTTGTAAAGCGCCATGGAATAAATGGCGCTATAATAATAAATAATAATAATAATAATAATAATAATAATAATAATTTACTAGCATGCACTGCACCATTGCAAAGATTTACTGAAGTAATCTATTGAGTTTTGCTATGGAGAAATGTTTGTTCTAATGGGCTAATTAATGGCAACTAATTTCTTTGTTATGTGGATTTCTCAACTCTTACAAATGGCTCCTAGGTGCTGCATAAAATAAAAAGTATGTTCTGGACTGGGGCCGCCCTTCCTCTCATAGCCCTTTATAAAGTTAACTTATTTTAATTTTTTTTCAGCACCTTTGGGTCATTTATTTACAATTTACCAGTAGTGATAAACCCCTTTAAAAAGGAAACTGTCTTATCCCACAAGCCTTCCGAACTGTCCCATTATAATTTAGAGCCCTAGCCCTGCATATAGTGAGTACGCAAAGTATTCAGACCCCCCTTAAATTTTTCACTCTGTTTTATTGCAGCCATTTGGTAATTTCAAAAAAGTTCATTTTTTTTCTCATTAATCTACACTCTGCACCCCATCTTGATAAATAAAAAACAAAACAAATGTAAAAATGTTTGCAAATTTAACAAGAAACAAGAAAAACTGAAATATCACATGGTCATAAGTATTCATACCCTTTGCTCAGTATTGAGTAGAAGCAGCCTTTTGAGCTAGTACAGCCATGAGTCTTCTTGGGAATGATGCAACAAGTTTTTCCACACCTGGATTTGGGAATCCTCTGCCATTCTTTCTTGCAGATTCTCTCCAGTTCTGTCAGGTTGGATGGTGAACGTTGGTGGACAGCCATTTTCAGCTCTTTCCAGAGATGCTCAATTGGGTTTAGATCAGGGCTCTGGCTGGGCCAGTCAAGAATGGTCACAGAGTTGTTCTAAAGCCACTCCTTTGTTACTTTAGCTGTGTGCTTAGGGTCATTGTGTTGTCGGAAGGTGAACCTTCGGCCAAGTCTGAGGTCCAGAGCACTCTGGAAGAGGCTTCCAGGATATCTCTGTACTTGGCCACATTCATCTTTCCTTCAAGTGCAACCAGTCATCCTGCCCCTGCAGCCGAAAAACACCCCCATAGCATGATGGTGCCACCACCATGTTTCACTGTTGGGATTGTATTGGGCAGGTGATGAGCAGGGCCTGGTTTTCTCCACACATACCACTTAGAAGTATCACCAATAATTTTATCTTCGTCTCATCAGACCAGAGAATCTTCTTTCTCATAGTCTGGTAGTCCTTCATGGTTTGTTTTTTTTTTGTTTTGTTTTTTTGTCAACTGGCGTTCATCTGTCTTAAACTGAGGAGAGGCTTCAGTCGGGCCCCTCTGACATAAATTCCCAACTGGTGGAGGTCTGCAGTGATAGTTGACTTTGTGGAACTTTCTCCCTTCTCCCTACTGCATCTCTAGAGCTCAGCCACAGTGATCTTGGGGTTCTTCTTTACCTCTCTCACCAAGGCTCTTCTCCCACAATTGCTCAGTTTAGCTGGACGGCCAGGTCTAGGAAGAGTTCTGGTGGTCCCAAATGTCTTCCATTCAAGGATTATGGAGGCCACTGTGCTCTTAGGAACCTTGAGTATTGCAGAAATTCTTTTGTAACATTGGACAGATCTGTGCCTTTCCACAATTCTGTCTCTGAGCTCCTTGGGCAGTTCCTTTGACCTCATGATTCTCATTTGGTCTGACATGCACTGTGAGCTGTGAGGTCTTATATAGACAGGTGTGCCTTTCCAAATCAAGTCCTATCAGTTTAATTAAACACAGCTGGACTCCAATGAAGGAGTAGAACCATCTCAAGGAGGATCACAAGGAAATGGACAGCATGTGACTTAAATATGAGTGTCTGAGCAAAAGGTCTGAATACTTATTGGCCATGTGATATTACAGTTTTTCTTGTTTAATAAATTTGCAAAAATTTCTACATTTCTGGGTTTTTTTTCTGACAAGATGGGGGATGGCATGCAGAGTGTACATTAATGAGAAAAAAATTGAACTGACCAAATGGCTGCAATGAAACAGAGTGTGAAAAATTTAAAGGGGTCTGAATACTTTCTGTACCCACTTTAAGTCTTGACCCTGACAACGCATATTATTAGTTTCAAATTGTACAAAAGCAACTTTTATTCCCATCCTAAATCAGTGTTTATATGCATGGAAGGAAAAGCTGTTGGTCGAACAAGTGTCTAAGGAGTAAGGTATGGTCACCCTTATTCTTTGGGTGAGTCTAGTTCTGCCGATGGAGTTAGTGAAGAAAATATGGTCAGAGGGTCTCGGCAGCAAAACATGAACCAAGTCTGGGTTCTTCAAACTAGACACATTTAAATGGGAATAGGTTAAAGTAGTAGTAATCATTATTATATTTAATAGACAAAAGAATAAGCCAATAAACACAATCATAAAACAAATGCAATCTAAGAAAGTTTTATTTAAGTCTTTGAAATGCAAAATATTAACGGTACTGTACATTAGCCTCACATTTTTACAAACCTGAGCAAAAATAAGGCAAAAAGAAAGGATACAATGCATATATCTTGTATAATTTTGAGAAGTCACAAGCTTGGAACATGAAAAATAACATATAACCTAGAAGAACACACGCATTAACACATTTCACAATAGAATTGGCGCACACAGTCGTGCGTCCTTGTGCGTTAAGTGAATGTGCTATGCAGTGTGAATACAGCGACCTTGGGTTCCATCTGCTGCAGAAAAAAATGTACACATGCTTTATGATTTGGTCACATGTTAAGGCCACAATTGCAGCAAAAACAAACCATGACCGAAACACGTGAAGGGTGAGGCCAAACAGTGCGGCTGGGCAGTGCCAAAGCTCTGCCTACACGCAGAAGTCAGATTTTATTTCACATTTGTGTGGCAACTGGCTTTCACAAAGGGTGAAGTTTTGTTCACATGAGTCCAGCCATAGCATGTGGTTTAGGACAAGTCCAAATGCAGGGGATAATTTCTGCCGTGGATTTTACCATTAATTTGCAGCAAGTCCGTGTTGAGAAACCAGCAAAACATCATTTCACCCTAATGAATTGCAATGGGTCACTCTCCTTTGAAAATCCTCACATTTTCTACAATAAAATCAGTACACTGCAAATTCAAAAGTTTGCAACATGCTCATATTTTCACACAGATTTTTAGGCCATTTGCACATGGTTGGTTTTTGTACTGCACACGAGTATGTGCAGAAGCCATGGAAATCCCCGCAGGTCTGGATGCTGACAAAACATGGTTATGGCAATTGGAGCAGATCCTGAAAACTGAAGTATAAAAGAACATTTTCTTTCTTGGCCTACATTAAAATGTGTATGGAAAAAGCATAGCAAATGTACTGCCTGAGCCTCATTTAGCAAAATGTACAATATATAAAAGGACAAATGTTAACAAGATAACCTAAATAGGATTAAATTTGACAAGAACATGGTAAAACAAAAAATCTACTTTTATTCTACTAAAGGAAGTCTTTGGATGAAGTCTAGATCCATCAAACAGTGAGGAGAGCCCAGGGAACTTTGCAGTTAGGAAACACCAGCTAAGCACTTGAAATCATGGTGTGCTGCAGAGCATCTACTGTATTTGTAGCCTATGCAAATAATATGAACATTTAAACATGTACGCTTTAAAGGGAATTTGTCAACAGGGTTTTGCTATGCTGCAAGGGTTAACAGAAAATTTAGGTCTGTCTGACTTGTCAAAATAGGATACACTCTCTGCTGTGATTAACATCTCACAGTCAATGTAGAATCTCTATAGAGAGCTTGGTGTGGGCGGTACAGCTCCTTGGAGTCTGCTACATGACAATCTAAAAATTCAGATTGTGGCAGAACAGCTGCACTAAGTAACCTAAGTGATGCATCGTTGGAATCATGATCTGTTTGCCTACATTATGGTGCTCTCAAATGAGGTAGCAAAAACCTGCTGATAGATTCCCTTTAAAAGGGTTATTTTCATGTTGAGAAGTTATTAATATTGCAAAACAAGCAACTTTGCAAATTTAGCTGCTATTAAAAATCCTCTACATTCTCAAAAAAAACATTGGATTTTTTAAATTCCATTGCTTACTGCTTGTCGCCTAGGTAACTGTCCACCTCTACAATCCATCAGTGGTTGCCTGTCTACTAAGCAAGGAGCACAGCACTTACATGCTCTTTGGCTTAGAGCTTGAGCGCTGTTTTGAAGCCGGCCGCATGTCTAGATCTGGCCAGCTTCAGTGTTTCTGCTCTTCTATGATGCTACCCTTCTGGCCTCATCTGTCATCCCAATCAGGAGCCTATCTTCCGCAGCAAGTCAGGAGCCGGTGGATTAATGTGCTCCTGAAGACAAGGTGTTGAGAATAACCCTTTACAAGGTCTGAAGTTTTGAGGGCCAAACTACTAACAAGACTCCCTTAAATCTTCCTTTTTTGAAGATATATATTTTGTTTAGGTACCTGCTCTCTTGTAAAGGAATGCAAAAATATTAGGAGAAACCTGAAGAGGGCAAACACTGGGGAAATTAGAGGGGATTCTAAATCCCAGAATGAGAAGTATTGAAAAAAATACCTACATATCATTCTGCTCAGTTTCTACTTCACTGTAACATGCTGTCAACAGATCGGTCTGCATTTACAATGTGGCAGGTTTCCTTTAATGAACAAATTTAAATGATCAGCTATAGAACTTTATTCGCTATGAAGTCTTAGGGGTACTTTACTCGTTGCGACATCGCTAACGAAATATCGTCGGGGTCACGGTCGTTGTGACGCACATCCGGCGCCAGTAGCGACATCGCAATGTGTAAATCCTAGGAGCGATGATGAAAGAGCGCAAAACAGTCAAAATCGCTGATCTGTGTCACGTCGTTCATTTTCATAATGTCGCTCCTGCTGCAGGTACGATGTTGTTTGTTGTTCCTGCAGCACCACACATCGCTGTGTGTGAAGTCGCAGGAACGATAAACATCTCCTTACCTGCGTCCACCGTCAATGCGGAAGGAAGAAGGTGGGCGGGATGTTACGTCCCGCTCATCTCTGCCCCTCCGCTTCTATTGGCCGGCTGCTTAGTGACGTCGCCGAGCAGGTATGTGCGTGTGAAGCTGCCGTAGCGATAATGTTCGCTACGGCAGCAATCACAAAATATCGCATGTGCGACGGGGCGGGTACTATCGCGCTCGACATCGCTAGCCGATGCTAGCGATGTCGCAACGTGTAAAGTACCCCTTACACTGCAATAAACAAAATTAGAAAAACAGTGTACATGTCTAAAACTTTATATTTTCATGCAGACTTTTTTTTGTGGTGCATTGATCTTGATGGAAAACAACTGCAGTAAAAATGCAGAAAAAAAACTGAAGTGTTTTTTTAAAAAGTATGGTAAAAGAACCCAAAAAAGTGTGAAAACGAGATTTCAGAAATCGCATTCACTTTGCTATGAAAGGGAATCTGTCAGGTAATTTTCTAGTACAATACTAATGTTAACTTGAACTAGGTAGGACTTAAGCAGCTCTAACAGGATCAGTAAGTTTTATTGCTGTACCTTCTCCTGTTATCTTATTGTAAGCTCCTGAGAATTCAGTGTAAGATAGTAACTAGTCAAGCATATGTAAATACAAACTGCATATTCACTGCTCCCACCTCTCAGTGCTGGCAGCAGTGATAATAAATCTGAACTGAATTTGCACTTCTGTCCCTACCCATATTCCCTCCCACCTCTCAGTGATAGTGAATGTATTGTATCAGGTCTACGTGTTTCAGAGGACGCAGCCTCCTTCTTCAGGACAATTATGACAGAAAAATCCATGAAGGTTGATTTTTCTGTCATAATTGTCCTGAAGGAGGCTGTGTCCTCCGAAAAGCATAGACCTGATTAAATAAAAGAGAAATTAATCAACTTCTAGATGTTTGATGTTATCGCGGTATATCCCGGTTTCCTTCTTCCACATCCGTAATACATCAGTCCGGTGCTGCACCAAACGCCATTGTATGCTTATGTAGGAGTTGTGATTGGCACAACTTCTACAGGTGAGTACCTTACCTGTTGTCTTGTCAAATCCCACCAGATAAGACCCTATCTGTTCTTCTTATCCACAGCATACTTCTTGATAGTGAATGTACTGAGAGGTGGGAGGAGGAAGCAGTGAATATATAAATTGTATTTACATATATTTACATAAACTTGACTGGTACAGGAGACATTGAATTCTAAAAAGCATACAGCAAGATAACAGGAGAAGTTACAGCAATAAAAGCTACTGATCCTAAAAGCCCCATTTAAAGATAACATTAGTATTGTACTACAAAATCACCTGACAGATTCCCTTTGAAAGGTAAAATGCTGTGTTTTTTGCCACATATAGAAATAAATGCAAAAACACCGACAAAAAATTATACATGTGACCAAGCCTTAAGGCTCCCATAACAATAGCAATAAATAGAAATAATCAAATGTACCACTATGCTCAATACCACATCAAAGAGTAGAATTAAAGCAAGTTTGTCAGTTTTGATCCAGCAAAAGTACTGAAGATGTTAGGTAGAAGGTAGATTCAGTTTAAACACATGGATAATAACACCATAACAGAAGGTATCATTGTGCATAAAGTTTTAGTTGGCTATACGCCCCCTTCCCCTGACATTCTGAAGGTGGTCCCTAAAGCTGTAGTGCTCCTAGCAGTGAGCGCTCCATAACATCCCCAATTTTGCTCTGTAGTGGTAGTGTCCAATCTCTCTACAGCGGTCACTCAGAGTAAAGGCGAAGGGGCTGTGAGGGCATATAATGTAGAGCAGGGTTCCCCAACTCCAGTCCTCGAGGGCCGCCAACAGTGCATGTTTTCAGGATTTCCTTAGCATTGCATGGGTGTTGGAATCATCAACTGTGCAGGTGATTAAATTATCACGTGCAATACTAAGGAAATCCTGAAAACATGCACTGCTGGCGGCCCTTGAGGACTGGAATTGGGGACACATGATGTAGAGTATGCTTCATAGGTGAATCCACCTTTACAGAACTTGGGGGAGTGGCATGTACAAGAATAAAACACCTGACTATACAATGGTATGATTATTTTAAATCTCCCATTTCTCCACAGTTTTGAAGGGTGCCAATTGCTGCAAGACGTCCTTTATAGCTCAAATATTACTGAAAACTAAACTGCTGGACTTCTAAAGGCACTGAAACTGCAATAAGCAAAATTATTTCAATGGTGCCTGCATTAATTCTGCAACAGACAAAACTCCCAGAGGATCTCCCTGTAACTGGTAAATATCTAATTTTTTACATAAAAAAAAATACGGAGATGAGAGCAGACAGATGTTAGAAGTAAGTGTTGGCAGCCAGAGTAGTATGCCATTGTAACAGAAGCCATTCAAAATGTTCCTAGGAGGCAGTCCTCGACAATCAGTGCTGCGTCCATTGTATGCTCTTCAAATCGATCCCATCTTGCACCATTTCCCAAAGTGGACTGTAAAATGCAAAGATATTATTTCACAAAGTGATTCTGCAGTATGAGTGGGGAGGGAGGGGGGATTAGCTTAAAAATTGCACTTTAATGTGGAGTTAATCAAATCCAAACAGTACAGGGACTCAACAGAAAACACTTTCCCATACACTTCATTGGTGAGCAGCACTAATAGAAGACAATTTCCATCACGTAATAATAGATGGACTGCGTCTCTCACCAGCACAAACATTCAGCGAACTTTATTTCAAAAGCATTAAAGTGTAACCATCATTTTAATTTTTATTTCATAAATTAATAGTACACATGAAAATAAGCAACTGTGTAATATATCTTATCAGAGACACATTTGCTTATCTGCCAGAACTGATCAGTCATTATCAAAATTCTCTATTCTGAAGTAAAAAAGAGAATTTTGTTTGCTTACCGTAAATTCTTTTTCTTGTAGTTCCGACATGGGAGACCCAAACCATGGGTGTATAGCTAGCGCCTCCGGAGGACACACAAAGTACTACACTCAAACGTGTAGCTCCTCCCTCCGGGCTATATACACTCCCTGGATGACAATCTACCCAGTTCAGTGCAAAAGCTGAAGGAGGACATCCACCCATAAGTAGAGATAGAGTAAAACTCGGCAAAACCAGAACTCTGTCTACTAACAACAGCCGGTGAAACACACGGAACAAAAAACTGCCAACAGGCAACAGGGAGGGTGCTGGGTCTCCCATGTCGGAACTACAAGAAAAAGAATTTACGGTAAGCAAACAAAATTCTCTTTTTCTTTATCGTTCCTTCCATGGGAGACCCAAACCATGGGACGTTCCAAAGCAGTCCATGGGTGGGAAATAAACCAAACTGAGAAGTAGGCAAAACCTAACTTCACAAATGGGCGACAGCCGCCTGAAGGATGCGTCTGCCCAAGCTCGCATCTGCCGAAGCATGAGCATGCACTTGCTAGTGCTTCGAAAAAGTCTGCAGACTGGACCAAGTGGCAGCCTGACACACCTGCTGAGCCGTAGCCTGGTGCCTGAAAGCCCAGGAGGCACCGACAGCTCTGGTCGAGTGCGCCTTAATCCCCGGCGGGGGAGGCACCTGAGAACACTGGTAGGCATCGGCGATAGCCGACCTAACCCAACGAGCCAGGGTCGGTTTAGAAGCAGAGAGACCCTTACGCTGACCCGTGGTTAGCACAAAAAGTGAGGTGCACCTTTTTCGGCGGTGCGTGACACATAGATTCGGAGCGCCCGCACCAAATCCAAGGTGTGCAACGCCTTCTCAAAGCGATGCACAGGGGCCGGACAAAGAGAGGGCAATGAAATGTCCTGGTTAAGGTGGAAGGAAGACACTACCTTAGGGAGAAAGTCCGGAGTCGGACGAAGAACCACCTTGTCTTGGTGAAACACCAAAAAGGGGGATTCCGAAGAAAGCGCAGCCAAATCAGAAACTCTCCTGAGAGAAGTTATGGCTACTAGAAAGACAACTTTCTGTGAAAGTCTAGACAAAGGAACCTCCCTGAGAGGCTCAAAAGGGGGTTTCTGTAAGGCCGTGAGGACCAGATTAAGGTCCCAGGGATCCAAGGGCCGCCGGTAAGGAGGGATGATGTGAGATGCGCCCTGCATGAAGGTGCGCACCTGAGCCAGTCGGGCGATACGCCGCTGGAACAATACCGACAAAGCCGACACCTGTCCCTTGAGGGAATTGAGGGACAGACCTAACTGTAGACCTGACTGTAGAAAAGACAGGATGGTCGGCAAGGAGAACGGCCAAGGAGCATGGCCGGAAGAGCGACACCAGGACAGGAAAATTCTCCAAGTCCTGTGGTAAATCTTGGCCGAGGAAGACTTCCGAGCCTGAGTCATGGTGGAGATGACCTCAGAGGGAATGCCTGAAGCCGTCAGGATCCAGGACTCAAGAGCCACGCCGTCAATCTGAGAGCCGCAGAATTCTGGCGGAAGAACGGACCTTGAGAGAGAAGGTCTGGGCGGTCCGGGAGATGCCACAGCACCTCTACGGACAGGCGGAGCAGGTCTGGGTACCAAGCTCGCCTGGGCCAGTCCGGAGCAATGAGTATGACTCGACGGCCCTCCGTTCCGATCTTGCGCAGAACCCTGGGCAAGAGCGCTAGAGGGGGAAACACATAGGCCAGACGGAACTGAGACCAATCTTGAACCAGTGCGTCTGCTGCGAAGGCTTGAGGATCGTGGGAGCGAGCCACGTAAACCGGAACCTTGTTGTTGTGCCGGGAAGCCATTAGATCCACTTCCGGAGTGCCCCACTTGCGGCAGATCGATCTGAACACTGACGGATGCAGGGCCCACTCGCCGCCGTCCACGGTTTGACGGCTGAGATAATCGGCCTCCCAGTTTTCCACGCCTGGGATGTGGACTGCAGATATGGTGGACTTGAAGTCCTCCGTCCACTGGAGGATTCGTTGAACCTCCAACATCGCCAGACGGCTGTGAGTTCCGCCCTGGTGATTGATGTAGGCAACCGCTGTCGCGTTGTCCGACTGAACCCGAATGTGCTTGCCCGCCAACAGGTGGTGAAAGTCTAGGAGAGCTAGAAACACAGCTCTGATCTCCAGCACATTGATCGGGAGGGCTGATTCGGACGGAGTCCAAGTGCCCTGTGCTCGGTGATGGAGTAATACCGCTCCCCAACCGGAGAGGCTGGCATCCGTGGTGAGGATCACCCAGGACGGAGTCAGGAAGGAGCGTCCCTGTGACAGGGAGAGGGGCTGAAGCCACCACTGAAGGGAGTTCCTGGCCTGTGATGACAGAGCCACCAGCCTGTCCAAGGAAGAGATCCGCTTGTCCCAACAGCGGAGAATGTCCAGCTGCAAGGGACGCAGATGGAACTGGGCAAAGGGAACCGCTTCCATTGACGCCACCATCTGACCCAGCACCTGCATGAGGTGTCTGATGGAATGACGGCGGTGCCTCAGCAGAGAGCGCACCGCCAGACGAAGGGACTGCTGTTTGACTAAGGGCAACTTGACAAGTGCCGGCAGAGTCTCGAATTGCATCCCTAGGTACATAAGTACCTGGGTCGGGGTCAGAGTGGAATTGGGCAGGTTGACAAGCCACCCGAACTGAACAAGCGTGGCGACAGTGAGAGAGACACTCCGCTGGCAGTCTACACTGGATGAGGCCTTGACTAGAAGGTCGTCCAGGTAAGGAATCACTGCCAATCCCTGGAGGTGCAGGACCGCAACCACTGCTGCCATGACCTTGGTGAACACTCGAGGGGCCGTGGCTAAGCCAAAGGGAAGAGCCACGAACTGGAAATGTTCCTCTTCGATTGCAAAGCGTAGCCAACGCTGGTGTGAGACCGCAATAGGCACATGCAGATAGGCATCTCTGATGTCGATGGATGCCAGAAAATCTCCTTGGGTCATTGAGGCAATGACCGATCTCAGAGATTCCATGCGAAAGTGCCGCACCTGAACATGCTGGTTGAGAAGCTTGAGATCCAGGATGGGCCGGGAGGAACCGTCCTTCTTGGGGACTAGAAAGAGGTTTGAGTAGAAACCGCTGAACCATTCCCGGGCGGGAACCGGAACAATTACCCCGTTGGCCTGCAGGGATGCCACGGCCTGAGAGAAGGCGGCGGCCTTGGAGCAAGGGGGTGTGGACAGAAAAAATCTGTTTGGCGGGCTGGAAGAAAATTCTATCCTGTAGCCGTGGGAGATGATATCCCGCACCCACTGGTCGGCGACGTGTTGGAACCACACGTCTCCAAAGTGGGAGAGCCTGCCACCGACCAAGGACGTTGCTGGCGCAGCCAGATAGTCAAGAGGAGGCTGCCTTAATGGCAGCGGCTCCTCCGGTCTTTTGAGGACGCGGCTTTGCGCGCCAGCTCGATTTACGATCCTTGGCTGCGGTAGTGGACGCGGTCGAGGGCTTCGAGGATGACCAGTTAGAGGAACGAAAGGAACGAAACCTCGATTGGATCCTGCCCTGGACAGGTTTCCTGGCCCTAGTTTGAGGCAAGGAAGTACTCTTCCCGCCAGTAGCCTCCTTGATTATGTCATCCAGCTGTTCAGCCATGGATTACATCTTTATCCACATCTTCTGTTTATGATACTTCAGCCTCCTGATGATCCTTGTATCCTGAAGGGGAAACGCGTCGAGGCGATGTGAAGCATATTCTAAAGGGAAGTAAACATTTTCTTTCCTCTGGGTGCACTTTGTTCACCTTTATATGCTTCAGTAGTGTTTATCTGATTATCTTTGGACACTGCACTGGTTTGCATGCACCTGCCCAGACTAGGGCAATGCAGTGTCTATTGAGATAGATTACAATTGTGTTGAAGTTTTCCATGTTTGATGGCCACAATATGTCAGAACAAGGAAGTTAATAACCATCTGATGCAATAAGTGTATATATTGATTTGGGGTGTGAATCCCCTATCCTGCCTTGTGTAGCTGTCTTCCATCTTTGTAAGCAGCATGTAATTCCACATACTGGGATTGAAAGTTACCCATTTTTGTATGTATGAGTACCTTTGTGTGGCCATCAGGAGTGTAATTAATTTTTAATTCACTTGTGAGTTAGGGTTTAGTGAGGGTCAGCCGACGTGGAACGGGGGCGCCCAAAACAGTTACGGTGTCAAACCCTCCGTTGGCAGGTAGGAGCAAGGTCCCCTTAGGGAAACTTTAGGGACCCCATATATTCCAGCTCCTCCCCTCATGTGACCCTATGTGTGTAATATCACTAGGGTGTTTTGATTACTTTTAATAATATATTAATAAAATAAGTCATTTTAATTGGAATTTGAGGTTTTCCCGTTTACACATTTTGAACTCAAACCAACCATATAGGAATTGTGTATTTCATCCAGCTGTTCCCCAAACAGCCGGGACCCAGCAAAAGGGAGACTCGCAAGGTACTTTTTTGAGGAAGCGTCTGCTTTCCACTCTCGAAGCCACAAGATCCTGCAGATCGCGAGGGAGTTAGCGGAGGCCACCGCCGTGCGGTGAGAAGCCTCAAGGATGGCAGACATGGCGTAGGATGCAAAAGCCGAAGCTTGAGAAGTTAAGGCCTCCAGCTCAGGCATAGAGTCCCTGGTGAGAGAATGCATCTCCTCCAGAGAGGCAGAGACTGCCTTGAGAGCCCACACTGCCGCAAAAGACGGGGAGAACGAGGCTCCAGCCGCCTCATATACAGACTTGGCCAAAAGGTCAACCTGGCGGTCAGTGGGATCCTTAAGAGAAGTGCCATCAGCCACAGCTACGACTGTGCGGGCTGAGATTCTGGACACCGGAGGGTCTACCTTTGGGGACTGAGCCCATTCCTTAACCACCTCTGGTGGAAAAGGAAAACGGTCATCTGAACTACGCTTCGGAAAACGTTTGTCAGGACAGGCCCTGGGTTTGGTAACAGTGGCCTGAAAGCTGGAGTGGTTAAAAAACATACTTTTAGCTTTCTTAGGTGAGGTAAACTGGTGTATCTCTATCAGAGAGGCTTGTTCCTCAGACTCTGGTGGGTTGAGGTTCAGCACGGAGTTAATGGACGCAATCAAGTCACTAACATCCGCATCACCCTCAGACAAGTCAATGGGGTACATAGAGGTAGCATCTGAGCCCACAGTAAACGAGTCCTCCTCGCCCTGTACCTCGGCACGTGAATCAGAGCCGTGGGAAGAGGAAGGAGAAGGGTCCCTGCATCTCCGTTTAGGGGGACGGGGTCCTGGGACATGCTCTGGGAGCTCTGCAGAGCTAGGAGCAGCCGAAGCACCCTGAGAAGGGGGCTGATGCATGGATAGCAGTGTCCGGGACAGCTGCCCCATAGAGTCGGCAAAAGACTTGGAAATAGCTTGTGAAAAGGATGCTACCCAAGCCGGGGGTTCAGCCACCGGGGCCAAAGCAGCCGGAGGGACCCCTGCGGAGGCTCCAGGCTGAGACACAACCATGTTAGCACAGGCATCACAATGTGGGTATGTGCTTGGCTCTGGCAGAATGAGCTTACATGCAGTGCATATAGCGTACATGTTTGCAGCCTTGCTCCTAGTGACAGACATGCTGCTGAGGTGGAGGCTCTGCAGCCAGAATACACTCCTGTAGAATGCCTGAGAGTGTAATAAAAGTCCACAACCAGAGGTTGTGGCTTACCAGCCCGTGCTCTCTGTGTGCCCTCCGGATTCCACCGCTCCCCTGTGAAGCGTCAGCCTTCCTGATAGTATGCAGCTGCAGCATCCAGCGCCCTCCAGTGTGAGAACGCTGAGAAAATGGCGCTGGGAGAAAGAGGGGGGGCGTGTATAAGCCCAAGAGCGGGAAAAACGGAGGGCAGAGAGAAACAGGGAGATATACAGGGGAGGGAACATCTCCCCAGAGAGGAGTGCCCTCCCCTCTGCTGGTCGGGCGGTGGGCGGCGCTGTATGCAAAACATGCAGAGAAGCCAAAACCGAAACTAGGCCCAAACAGAAGCCGGGGCCTAGATTTAAAAATGCGGCCGACGAGCAGGCACCTTCGGCGCGGTTCTCAGGGGAAATCCCCAGAATCGGCCGGAATTTACAGTAACGCTAAAACACATACTGTCCCCCTAATAAAAGTACCCGGGACCCCTGAAAAACGTCTCTATACTTAGCTTTGAGACGCAGGGCCATGTCCCTGGAGAGGGGGGTAAATGCTCCTTCCAGCAGGGACCAGACAGGGCTGCGGATGGAGACCGGTCTTCTGCAAGCAGAGAGGACCGTGGAGGCTCCCACTTCAACCCAGAGCCTCTTAGAGGATGTGAAGGAGCGCGGCATGTGAAGGCTCCAGCCTTATAAAGTCAACCTTAACACCACCGCCGACAGAGTGGGGTGTGAAGGGACATGCCGGGAGTCCAGACTGGACCCGCTTTTCTTCCAAATCTTTAAAATTAAAATAAAAATGAGAAAAAAATATCAGAGAATGCAAGTGTGTGTATCCTCCTGAAACACAAAGTATTGAACTGGGTAGATTGTCATCCAGGGAGTGTATATAGCCCAGAGGGAGGAGCTACATGTTTGAGTGCAGTACTTTGTGTGTCCTCCGGAGGCGCTAGCTATACACCCATGGTTTGGGTCTCCCATGGAAGGAACGATAAAGAAATCTGTGTTCAGACTTTATCATTACTGAGATAAGAGATGGTGGTTGTTACTGATGAGATTCTATGTAGACAGAAGAGGGAGGAGGGGTGGAGCTGTCTCTAGCTCCTCCCTCAGTCACTGAATCTCAGAACCTCATCAGTACCAACTGCCATCTCCTACCGTGTTTTTCCAAAAATAAGACACTGTCTTATACTTTTATACCCCCCCAAAAAAGCACTACGGCTTATTTTTGGAGGAAGTCTTATTTTTGGAGAAATATGGTTGGGGTAAGTTTACCCCCCCCCCCCTCCCCTCAAATAAAAAAGCAGTCCCTCCACTTCCCAGGAGACTCATACTTAACAGACCTGGATATCTGCGTGGCTCCCAGGTCCTCCCTGTGATCTCCGGTGGGTGCTGCATGCCGTCTTAGGCTATGTGCGCACGTTGCGTACAGTCACTGCAGAAATTTCTGCAGCGATCTGAAGAGCACACGTGCACTTCAAATCGCTGCAGAAAATGTCCGTAGTGAAAAAAAAAAAAAGCCGATTCCATGCGCTCTGCCTGCAGCTCCTCCCATAGACAGAGCGGGGGGATGCATGCAGAGCGCACGGAATAAGTGACATGTCACTTCTTAGAACGCGCGCTTCGGGCAGCAGCCGAAGCGCTGCGCTCTAAGACGCCATGTGCGCACGGCTCCTGCATAATCTTCATAGATTATGCAGGGGACGCAGGACGCATGCAGTTACGCTGCGCTACAAAGCGCAGCGTAACTGCATGTAATTGCGCAACGTGCGCACATAGCCTTATCCTGTTTCTGGCTGGCTGGCTGACTGACACTGAGTCAAACACACACACTCATTACATCCAGCGTTACAAAATACTTCTGGCCGCAGGGAATGATGGGAGGAAGTCTCGTGTCCGGCTCGCTGGTCCTGTAAGCTAGCATTGCGGCAGGTCCTTGCGCTTCACTGCACAGCCTCTCAGGATTCTGCCAGCCAGAAGAAATCGGTGTCACTGAATGTGGTATGTGAGTGTGATCCGATGTTTGTGTGTGCGATCTGATTGTGTGTGTGTGTGTGTGTGTGTGTGTGTGTGTGATCGGACGTGCGATCACTGCAGGGCCTCCTGCTCGGCGTCTGGTGAGTGTGATTACGAGGTGCCCGCTGTCTATAATGAAGTGTCCTGCAGTGTATTTAACTTTTTTTTCTGCACAGATAATTCATTATTGATCCGCGACTAGGGCTTATTTTCGGGGGAGGGCTTATTTTAGAAAAACACAGTATGTAGATAGAAGAGGGAGAAGGGAGTGGAGCTCTGCCTCTAGCGCCTCCATCTTCTATTTACATAGAATCTCATCAGTACCAAGTGCCATCTATCTCAGTAATGGGAAAATCTTCACTGAATACAGATTTTACCTCAGAATTGGGAATTTCCATAATGACTGATCAATTCTGGCAGAGAAAGAAGATGTGTCTGATAAGATATATTACAAAGTTGCTTATTATCATGTGTACTATTGATTTATGACAGAAAAATGAAAAATAATGGTTATGCTTTAAACCTTTTTTTGCGTATCTCAAAAGATATGATAAGTAGGGGTAACTGCTTTGTGAACAACACCAATCCACAGAAGGAAAAGACCATGATGCTTCACCAATGGTTGTGCCTTTAGTTTTTTCTGCCTTTTATTTCCAGATTGAGAAGCTCAGACTCTGTAATCTAAATCTCTTATTCACTATAATGGGACAACAATGTACATTTTGGAAGATGTTCAAAGGTGACCCTCCCCATCTTATCCTGAATGATGTCCTAAACATGGACTCATTCAGGTGGCTCTTGTCTCTGCCTTTAACACTGTAATGGGCAATATATTGTAATGAAACACACCTTAAATACAGACAAAAGGTTAATAAGCAGCATTGTGATGCGTTCTCAAGGCACAGAGAAAAAAAAAATCTTACAACCCTCACAGAGAATTGGAGTTTTTTAGAGAACTAAAACCATCAGCACTTATTGAAGTGAAAGATGTAACTTTCAGGTTATGTCAAATTTCTCCTAACAAGTACCGTATTTTCCGGCGTATAACACAACTTTTTAACCAAATACAGCAGAAACCTAAAATTTAACTTTTAATAATGATTTCTCTAAAAAAAGGAAAGGAATACCTTGCCTTTAATAAAAAGTGCCTCGTGGAGGGTAAGGTACTGTATAGCCCTTATAATATATAAGAGGGCCTATACACCCTATCACGTGACATAACAAAAAAAAGAGAATTTTGTTTACTTACCCTAAATTCTTTTTCTTATAGTTCCGTATTGGGAGACCCAGACCATGGGTGTTTAGCTTCTGCCTCCGGAGGACACACAAAGTACTACACTTAAAAGTGTAGCTCCTCCCTCTGAGCTTATACACCCCCTGGAGAACCAGATCTTGCCAGTTTAGTGCAAAAGCTGAAGGAGAATAGCCACCCACAAGTAAAAACAGAGCAAAAACCGGAACAACCGGAGACTGTGTCAACAACAACAGCCGGTGAAAACACGCGGAACAAGAAATTGCCAACAGGCAACAGGGAGGGAGCTGGGTCTCCCAATACGGAACTATAAGAAAAAGAATTTACGGTAAGTAAACAAAATTCTCTTTTTCTTTATCGTTCCTATGGGAGACCCAGACCATGGGACGTCTCAAAGCAGTCCATGGGTGGGAAATAAACAGAAAAACTAAGAAGTAGGCAGAACCTAACTTCACAAATGGGCGACAGCCGCCTGAAGGATGCGTCTGCCCAAGCTCGCATCTGCCGAAGCATGAGCATGCACTTGGTAGTGCTTCGAAAAGGTATGCAGGCTAGTCCAAGTGGCAGCCTGACAGACTTGTTGAGCCGTAGCCTGGTGCCTGAAAGCCCAAGAGGCACCGACAGCTCTGGTCGAGTGTGCCTTGATCCCCGGCGGGGGAGGCACCTGAGAACACTGGTAGGCGTCCGAAATGGTCGACCTAATCCAACGGGCTAAGGTCGGCTTAGAAGCAGAGAGGCCCTTGCGCCGACCTGTGGTTAGCACAAAAAGAGAAGTGCACCGCCTAAGAGCAGCGGTGTGAGACAGATAGATCCGGAGAGCACGCACCAGATCCAGGGTATGCAGCGCTTTTTCAAAGCGATGAACAGGAGCCGGACAAAAGGAAGGTAGGGTAATGTCCTGGTTAAGGTGGAAAGGAGAGACCACCTTAGGAAGAAAGTCTGGAGTCGGACGGAGAACCACCTTGTCTTGATGAAAAACCAAAAAAGGTGACTCCGAAGAGAGCGCAACCAAATCGGAGACTCTCCTGAGGGAAGTTATGGCCACTAGAAAGACCACTTTCTGTGAAAGCCGAAACAAAGAAACCTCCCTAAGAGGCTCAAAGGGGGGTTTCTGCAAAACCGTGAGAACCAAATTGAGGTCCCAGGGATCCAAGGGCCGCCGGTAAGGCGGAATGATGTGAGACGCGCCCTGCATGAAGGTGCGGACCTGAGCCAGCCGGGCGAGACGCCGCTGGAACAGCACTGACAGAGCTGAGACTTGTCCCTTGAGAGAGTTGAGGGACAGTCCCAGCTGCAGACCGGACTGTAGAAAGGACAGAATGGTCGGCAAGGAAAATGGCCAAGGAGGATGGCCGGAAGAGCGACACCAGGACAGGAAAATTTTCCAAGTCCTGTGATAGATCTTGGCGGAGGAAGACTTATGGGGCCGAGTCATAGTGGAGATGACTTCAGGAGGGATACCAGAAGCCGTCAAGATCCAGGACTCAAGAGCCACGCCGTCAATTTTAGAGCCGTAGAATTCAGGCGGAAGAACGGACCTTGTGAGAGAAGGTCTGGACGGTCCGGAAGATGCCACGGCACCTCTACGGACAGAAGGAGCAGGTCTGGGTACCAAGCTCGCCTGGGCCAGTCCGGAGCAATGAGGATGACTCGACGGCCCTCCATTCTGATCTTGCGCAGGACTCTGGGCAAGAGAGGGAAGAAGAGCTAGAGGGGGAAACACGTAGGACAGACGAAACTGGGACCAGTCTTGAACCAGAGCGTCCGCGGCGAATGCCTGAGGATCGTGGGAGCGAGCCACGTAAACGGGAACTTTGTTGTTGTGACGGGATGCCATTAGGTCCACGTCCGGAGTGCCCCATTTGCGGCAGATTGACTGAAAAACTGCCGGGTGCAGGGACCACTCGCCACTGTCCACGGTTTGACGGCTGAGATAATCTGCCTCCCAGTTTTCCACGCCTGGGATGTGGACTGCGGATATGGTGGACTTGGAGTCCTCCGCCCATTGAAGGATGCGTTGTACCTCCAACATTGCCAGGCGGCTGCGTGTCCCGCCTTGGTGACTGATGTAGGCAACCGCTGTCGCGTTGTCCGACTGGACTCGGATGTGCCTGCCCGCCAGCAGATGGTGAAAAGCTAGGAGAGCCAGAAGCACGGCTCTGGTTTCCAGCCCATTGATCGAAAGGGCTGATTCGGACGGAGTCCAAGTGCCCTGCACTCGGTGGTGGAGACATACCGCTCCCCAGCCGGATAGACTGGCATCCGTGGTGAGGATCACCCAGGACGGGGCCAGAAAGGAGCGCCCCTCGGACAGAGAGAGGGGCCGAAGCCACCACTGAAGAGAGCTCCTGGTCTGTGGCGACAGAGCCACTAACCTGTGCAAGGAGGAAGGCCGCTTGTCCCAGCAGCGGAGAATGTCCAGCTGCAGGGGACGCAGATGGAACTGGGCAAAGGGAACAGCCTCCATTGACGCCACCATCTGACCCAGCACCTGCATCAGGCGCCTGAGGGAATAACGGCAGGGCCTCAGCAGAGAGCGCACCGCCAGTTGGAGGGACTGCTGTTTGACTAAGGGCAACTTCACAAGTGCCAGCAAAGTCTCGAACTGCATCCCTAGGTACGTGAGACTCTGGGTCGGAGTCAGAGTGGACTTGGGAAGATTGACAAGCCACCCGAATTGGGCTAGAGTGGCGAGAGTGAGCGAGACACTCCGCTGACAGTCCACGCTGGATGAAGCCTTTACCAGAAGGTTGTCCAGGTAAGGGATCACTGCCAACCCCTGTAGGTGCAGGACCGCAATCACTGCTGCCATGACCTTGGTGAATACCCGAGGAGCTGTGGCCAACCCGAAGGGGAGAGCCACGAATTGGAAATGTTCCTCTCCGATTGCAAAACGTAGCCAACGCTGGTGTGAAACTGCAATTGGCACATGCAGATAGGCATCTCTGATGTCGATGGATGCCAGGAAGTCCCCTTGGGTCATTGAGGCAATGACTGATCGCAGAGACTCCATGCGAAAATGCCGCACCTGAACATGCTTGTTGAGAAGCTTGAGATCCAGGATGGGCCGGAAGGAACCGTCCTTTTTGGGGACTAAGAAGAGGTTTGAGTAGAAACCTCTGAACCGTTCCCGGGCGGGAACCGGTACAATTACTCCGTTGGCCTGCAAGGATGCCACGGCCTGTGAGAAGGCGGCGGCCTTGGAGCAGGGGGGAGTTGAGAGAAAAAATCTGTTTGGCGGACTGGAAGAAAATTCTATCCTGTAGCCGTGGGAGATGATATCCCTTACCTACTGATCGGAGACGTGTTGAAACCATGCGTCGCCAAAGTGGGAGAGCCTGCCACCGACTAAGGACGTTGCTGGCGCGGACAGATAGTCACGAGGAGGCTGCCTTGGTGGCAGCACCTCCTGCGGTCTTTTGTGGATGCGCTTTTGGGCGCCAGTTGGATTTCTGGTCCTTGGCTGAGTTAGTGGACGAGGCCGAGGGCTTAGAGGAGGACCAGTTGGAGGAACGAAAGGAACGAAACCTCGACTGATTGCTGCCCTGGACAGGTTTCCTGGTTTTGGTTTGTGGCATGGAAGTACTCTTCCCGCCAGTAGCTTCCTTGATAATTTCATCCAGAGAAGTGAGAAGCTTCCAGCATGGCAGACATGGCATAGGACGAAAAAGCTGAAGCTTGGGAAGTTAAGGAAACCATTTCGGGCATAGATTCCCTGGCGAGGGAATGCATCCCCTCTAGAGAAGCAGAGATAGCTTTGAGAGCCCACACTGCTGCAAAAGTCGGGGAGAACGAAGCCCCCGCCGCTTCATATACGGATTTGGCCAGAAGATCAATCTGGCGGTCAGTGGAATCCTTAAGAGAGGTGCCATTAGCCACCGATACAACGGTCCGGGCTGAGAGTCTAGACACCGGGGGGTCTACCTTTGGGAAATGAGCCCACTCCTTGACCACCTCAGGTGGAAAGGGAAAGCGGTCATCAGAACCACGCTTTGGGAAGCGTTTGTCAGGACAGGCCCTGGGCTTGGTCACAGCGGCCTGAAAACTGGAGTGGTTAAAGAACACACTCTTTGCTCTCTTAGGCGAGGTAAACCGGTGCTTTTCTGCCAGAGAGGATTGCTCCCCTGATACTGGCGGATTGAGATCCAGTACAGAATTAATGGACGCAATCAAATCACTAACATCTGAGTCAGTCACTTTCGGACAGATCAATGGGGCACATGGAGTTAAGCTCCGAGCCCCCCGTAAAGGCATCCTCCTCGTCCTGCGAGTCAGCTCCTGAATCAGAGCCGCGGGACGAGGAAGGAGAGGGAACCCTGCGTCTCTTCTTAGAAGGACGGGGTCTGGGACCAGATGATGAATCCTCTGTGAGCTCCGGTCCTGAGAGACCCCTAGCAGCAGAGGCACCCTGTGAAAGGGGCTGATGCATGTTCAGCAAAGTCCTGGACAGAAGTCCCATGGAGTCAGCAAAAGACTGGGAGATAGACCTAGAAAAGGATTCTACCCAAGCCGGGGGTTCAGCCACAGGAACAGGGGCAGCCTGAGAGACCACTGGGGGTGAAACTCCAGGCTGAGGCACCGCCAGGTTAGAGCAGGCATCACAATGTGGGAATATGCTCGGTTCAGGCAGCAGGAGCTTACATGCAGTGCATACTGAATACAGCTTTGGAGCCTTGCTCCTCGTGTGAGACATGCTGCTGGAGTGGAGGCTCTGCCAGAGAATGAACCCCAGAGAGTATAATCAGAGGTCCACAACCGGAGACCGGTTGTGGCTTACCAGACCGCTGGAGCGGTGTTGTGTGCCCTCCAGATCCCGAAGCCCGGACCCCCAAGCACAGCAACTCAGCAGAGATGCTGTAGACCAGCGCTTGCAGAGAGAATGCTGAGAAAATGGCCGCCGGAGCGAAGAGAGGGGGCGGGACTTGTCCTGAGGAGCGGGAACTGGAGGGCTATAGAGACCTGCCGGGGAGGAGGGACGCCCCAGCAGTGGGGAGTATCCAGAACGGCCGCCGGGCGGAGCCGAGCCTGTCCCTCTGCATGAGTGACATGCGAGGGCAGTGAAACCGAAACTAGGCCTCCGGCGAAGCCGGGGCCTAAATTTGAGCGGCGCGGCCGGCGCGCAGGCACCATCGGCGCGGTTCTCAGGCGACAGCCAGAGAACCCGCCGGAAATGTCATAAAACACACTCAGCACACTCTCCCACAACAATAAAGTACAGGGACCCCCATATATAAACGTCTCAGGTACTTAGCTTGCTGAGACGCAGGGTTCCAAGTCCCTGGGGATGAGTGCTCCGGTCCGGCAGGGTCCTGAAGGGCTGCGGATGGAGACCGGTCTCCTGCCAAGCATGGAGACCGTGCTGGCTCCCACTTCAAGCCAGAGCCCAGGAGGGATGGTGAAGGAGCGCGGCATCTAAGGCTCCAGCCTTGGAAGAAGGGAATTTTGTTTACTTACCGTAAATTCCTTTTCTTCTAGCTCCTATTGGGAGACCCAGACAATTGGGGTGTATAGCTTCTGCCTCCGGAGGCCACACAAAGTATTACACTTTAAAAAGTGTAACCCCTCCCCTCTGCCTATACACCCTCCCGTGCATCACGGGCCCATCAGTTTTGGTGCCAAAGCAGGAAGGAGGAAACTTATAAATTGGTCTAAGGTAAATTCAATCCGAAGGATGTTCGGAGAACTGAAACCATGAACCAAAAGAACAATTCAACATGAACAACATGTGAACACAAAAGAACAAACAGCCCGAAGGGAACAGGGGCGGGTGCTGGGTTTCCCAATAGGAGCTAGAAGAAAAGGAATTTACGGTAAGTAAACAAAATTCCCTTCTTCTTTGTCGCTCCATTGGGAGACACAGACAATTGGGACGTCCAAAAGCAGTCCCTGGGTGGGTAAAAGAATACCTCGATAAAAAGAGCCGAAAACAACGGCCCCCTCTTACAGGTGGGCAACCGCCGCCTGAAGGACTCGCCTACCTAGGCTGGCATCTGCCGAAGCATAGGCATGCACCTGAGTGTTTTGTGAAAGTGTGCAGACTCGACCAGGTAGCCGCCTGACACACCTGCTGAGCCGTAGCCTGGTGCCGCAATGCCCAGGATGCACCCACGGCTCTGGTAGAATGGGCTTTCAGCCCTGAAGGAATCGGAAGCCCAGAAGACCGGTAGGCTTCAGAAATCGGTTCCTTGATCCACCGAGCCAAGGTTGACTTGGAAGCCTGCGACCTCTTACGCTGGCCAGTGATAAGGACAAAAAGCGCATCAGAACGGCGCAGTGGCGCCGTGCGAGACACGTAGATCCGGAGGGCTCTCACTAGATATAACAAATGCAAATCCTTTTCACATTGGTGAATTGGAAGAGGGCAAAAAGAAGGTAAGGAGATATCCTGATTGAGATGAAAAGTGAACACCACCTTAGGGAGAAAGTCCGGGACCGGACGCAGAACCACCTTATCCTGGTGAAATACCAGGAAAGGGGCTTTGCATGACAGCGCTGCAAGCTCTGACACTCTTCGGAGTGATGTAACCGCCACTAGAAATGCCACCTTCTGCGAAAGACGTGATAGAGAGACATCCCGCAGCGGCTCGAAGGGCGGTTTTTGAAGAGCCCGTAGAACCGTGTTGAGATCCCAGGGTTCCAGCGGACGCTTTTAAGGTGGGACTAAGTGGCAAACTCCCTGCAGGAACGTGCGGACCTGCGGAAGCCTGGCTAGACGCTTTTGAAAAAACACGGAAAGCGCCGATACTTGTCCCTTGAGAGAGCCGAGAGACAAACCCTTGTCCAATCCAGATTGAAGGAATGAAAGAAACGTGGGTAAGGCAAACGGCCAGGGGGTAAACCCCTTCTCAGAGCACCAGGCTAAGAAGATCCTCCAAGTTCTGTGATAGATCTTGGCTGACGTTGGTTTCCTGGCCTGTCTCATAGTGGCAATGACATCTTGAGATAACCCTGAGGACGCTAGGAGCCAGGACTCAATGGCCACACAGTCAGGTTGAGGGCCGCAGAATTCAGATGGAAAAATGGCCCTTGAAACAGCAAGTCTGGTCGGTCTGGGAGCGCCCACGGTTGACCCGCCGTGAGGTGCCACAGATCCGGGTACCACGACCGCCTAGAGAGCTAGAAACACTGCCCTTATCTCCAGAACATTGATCTGAAGGGAGGACTCTGTCGGAGTCCAGGTTCCCTGAGCCTTGTGGTGGAGAAAAAACCGCTCCCCATCCTGACAGGCTCGCGTCCGTCGTGACCACAGTCCAGGATGGGGGCAGGAAGGATTTTCATTTCAACAGAGAAGTGGGGAGAAGCCCCCACTGAAGAGAGGTCTTGGCTGCCGGAGAAAGAGAGACGTTCCTGTCTAAGGACGTCGACCTCTTGTCCCATTTGCGGAGAATGTCCCATTGGAGTGGACGCAGATGAAATTGCGCACAGGGAACTGCCACCATTGCTGCCACCATCTTCCCCAGGAAGTGCATGAGGCGCCTCAAGGGGTGCGACTGGGCCCGAAGAAGGGATTGCACCCCTGTTTGCAGCGACCGCTGTTTGTCCAGCGGTAGCTTGACTATCGCTGAGAGAGTATGAAACTCCATCCCGAGGTACGTCAGTGACTGGGTCGGGGTCAATTTTGACTTTGGAAAATTGATGATCCACCCGAACCTCTGGAGAGTCTCCAGAGCAACGGTCAGACTGTGTTGACAAGCCACCCGGGAGGGTGCCTTGACTAGGAGATCGTCTAGGTAGGGGATCACCGAGTGGCCCTGAGAGTGTAGGACCGCTACAACGGATGCCATGACCTTGGTGAAGACTCGTGGGGCTGTCGCCAGGCCAAAAGGCCGTGCCACAAACTGAAGGTGTTCGTCCCCAATGGCGAAATGCAGGAAGCGTTGATGCTCTGGAGCGATCGGCACATGGAGATAGGCGTCTTTGATGTCGATTGATGCTAGGAAGTCTCCTTGGGACATCGAAGCGATGACAAATCGGAGGGATTCCATGCGAAACCGCCTGGTTCTCACATGTCCGTTGAGCAATTTGAGGTCCAAAACGGGACGGAATGAGCCGTCCTTTTTTTGGCACTACGAACAGGTTGGAGTAAAAACCGCGACCGCGTTCCTGAAGGGGAACGGGGATCACCACTCCCTCTGTCTTCAGAGTGTCCACCGCCTGAAAAAGCGCAACAGTGCGCTCGGGGGGCGGAGATGTTCTGAAAAAAACGAGCCGGAGGACGAGAGCTGAACTCTATCCTGTAACCGTGAGACAGAATGTCTCTCACCCATCGGTCTTGGACATGTGGCCACCAGGCGTCGCAAAAGCGGGAGAGCCTGCCACCGACCGAGGATGCGGTCTGGGGCGGCCGAAAGTCATGAGGAGGTCGCCTTGGAGACGGTGCCTCCGGCGGACCTTGGAGGACGTGACTTAGACCGCCATGCAGAAGAGTTTCTCTGGCTCTTCTGTGGCCTGTTGGACGAGGAGGATTGGGATCTGGCTGAGGGCCGAAAGGACCGAAACCTCGCTTGAACTTTCCGTTGCTGAGGTCTGTATGGTTTGGGCTGGGGTAAGGACGAGTCCTTCCCCTTGGATTGCTTAATAATTTCATCCAATCGCTCGCCAAACAGTCGGTCGCCAGAAAACGGCAAACCGGTCAAGAACTTTTTGGAAGCAGAGTCTGCCTTCCATTCGCGTAGCCACATGGCCCTGCGGACTGCCACAGAATTGGCGGATGCTACCCCTGTACGGCTAGCCGAGTCCAGGACAGCATTCATGGCGTAGGATGCAAATACTGACGCCTGCTACTTGTGGCGCAGCAGTACGGGTGACCGCATTAATCTCAGACAGACAAGCTGAGATAGCCTGGAGTGCCCACACTGCTGCAAAAGCTGGGGCAAAAGACGTGCCTATGGCTTCATAGATGGATTTCAGTAGGAGCTCTATCTGCCTGTCCGTGGCATCCTTGAGCGATGCACCGTCAGCCACTGCTACTACTGATCTAGCCGCCAGTCTAGAGACTGGAGGATCCACCTTGGGACATTGAGCCCAACCCTTAACCACGTCAGAGGGGAAGGGGTAACGTGTGTCATTAAGGTGTTTAGTAAAGCGCTTGTCCGGGACAGCCCTGTGCTTCTGGACAGCATCTCTAAAGTTAGAGTGATCGAAGAAAACACTCCGAGTACGTTTAGGAAACCTAAACTGGTGTTTCTCCTGTTGTGAAGCTGAATCCTCTACAAGCGGAGTTGGGGGAGAAAGATCTAGCACCTGGTTGATGGACGCTATAAAAGGTCATTTACTATGGCGTCCCCTTCAGGTGTATCAAGATTGAGAGCAACGTCAGGGTCAGAGTCCTGGGCTGCGACCTCCGCCTCATCCTCTAGAGAGTCCTCAAGCTGAGACCCCGAACAACGTGATGAAGCCGGGGAAGATTCTAAGCGAGCCCGCTTAGCTGGTCTGGGACTGCGGTCCGTGCCGGAGTCCTGTACGTAATAATTAGAGGCCACATCAGGAGCACGCTTCGTCGCAGACCGAGAGGGGCCTGGGGGTGATCCCGCAGTGCCCGGGGCCTGTGTAAGGGCCGGTCTGGACTGCAAAGCCTCTAGAAACTGAGCAGACCATTCATCCATAGACTGAGTCATGGAATATGAAAGCGACTCAGAGAGTTTGTCAGCTAAAACAGCAAACTCTGTCCCTGCCATCTGGACAGGGGGAGCCGGCGGTTCTACCTGGGCCGAGGGACCCCCCAGTGCCTCAGGCTCCGGCTGAACGAGTGCCCCAGTGCCCGAGCATAGGTCACAGTGAGGGCAGGTGGAACCTGCAGGTAGCATAGCCGCACAAGAGGTACAGGTAGCAAAATAACCCTGTGTCTTGGCACCCTTGCTCCTTGTGAACAACATGCTGTTGTTTCCCAGGAGCGTGATCACTGAGGGTATATAGCCACAAGCTAACAGTACAGCCGAACCGGAAAATGTATACAGAAATAATGTATATATATATATATATATATATATATATATATATATATATATATATATATATATATATATATATATATATATATATATATATATATATATACACACAGTTCAGCTCCCTAGGGGGACCAGCACCGGGTAACCGGTGTGTCTTACCGACCGCTCCAGCGGTGTGTGGCCACCAGATTCCCTGCCTCGGGTCTCCCAGAGCTGCAGCCAGAAGTCCTCCACCGGCAGAATATGTTAAAACATGGCTGTCGGCGTTCACAGGGGAGGAGGGAGCCGTGGGCGTAACTACAAAAGTGCGGGAATCTGGTGCCCCAGAGTGATTAGTGAGGGGGGAGGAGGACAGCTACGTGTGCTCCAGCCCTCACTGTCGGCGTCAGACCGACCGTCCCGCCCTTACCCCTGACTGGCAGGCCCGGGGGCGGGAGTTTAGCTGTCGGCGTTCTGTACTAGGCCGCAAAAGCCGGGGACTAAAGTAAAAACCGCGGCCGGCAAGCAGGCACGGTCGGCGCGGTAGTCCCGGTCAAAAATCAACACCGCAGTCGCTGCAGCGTCTGAGGCCAAGGTGCTCCATGCACCGTCCCAAAGGGGACACAGAGTACCTGTAGATGCAGGGTCCTTCCCTGGCGATACTCAGTCTCCTGTCCAGCAGATTCCCCCAGGGGCTGCGGAGGGAGCCCGGACCCAGTGCCTGGATGACCGGTTAGGATCCCACTTCACCCAGAGCCCCTAAGGGATGGGGAAGGAAAAACGGCATGTGGCTCCTGCCTGTGTACCCGCAATGGGTACCTCAACCTTAACAGCACCGCCGACTCAGTGGGGTGAGAAGGGAGCATGCCGGGGACCCTGTTAGGGGCCCTCTTTTCTTCCATCCGATATAATCAGCAGCTGCTGCTGACTAAAATGTGGAGCATTGTGTGCATGTGTGCCTCCTTCAACACAAAGCATAAAACTGATGGGCCCGTGATGCACGGGAGGGTGTATAGGCAGAGGGGAGGGTTACACTTTTTAAAGTGTAATACTTTGTGTGGCCTCCGGAGGCAGAAGCTATACACCCCAATTGTCTGGGTCTCCCAATGGAGCGACAAAGAAATCAACCTTAACAACACCGCCGACACAGTGGGGTGAGAAGGGACATGCCGGGAGTCCAGACTTGGACCCGCTTTTCTTCAAACTCTTTCCAAAAATCAAAAAAATCAGATGAGAATGCATGTGTGGATGTATGCCTCCTGAACACAAAGCGATAAACTGGCTAGATCTGGTTCTCCAGGGGGTGTATAAGCTCAGAGGGAGGAGCTACACTTTTTAGTGTAGTACTTTGTGTGTCCTCCGGAGGCAGAAGCTAAACACCCATGGTCTGGGTCTCCCATAGGAACGATAAAGAAATACACAAAGGCTAGTTAGGTGTTACCACTGGCCCAGGCGCAACTGGTTGAATTATATAGGCAAAACTTCAGACCTCAAGGTCTTCTCACTATGGTGCTGCCTATAGTATTGTACCACACCACATCCTCGTATATCTGATGAGGGGGATAGGTACATCACCACCCAAAGGGTGTTAGATCAGCCAGTAAGTGCTCAGTGGTTCAGGACAAATCGACAAAGCTTCAGGGTTAATAATACACTCAGATCCCCACTGTGCCTTTGTCTGATTAGTAAAAAATGGAGCGATCTCACCCGTGTTGGTGTATCTTTTTTCCATACAGGCAGTTTGTCACCATTATCGGCATATCCACGGGCCCTTCTACTCTGGATCCGGGATCCCTTCTAATAAAGAAAACTGTCCATCTCCCAGATTCTCCTTCTCCCGACGCGTTTCCTAGATACTATTCTTCAGGGGAGTTTATATAAGGAGATGCAGGTTTTAATGAAAAAACCTCTAGTGGGTTCACTATAAAAAGAGAAAAACGGGATAATAGGAAGGGGGATTCGTAATTACAGAACCCCCAAATGCATCCAATCTTTAGAGAAACAAAAGGAGAAGCAGGCGACTTACCAGATGGTGACAGCAAGAATCCTCTCCGCTGTACACCTCTGTCTACAGCACCCAAGTTTAAATGGTCGCCGCTCTCCCGCCGGGAGAGAGCAAAAGCGCTCACCACTTCCGCATTACGCGGTAGAGCGCAACAGTGGAACGCAAGTCCCTCAGGAAGTTACGTCATAGCCGCCCGGCGCACTCATGACACCTTAGAGGTAGGAGGTATGAGTGGGACGCTGACGCGCCCATCAGGCCCGCCCATTCACCGCATATAGACAGCGCGCTATGTCCCAATTCGTCGCGCATGCGCTAAGTCCATTTAAACGGACATTTTTTTATGCTTAATGCTCATCTGCTCTTATCAACATGAAGCAGATAGCGGGGGTAGGGCACACAATTACCAGATAATATGCACAAGTTTATAAACCCAGGGGATCGCCAAAATGTGAAAATATAAAAAACTGTGTCTCAGGGGAAAAGTTGAATCCCAAAAACAGAATGATACAGAATAGGAATAAATTCTTAAAGAGGACTAATTATGCCAAATAGCAAAAAAAGTGTATAGCCCTGAGAGAGATAATGAAGAGGCAAAAGTGGCCTATGATAAACCAGAGGGAATAGAACTGACTCAGGTTAAAGGCTACACGGTACCCTAAGAGAGAGGAAGGAAAGGAGAGTACCTGACACTCCACCACCATCTAAAGCTAACTCAAACGGCTCATCCTACCTATCTGCGGAGGACGGCTATACAGTACCTTACCCTCCACGAGGCACTAATTTTATTAAAGGCAAGGTATTCCTTTCCTTTTTTTTAGATAAATCATTATTAAAAGTTAAATTTTAGGTTTCTGCTGTATTTGGTCTTTGATCATTTATATTTCACCAGTGGCTGCATTATTCACAACTTTTTAACCCCTGAAAATCTCAAAAGTTGGAAGTCGTCTTATACGCCGGGTGTCATCCTATAGGGCAAATAATTAAGTAATTATAAGCCCCTCCCTGTCTCCAAGACTCTGCTTCTCAGATCTCGCTCCCGAGGACTGCAGTGAAGCGGCGCAGGCGCGCATGTGCGAGATCCAAGAGGCAAACTACCACATATACTCGAGTAGAAGTCGAATTTTTCAGCCCATTTTTTTAATGCTGAAAATGCCCCCTCCTAGGCTTATACTCGAGTGAGCTTCCCACAAAAAAAAAAATATTTTCACCTGTCCTCCGTTCCCGTGGTGTCCTCAGAGGCATCCTACAGACCGCAGGCACTTGGACCTCTCTGTGATCTCGTCCGGTGCACGGAGCCACCGCTGCAAGCTGCCATCATGGCTTTACTGCAGTTGAATGCTTTACGGCGGCGGCTGTAGTAAAACGGTGACAGCAGCGGCGACCCTGTGTATTTGACGCAATCATGGATGGGTCTATGTGACTGTGGTCCGCAAGATGCACCCCTTGATGATCATGTCTGATGCACGGAGCCGCCGCTGCTGTCGGCGCTTTACAGCAGTGGAATCATTTGCGCCGCCGCCGTAAAGCATTCAACTGCAGTAAAGCCATTATGGCAGACTGCAGTGGCGGCTCCATCCACCGGATGAGATCACCGAGAGGTCTAAGTGCCTGCGGTCTGCAAGAAGAAGCTGAGGACACTGTGGGAACGGAGGACAGGTGAGAGTAATTTTTATTGTGTGTAAACAATGGCATAATGGAGACAAGAAGGGGACCTGTAGGAGGACATTACTAAACAATGGGCACATTACTTCAGGGGACATTACTAAATAATGGGTACATTAGTGCAGGTTACATTACTAAACAATGGGCACATTACTAGAGTGCCCAAGGAAGAGGCTCAAGGATGGGGCACATTACTACAAGGGGGGGAAAAGGATGAGCACATTACATTTTATTGGGATCTATTTTTACTTCTGAAATTTTCCAGTAGCTGCTGCATTTCCCTCCCTAGGCTTATACTCGAGTCAATAAGGTTTCCCAGTTTTTTTGTAGTAAAAAAATAGGGGTCTCGGCTTATACTCTGGTATATACAGTATATCCCAAATTCTATATTTTAACTGGAAAAGTTGGGGGTCGCCTTATACGCCAGAAAATACGGTAATTCCCTGTAAATACAAACATGTAAAGATGAAATGTTTAAATTGTCAAAAAAACAAACAAACCTAAAAACACAACAACTGCTCCTAATGCTCATACCTCATTTCTCGGAGCCTTTTCACCTCTTGAATGCATTTCTTAACAGTAAAATCAACCTCTTCTTCTGTTGTGAAGCGACCAATACCAAATCTTAAAGATACGATAAAAACAAATGTGTAACAAACCAGAGAAGGTAAAGAGGTCATCCACTACTCGAATATTGATAACCTATCCTTAGAATAGGTCAACAATAACACCAGTCATCCCCACCAACCAGCTGTTCTCGGTGCTGCCAGCAGGCGGCTGGAAATGCTCAGTTTCAAAGCTGTCCCATCTGATAGCAACCACGGCTGGGGACTACACATCCGCCTCCTATTGAGGTGCTCTGTCTTCTGATACTGGCCGCGGCCAGGTACTGCACATCCGCCTCTTATTGAGGTGCTCCGTCTTCTGATACTAGCCACAATCAGGTGCTGCACATCCACCTTTTGTTGATTTGAATAAAAGGAAGATGTGCAGTACCCGGCCGCGCCACTATCAGAAGACGGACTCGTTTCTGAACTGAGCATTTATGTCTGCCAGCTGCTTCCATCAGCGGGACTGAGAACATATTGGCGGGAGTGGCGGGTGTTGGGCCCTGGTCGATCAGACACTGATGATCTATCCTAAGGATTGGACATCAGTGTTAAAGTAGTAGACAACCTCTTAAATAATAATAATAATAATAATAATCTTTATATAGTGCCAACAGCACCCAGCAGTTTATAGACCCAGAGGAGTATGTGAATCTGCACTGCTCAGATGACAAGTTATTATGATTTATTATACTTTTCTTAAATAACGCAATCATATTCCGCAGCGCTTTACAGATATTAGAGAGATTTTATATATCTCTATCTATCTATCTATATTATATATATATATATATATATATATATATATATATATATATATATATATATATATATATATATATATATATATATATATATATATATATATAAAATCATGTATTACCTATTCATTGTAATATGCAAAGGCAATAAAATCTAATACAAAAGGGCGAATTACATGACCTACAGAAATGATGAAAACACAAACCAGTTAACTACCTGATGGAGGAGTGAGCCAAATCTTCATCTGCTCCGATGGCTCTGAGTACGTACGAGGGCTCCAGCGATGCAGATGTGCAAGCACTGCAAATGCACACAAACTCACATGTAATGTACATATGCAGAATACATATATGCGCATAAATAAATCAATGTGTATATAAAACTCCAAAGTGTGATTTCACGCATTATGAAGGATTTGTTTTAGCATTAGTGAACCAATACTATGGCCCCCACTTTATAAACTCATTTACAGCTGTTTTTGGTGTAAAGATAGTTACAATCTGCCCCAAAAAGTGGAAATTTGGCCAAATAGATGCAACTTTTTATATCATGCCTGCTAGAAATTGAGAAGTGGTTGAAATATCCGCCATGTTTTAGACAGTTTGAAATACAGAAAACGGTGCAATTTTTGTGCAAATCTACATGAGCTAATGCTGGTCAAGATTTCTTTGCCTGTCTTAAATGTGTGCAATTTATTAGACGTTATTTGCTAATTGTTATTTGCAGTAACGTCCATGGGTAAAACTCATTGATGTGTATTTTAATTTAGAGCTTATGATTTATTAAATGAGTAATTTCACGCCCTCTATTGTCATTTTGAGTTTTGGCATAGGCACTAAAGAATGGTACATAAAATATTGTAAAACACTGATAAATTTGGCGCACAATTTTATGCACTGACATTTCTCAAACTCAATGATAAATATTGCCATGTACAAATAAAACTAACATTCACTAATCGCACTGTGCTCATAAAGAGTTTATGTATATCGGCCACAGCGTAGTTGTTCACCTGTATATCAATTCAATATGAAAGGAGTGAGGATGTTTTTTGGTTTTTTTTTTACATGGTGTGGCTTCCTCTTGGGCTGTGAAACCCTTATCCACGCATCTTTACTCCAAAAATGTAAGTACAAGCTAAGTCTATATAACCTGAGGCATGGCTGGGCACATGGAGAGGTGCTAGGCACCAACCATACGAGGACATCTTATGGTGGGATGGCTTCTACAATTTTTCATCAAATAATGTTAACCAAGTACCTTACGTTTTTTATGCACATTGCAATCAATGAATACATGAACTCCGCTATTGCTATGTGCTGACACACAATGGGTGTATAAGGTTCCTCAAGCTACTGTAGTTAAAAGGGGTTTTCCACAAAAAGTGATGACATAAGTCTCCTATCCAAATGAATACTGCAGATTTACGCGCAATAAACAGTGTGACAGGGCTGGTGTTTGGTGGGCTGCCGATCTGATATTGATGACCTGTCCTAAATATAGGTCATCAATATCCATGCAGAAAAAAATAAGTTTAATATACAGGAGCCCACTTTCTTATCTTTAGGAAATAAGCAAATTGTCCCAGGCATGTGATGATCACACAGGAGCTAAACTTTTGACAAAAGTGCTTTGCCAAACTTTATACAAGCAAGCATTGATGTGGTGACGCGGTTTCAGCGGTGTCGGGTTTGCATTCCGGCGGCTCACCTCTGCGCCTAATCAGCGCTAGCTTCAAGCTCCTCACCTTCGGACAAGTGATTAACAGGAAGTGAGCTGCGGCTGCCACTCATTTCTTATTAACCACTTATATGTCCGAAGGCGAGAAGACAGAAACCCACGGTGATTGAGTGCGGGGCATGCGAGTCAGAACAATCTCATGTGAGCCCCGGGAATTCAAACCTAGATACAGTTGGAACGGCATAAGATTTTTTTTATTTTAACAGGGGCAAACATGGGGAATTAGAAGGGGGTTGTTCAATTAGCGGACAGCCCCTTTAAAGGAAAGCAAAGACCACTGCAAAGAGTGACTTCGCCTTTGGCACCCGTGGCGTAATCATGTGTTACAGAAATGCCCAATTTAAAATGGCACTTTGTAATGCGGATGTCTGTCCATCTGCAGCTCTCCCCTGTTGCGGGGGAATTTCAGCAGCCAGGCCCATTTGTCTAGGTGGGAAAATGTTGTATGTGTTTTGACGTACCTTCCAGATGAAAGCGCAACATCTTTTAAAGCCATCAGCAAACTCTCCCCCTCAACATAGGCAAATGAAAGGTTTATACAACCTAAAAAAAGAAAAAGTAGATATATAAACACACAAAGTACAACTGAGCACAATATGAGGAAAAAAGTGTTGTAAAGCTTTATTATATTGGGGGCCATATCATTTTAATTTTTATTTCATAAATCTACACCTGAAAATAAGCAGCTTTGTAATATATCAGAGAAATCTGCCTCTTTCTCCCCCTGGACTGATTGATCATTCTCAATTCATGGGTAAAATTTGTATTCATTAATGAGAGATTTTCCTATTACAGGAGGTTCTTCTAAAATACTATGGGAGGAAATATAGGCAGAGAGACATTTCACTGCAAGTTCCCCGGAAACACAGATTTTACCCATAAATTGGGAATAAAAAAACAGATTTCTCTGATAAGATATATTATAAAGTTTCCCATTTTCACATGTATTATTAAAGAACAGCTAGTCTCGAAGTCACCTTTGGGACAGAATCGGCACCATACCTACTTTAAAAATTATTTAATTCATGGTTTACTTTAAGAGGATAAAAATCTGTCCTGGTCATGTATACTGGTTCATGGCTGAATGCCGGATTCAGATCTGGACTGTATGTGTGATCAGACACTCAAGGTGTGACCAGAACACAATTTGATCCACTAGATGTAAAGCAGAAAGGTTCCGCCTGTATGACTGGAAGCAGAGATCTTGAAAAGCATAAAGACTAAAGGCCCTGTCACACACAGAGATAAATCTGCGGCAGATCTGTCGTTGCAGTGAAATTGTGGACAATCAGTGCCAGGTTTGTGGCTGTGTACAAATGGAACAATATGTCCATGATTTCACTGCAACCACAGATCTGCCAAAGATTTATCTCTGTGTGTGACGGGGCCTTTAATCCAAAGTATATTGAACGGTTGGGTAGAGTTTATGATCATCTTTTATATATGATGAAAACTATATTACATCTGTAATTCTGTATTTGCAATTTATACGGAATTTTTATTTGTTTTAACTAAAACTGTTATATCGAATGAAAAGGTAAAAAGGATGTTTGTTCCATCAAGAATGGTTTTGAAAAACCTTTATCCAGAAATTATAATGTGTGTTCAAATGTCTATATAAAAAGGGGTTGTTTCATGAAATTGCCCCCTCGTTGTGCTGCAGGCTGTTATGGAACCAGAAGAGTTGGTCAGATTACCGGACCATTAATTGTGCTTTTATTTTTTTCCTCCCCTTCTTCGAAGAGCCATAATTTTGTTATTTTTGTGTTGATAGCCCCCTGAGGGCTTTTTTGGGAGGGTACAAGTTGTTCTTTTCAATTACACTATTAATTTTATCATGAGATGTACTAGAAAGTGGGGCAAAAAAAATCCAAGTGTGTCGAAATAGCACAAAAAAGTGCAATTCTATAATGATTTGTGGAATTTTTTTAAAAATTAAATGTTCATTGCACGATGGCTCAGTGGTTAGCGCTGGGGTCCTGGGTTCAAATCCCATCACGGACAACATCTGCAAGGAGTTTGTATGATCTCCCCATGTTTGTGTGGGTTTCCATCGATTACTCCGGTTTCTTCCCACACCGTTTATGTGGAGCGCATGTTTTATAGCAATATTTGAAGAATTTATGAGAAACTGCATATACATGTGCATTAATTTCTACTGTGAATTTTCAATAAGAACAAAGAATATTTATACTGTTTGATACTAGAATGGACCACATCTTTGTGGAACTCCTGGACATGTCCAGATTTATTTATTTGTAGAAAACATTCAACCCCTTCTTCAACAAAATTTTTTTATCTTTTCTTAAACAATAGGTGGTAGCTGCCGGCCGGGGCTCCACACTTTACAGAGTTTTAAAGAGTTTTTTCAGAGGTTTTTTTGAGGGTCTAACTTACTTTTGTGCAAATTTATGTTCTATTTTCTCGTAACTTTTTAACTGAAAAATATTCCCATTCTGGGAGTAGAAATAAAGATACAGATATACCTTAGTTCAGCGCAGATTTTTTTACATATAAGAATTTATTTCTATGTTTTTTTTCTAGTTCAACCCCAGACAAATTAATGGGTTTATTGCCTTAAAAATCTAGCTGCAGAACTACAGCAATATTGGGTCTTAGGGCTGACCTCCATCCTTACTGGTCTGGAATTTAGATTGTGAGCACCAATGGGGACAATGTTACCGATGTCTGTAATGCACCATGGAATTAATGGTGCTATATAAGTGAATAAATATGTTATTATTATATTGTACAGTTAAAATTACCTGGCAACATGATTCTCCAGGATAGTACGATTGTGGTGATACCAAAAAGGCATAGTTTTTAATTTAATTATTTATTTATTTTTTTAATCTAAGTTGATGTTTTTATCGATACTATTTGGGGTGGATGCAATTTTTTGATTGCCTCTTATTTGTAGGCACAATGGCTCAGTGGTTAGTGCTGAGGTCCTGGATGGTTCAAATCCCACCAAGGACAACATCAGCAAGGAGTTTGTATGTTCTCCCCGTGTTGGCGTGGGTTTCCTCCGGGTACTCCGGTTTCTTCCCACACTCCAAAGTCATACAATAGGGCATTTAGATTGTGAGCCCCAATGGGGACAGTGTGGTTTATGTATAGCACTGTGGAATATGTTGGCGCTATATAAAAATAAAGATTATTATTATTGCATTTTCTTCCTGAGTTGAGGCAGTCCAAAAACATGTATTCTGAGGTTTTTTTTCCTCATTACAGTTTACTGATCAGATCAATTAATTTTATTTCATAGATCACAGTTTTACCTATGTGGAACTACCACGTGTATTTATTTTTTTTTTAATGGGGAGAAAGGGTGTGATTCAAACAATTTTTTTTCATTTTTTTTATTGTATTTGTTAGTCCCATTAGGGGACTTGAACCTGAACTGTCTCATCACTTGTGCTATATACAATAATGCCACAGTATCACAGTATTGATGTATATAGCAAAAATTACGGTCTCCAATGAACACTGGTCACAGGTTGGCTGGCTTTCACAGGAGTACCGTCATGACAGGCACGGCGTCATCATAGAAACCCAGCAAATACACAGATGGTTGGGTAGAACACCGCGCCTCCACTCTAATGCTGCGGTCACAGACTGACAAAAGCATTTAAAACATTAACAGCCCTGGGCAGAGCTCCACTTCCATCCTGGCTGTTCGAGATAGATGATGGCTAAATAATACAGCCATCATCTGCTGGCAAATATGTGGGCTCAATTCCTGAGCCTACATCAACGTCACAGAAGTTTGAACCAAACGTTTGGACAAGTTTTTCAAACTTCAAGAACCAAAAGTTTGGACACACCCTCTTATCTTTAGAACAACTATTAAGAGGAGACTTGTGCATCAGGCTTTCATGGTAAAATAGCTGCTAGGAAACCACTGCTAAGGACAGGCAACAAGCAGAAGAGACTTGTTTTGTCTAAAGAACACAAGGAATGGACATTAGACTAGTGGAAATCTGTGCTTTGGTCAGATGAGTTCAAATTTGAGATCGTTGGATCCAACCACTGTGTCTTTGTAGAAAAGGTGAACGGATGGACTCTACATGGCTGGTTCCCACTGTGAGGCATGGAGGAGGAGGTGTGATGGTGCTTTGCTGCTGACACTGTTGGGGATTTGTCAAAACTGAAGGCATACAGAACCAGCATGGTTACCACAGCATCTTGCAGCAGCATGCTATTCTATCCAGTTTGCGTTTAGTTGGACCATCATTTATTTTTCAACAGGACAATGACCGCAAACACATCTCTAGGCTGTCTAAGGGCTATTTGACTAAGAAGGAGAATGATGAAGTGCTACGCCAGATGACCTGGCCTCCACAGTCACCAGACCTGAACTCAATCGAGATGGTTTGGGGTGAGCTGGACCGCAGAGTGAAGGCAAAAGGGCCAACAAGTGCTAAGCATCTCTGGGAACTCCTTCAAGACTGTTGGAAGACCATTTCCGGTGACTACCTCTTGAAGCTCATCAAGAGAATGTCAAGAGTGTGCAAAGCAGGAATGAAAACAAAAGGTGGCTACTTTGAAGAAACTAGAATATAAGACATATTTTCAGTTGTTTTGTGGAGGTCACCTGAGCTGTAGTATGTTTGTTTAAACGTAATAAGAATATCTGTGTATATAACTAAATCAAAATGTAGATGTAGATGCAAAATTGTCTGTCTGTCTATGTAGCCATCGCATGGACCCATGATATAATTCTAAGCTGTATATTGAAAAAGTTAGCCAAAGTATAAATGAACAAAGGAGATATTCATTAAGTTAATTGGTAGCCTTATCAGTAAAATTCACAGGAGAAGGAATGTAGTATTTGTGGGATGAGGCGGGTGATCCCATACTCCCATGTACTATTTCTACAGAAACTCATCGTAGCTTACTGCCTTCAAAGTGTATTATTTGGGATGATGTATGATCTCATGCATTCTCCCAATGCTGCCCATATGCACTCCCCCCTAATTATTCTTTATCAGTATGTGTGAGCAAATGGAAACGTTTTTGTAAATATCTTTCAGGGAAAAATGATGTGTTTAATGCTGGAACAATAGAATACATGAGTCAGTTGGTGATGCTGGCTGAAAAGAGAGCATGTCTGTGTTCTTTGTCTTATATACATGGATATATATATATATTGGCACTGATATACGGCAATACGGCGCCGTCTCTGGATATCCCAAATGAGGACTCCATTAGCAGTCTTCAATGCAAATTCCTCCCTTGACAGTTTCACACTTTTTTTGTTAAGTATTTCATTCCAGATGTGTTAATTCATAGTTTTGATGCCTTCAATGTGAATCTACAATTTTCAGAGTCATGAAAAATAAAAAAAACTCTTTGAATGAGAAGGTGTGTCCAAACTTTTGGTCTGTACTATATAATATTTTATATATATATATATATATATATATATATATATATATATATATATATATATATAATATTATATATATATATATATATATATATATATATATATATATATATATATATATATATATATATAAAATTTATAATCATATATATTTCTGCTCAGCTTCACCTTCTCTATACCATACTGTCCTCAGATCGGACTGCATGTACAACGTGACACGTTCCCTTTAATTTAATAATAAATCATACTCCAACGTTATACCTGGGTACCGCTGCTCGGGGTCTCCATTCAAGACAACTTCTGGGACATTGTTAATAATGTTCTTAACCAGCCTCTGGGACAAGTAGCTGATTCTCTTGTGATCATACTGTGGGAATATACATGTGCTCAAATGACAACACTGCCATAACAGAAAGCTAGCAACAGAAAAACAGACTTAAAAATATTAGTACTAAGTATGTTCCGGATGTATCTGATTAGAATAAATTTTTTTCTTGGAAGTTTTGCTTTCATTCTTGCATATGTTTGATTTTCACCCTTGTTTCTTGTATTTTTCTAGACAATTAGGATTAAAGTGGATCTGTCATCAGAATGAACTGCCCAATGTAAGCACAGAATAATATGGGGACATGTCCACTCGTATTGGCCAAACAGTACAAAATATTGTGCCTTCTAGCTAATAGGAGCAATCAAATAATACAACAAACCTAGAGTTTATAAGTAGGGCTGAGCGGGCCCGGGCTGTAAATGTCCGGATCCGCGCGGTTTCAGCACTATTCCCGGGCCCGATCCGGGCCCGGGATTCCGGCTGCAGGATCCGGAACCGGCAATTAATAAAAAATGAAAAAGAAACAATAAATAAATAGTGTTTCATACTTACCAGACTCTGTCATGGCGGCACACTTGCTTCAGGGTCGCGCTTTCACTTCCTGTGCGGTCACACAGCTTTCTGTGTTTTCCCCGCCCACCGGCCGTCCTCTCAGCTGTAATTGGTTCCTGGCTGACGCGCCCCCAGCCTGTGACAGTGTCTGCCGTGCAGTCATCGCTTATCGCGGTCAGTACTACGCTGCACTCAGAGCGGGCGGTCGTGCTCTATGGCTGCTCGCTCTAACATGTAGCAGAGCCGGAGGTGTCGCCGCAGGACTTCTCCTGTGGATTACGTCGGAGCTGCAGGGTATTTGGGGGTTAATAAAGTGGTGAAGGAGGAGTGTTTGGTATTTTATTTCAAATAAAGGATTTTTCTCTGTGTCTGTGTTTATTTACTGTCACTTACAGGTTTGTGTGATGCAGGTATCTGATAGATGCCTGTGCCATCACACAAACCTGGGGTTTAGCAGCAGCTATGTGCCCCTGCTAGCCCCTGCTACCTTGTTTCCTCGAAAATAAGACACTGTCTTATATTTTTTTTTGCCCTGAAAAAAGCACTGTCTTATTTTCAGGGGGTGTCTTATTCTCAAGGAGACATGGTTGGGGGTAAGTTTACCCCCCACAAAAAGCAGACCCCCCCATCCCAGGATCGTCATACTTACCAGCCCAGGGCGTCTGTATGGCTCCCAGATCCTTCTGTGATCTCCCATCAGGTACGCTGCACGCCTCCCCTGCGTCTGGCTGACATCAGATCTCTCTCACACACACACACAAACACACACACACACACACTTCTCCCTGTGATCTCCCTGCAGCTGTGCTCCCCTGCGTCTGGCTGACATCAGATCTCACACACACACACACACACACACACACACACACACCAGATCTCACACACACACATCAGATCACACACACACACACACTTCTCCCTGTGATCTCCCTGCAGCTGTGCTCCCCTGCGTCTGGCTGACATCAGATCTCTCTCACTCACACACACACACACACACACACACACACACACACACACACACACACACACACACACTTCTCCCTGTGATCTCCCTGCAGCTGTGCTCCCCTGCGTCTGGCTGACATCAGATCTCACACACACACACACACATCAGATCTCACACACACATCAGATCACACACACACACACACTTCTCCCTGTGATCTCCCTGCAGCTGTGCTCCCCTGCGTCTGACTGACATCAGATCTCACACACACACACACACACACACACATCAGATCTCACACACACATCAGATCACACACACACACACTTCTCCCTGTGATCTCCCTGCAGCTGTGCTCCCCTGCGTCTGGCTGACATCAGATCTCATACACACATCAGATCTCACACACACACATCAGATCACACACAATCAGATCACACACACACACACTTCTCCCTGTGATCTCCCTGCAGCTGTGCTCCCCTGCGTCTGGCTGACATCAGATCTCACACACACACACACCAGATCACATTCACTCACTCACTCACACACAAACACACACTCACCTCACTTCTTCCCATCCACCCCACGATCCCAGCAGCTGTGCTGCACGCAGTGCTCCTCTGCCTCCTGCCGACACTCACAGATCCGATCGCTTACGTTCACACACAGTCACACATCAGACAGTATACACGCACACATCTGATCGCATACACTCACACTCACCCCACTTCTCCCTGTGCTCTCCGGTGGGCGGTCCAAGCAGCTGTGCTGCACGCCGTGCTCCTCTGCGGCCACTCACAGATCCGATCGCATACACACACACACACACACACACACACATCAGAACACACTCGCACATCCGATCGCATACACACACACATCCGATCGCATACACTCCCACACACACTGACGATATCGCACATACACGCTCACACACTCAAAACATCCGGAGATACCACATGCTTCCGGCCATGTGATCCTCCGGCAGGTCCTGGAAGGTCACTGCACAGTGCACAGTATCGCCGCCGAGAAGCAAGCAATATTGCCGGAGGTTGTGAGTGTGTGGATGCGATCTGATGTGTGTGTGTGTGTGTGTGTGTGTGTGTGTGTGTCTGTCTGTCTTTATGTGTGTGTGTGTGTGTGTTCCGCCGCTGAAGGACCATGATGCGCTCACCTGCTCCCGGTCGGTGTCTGGAAAGTATGATCGGGGGTCTTCTTTCTTCTCTCTTCTGGGGGTGCCCGCTGCCTATAATGAAGTGTCCTGCAGTGTCTTTAACTCTTTCACCGCTGCATGACACTTCATTATTGACCGCAGCTAGGTCTTATTTTCAGGGGATGTCTTATATTAAAGCATCCCTGAAAACTCCTGCTATGTCTTATTTTCGGGGAAACACGGTATTACCCCGACTGGCACCGCATCACGCCAGCGGGAAGAGCCGGTATCGCACCGGTATGTCGCATCTAACAGATGCGACATACCGGACGGCTGCGGGCTGAGGATATACCAGCCCCCGGCCGGCGTTATCTTGGCTGGATGTGAAGATTAGGGGGACCGCACGTCGTTTTTTTTTTTTACTTTCACCGGAGTCACACGTGCGAGGGGCTCTGGCAGCACCCGGCAGCCTCGCACGTGTGACTCCGGGCACTGGATAAACAGCATAGATACTGCGCGACGGCTGGGGCTGCAGCCGAGCGCTATAACTGTGCTGCCGAGTGCGTTTACCACAGTGACCGACAGTGCACTGCTTTCCCCGCCCACCGGCCATCCTGGCGCCTGTGATTAGTTGCATTTAGCTGACACGCTGCCACTCAGGATGGAGGCGTGTCTATCTGCAACTAACACACGCCGGTGGGCGGGGAAAACCATGAATATTGAATTGTCGGCTCCGGAAGGTAACAGCGTGACCCGGAAGGAGTGTGCCGCCATGACAGCGCCTCTGTGAGTATGCTGCGCTCGCTGCTAGCCCCTTAGCCCCTCCACAAACGTTTTAACCCTCCGGATTCCGGTCCCCATTGACTTATATGGGCACCAGATTCCGGAGCGGATCGGACTTATTTTTAAGTCTGTTAACGACCCGCCGGCCCCGGATTATTGCCTTCCTGCTCAACTCTATTTATAAGCGTTGTGTATTCAGGAGTAGACCCTCTCCTCACAGCGATTGACAGGCTGTTATGTATTTACACAAACAAGAGGACGCCAGTAGTCACTGCTGGGGAGGCTGCACTCCTTATGTCGCATCAGGCTCAACTAAGTGTCCATTGTATTCTCTGACCACACCTATTACCCAACAACACAATATTTTGTGCATCGTTTAGTTAATAGGAGAGCAGGCCTATCGCATATTATGCTGCCATAACAAATTCATATCATCTAATGACCGATCTGCTTTACTGACTATTCATATGCTGGGACTAGAAAGATAAATACTGCACATATTTCTGATCAGTCACCTCTAGCTCCTGTTCCGCTACTTCACAGGCTGCACCAAACCCAACCGTAAGTGGAGCCGGTACGGTTCCAGATCTTAGACCTCTCTCCTGCCCTCCGCCACTGATCAGGGGCTCCAGTCTTACTCTAGGTCGCCGACGAACATAAATGGCCCCGATACCTGGAGCGTCAATGTGAGAAATATATAAATTCTTCATTATCTAAGCAAAAAGGAACATCTTAACATGTTATAACTTAAAGTGAATCTGTCACCAGGTTTTTGCTCCCGGAGAGCAGCATAATGTAGAGACAGAGACCCTGATTCCAGCGATGTGGCACTTACTGAGCTGTTTTCTGTAATTTTGATAAAATCAATATTTTCTCTGCTGCAGATCTAGCGTTATACAGAGCTCATGAATATGCTGGATATTTGGCAACGGGCTAAGTAGTCATCTATTTAAAAGATGAATGCACTACTGCGCTTAACATTCAAATACACATAAAAACACTTTATTTACCTGCTATAATGTGATCAAGACACTGAACGGCATTTAAAGTGTTAATATTTCGCTTCTGATGGCTTTAGGTGCATATGAGTCCTATTAATGGAAAAAAACTAAATAAATATGGTGATATTAATAAGACATACTGACAATGGCACTATCACCATATTTATTTAGTTTTTTTCCATTAATAGGACTCATATGCACCTAAAGCCATCAGAAGCGAAATGAAGGGAATTTTGTTTACTTACCGTAAATTCCTTTTCTTCTAGCTCCAATTGGGAGACCCAGACAATTGGGTGTATAGCTTCTGCCTCCGGAGGCCACACAAAGTATTACACTTAAAAGTGTAAACCCCTCCCCTTCTGCCTATACACCCCCCCGTGCATCACGGGCTCCTCAGTTTTGGTGCAAAAGCAGGAAGGAGGAAACTTATAAATTGGTCTAAAGTAAATTCAATCCGAAGGATGTTCGGAGAACTGAAAACCATTCAACATGAACAACATGTGTACACAAAAGAACAACAGCCCGAAGGGAACAGGGGCGGGTGCTGGGTCTCCCAATTGGAGCTAGAAGAAGAAGGGAATTTTGTTTACTTACCGTAAATTCCTTTTCTTCTAGCTCCAATTGGGAGACCCAGACGATTGGGGTGTATAGGCTATGCCTCCGGAGGCCGCACAAAGTATTACACTAAAAGTGTAAAACCCCTCCCCTTCTGCCTATACACCCCCCGTGCTCCCACGGGCTCCTCAGTTTTGGTGCAAAAGCAAGAAGGAGGAAAAAAAAAAATTATAAACTGGTTTAAAGTAAATTCAATCCGAAGGAATATCGGAGAACTGAAACCATTCAACATGAACAACATGTGTACCCAAAAAAACAGGGGCGGGTGCTGGGTCTCCCAATTGGAGCTAGAAGAAAAGGAATTTACGGTAAGTAAACAAAATTCCCTTCTTCTTTGTCGCTCCATTGGGAGACCCAGACAATTGGGACGTCCAAAAGCAGTCCCTGGCTGGGTAAATTAATACCTCGTAATAGAGCCGGAAAACGGCCCCTTCCTACAGGTGGGCAACCGCCGCCTGAAGGACTCGCCTACCTAGGCTGGCATCTGCCGAAGCATAGGTATGCACCTGATAGTGTTTCGTGAAAGTGTGCAGGCTCGACCAGGTAGCCGCCTGACACACCTGCTGAGCCGTAGCCTGGTGCCTCAAAGCCCAGGACGCACCCACGGCTCTGGTAGAATGGGCCTTCAGCCCTGAGGGAACCGGAAGCCCAGCAGAACGGTAAGCTTCGAGAATTGGTTCCTTGATCCACCGAGCCAGGGTTGATTTGGAAGCCTGTGACCCTTTACGCTGGCCAGCGACAAGGACAAAGAGTGCATCCGAGCGGCGCAGGGGCGCCGTACGAGAAATGTAGAGTCTGAGTGCTCTCACCAGATCTAACAAGTGCAAATCCTTTTCACATTGGTGAACTGGATGAGGACAAAAAGAGGGTAAGGAGATATCCTGATTGAGATGAAAGGGGGATACCACCTTAGGGAGAAATTCCGGAACCGGACGCAGAACCACCTTGTCCTGGTGAAACACCAGGAAGGGGGCTTTGCATGACAGAGCTGCCAGCTCAGACACTCTCCGAAGTGAAGTGACTGCTACTAGGAAAACCACTTTCTGCGAAAGGCGTGCGAGAGAAATATCCCTCATTGGCTCAAACGGTGGTTTCTGAAGAACCATCAGCACCCTGTTCAGATCCCAGGGTTCCAACGGACGTTTGTAAGGAGGTACGATGTGACAAACCCCCTGCAGAAACGTGCGTACCTGTGGAAGTCTGGCCAGGCGCTTCTGAAAAAACACAGAGAGCGCAGAGACTTGTCCCTTAAGGGAGCCGAGTGACAAACCCTTTTCCAATCCGGACTGAAGAAAGGACAGGAAAGTGGGCAAGGCAAATGGCCAGGGAGAAAAACCCCGAGCAGAGCACCACGACAGGAATATTTTCCACGTCCTGTGGTAGATCTTGGCGGACGTTGGTTTCCTAGCCTGTCTCATAGTGGCAATGACCTCTTGAGATAATCCCGAAGACGCTAAGATCCAGGACTCAATGGCCACACAGTCAGGTTGAGGGCCGCAGAATTCAGATGGAAAAACGGCCCTTGAGACAGCAAGTCTGGTCGGTCTGGTAGTGCCCACGGTTGGCCGACCGTGAGATGCCACAGATCCGGGTACCACGACCTCCTCGGCCAGTCTGGAGCGAAGAGGATGGCGCGGCGGCATTCGGCCCTGATCTTGCGTAACACTCTGGGCAACAGTGCCAGCGGAGGAAACACATAAGGGAGTTGAAACCGCGACCAATCTTGAACTAAGGCGTCTGCCGCTAGAGCTCTGTGATCGTGAGAACGTGCCATGAATGCCGTGACCTTGTTGTTGTGCCGGGACGCCATTAGGTCGACGTCCGGCATCCCCCAGCAGCAACAGATCTCCTGAAACACGTCCGGGTGAAGGGACCATTCCCCTGCGTCCATGCCCTGGCGACTGAGAAAATCTGCTTCCCAGTTTTCCACGCCTGGGATGTGAACTGCGGAGATGGTGGAGGCCGTGGCTTCCACCCACATCAAAATCCGCCGGACTTCCTGGAAGGCTTGCCGACTGCGTGTTCCTCCTTGGTGGTTGATGTAAGCCACCGCTGTGGAGTTGTCCGACTGAATTCGGATCTGCTTGCCTTCCAGCCACTGCTGGAACGCTTTCAGGGCAAGATACACTGCCCTGATCTCCAGAACATTGATCTGAAGTGAGGACTCTTGCTGGGTCCACGTACCCTGAGCCCTGTGGTGGAGAAAGACTGCTCCCCACCCTGACAGACTCGCGTCCGTCGTGACCACCGCCCAGGATGGGGGTAGGAAGGATTTCCCCTTCGATAATGAAGTGGGAAGAAGCCACCACCGAAGGGAAGCTTTGGTTGCCTGAGAGAGGGAGACGTTCCTGTCGAGGGACGTCGGCTTCCTGTCCCATTTGCGTAGGATGTCCCATTGAAGAGAACGCAGGTGAAACTGCGCGAAAGGCACTGCCTCCATTGCTGCCACTATCTTCCCCAGGAAGTGCATGAGGCGCCTCAAGGGGTGTGACTGACCTTGAAGGAGAGATTGCACCCCCGTCTGTAGTGAACGCTGCTTGTTCAGCGGAAGCTTCACTATCGCTGAGAGGGTATGAAACTCCATGCCAAGATATGTCAGCGATTGGGCCGGTGTCAGATTTGACTTTGGAAAATTGATGATCCACCCAAAACTCTGGAGAGTCTCCAGAGTAGCGGTGAGGCTGTGCTGGCATGCCTCTTGAGAGGGAGCCTTGACCAGCAGATCGTCTAAGTAAGGGATCACTGAGTGTCCCTGAGAGTGGAGGACCGCGACTACTGTAGCCATGACCTTGGTGAAAACCCGTGGGGCTGTCGCCAGGCCGAACGGCAGTGCCACGAACTGAAGGTGTTCGTCTCCTATGGCGAAGCGCAGAAAGCGCTGATGCTGTGGAGCAATCGGAACGTGGAGATAAGCATCTTTGATATCGATCGATGCAAGGAAATCTCCTTGAGACATTGAGGCGATGACGGAGTGGAGGGATTCCATCCGGAACCGCCTGGACTTTACGTGTTTGTTGAGCAGTTTTAGGTCCAGGACAGGACGGAAAGACCCGTCCTTCTTTGGAACCACGAACAAGTTGGAGTAAAAACCGTGACCCTGTTGCTGAAGAGGAACAGGGACCACCACTCCTTCTGCCTTCAGAGTGCCCAGCGCCTGCAGAAGAGCATCGGCTCGCTCGGGAGGCGGAGATGTCCTGAAGAATCGAGTCGGAGGATGAGAGCTGAACTCTATCCTGTAACCGTGAGACAGAATGTCTCTCACCCAACGGTCTTTTACCTGTGGCAGCCAGGTGTCGCAAAAGCGGGAGAGCCTGCCACCGACCGAGGATGCGGTGTGAAGCGGCCGTAAGTCATGAGGAAGCCGCCTTGGTAGCGGCACCTCCGGCGGTCTTTTTAGGGCGTGACTTAGACCGCCATGAATCGGAGTTCCTCTGATCCTTCTGAGGCCTTTTGGACGAGGAGAATTGGGACCTGCCCGCACCCCGAAAGGACCGAAACCTCGACTGTCCCCTCCTCTGTTGGGGTAAGTTTGGTTTGGCCTGGGGTAAGGATGTTTCCTTTCCCTTGGATTGCTTGATGATTTCATCCAATCTCTCACCAAACAAACGGTCGCCAGAAAATGGCAAACCGGTTAAGCACTTTTTTGGAAGCCGAATCTGCCTTCCATTCCCGTAGCCACAAGGCCCTGCGTATTGCAACCGAATTGTCGGCTGCAACCGCCGTACGGCTCGCAGAGTCCAGGACAGCATTAATAGCGTAGGACGCAAATGCCGACGTTTGAGATGTTATGGAAGCCACTTGCGGCGCAGACGTACGTGTGAGTGCGTCAATTTGCGCTTGACCCGCTGAGATAGCTTGGAGTGCCCATACGGCTGCGAATGCTGGAGCAAAAGACGCGCCGATAGCTTCATAGATGGATTTCAACCAGAGCTCCATCTGTCTGTCAGTGGCATCCTTGAGTGAAGCCCCATCTTCAACTGCCACTATGGATCTAGCCGCCAGTCTGGAGATTGGAGGATCCACCTTGGGACACTGAGTCCAGCCCTTGACCACGTCAGGGGGGAAGGGATAACGTGTATCCTTAAGGCGCTTAGAAAAACGCTTATCTGGACAAACTCTGTTTCTGGACTGCCTCTCTGAAGTCAGAGTGGTCCAGAAACATACTCGTTGTACGCTTGGGGAACCTGAAACGGAATTTCTCCTGCTGAGAAGCTGACTCCTCTACTGGAGGAGCTGAGGGAGAAATATCCAACATTTGATTTATGGACGCGATAAGATCATTCACTATGGCGTCCCCATCAGGAGTATCAAGGTTGAGAGCGGCCTCAGGATCAGAATCCTGATCAGCTACCTCCGCTTCATCATACAGAGAGTCCTCCCGCTGAGACCCTGAACAATGTGATGATGTCGAGGGAATTTCCCAGCGAGCTCGCTTAGGCGGTCTGGGACTGCGGTCCGTGTCAGAGACCTCACCCTGGGATCTATGAGACACCCCGGGAGGACATGGTTGTTCCAACTGAGGGGAACCAGGGGGCAATGATTCCGCAGTGCCCATGGTCTGAGATACCGGTCTGGACTGCAAAGCTTCTAGTATCTTAGCCATAGTCTCAGACAGCCTTTCAGTAAAAACTGTAAACTCCGTCCCTGTCACCTGGACAGTGTTAGCAGGTGGTTCCCCCTGGGCCACCCTTAGCAGAGGCTCCGGCTGAGTAGGGTGCCACAGGGGCCGAGCAGTGCACACAATGAGGGTCAGTGGAACCTGCCGGTAGTGAAGCCGTACATGCGGCGCAGCCAGCATAGTAAGCCTGTGTTTTGGCACCCCTGCTTCTTGTGGGCGCCATGCTGTTGTCTCCCCTGAGCAACCCAGGAGGGTATATAGCCAAAAATCAACCGTGCACTATACAGTGTAAAGTATAGCCTATAATCATATAATCTATAAGTACACTTCTGCACAAGTGGGGCCAGCACCAGAGGTGCTGCTTACCGGCCGCTCAAAGCGGTTGTGTGGCCACCAGAATCCCTGCCTGGGTCTCCCAGAGCTTGTCTCCCCTCTCCAGCGTCAGAAGAGCTGACAGGAATGGCTGCCGGCGTCCTGAGGAGAGGAGGGGGCCGTGGGCGTGCCCTAGAAAGTGCGGGAAACTGGTGCCCCACTGTGCACGGTGAGGGGGGTGGAGTATGCAAAGCATGCTCCAGCCCTCAGTGCTGACATTCAGAACAGCGTCCCGCCCTTCCCCTGACTGGCAGGCCTGGGGGCGGGAAGAGAATGAGACTAGGCCGCAAAAGGACTAGAGTTATAAGCGCGGCCGCCGTATAAGCGCGGTCGGCGCGGATGTCCCCGGCGCACTAACAGTCCCAGCCGCGCCGCATGTATAACAATGGCAGCGGCGGTCAGCGCGGTAGTCCCCAATACAGTACACACCCAGCCACGCTGCAGCGTGTGATGGCACAATTGCGGTCAGCGCCGCGGTCCCCGGCGCACTAACACACCCAGCAATACTGGAGTGTTTCTGTGCGCGGTCCCCACGGGGACACAGAGTACCTCAAAGTAGCAGGGCCATGTCCCTGACGATACTCGGCTCCATTATCCAGCAGAGTCCCCAGGGGCTGTGGATGGAGCACGGTCTCAGTGCCTGGAGACCGATTAGGATCCCACTTCACCCAGAGCCCTAAATGGGATGGGGAAGGAAAACAGCATGTGGGCTCCAGCCTCCGTACCCGCAATGGATACCTCAACCTTAACAACACCGCCGACAAGAGTGGGGTGAGAAGGGAGCATGCTGGGGGCCCTGTTATGGGCCCTCTTTTCTTCCATCCGACATAGTCAGCAGCTGATGCTGACTAATCTGTGGAGCTATGCGTGCATGTCTGCCTCCTTCGCACAAAGCAAAAAAACTGAGGAGCCCGTGGGAGCACGGGGGGTGTATAGGCAGAAGGGGAGGGGTTTTACACTTTTAGTGTAATACTTTGTGCGGCCTCCGGAGGCATAGCCTATACACCCCAATTGTCTGGGTCTCCCAATGGAGCGACAAAGAAAAGGAATTTACGGTAAGTAAACAAAATTCCCTTCTTCTTTGTCGCTCCATTGGGAGACCCAGACAATTGGGACGTCCAAAAGCAGTCCCTGGGTGGGTAAAATAATACCTCGTAATAGAGCCGTAAAACGGCCCCTTCCTACAGGTGGGCAACCGCCGCCTGAAGGACTCGCCTACCTAGGCTGGCATCTGCCGAAGCATAGGTATGCACCTGATAGTGTTTCGTGAAAGTGTGCAGACTCGACCAGGTAGCCGCCTGACACACCTGCTGAGCCGTAGCCTGGTGCCGCAAAGCCCAGGACGCACCCACGGCTCTGGTAGAGTGGGCCTTCAGCCCTGAGGGAACCGGAAGCCCAGAAGAACGGTAGGCTTCAAGAATTGGTTCCTTGATCCACCGAGCCAAGGTTGACTTGGAAGCCTGCGACCCTTTACGCTGGCCAGCGACAAGGACAAAGAGTGCATCCGAGCGGCGCACAGGCGCCGTACGAGAAATTTAGAGTCTGAGTGCTCTCACCAGATCTAACAAGTGCAAATCCTTTTCACATTGGTGAATTGGATGAGGACAAAAAGAAGGTAAGGAGATATCCTGATTGAGATGAAAAGGGGATACCACCTTCGGGAGAAATTCCGGAACCGGACGCAGAACCACCTTGTCCTGGTGAAACACCAGGAAGGGGGCTTTGCATGACAGCGCTGCTAGCTCAGACACTCTCCGAAGTGATGTGACTGCCACTAGGAAGACCACTTTCTGCGAAAGGCGTGAAAGAGAAATATCCCTCATTGGCTCGAAAGGTGGTTTCTGAAGAGCCGTTAGCACCCTGTTCAGATCCCAGGGTTCTAGCGGACGCTTGTAAGGAGGGACTATATGGCAAACCCCCTGCAGGAACGTGCGTACCTGTGGAAGCCTGGCTAGGCGCTTTTGAAAAAACACAGAGCGCGCCGAGACTTGTCCCTTAAGGGAGCCGAGAGACAAACCCTTTTCTAATCCGGATTGAAGGAAGGACAGAAAAGTGGGCAAGGCAAATGGCCATGGAGTAAAACCCTGATCAGAGCACCAGGATAAGAAGATCCTCCACGTCCTGTGGTAGATCTTGGCGGACGTTGGTTTCCTGGCCTGTCTCATAGTGGCAATGACCTCTTGAGATAACCCTGAAGACGCTAGGATCCAGGACTCAATGGCCACACAGTCAGGTTGAGGGCCGCAGAATTCAGATGGAAAAATGGCCCTTGAGACAGTAAGTCTGGTCGGTCTGGTAGTGCCCACGGTTGGCCCACCGTGAGATGCCACAGATCCGGGTACCACGACCTCCTCGGCCAGTCTGGAGCGACGAGGATGGCGCGGCGGCAGTCGGACCTGATCTTGCGTAACACTCTGGGCAGCAGTGCCAGAGGAGGAAATACATAAGGCAGTTGAAACTGCGACCAATCCTGAACTAATGCGTCTGCCGCCAGAGCTCTGTGATCTTGAGACCGTGCCATGAATGCCGGGACTTTGTTGTTGTGCCGGGACGCCATTAGGTCGACGTCCGGCTTGCCCCAGCGGCAACAGATCTCTTGAAACACGTCCGGGTGAAGAGACCATTCCCCTGCGTCCATGCCCTGGCGACTGAGGAAGTCTGCTTCCCAGTTTTCCACGCCCGGGATGTGAACTGCGGAGATGGTGGAGGCTGTGGCTTCCACCCATAGCAGAATCCGTCGGACTTCCTGGAAGGCTTGCCGACTGCGTGTGCCGCCTTGGTGGTTGATGTATGCCACCGCCGTGGCGTTGTCCGACTGAATTCGGATCTGCCTGCCTTCCAGCCACGGCTGGAACGCCTTCAGGGCAAGATACACTGCCCTTATCTCCAGAACATTGATCTGAAGGGAGGACTCTGGCTGAGTCCAGGTACCCTGAGCCCTGTGGTGGAGAAAAACCGCTCCCCACCCTGACAGACTCGCATCCGTCGTGACCACCACCCAGGATGGGGGTAGGAAGGATTTCCCCTTCGACAACGAAGTGGGAAGAAGCCACCACTGAAGGGAGGCCTTGGCTGCCCGAGAAAGGGAGACGCTCCTGTCGAGGGACGTCGACTTCCTGTCCCATTTGCGGAGAATGTCCCATTGAAGTGGACGCAGATGAAACTGCGCAAAAGGAACTGCCTCCATTGCTGCCACCATCTTCCCTAGGAAGTGCATGAGGCGCCTCAAGGGGTGCGACTGGACTCGAAGGAGAGATTGCACCCCTGTCTGTAGTGAACGCTGTTTGTCCAGCGGAAGTTTCACTATCGCTGAGAGAGTATGAAACTCCATCCCAAGATATGTCAGTGATTGGGCCGGTGTCAGTTTTGACTTTGGGAAATTGATGATCCACCCGAATCTCTGGAGAGTCTCCAGAGCGATATTCAGGCTGTGTTGGCATGCCACCTGAGAGGGGGCCTTGACAAGCAGGTCGTCTAAGTAAGGGATCACCGAGTGTCCCTGAGAGTGTAGGACTGCTACCACTGTTGCCATGACCTTGGTGAAGACCCGTGGGGCCGTCGCCAGGCCGAAAGGCAGTGCCACGAACTGCAGGTGTTCGTCCCCTATGGCGAAACGCAGGAAGCGCTGATGCTCTGGTGCAATCGGCACGTGAAGATAAGCATCCTTGATGTCGATTGATGCTAGGAAGTCTCCTTGGGACATTGAGGCGATGACGGAGCGGAGAGATTCCATCCGGAACCGCCTGGTTTTCACGTGTTTGTTGAGCAGTTTTAGGTCCAGAACGGGACGGAAAGATCCGTCCTTTTTTGGCACCACAAACAAGTTGGAGTAAAAACCGTGACCCCGTTGCTGAAGGGGAACAGGGATCACCACTCCTTCTGCCTTTAGAGTGTTCACCGCCTGAAGAAGAGCATCGGCTCGCTCGGGGGGGCGGAGATGTTCTGAAGAAACGAGTCAGAGGACGAGAGCTGAACTCTATCCTGTAACCGTGAGACAGAATCTCTCTCACCCATCGGTTTTGGACATGTGGCCGCCAGGCGGGAGAGCCTGCCACCGACCGAGGATGCGGTTTGAGGAGGCCGAAAGTCATGAGGAGGCCGCTTTGGGAGCGGTTCCTCCGGCGGTCTTTGGAGGACGTGACTTAGACCTCCATGAATCGGAGTTCCTCTGACCCTTCTGTGGCCTGTTGGACGAGGAGAATTGAGACCTGCCCGCGGGCCGAAAGGACCGAAACCTCGATTGTACCTTCCGTTGTTGAGGTCTGTTTGGTTTGGACTGGGGTAAGGATGAGTCCTTTCCCTTGGATTGTTTAATGATTTCATCCAATCGCTCGCCAAACAGGCGGTCGCCAGAACATGGCAAACCGGTTAAGAACTTTTTGGAAGCAGAGTCTGCCTTCCATTCACGTAGCCACATGGCCCTGCGGACTGCCACCGAATTGGCGGATGCTACCGCCGTACGGCTCGCAGAGTCCAGGACAGCATTCATGGCGTAGGACGCAAACGCCGACGCCTGAGATGTTAAGGACACAACCTGCGGAGTAGAGGCACGTGTGACTGCATTAATCTCAGAGTGACAAGCTGAGATAGCTTGGAGTGCCCATACGGCTGCGAATGCCGGAGCAAAGGACGCGCCGATAGCTTCATAGATGGATTTCAACAGGAGCTCCATCTGCCTGTCAGTGGCATCCTTGAGTGATGCACCATCTTCCACTGCAACTATGGATCTAGCCGCCAGTCTAGAGACTGGAGGATCCACCTTGGGACACTGAGCCCAACCCTTGACTACGTCAGGGGGGAAGGGATAACGTGTGTCCTTAAGGCGCTTAGAAAAGCGCTTATCTGGAAAAGCTCGGTGTTTCTGGACTGCATCTCTGAAGTCTGAGTGATCCAGAAACGTACTCATTGTACGTTTGGGGAACCTAAAATGGAATTTCTCCTGCTGAGAAGCTGACTCCTCAATCGGAGGAGCTGGGGGAGAAAGATCCAACACCTGATTGATGGACGCTATAAGGTCATTTACTATGGCGTCCCCTTCAGGTGTATCCAGGTTGAGAGCGGCGTCAGGATCAGAGTCCTGATCTGCCACCTCCGCTTCATCCTCTAGAGAGTCCTCCTGCTGGGACCCTGAGCAGTGTGATGAAGTCGAGGGAAGTTCCCAGCGAGCCCGCTTAGGCGGTCTGGGACTGCGGTCCGTGTCGGAGACCTCATCGTGGGACCTATGAGTCACCCCAGGAGCACTTTGCTGCTCCAACCGAGGGGGGCCTGGGGTCAATGATTCAACAGTGCCCGGGGCCTGAGTTACCGGTCTGGACTGCAAGGCTTCTAGTATCTTAGCAGACCATTTATCCATAGACTCAGAAAGTTTGCCAGCAAATACTGCAAACTCTGTCCCTGTCACCTGGACAGTGGCAGCAGGTGGTTCCACCTGGGCCACCAGTGGCAGAGGCTCCGGCTGAGTGAGTGTCACAGGGGCCGAGCACTGCACACAATGAGGGTAGGTGGAACCTGCCGGTAGCATAGCCGCACATGAGGTACAGGTTGCAAAGTAAGCCTGTGCCTTGGCACCCTTGCTTTTTGCGGACGACATGCTGTTGTCTCCTCTGAGTACAAACAGGGAGGGTATATAGCCAAAAACAAGCAGTGCGGCCGTACAGAGTAAATGTATAGCATATAGGCATATATATATATATATATACACACACACTTCGGCACCCAGGGGGACCAGCACCTAGTAACAGGTGCGGCTTACCGACCGCCTGTAGCGGTTGTGTGACCACCAGATTCCCTGCCTGGGCCTCCCAGAGCTGTGTCTCTCCTCTCCAGCGTCAGAAGTGCTGATAGAAATGGCTGCCAGCGTTCTGTGGGGAGGAGGGGGCCGTGGGCGTGCCTTAGAAAGTGCGGGAATCTGGTGCCCCACGGTGCTCAGTGAGGGGGGAGGAGGATACTAAGTATGCTCCAGCCCTCAGCGCTGACGTCCAGTGCAGCGTCCCGCCCTTCCCCTGACTGGCAGGCCCGGGGGCGGGAATATGCGGTACTAGGCCGCAAAAGCCGGGGAATAAAGTTATAAGCGCGGCCAGCAAACAAGCGCGGTCAGCGCGGTAGTCCCGGCGCACTAACACACCCAGCAGCTGCTGCAGCGTGCATAACACAGGCGCTCCATGCGCCGTCCCCAAGGGGATACAGAATACCTCATAGTAGCAGGGCCTTGTCCCTGACGATACACAGCTCCTGTCCAGCAGATTCCCCCAGGGGCTGCGGAGGGAGCACGGTCCCAGTGCCTGGAGACCGGTTAGGATCCCACTTCACCCAGAGCCCCTAAGGGATGGGGAAGGAAAACAGCATGTGGCTCCTGCCTATGTACCCGCAATGGGTACCTCAACCTTAACAGCACCGCCGACCAGAGTGGGGTGAGAAGGGAGCATGCCGGGGGCCCTGTTAGTGGCCCTCTTTTCTTCCATCCGATATAGTCAGCAGCTGCTGCTGACTAAATTGTGGAGCTTGCGTGCATGTGTGCCTCCTTCGCACAAAGCATAAAAACTGAGGAGCCCGTGATGCACGGGGGGGTGTATAGGCAGAAGGGGAGGGGTTTACACTTTTAAGTGTAATACTTTGTGTGGCCTCCGGAGGCAGAAGCTATACACCCAATTGTCTGGGTCTCCCAATGGAGCGACAAAGAAATTAACACTTTAAATGCCATTCAGTGTCTTGATCACATTAGAACAGGTAAATAAAGTGTTTTTATGTGTATTTGAATGTTTAGCGCAGTAGTGCATATTATATACTATATACTTGAACCTTTTGGAGATATTCACACGGTATCCCCTGCCTACTAGCAGCTTCATTCTTATACTATATTAAATTACACTAGAGAACTTTGATAATCGTGCATTGATAGAATAATCACTGGCGCTCAGATCAAAAAACCTATTTTATTTATAAAATCACTATTTAAATCAGCAGTAGATCAAAACAGCCCAGTAAGTGACATATTGCTGGAATCAGGATCTCTGCCTCTATGTCATGCTGCTCTCAGATTAGGTGGCAAAAACCTGGTGACAGATTCCCCTTAAAAAGGGAATCTGTCATCAGGTTTTCCCGGTGTTATCTGAGAGAGGCATGATGTAGATACAGAGACACCGATTCCAGCAATATGTCACTTACGAGACTGCTTGTTGCAGTTTAATAAAATCTGTTTTTACTAGCAGGAAATTAGCACTCACGTACTAGTTGTCTCATGCCACGTGGTTCTCTTGCTTTGTGTAACCCCACCCTGCTGATTGGCAGCTTTCTGTCTGTGCACAGTGTACACCAAAAACTGCCCATCAGTGGTGTGAGAGGGAACATACACAGCTCAGCATTCAGAAAAATGACCACATCTACAGCAGAGAAAACAGTCCTTTTATAAAAATGACGCATCCCTGGAATTCCATCATACTCAGATTACATAAAAGAACGGTCACCAAGATTTTCACAGTGGCCAAGATTAAAAAAAAGTCAGTATTTTACCCAGAGTTGAGCTGCACCTCAGAGGTCTATAAAATGACTACAGACATTCCAATAGTATCTGTTGATTACAAGGTGTATGAGAGCTGCTAGTTGGGGTAAACCAAGACCAGATGGGTTTCACTATTATCTGACTAGATTTACCTGTCAATGAGCTACACCAAAATGTGTCTTTCATTATCTCTCCCCTAAAATTCCCATTAAAAATTGGGGGTTTCACTGTTGATGGTCAATCAACACCTACCAAAATTATAAGATATTATAAATATGGAATACTTTAATAAAAAGACAACTTTTAATTATCAAAAGTCACAAGAAAAACAAAACAATACATGTAGTTGTGCTTAGGGTACCGTCACACTTTAGCGACGCTCCAGCGATCCCACCAGCGATCTGACCTGGTCAGGATCGCTGGTGCGTCGTCGCTACATGGTCGCTGGTGAGCTGTCAATTAGGCAGATCTCACCAGCGACCAGTGACCAGCCCCCAGCGACTCGTGGAAGCGATGCTACACTTGGTAACTAAGTTAAATATCGGGTAACCAAGCAAAGCACTTCCCTTGGTTACCCGATATTTACCTTGGTTACCAGCGCACACGCTGGCTCCCTGCACTCCTAGCCAGAGTACATATTGGGTTAATAAGCAAACCGCTTTGCTTATTTACCCGATGTGTACTTCGGCTACGTGTGCAGGAAGCCGGCACTGGTAGCCTGAGACGCTAGTAACCAAGGTAAATATCGGGTAACCAAGCAAAGGGCTTCGCTTGGTTACTCGATATTTACCTTGGTTACAGCTTACCGCAGGCTGCCAGAAGCCGGCTCCTGCTCCCTGCACATTCAGTTCGTTGCTCTCTCGCTGTCAAACACAGCGATGTGTGCTTCACAGCGGGAGAGCAACGTCCAAAAAACGAAGCAGCACTGTGTGTAACGAGCAGCGATTTCACAGCAGGGGCCAGGTCGCTGCTCAGTGTCCCACACAGCAAGATCGCTAATGAGGTCACTGGTGCGTCACAAAAACCGGGACTCAGCGGCGATATCGCTATGTGAGAAGTACCCCTTACACAAAAGCGGGCAAACATTACAGACCCTTGTCTTAAAGGAGAGAGATTGTCTATAATAACAACTTAACAAATACACGGCACAAGTACTGCATACCTTTAGGGCCATAAATCTTATGTGCACTTATGCTCATTAGGTCAATCTTCATTTGATTCACATTCATTGGTATCTTGCCTACAGCCTGTGCAGCGTCTGTATGAAAGAAGACTTTTCTGGAGTTGCAAAGATAACCTGAAGACAAAAGAAGAAGCAGTCACTGAGATTTCAGAATTAGGTCAAATAATTAGTTTAGAGAATGCCATCTCCACTACAGTGCAGATAGAGACCAGCTACATATAAGATGAGATGCTGAGCACTATTTATGTACATACAGTACAATACTAATAAAGCCCATAGTAAGAAAAAAATATAAAAATGATCCGCAAAACTTTTCTTTAACTTTCAAAGTTAAGAAGGCATCATCTGCAGAAGAGGACACTATAAGAGTGTATGTAGCTGCACAGACCAATATAACAGCAGTGTACAAGGACCAAAATACACTGAACACAAATATAAACGTAACACTTGTTTTTGCTCCCATTTTTCATTAACTGAACTGAAAGATCTAAGACTTTTTTCTATGAACTCAAAAGGCCTTGTTCTTAAAAATATTGTTCACAAATGTGTCTAAATCTGTTAATGAGCATTTCTCCTTTGCCGAGACAACCCATTCACCTCACAGGTGCGGCATATCAAGATGCTGATTAGACAGCATGATTATTACACAGGTGTGCCTCAGGCTGGCCACAATAAAAGGCCATGCTGAAATGTGCAGTTTTACAGTATTGGAGGGTGGGGCAGAAGACCTGTCAGTATCTGGTGTGACCACCATTTGCCTCACACAGTGCAACACATCTCCTTCACATAGAGTTGTTCAGGTTGATTGTGGCCTGTGGAATGTTGGTCCTTCCTGTTCAATAGCTGTGAAAAGTCGCTGGATATTGGGAGGAACTTGAACACAATGTCGTGTATGCCAATCCAGAGCATCCTAAACATGCTCAATGGGTGATCTGTCCGGTGAGTATGCTGGCCATGCAAGAACTGGGATGTTTTCAGCTTCCAACAATTGTGTATTATTATTATTATTATTTATTTATTGAGCACCATTAATTCCATGGTGCTGTACATGAGAAGGGGTTACATACAGAATACATATACAAGTTACAATAAGACTAGTACAGAGGGAAGAGGGCCCTACCCTTGCGGGTTTACATTCTATAGGATTATGGGGAGAAGACAGTAGGTGGGGTGTAGATTGGGCGGCAGCTCCGCGCGGTGGTCGGGCGGCAGCTCCGCGCGGTGGTCGGGCGGCAGCTCCGCGCGGTGGTCGGGCGGCAGCTCCGCGCGGTGGTCGGGCGGCAGCTCCGCGCGGTGGTCGGGCGGCAGCTCCGCGCGGTGGTCGGGCGGCAGCTCCGCGCGGTGGTCGGGCGGCAGCTCCGCGCGGTGGTCGGGCGGCAGCTCCGCGCGGTGGTCGGGCGGCAGCTCCGCGCGGTGGTCGGGCGGCAGCTCCGCGCGGTGGTCGGGCGGCAGCTCCGCGCGGTGGTCGGGCGGCAGCTCCGCGCGGTGGTCGGGCGGCAGCTCCGCGCGGTGGTCGGGCGGCAGCTCCGCGCGGTACAGATCCATGCAACATGGGGTTGTGTATTATGCTGCAACATGAGGTGGTGGTTGTGGATGAATGGCACAACAATGGGCCTCAGGAATTCGTCCCTAAATCACTGTCCATATAAAATGGCAATTAAGAAAATGCTCTCGTATGTGTTGTACATAACATACGCCTGTCCATACCCTATCCCATAGCCACCATGGGCCACTAGATTCAAAATATTGACATCAGCAAACCGCTCAATCACACAATACAAAGCCATACACACAGTCTGCCATGTGCTCAGTATACCTACATAGGTTAACATAGCAAAAACTCCATGGGGCCTGGCCTGAAGACCAGAACAGGGCTAATCATGACAAGCTTGTGCTGTGACAAAAAATTGGTCATTGTTGCCATTCAGTCATCACTACAGAATGCTGAAATTTACCTATGTCAGCTATAGGTTGCTTCACTCCAATTTCATTGTTCACAGCCATGACAGACACCAGGCTCGTGTCTGGCCGAATGGCTTCTTCTAGAACCTAAAGAAAATCATCATGTTTACTCCAAATGGAGAATCCAATTTCTAATTATAAAGCAAAAAAGAAAAAAAAGTGAATGACAAATCACCTTTAAATCCAACAGCCCATTCTTCTGCACAGGAAGGTAAGATACTTGGAAACCTTCAGCTTCTAACGAGCGGCACGAATCCAGGACGCACTTGTGTTCAGTCTGAGTGGTGATTATGTGTCTTTTGCGAGACTTGTAAAATCTGGCAACACCCTTAAAATCACAGACAAAAAAAAAGCCCAGTTAAAAAAAACAAAGACAAAATAAATGCACCTTTAAGGGAATCTGTCACCAAGTTTCCCAAATATAATCTAAAGCCTCCGCATTTAACGTCTCATTAACCGCAGTTCAGCAACACATATATAAGCCTCCAACTCACTCTGCATATCCAAAAAAAACCCTTATAATTCCAATATACAACATGGCCCGGTTTGCTGGTCTTACTTGGGACCTCAAACTCCAATTGCCTTGCTTGATATGGATGACGGAAAACAACGCCGCCAATCTCGTTCCTGTGCAGTTGAAGCACAGATCTGTGCAAGCTGAGGGCAGAACAAAGTACTGTATTGTAATGATCATGCGCCGACGTTACCTCTGTCCTCTCTCGGCTCATGAACACTACAAGACTTTGCACTGTCCTCAGCTTGCACAGATCTGTGCTTCAACAGCGCAGGATCGAGATCGGTGGTGATGTAAAAATCATGTAGGACATACCATCCTAATTACTCAAGGCAGGAGGAACGCGGGAATATAGGAGGCTCCAAACAAGACCAGGTACACCTATCGGCGGTTTTTGACCTTTCTTCGTGCCTGCGCATTACAGTACTTTGCTTAGCACTCAGACGGCCAAATTAAAATGCGCACGCGCAGGAGCACAATGGAGGTCTCTCTGTGAATGACGCAGGACGCGTCATGCACATGGGGCTGGGCAGGAGGACGGTGATCCCATAAGATGAAGGAGGCGTCGGACCGAGAGCAGCAACACCCATCGGACAGGACCGCCCCCTATATGAGTATTATAAAGGTGTATTTAACGTTATACAGAGAAGTCTGGGCTCTTATATACAGTATTCTGGAATACTATATATAAGGGCTCACTGGTGGGGCCGCAGCTCATATGGGAAAAACCCTGTGACAGGTTCCCTTTAAATCTAATCTAGTTTTAAAAGATATACCTAAGTGCAATGCAATTTCTACTTGCAATCACATAGCCATTACTCCCCCAATTGTAAATATGGATCATCCTTCATTTCAAATAAAATAATTACCTTGAGAGCCAGATTGTTAGATTCTGTTGCACCACTTGTGAAAATTATCTCTCTGGGGTCTGCTCCGATCAAGGAGGCCACTTGCTGCACAAGAAATAAGATTTCATTTTATACATTTATAAATTGCGATACAGGAAATGACTAAATAACTGCAAAATATAATGTGGCAGATTTACTAATTCTGTCTAATATATATATTATAAAAATATATCTAGTAAAAAATGTTAGTCTATGTGCTTTGTTTTTTTCCTCCCCTTTTACCAAGTGCCATAACTTTAGTAATTTTTCTTCCACATAGCAAAGTTGCAACTCCACCAATGTTCCTTGGGTTTCGTTTTAACGACACTGGTGTTTTAAAAATACCTGGTGATACGATTTTACAAGTCAGTACAACTATGGTGATAAGAAAATAAACATTTTTACTTTGGCATTAGTTAAAAAAATTAAAAACCTTGTTAAAAAGAAAATAAATTGTTCATATTGTGAGACCCATAACTTATATTTTATCCACAGAGCTGTGTGGCTTGTATTTTTGCATAATAAACTGTTGTTTATTGATACCACTTTGAGTATGAGATTTTAATTGCTTTATTGTATTTAATTATTATTATTATTATTCATAATAATGCCAAATCTGTCATTTTTATTTTTTTTCTCCATTTTAGGGGTGTGAGAAATTCCATACCTACATCTGACCGGGAGTGACCTATGGAGCCTCGTTCTCAGAACGAGGCTCCAAAGCATTCGATGGACCTCATGGGACATTAAACCATTTGATTAGGTCGGAATTGTGAGCATATTTTTCTAACTTAATAAGTTGGTGAACGAGGGCGTGTGGGGGGAGTCTTTATTGAAATATACTATTTTTTCCAGTGTGTAACACTTATCGGGTTAGTAATGGGGATGTCTGATAGATGCCTCTCCATTACTTACCCCCATTTTGCTTCCTTTTTCAGCCCCATAGCCCTTACTACGACCATTTTGCAGCACCAAAGTTTAGGGCACTATTAACTTATATGGGGTCGGGGGTCACATTTGCATCAAGTCTTTAAATAATTTAGGTGAGATTTACCGTATTTTTCGCTTTAGAGGACGCACCTGATTATAAGACGCAAATTTGGTGAAGGAATAGAAATTTTTTTAATAAATGGGGTCCGTCTTATAATGCCAGTGTCTGTCTAACAAATAATATAGGGTATACAGTTAGGTCCAGAAATATTTGGACAGTGACACAATTTTCGCGAGTTGGGCTCTGCATGCCACCACATTGGATTTGAAATGAAATCTCTACAACAGAATTCAAGTGCAGATTATAACGTTTAATTTGAAGGTTTGAACAAAAATATCTGATAGAAATTGTAGGAATTGTACACATTTCTTTACAAACACTCCACATTTTAGGAGGTCAAAAGTAATTGGACAAATAAACCAAACCCAAAACAAAATATTTTTATTTTCAATATTTTGTTGCGAATCCTTTGGAGGCAATCACTGCCTTAAGTCTGGAACCCATGGACATCACCAAACGCTGGGTTTCCTCCTTCTTAATGCTTTGCCAGGCCTTTACAGCCGCAGCCTTCAGGTCTTGCTTGTTTGTGGGTCTTTCCGTCTTACGTCTTGATTTGAGCAAGTGAAATACATGCTCAATTGGGTTAAGATCTGGTGATTGACTTGGCCATTGCAGAAGGTTCCACTTTTTTGCACTCATGAACTCCTGGGTAGCTTTGGCTGTATGCTTGGGGTCATTGTCCATCTGTACTATGAAGCGCCGTCCGATCAACTTTGCGGCATTTGGCTGAATCTGGGCTGAAAGTATATCCCGGTACACTTCAGAATTCATCCGGCTACTCTCGTCTGCTGTTATGTCATCAATAAACACAAGTGACCCAGTGCCATTGAAAGCCATGCATGCCCATGCCATCACGTTGCCTCCACCATGTTTTACAGAGGATGTGGTGTGCCTTGGATCATGTGCCGTTCCCTTTCTTCTCCAAACTTTTTTCTTCCCATCATTCTGGTACAGGTTGATCTTTGTCTCATCTGTCCATAGAATACTTTTCCAGAACTGAGCTGGCTTCATGAGGTGTTTTTCAGCAAATTTAACTCTGGCCTGTCTATTTTTGGAATTGATGAATGGTTTGCATCTAGATGTGAACCCTTTGTATTTACTTTCATGGAGTCTTCTCTTTACTGTTGACTTAGAGACAGATACACCTACTTCACTGAGTGTGTTCTGGACTTCAGTTGATGTTGTGAACGGGTTCTTCTTCACAAAAGAAAGTATGCGGCGATCATCCACCACTGTTGTCATCCGTGGACGCCCAGACCTTTTTGAGTTCCCAAGCTCACCAGTCAATTCCTTTTTTCTCAGAATGTACCCGACTGTTGATTTTGCTACTCCAAGCATGTCTGCTATCTCTCTGATGGATTTTTTCTTTTTTTCAGCCTCAGGATGTTCTGCTTCACCTCAATTGAGAGTTCCTTAGACCGCATGTTGTCTGGTCACAGCAACAGCTTCCAAATGCAAAACCACACACCTGTAATCAACCCCAGACCTTTTAACTACTTCATTGATTACAGATTAACGAGGGAGACGCCTTCAGAGTTAATTGCAGCCCTTAGAGTCCCTTGTCCAATTACTTTTGGTCCCTTGAAAAAGAGGAGGCTATGCATTACAGAGCTATGATTCCTAAACCCTTTCTCTGATTTGGATGTGAAAACTCTCATATTGCAGCTGGGAGTGTGCACTTTCAGCCCATATTATATATATAATTGTATTTCTGAACATGTTTTTGTAAACAGCTAAAATAACAAAACTTGTGTCACTGTCCAAATACTTCTGGACCTGACTGTATTATATATATATATATATATATATATATATATATATATACTAGAAGGTGGCCCGATTCTACGCATCGGGTATTCTAGAATTTACGTATTGTGTAGTTCATGTATGATTTTTGTTATATATATGTGCGGTATGTGCGTATATTTGTGTGTGCAGCGTTGTCTGTGTGTGGGTGTCTGTGTAGGGCAGTTGTTTGTGGTTTCCAGTGTGTGTGTGTGGTGTGTTGTGCAGTGCGCGCGCGCGCGTGTGTGTGTGTTGGGGGGAGGTGTGCACTCTCCATCGTGCTCCATCCCCTATGCTGCGCACCCCCCATCGTGCTACATCTCCCATCCTGCGCACTCCCAAACGTGCTCCATCCGCCATACTGCGCACTCCCAAACGTGCTCCATCCGCCATGCTGCGCACTCCCCATCGTGCTCCATTCCCTATGCTGCGCACTCCCCATCGTGCTCCATCCGCCACGCTGCGCACTCCCCATCGTGCTCCATCTCCTATGCTGCGCACTCCTAAACGTGCTCCATCCGCCATGCTGCGCACTCCCAAATGTGCTCCATCCACCATGCTGCGCACTCCCAAACGTGCTCCATCCGCCATACTCCACACTCCCCATCGTGCTCCATGCCCCATGCAGCGCACTCCCCATCATGCTCTATCCCCTATGCTGCGCACCCCCCATCGTGCTCCATCATCCATGCTGCGCACTCCCAAACGTGCTCCATCCGCCATGCCGCGCACTCCCAAACGTGCTCCATCCGCCATGCTGCGCACTTCCAAACGTGCTCCATCCGCCATGCTGGGCACTCCCCATCGTGCTCCATCCCCCATGCAGTGCACTCCCTATCGTGCTCCATCCCCTATGCTGCGCACCCCCCATCGTGCTCCATCTCCCATGCTGCGCACTCTCAAACGTGCTCCATCCGCCATGCTGCGCACTCCCAAACGTGGTCCATCCGCCATGCTGCGCACTCCCAAACATGCTCCATCCGCCATACTCCGCACTCGCCATCGTGCTGCATCCGCCATGCTGCGCACTCCCAAACGTGCTCCATCCGCCATGCTGCGCACTCCCAAACGTGCTCCATCCGCCATGCTGCGCACTCCCAAACGTACTCCATCCGCCATGCTGCGCACTCCCAAACGTGCTCCATCCGCCATGCTGCGCATTACCAAACGTGCTCCATCCGCCATGCTGCGCCAGCATCAGCCTCTCTACCCGCATCATCAGCCTCTCTGCCCGCAGCATCAGCCTCTCTCCTCCCAGCATCAGCGTCTCTGTCTCTAGCATCAGGCTCTTTCCTTCCAGCCTCCCTCAGCATCAGCCTCCCTTTCCCAGCCTTCCCAAGGATCAGCCTCTCTCTTCCCAGCCTCCTTCCTCCCAGCCTCCCTCTCCCAGCCTCCCTCAGCATCAGCCTTCCTCTCCCAGTCTCCCCCAGCATCAGCCTCCCAAAGCATCAGCCTCCACCAGCATCAGCCTCTGTTCTTCCAGCCTCCTCCAGCATCAGCTTCCCTAAGCATCAGCCTCCCTCGTCCCAGCCTCCCTCAGCATCAGCCTCTCTCCTTCCAGCCTCCCTCAGCATCAGCCTCCTCTCCCCAGCCTTCCCTAGGATCAGCCTCTCTCCTCCCAGCCTCCTTCTTCCCAGCCTTCCCATCCCAGCCTCCTTCAGCATCAGCATTTCCCTCTTCCCCATGATCAGCCTCTCTGCTCCCAGCCTTCTCCAGCACGCCCTGCTCCTCTGCCGACACTCACACACCCGATCGCATGCACTCACACACACACCCGATCGCATCCACTCACACACACACCCGATCGCATTCACTCACACACACACCCGATCGCATCCACTCACACACACACCCGATCGCATCCACTCACACACACACCCGATCGCATCCACTCACACACACACCCGATCGCATCCACTCACACACACCCGATCGCATCCACTCACACACACCCGATCGCATCCACTCACACACACCCGATCGCATCCACTCACACACACCCGATCGCATCCACTCACACACACAGACACTGACGATATCGCACTTACGCGCTCATACTCACAACATCCGGGGATATCACATGCTTCTGGCCATGTGATCCTCCGTCAGGTCCTGGAAGATCACAACAGCACAGTATCGCCGCCGAGAAGCAAGCGATATCCCAGGATGTCGTGAGTATGTGGATGCGATGTGAGGTGTGTGTGAGGTGTGTATGAGAGTGAGTGTGAGTGTGATCTGATGTGTGTGTATGTTTGTGTGTGTGCGTGTGGACCTTCCGGCGCAGCAGGACCTTGATGGGCTTGTAACCATGCGAGCATGGTTACCAACGTATCCACACCACTCCCACCACTGCCGTGGGAGCGGGGGCCGGGGGAGGGGGAGGGAGTACAGTACTCACCTCCGTGACAGCGCTTGTAACCATGCGAGTATCCACACCACCCCTTTGGGAGCGGGGGCCGGGGGGGGGGGGGGGGGGTTGGGGGGGGATAGGGAGTACCGTACTCACCTCCGTGACAGCCGTGTCAGTTAGAGAAATGCGCGGGGGGAGGGAGGGGGTGGGGCCAGAGCTAACGTGCATTGCGTGAGGGGGGCGGGGCGTGGCGTGGCTGAATTGCCAATGCCTGCAGGGTGCCGGGGCGAGAGGCCAATCTGTGGGGGGGGCGGAGCCTGGGCGAGCGGCTGGCCAATCCGTGTGGGGGCGCAGCCTGGGCGAGCGGCCAATCCGTGTGGGGGGGCGGGGCCATGGCGAGCCCAGCGGCCAATCAGCTTTGTGTCACCGTAAGGACACAATTTTGGAGCATGACAGACAGACAGACAGACAGACAGACAGACAGACAGACAGACAGACAGACAGAATAAGGCAATTATATATATAGATATATATATATATATATATATATATATATATATATATATATATATATATATATATATATACACCCCCCCTCCAGTATATTCGGATTATAAGACGCACCCCCTACTTTCCCCCAAAATTTGGGGGAACAAAAGTGCGTCTTATAAAGCGAAAAATACGGTAATTAAAAGTCCAGCCAAAAATCGGGCATCCATAAGTCCGCTCTTCCCTACTAGTTACGACACTGTATATATTGCATACTACAATGTTATTGCAGTTCTCCTTCGGATGGGCTCATCCCTTGTGGTGCCAGGTAGTTTTATTACCATATGAGCTGAAGTAGACATGTGCAACCTCTGCTCCATTCATTACCTAAGTGGCTGCTGGATTTTTATAGCAGCCCCACAAGAATGAATCAAGCGGTGGTCGGCCATCTGACCTGCTACTCCATTTTGTAACGGAAATAAAAAGTGCCCCATTGAGAGAAAAGTTCTGCATTCTACTGATCGGTAAGGGTACCAGCGGTTGGACTACCACTGATCAATAAGTTAATCTGTCCTATATCTGGTTTTCACTGGACATCCCCTTAAGGTTCTTTAACATAGTTGTCTTCTCTGGTAATTATAAATTTGGGGGAGAGACTCAAATTGATTTTTTGGTGAGTTTAGATTGGAAGTTTGGTTATGCTTTTCTTTAGTGCTCGTGTTCAAGCATAAAGAAGTCTTGTAGTCTGTGTAGACTTAAGAGATAGGTGGCTCTCTTCAAAACAGGTGGGAAAAAAGGGGTGCTGAAGTAGGATTCCACTCCAATAGTAAATCTTGAAACATAGTTATTGTGCGGCATAACAGTGGTGCCAAGTTCTTTTGAATATTCGTAGTCTGTGTAGATCAGCTCACATTCCCTTCAATAGTAGCGGAGATGCAGTACCCAAGAACTGCCACTACACAGTAGATGTAGTGGATAATCCCTTTAAATTTCTGGAAATCAAGCAGTTTTCCTGCAGGCATGACTTAACAAAACTGAATCAGATTCTATTACTTTACCAGCTGTAGCAAATACCTCTCTTGCTTTTTCCATCGCCTTCTCGCTCTCCCACCCATACTCATGAGTTCTTGAGTGAGGGTTTCCATAATAATTCACCAAATAAGGCAACATACGGTCTAGTACTCTGGGATCCTATAGCAGAAAGTATGATATAATACATAAGACTGAAGCGTCCTTCTGTTAAGACCATGGTAGAATATAAATAATATAATAAACAGCCACTAATAATATCTGATATTTACTGTAATCACCTCCCCCAATTGTTTCCTAAACTTGCTTCACAGTTCGCCAAATCTGAATATTTGGGCAAATTGCCTGTTATGACGGCTTATTGTGCTGACCGTACAGCTGACAGAAAGATCACACCTTGTGGAAGAAATACAACATGGAGAGCTCAGGATCTGGCGTAGACACAAGTAGCAGAGGGTCATAAAATACAAAATAAGGACCCCTTGCTAGTCAATACCCCATAATAGAACAGTCCCTTATGTATCTCTAGCAATTCTCTAATAATGGTATGCCATGAAAGTCATTCTCAGTCCCTTACATGCAGTGTAGCGAACGGTTAGAAGCCACTCTGAAGGTGGCCGTGGACCCCTAACCAACTAGCCCCTGTACAGGGCAACATATATGGTAAGTCCACCCCTGCCTGGCTGCTAACAGAAATGGTATAATAGACTAGGTTTATGCTTTATCTGCTTATTGATTATCAATATTCTATATTTTATTATAGTATGTAGGAACATATGGACACATATATTTTCAACAGAAATATCAAAGAAAAAATAATAACTTTAATATTACAGTCATGAATAGAAAGAGCAAGGATGGGATATCAGCGTGGCAAAACATCTCCATCCAGTGTTCCCCTTTAAATGCCCTCAATACTAAGGTTATGGCTCATGCTGCTCGAGGATTAAATAGCAAAACCCTGCTGACAGATTCCCTTTAAGACTCCTATAACAATATGCATGTGTTGGTGTGACGCCCTGGACCCCAGGGGTCACAGGTATCAACACCTACCACATTACGCACACACCCCCATCCCTTGTGAGGACACATCAGTCACCCGAAAGGGAGACCTGATGCCTCCCTCAGAGCCAGTAGTGCACACCAGGTGGGCGGAGTCAGGCAGAAAGGCACGCCCACCGAGGAGACTACTGTCCTGAGGCAGGAAATACAAACAGTTAACCCTAGAACGCATATCTGGGGCCTCGCAGGCCTGCTAGGTCATTTGTTTTCTATGGAAGATTGAATTGCTTGCGCGTTCTAGGGTTAAGTTCTAGTGGGAGAGTTGACAGGAGGTGTGAGAGAGAGAAGCTGTCAGGGACCCGGGTTGGAGCCTGGGATCCCCGTAACGTCAGGCAGGCAGACGGTGGTGGCCACCTGCAGGAGTACCAGTACAGCAACCGGCGGAACCGTAGGGACCAGGCCAGGGTTGGAGCCCGCTGGCCCTGAACCGGGGAGTCAACCGTTTACTGGAGCACCAGAAACCGGGTACTCAGACCCCGTCCTAGCTTAGAAGGCACTGAGTTTAGGCAAATTAACCGATTGCAGTCTGGACCTCACGGGTTCATCCTCACCCAAAGTCCCGAAAGAAGGCAAAAGCCCACCGATACCGGGTGAGAGCCACCGCCAAGGTCCAAACATCCGACGGGCCAGCGCCTGCGGGCAACCGAGGGCTCCTCCGGCAGCTAAACGCCGGGGAGCGGGCTACCACTGTCCAGGCAGGGGGAGCTGAAAACCACAACAAGAGGTGCAAGGGAAAGGGGCCACCATCAACCTCACAGGGGACACAAGCAGCCGGCTGCAGGACCCGACCATACCCGAACTTTGGTTTACCAGTGACTCTGGGTGTGAATTAATCGTGAGTACACCAGTTCCATCCGGGCACGACACTGCACTGCAGTACGGCACCCTGCACTCCGACAACAACCCGTCGCCCAGTTCCCCACCGGGCCCCGGGACACACCACCCCTACCCACGGAGGGGCTAACATCTAGGCTGCGGCCGCAACACCGATCCCGGACGAGCCCCCACCTTCACTCCAGCCGCAGCGGTGGTGCATCCCGTCACCACGACCCGTGGGTGGCGTCACGACCCGTAGGACAACAACGCGGCCCCCGGCTGCGCGCCTCGTCCCGCACCACCACCACCCCACTGCCTCCCCCTCAACAGAGCAATGTGGCCCCCGGTCCGGAGGCGCTCGTGCCACCGACAACCCGAGCCCGGACCTCGAGCGGCTCGGCCCAAGCAGCAGAGAGCGGCCAGGCCCCTCTCAAGGCGGTACATTGGTTTGTTGGCAGGGCTTAATACAGCTTACCAATGGACTTGTCGCTTGAACATCCATATACAGTGGTCTGAGCTCTGGCTTGTCGGAGAGCTTTTCTTTTTCTTTTTGCCAATCTGTAAGGAAATACAAGTTTTAGACTTAAAATAAGTCTCATGAATTAAAAATTATGACGGAGTTACATGGCTACTGACATCTGTCTGTGTCACTTTATTTAATGGGAGCAGCCTGCACTTAGTGTTCCCCATCTCCTGCAATGTAATGGTTTAAATGGATATCGCAGCACTTTTATGTTGATGACACATACTTCGGGTACATCATCAATATAAGATTGGTGGTGATCTGACACCCATGTGGTCAGCTGGCATGTAAGAAATGTACGGGGTAGAACACAGCACATACTGGACACTGATGGGCACTGCAGAACGACTCATTCATATCAATGCAATCTGATCTGCAGTACCCAGCAGCGGCCACTAATCACCATACACTTGTGCTCTTCTGTCCCCGTACACTGCAGTGACTAGAAATACAATTTTTAGAAAGCCTTTTAATTGCACCCTTAAGACAAATAAAAAATATTTAAGGCCCTGTGCGCACTGGAAAACAGAATTTTCTTAAGAAAATTCCGCAGGGTCTGAAAGATTACAGCACCCGCGTTAAAAAAACGCGGCAAACCGGTTTGCAGCAGTTTTACTGCGGTATTGTTTGCGGTATTGCAGCGGTTTTGCCGCGTGCGGGTTGCTACATGTGTTTTAATGCATTCAATGCAATAAAGCACATTGAAGAAAAAAAAAAAAGGCATTTCCTTCTGAGATAGATAGATAGATAGAAGAATAGATAGAAGAATAGATAGAGTCCCTGTGAGCACACGCTGCATTTCTCCCAAGCGGTAGTGAGTTCACATTACCAGCCGTGGGAAATGCCCTGTGGTTACCTCTCTGCTGTCTCGCTGCGAGGCTGCATTCAGCACTGTGTCAATCGCGGCTGGATGCAAGCATCGCAGGACGTGGATTACGCTGTAGCTGTGTCTTTGGGAGGGGTTAATAAAGGGGTGAAAGAGGAGGCTTTTTTGTGTTTTATTTAAAATATATATGTGTGTTTATTCACTTTACTTACGGATTGATCATGTCAGCTGTCACATAGACGCTGCCATGATCAAGCCTGGACTTAGTGGCGGCGATCCGCCGCCATTAACTCCTTATTACCTGGATTGCCACCGCATCACGGCATCTAGAAGAGCTGGGGACACTCCGGTACTGCCGCATAATGGATGCGACAGTCCCGGGGAAGCTGCGGGCTGATATTCTCAGCTGCGGGAGGGTGGGGGGCATTAACCCTGCCCTCGCCCTCCCCAGCATGAGAATATCGGGCCACCGCTGTGGGTTTACCTCGGCTGGAAGGTAAAAATAAGGCGGAGCCCACGTGTTTTTTCTTTTCTATATGTCCGTTTGCTTTCTATGTGTATTCTATATGTCTGTGTCTGTGTTCTATGTCTGTGATGTCTGTGTGTGTCTGTGATGTGTGTTTATTCTCTGCTCAGCTTCCTCTTCCTGTCATAATGACATCACTTCCCTGCAAACCGCAGGCAGCGATGAACATTACAGCAGGTAAACCGCGAAATACCGGAGGGAATAACGCAGGAAAACACAATGAACCGCACAAAATTTGCTGCCTGCGTTATTCCCTGTGGGATTTCACGATTACATTGCAGTCAATGGAGTGAAATCCTGCAGTGACGTGCGGAAAAGAAGTGACATGTAATTGTTCTTGCAAATTTTTTTTCCCATAGGTTTTGCTGGTGATTCACTGCAGAGATGTTATGAACATTTTCTGCAGCGAAACATGCAGCAAAACCACAGGAAATCCGCGGCAAAAAACGGCAAGTGCGTGCAGGGCCTAAAGGGGTATTCTGGCTTTTTGGAAGGACAGATGCACAATACCTGCCATTCACACAAGTAAGATAGCAAACGTGATGTCTCCAGTCCAGCCCAGGTCAGGATGAAAAATGTAACTTAGCTGTGGTACCCTTTTAACAAGGTTGTCTAGTATGATAACTGTTTTTTTGTTTTGGTTTTTTTTTTTAGAAATCTTTCTATCATGTGCCTCCTATGACATCCATTATCATCTTTTCGCAATATTACCTTTTATCATGCTTTTACAGCACATCCTCATTACTAGACACAGCTCTAATGGTAACGGGTAAATCCCAGTGGGCTAAAGGGACCTCCGCTGACGTCATACCCATGTGACCAGAAGGGGCGGGGCCTCCGCCCACATCACTGATACCAACAGCATCATCATTTTTTTCAGTCCCCGTGGTCATGGAGTTCTTTATATTAGAAGCGGGTGCCTGGGGGTAAGACCCCAGAGATGGGGTGGTGGTGCGGCGAAGCCCCGCTTGCATGAATATAGTAAATGGGAGGAAACAATCACCATGCCCACCACTGGGATTTAGCCACAACCCAGCTTTTATGGGGTTAATCAACAACTTCCCCTCTGCTAACGTCCTGTGTTCTATTATTACAACTTCCATAATGCATTGCAGGGGACTGTAAGAAAGCACCTATCACACTCACTCAAAACTCCACCCAAACCCGTCTCTCACCTCCTTCCTGTATCCACAACCTGCTGCATCTTATTGCGACAGCCCAAGCACCGACCTCTGATGAGGAGAGTGTGATCACATCAGTGTCTCTGCTCTGCTACATCTAACAGTCTCACTCAGATATAGCAGAACCAAGAGGACCAGAGACGCTCAGACGTAGCAGAGCCGAGACCACCAGAGACGCTCAGACGTAGCAGAGCCGAGACCACCAGAGACGCTCAGACGTAGCAGAGCCGAGACCACCAGAGACGCTCAGACGTAGCAGAGCCGAGACCACCAGAGACGCTCAGACGTAGCAGAGCCGAGACCACCAGAGACGCACAGACGTAGCAGAGCCGAGACCACCAGAGACGCTCAGACGTAGCAGAGCAGAGACCACCAGAGACGCTCAGACGTAGCAGAGCCGAGACCACCAGAGACGCTCAGACTTAGCAGAGCCGAGACCACCAGAGACGCTCAGACGTAGCAGAGCAGAGACCAGCAGAGACGGTCAGACGTAGCAGAGCCGAGACCACCAGAGACGCTCAGACGTAGCAGAGCCGAGACCACCAGAGACGCTCAGACGTAGCAGAGCCGAGAAGAAGATGAAGACAGCGGCTGGTAAGTATATGAGTAAGGTCAGGAAACTCAGATTTAAAGCACCACTCCAGCAGTAAAACAAAACAAAAATGCTGGAGTGGTGCTTTAAATATTCAAGTTTACTAATCTTTTGGGCTGGCCGACAGCACTGTAGTTGTTCAATAACAAAATGAATCATCAAAAATCCAAATTGCCTAATAATGGTGCACACAGTGAACTTATCACATGCTAGTAACTGTGGAGCCTTGGCATAACCCAGGGAACTTTCATAATTGATCGTTTCCGCTTTTGATTTGGGGAAATCCTATATTTTACTGCCGTTCTGTAATGGATTGTCAGACTTGCTGGTCACTATCTTTCAGAAATGTCATTAGTATATGTTAGCCCAGTGTGGTGTACACGGCCTGTCATCTTCACTATAAGCCTAGTTTTCTATTAGTCATGACAAGATATGTATTGTTTTCAGCCACAGTGTCACACTTGTTATTTCATAACCTGGATCATAAAACAGCAGCCAAATGTAATAAATCCTCTGCCTAAGGCTATGTGCCCACGGGGACAGTGTCCTGCGGTTATATCCGCAGGTGCTCCCAGAAATCCGCAGCACAACTTCTGTCTGTTTCCATGCTGCGGATGTACAGCGGAATGTCCTGCGGATATGGTGCGGGCATTCTGCATTGAGGATACAGTACCATGGCTTCGGCACTGCATCCTCAATGCAGAACATGTGCTGCAGTGATCGGGCGTTCATATTACTTACCTCCATCATGCAGCACCTCACTTTCCGGCGGCCGGGTTACTCTGTCAGCGTCTGGTGCACTGTGCTGGAGAGGGTGGGCGGGCCTGCACTAGCTCCGACTGTCACATGAACATAGTTCGTGCAGACCCCGCCCACCTCTTCCTTCCTGTACCTGGATCGACCGCGCTCCTGTGCACCGGACGGAGAAAGTGACATCGTTGTCTTCTATCAAGGCAGGTAAGTATATGGGACCCTGCGGAGAAGTCCGCAGGAATAATTCCCATGCTGCTGATGTTTCCGCAGGGAAATCTGCATTATTTCCGCTGCGGAAAAAAACGCAGCGTGGGCACAGCAGTTCCCAAATGCCATAGAAATGGCTGGGGAGTAGCTGTGCTGCAGATTGTTGAAAAATCCGCGGAATTTCCACAAAAAATCCACGGCAAATTCCGCAGCGTGGGCACATAGCTTTACAGCTCTCAGAATTATGCCAGCCCAGCATATGACATGCTTTGTATTCCCATATTTATAGAGGAGTATTTCGGGCAATGCTTGTAAATACAAGACATTATGTAATGAACTGCTTATTAAAATGTTCTGCTGTTCTTAAGATATTAACACTTGTATACAGCTCGCTGCCTTGGAGACCGACCACCCCTGCTAGATCTTTTCTATTGAGCAAATAACCATTCTTTTGAAGTTTCTGAATAGTTACCTCCTAATCCCGACCATTATCAGTGCAGCGCTTACAATTTAGGCAGCAGTGGTCGGTGTCCTAGGCAAAAGCTGTAAAGGTCGGACTCAAAAGTGCAAATATGAAGGTTGGGAATCTTGGGGAAATCACAAATGGGATTTCTCAGGATCACAGGGACGGAGTTCAAATTGATCTGCGCAGATATAAATGAATCAGACAATGAGACGTGTTCACTGCTTGAGCAGAAGCTAGCTTCTGACCCGTGTATTAAAGAATCTTGTGATTATACAATACAACATTCGACTTCAACCTTGGAGCAAGAACAAGGAGTCAACATCCCACATGGTGTGAACCAACTGATTATGAATTCTCTCAGTATGTTATAAATACCTCTTTGTTCATTGTTCATTTTGGCTTCATTATCTTTGTTAACACATTGCGGAATTCACATCTTAGAATCATATTATGAAGCTTCTATGCGATTGTCATATAGACACACACATAATTATGCAACGACATCTATACCTTGATTATTTACACACACAGATAATCTTATTACATCTGGACAAACGGCCTATAGCCCAGGCCTACCCTCACACAAATATCTCAAGAACAGATCCAATCTTGAAAAAGCAGGATATTGTAGAAATGTTTGCTTTTACAAGCACTATCCAACAATAACCACCTATGAACACGGGAATATCCTTTTAAAAGGTATAATTATGTAAAAAAAAAACAAAACAAAAAAAAAAAACTTTTTAAAATAAGTAGTCCACCTTGGAAAAAAACAAAACAAAACATATCCTCACCTTCTGTCCTGGCGCCCTTCCAGCAATGTGGTGCCACGTGAGCCTTGCAGCTAATCAACGGCTGCCATTGGCCTTTTATTGGACAAATTGTAGAAGAATGCAGAAGTCCAATAACGGCCGCAGGCTGGATGCAAGGCTTACATGGAATGACAAAGTCACATGAGCAGTGGTGCCAGTATCGCTGGAACAGCGCCAATGCAGAAAGGGAGCAAGGTTATTTTTATTATAAGGGGGAGCAGGGCAGATCAAAGTATTGTAGTGCGCCTGCGCAGGACCTCAATGCCGGCGCGTGCATGACGTAGGACGCGTTATGCACCCCGGCTTCAGACAAAGGAGGACAAAGACGGCCGAAAGAGGAGGCGCCGCACCTGGAGAACGGAGACACCCATCCATAGTATTATAAAGTCGTTTTTACATTCTACACAGTGGCCCAGGCTCTTATATACAGCATGTTAGAATGCTGTATATAAGATCCCACTGGTGGTGGCCGCAGCTTATAGGCCCCAAATCTGCTGACAGGGTCCCTTTAAAATAGGGTTGTCCAGAAAGTGAACAATCCCTTTAAGGGAATTTAGATTATGATAGTCCATTCCACATTATGCCAGTTTATGTCTTGCCTTGTACCATCCCTAATAAAACGTACTAGTTTAGTATATACCATTACTAGAAAAAGCAGAAAATGCAACACACAGCTCCATCCAAAGTCTGACTAGTCAATATGGGTTCTCAGAGATGGTCCTACTGAAATATGCAAAACCTCCAAGCAATGTTTGACCAGGATAAAGCACAAAAGCACCCCAGTTAGAAACTGGCAAAGCTTCCTATCAAAGATCATACAATCCAAAAAAGGAGGCAGGACTGTTTAAAATGTCCGAAATTTTTGCACAACCCATAGTTGCAGCCGACTCTAGTAGAGCTATATGGTGTAGGCTGCGTTTAGCGGGAGGGTGTGGTTTTGTGCGATGCACACTTCTGAATGAATTTGGCACAAGTTACTCCAGCAATTTTATATGCCAACCCTAATGCCATCCCACATGATGCCAGCTTAGTATATACCAAGCCAGATATCATCCCACATGATGCCAGCTTAGTATATACCAAGCCAGATATCATCCCACATGATGCCAGCTTAGTATATGCCAACCCTAATGCCATCTCACATGATGCCAGCTTAATATATATCAGGCCTGATATCATCCCACATGATGCCAGCTTAGTATATACCAAGCCAGATATCATCCCACATGATGCCAGCTTAGTATATGCCAACCCTAATGCCATCCCACATGATGCCAGCTTAATATATATCAAGCCTGATATCATCCCACATGATGCCAGCTTAGTATATACCAAGCCAGATATCATCCCACATGATGCCAGCTTAGTATATACCAAGCCAGATATCCCACGTTACATCAGCTTAGTATATGCCGAGCCTGATATCATCCCACATTACATCAACTTAGTATATGCCGAGCCTGATATCATCCCACATTACATCAGCTTAGTATATGCCAAGCCTGATATCATCCCACATGATGCCAGCTTAGTATATGCCGAGCCTGATATCATCCCACATTACATCAGCTTAGTATATGCCAAGCCTGATATCATCCCACATGATGCCAGCTTAGTATATGCCGAGCCTGATATCATCCCACATTACATCAGCTTAGTATATGCCAAGCCTGATATCATCCCACATGATGCCAGCTTAGTATATGCCAAGCCTGATATCATCCCACGTTACATCAGCTTAGTATATGCCAAGCCTGATATCATCCCACGTTACATCAGCTTAGTATATGCCAAGCCTGATATCATCCCACGTTACATCAGCTTAGTATATGCCGAGCCTGATATCATCCCACATTACATCAGCTTAGTATATGCCAAGCCTGATATCATCTCACATGATGCCAGCTTAAAATATGCCAAGCCTGATATCATCCCACATAATGCCAGCTTAGTATATGCCAAGCCTGATATCATCCCACATTACATCAACTTAGTATATGCCAAGACTGATACCACCCCACATTACACCAGCTTAGTATATGCCAAGCCTGATGCCATCCCACATAATGCCAGCTTAGTATATGCCAAGCCTGATGCCATCCCACATGATGCCAGCTTAAAATATGCCATCCCACATTATGGCAGTATAGTAAAAGACTTGTGGCATCTTATTCTGCCAGCTGTTTATGCCATGCTTTGTGCTATCCCTTATTATAACTATATATGTACAATGCCCTGTGCCAGCCTTTATTGCTATGCCAGTTCTGTTTATAACATGCCTTCTACCATCACGTATTTGCTAGCTTAGTAGATGCCATCCCACATTATGCCAGTTAGGTCTATACCAGGCCTCGGCTTATGCCAGTTCAGTCAGTGCCATGTACATTCCTCCCCCGTGCAGCATGCTGATGCCAGCGGTGCCCCATCTTGTGGCACCCTGGTGTGTCCGGTATAGCCTGTCTGCCATCAGTTATCCCGCATGTCAGTCCTGTGTCCCCAGCTCGGGCCTAGTGCTGGTACCTGTGCGCTGCCCATGGCTGGCCCGGACCACAGGCACTTTCCTGCAGGTCCCCGCCGCCAGCAGACTCCTCAGTGCCGCTCTGCACAACATGCTTCCCCGGCCAGCAGCCTGCCGTGTTGTGTAACGGGCTCAGGGGGCGGTGTCACCGGGTACTAGAGGAGGAGAGCGACCACCGGCGGCTTCCGGGGAGGGCGGAGACTCTGACGTCATCAGTGTGTGCGGCCTGGAGCACGGCCGACGGTGCAGAGGTGAGCGCGGTCCGGGGAGAAGGGCAGAGGGGCCGGGGGCAGAACAACGTGTTCGGAGGAACGAGGAAGAGGCCGGGGGCAGGACAACGTGCTCGGGGGCAGGAGGAAGAGCCCGGAGGAAGAGTCTGGGGGCAGGAGGAAGAGCCCGGGGGCAGGAGAACGTGTCTGGGGCCAGGAGGAAGAGCCCGGGGCCAGGAGAACGTGTCTGGGGGCAGGAGGAAGAGCCCGGGGGCAGGAGAACGTGTCTGGGGCCAGGAGGAAGAGCCCGGGGCCAGGAGAACGTGTCTGGGGCCAGGAGGAAGAGCCCGGGGCCAGGAGAACGTGTCTGGGGCCAGGAGGAAGAGCCCGGGGGCAGGAGAACGTGTCTGGGGCCAGGAGGAAGAGCCCGGGGGCAGGAGAACGTGTCTGGGGCCAGGAGGAAGAGCCCGGGGACAGGAGAAACGTGTCTGGGGGCAGGAGGAAGAGCCCGGGGGCAGGAGAACGTGTCTGGGGGCAGGAGAACGAGCCTGGGGGCAGGAGAACGAGCCTGGGGGCAGGAGGAAGAGCCTGGGGGCAGGAGGAAGAGCCCGGGGGCAGGAGGAAGAACCCGGGGGCAGGAGAACGTGTCTGGGGCCAGGAGGAAGAGCCCGGGGACAGGAGAAACGTGTCTGGGGGCAGGAGGAAGAGCCCGGGGGCAGGAGGAAGAACCCGGGGGCAGGAGAACGTGTCTGGGGCCAGGAGGAAGAGCCCGGGGACAGGAGAAACGTGCCTGGGGGCAGGAGGAAGAGCCTGGGGGCAGGAGGAAGAGCCTGGGGGCAGGAGGAAGAGCCTGGGGGCAGGAGGAAGAACCCGGGGGCAGGAGAACGTGTCTGGGGGCAGGAGGAAGAGCCCGGGGGCAGGAGAACGTGTCTGGGGGCAGGAGAAACGTGTCTGGGGCCAAGAGGAAGAGCCCGGGGACAGGAGAAACGTGTCTGGGGCCAGGAGGAAGAGCCCGGGGGCAGGAGAACGTGTCTGTGGGCAGGAGGAAGAGCCCGGGGGCAGGAGAACGTGTCTGGGGCCAGGAGGAAGAGCCCGGGGGCAGGAGAACGTGTCTGGGGCCAGGAGGAAGAGCCCGGGGACAGGAGAAACGTGTCTGGGGCCAGGAGGAAGAGCCCCGGGACAGGCGAAACGTGTCTGGGGGCAGGAGGAAGAGCCCCGGGACAGGAGAAACGTGTCTGGGGGCAGGAGGAAGAGCCCGGGGGCAGGAGAACGTGTCTGGGGCCAGGAGGAAGAGCCCGGGGGCAGGAGAACGTGTCTGGGGCCAGGAGGAAGAGCCCGGGGGCAGGAGAACGTGTTGGTTTTGGGGACATGTTTGGGGCAGGAGGAAGTGTGCGGGGTAGGAGGACGAGTTCAGGAGAACGTCTTAACATGTTTGGAGGAAGAGCCCAGGAGCATAAGGATGAGCTCAATGGCAGGAGAACATGTTTAAGGACATGAGGAGGATGGGGGCAGGAGGACAGAGGGGCAGAAGGAGGTGCCCAGAAAAATGAGGGGAACTAGCCTCAGGAGCAGGTGAAGGTGCCCAGGCGCAGGATGGGGACAGGAGGATGAGGTGCTCAGGGCAGGAGTAGGATCTTAGGGGCAGGAGGACATGGTTCTCGGGAGCAGGAGGAGGTCCCCAGGAGCAGCAGGTCAGAGGGGCATGTGATACCAATGTGATATGACTGAAGACTGAATGTGATTTAGATAGGGATCATAATCAAAAGATAGGAGTGATCCCAGATATTATTTGACCTATCGCGCTTCGTAAGTACGGGCTTTCAGCCCCCTTTTTAGTAGAATTTAGCAAGACAGGGCAGGAGGAGGTCCCCAGGGAAAGGAGTAGAACACCAGGTGTAGCTCACCAGCAGCAGGAGGATAGAGTGGCTGGAGGGGGATGTGCCCAGGGACAGTGCCTGCACCCTACGGCTGCCCTGGTCACATTAATTTGTGTAGAGGTGTATTCTGATTCCTGCTAATGGTCCACATGCTGCGGTTCTGACTGCTGTGGGCTCTGGTGGAGAGTACACCCTCATAATCAGATATGACCCCTAATAGGTAACCTTATTACCCACTGTCCAGTGTTTACTAGTGGAAACATGTGCCCCCGCTACCTGCACGGTGCCCACTCTTCACTTTGGATACTCTCCCGTGCCCTCTACACTGTTGGGCTAAGTTCACACAAGCACATAAAAGAAAAAAAAAATCCTTTCACTAGAGACAAACCGGATGAGTTGTCATCTGTATGGCATCGGTGTTTATACTTCAGAAGTTAAAAGGGACTGGGGGGAGCTGGGGTGTTGCATGCATACTCGGTCCATCTGAGTACTTATTCAGTTGGGGTGTTCAGGTGATAGAGTATTTCGGATGGACTGATTTTTTTATTTAATCGTATGAATGTATACCTTACCATCATATAAAGATAAGTGCTGAACAATAAACAACGATTGAAAGTATCAAAAAGGATAAAAATCAAAGTCGGATATCCAGGTTTTCTATGTATGCAATAAATGATTACCAGCCCTCTGCTTTGGATTACCAGCCAAGGTGAAGCTGCCAGCTGTAGTCTGCAGGCTGCAGCCGTCTGCTTTACCCTAAGCTGGCTACAAAAAATAGGGGGGATTCCACGTCATTTTTTTTTTTTTTTTTAATTATTTTTTTTTTTGGCTAAATACAAGGCTAGGCACCCTTTAGTGCCACATGAAAGGCACTAAAGTGTGCCAGCTTAGAATATGCAGGGGGGTGGGACATTATATGTCTTTCATCTCTCTATCTCTTCATTCATTTATTCATTCATCCCTCTATCTCTCTCTATATATCTATCTATCCATCTCTATATCTACTCATCTATTTATCTTTCTTTATCGTTCCTTTGGGAGACCCAGACCATGGGTGTTTAGCTTCTGCCTTCGGAGGACACACAAAGTACTACACTTAAAAGTGTAGCTCCTCCCCCTGAGCTTATACACCCCTGGTGAGCAGACCCAGCCAGTTTATTGCTTTGTGTCAGGAGGCATACATCCACACATGCATTCTCATCTGATTTATTTGACTTTTGGAAAGAGTTTGAAGAAAAGCGGGTCCATGTCTGGACTCCCGGCATGTCCCTTCTCACCCCACTGTGTCGGCGGTGTTGTTAAGGTTGATTTACAAGGCTGCAGCCTTACATGCCGCGCTCCTTCACCATCCCTTCTGGGCTCTGGCTTGAAGTGGGAGCCAGCACGGTCTCCATGCCTGGCAGGAGTCCGGTCTCCATCCACAGCCCCTTGAGGATTCTGTTGGACCGGAGCACTCATCCCCAGGGACATGGCCCTGCGTCTCAGCAGCTAAGTACCTGAGACGTTTATGTTGGGGGTCCCGGTTCTTTATTGTAAGGGGAGAGTATGCTGTATGTGATTGTTTTAACTTTTCCGGCGGGTTCTCTAGCTTTTGCCTGAGAACCGCGCCGATGGTGCCTGCTTGTCGGCCTCGCCACTTAAATTTAGGCCCCGGCTTCGCCGGAGGCCTAGTTTCATTTTTCCTGCCCTCGCATGTCACTCATGCAGAGGGACAGGTTCGGCTCCTCCCGGCGGCCGTTCTACACAGGGGAGGGACACTCCCCACTGCTGGGGCGTCCCTCCTTCCCTGCAGGTCTCTATAGCCCTCCAGTTCCCGCTCTTTTATAGGAACGCCCTCTTCTCAGGCAGAGTTCACTCTGCTCTGGGATATCCTGCATTCTGCATCTCTGCTGAGGTGCTGCGACTGGGGGACCGGGCTTCGGGATCTGGAGGGCACACAACACCGCGCTCAGCGGTCTGGTAAGCCACAGCCGGTCTCCGGTTGTGGACCTCTGTATATTCTCCCTGGGGTTCATTCTCTGCAAAGCCCCCACTCCAGCAGCATGTCTCACACAAGGAGCAAGGCTCCAAAGCTTTATTCTGCATGCACTGCATGTAAGCTCCTGCTGCCTGAGCCGAGCACCTATGCACATTGTGATGTCTGCTCTAACTTGGCGGTGCCACAGCCTGGAGTCTCGCCCCCAGTGGTCTCTCAGGCTGCTGCTGCACCTGTGATTGAACCGCCGGCCTGGGTAGAGTCCTTTTCTAGGTCCATATCCCAGTCATTTGCTGAGTCCATGGGGCTTTTGTCCAGGACTTTGATGAATATGCATCAGCCCCCCTCACAGGGTGCCTCTAATACTCTTGACAGAGGACTCCTATCCTCTGACCTCCGTCCATCGGAGCTCACGGAGGATTCATCATCTGATCCCAGACCCCGTCCTTCTAAGAGAAGGCGCAGGGTTTCCTCCCCCTCCCCATCCCACGGCTCTGTCTCAAGAGCTGACTCTCAAGATGAGGAGGATGCCCTCACTGGGGGCTCTGAGGCTATGTATCCCATCGATTTCTCTGAGGGTGACTCAGATCTTAGTGATTTGATTCCTTCTATTAATTCTGTGCTGGATCTCAATCCGCCAGTGTCAGAGGAGCAACTCTCTTTGGCAGAAAAACATCAGTTTACCTCGCCTAAGAGAGCAAAGAGTGTGTTCTTTAACCACTCCAGTTTTCAGACCGCTGTGACCAAACCCAGGGCCTGCCCTGACAAACGCTTTCCAAAGCGTGGTTCTGATGACCGGTTTCCATTTCCACCTGAGGTGGTCAAGGAGTGGTCTCACTCCCCAAAGGTAGACCCTCCGGTGTCTAGGCTCTCAGCCCGGACCGTTGTGTCGGTGGCTGACGGCACCTCACTTAAGGATTCCACTGACCGTCAGATTGACCTTCTGGCCAAATCTGTGTATGAAGCTGCGGGGGCTGCGTTTTTCCCCGTCTTTTGCAGCAGTGTGGGCTCTCAAAGCCATCTCTGCTTCTCTAGAGGAGATGCATTCCCTCACCAAGGAATCTATGCCTGAGATGGTTACCTTAACTGCTCAGGCTTCAGCCTTTTCATCTTATGCCATGTCTGCCATGCTAGAGGCTGCTCACCGCACTGCGGTGGCTTCAGCTAATTCTCTTGTTATCCGCAGGATTTTGTGGCTTCGAGAGTGGAAGGCAGATGCTTCTTCCAAGAAGTTTCTTGCTGGGCTCCCTTTTGCTGGTTCACGGCTGTTTGGTGAACAGCTGGATGAAATCATTAAAGAAGCTACTGGCGGGAAGAGTACTCCCATGCCACAAACCAAGACCAGGAAACCCGCCCAGGGTAGGAATCAATCGAGGTTTCGTTCCTTTCGTTCCTCCAACTGGTCATCCTCTAAGCCTTCCGGCTCGTCCGCTAACTCAGCCAAGGATCAGAAATCCAACTGGCGCCCAAAAGCGCGTCCGCAGAAGACCGCAGGAGGTTCTGCCACTAAGGCAGCTTCCTCATGACTCTCGGCCTGCTCCAGCCACGTCCTTAGTCGGTGGCAGGCTCTCCCACTTTGGCGACGCTTGGTTAAAGCAAGTCTCCGATCAGTGGGTGAGAGACATCATATCTCACGGCTACAGGATAGAATTCTCTTCCAGCCCTCCAAACAGATTTTTTCTCTCAACTCCCCCCTGCTCCAAGGCCGCCGCCTTCTCGCAGGCCGTGGTGTCCTTGCAGGCAAACTGAGTGATTGTCCCAGTTCCCGCTCAGGAACGGTTCAGAGGTTTTTACTCAAATCTCTTCCTAGTTCCAATAAAGGACGGTACCTTCCGGCCCATCCTGGATCTCAAGCTTCTCAACAAGCATGTCCGGGTGCGGCATTTTCGCATGGTGTCTCTGCGATCAGTCATTGCCTCTATGACCCAAGGGGAGTTCCTGGCGTCCATCAACATCAGAGATGCCTATCTACATGTGCCAATCGCAGTGTCACATCAGCATTGGTTACGTTTTGCGATAGGAGAGGATCATTTCCAATTCGTGGCTCTCCCCTTCGGGTTAGCCACGGCCCCTCGGGTATTCACCAAGGTCATGGCGGCAGTGATTGCGGTCCTGCACCTCCAGGGGTTAGCAGTGCTTCCTTATCTGGATGACCTTCTGGTCAAGGGTACATCCAGCGCAGACTGTCAGCGGAGTGTTTCGCTCACTCTCGCCACCCTAGCCCAATTCGGGTGGATTGTCAATCTTCCCAAATCCACCCTGACTCCGACCCAGAGTCTCGCGTACCTAGGGATGCAGTTCGAGACTTTGCCGGCACTTGTGAAGTTGCCCTTAGCAAACAGCTGTCACTCTTGTTGGCGGTGCGCTCTCTCCTGAGACCCCGCCGTTATACCCTCAGGCGTCTGATGCAGGTGCTGGGTCAAATGGTGGCCTCCATGGAGACGGTTCCCTTTGCCCAGTTCCATCTGCGTCCTCTGCAGCTGGACATTCTCCGCTGTTGGGACAAGCGGCCTTCCTCCTTACAGAGGTTAGTGGCTCTGTGGCCACGGACCAGGAGCTCTCTTCAGGGGTGGCTTCGACCCATCTCCCTGTCCCAAGGGCGCTCCTTCCTGACTCCGTCCCGGGTGATTCTCACCACGGATGCCAGCCTATCCGGCTGGGGAGCGGTACATCTCCACAGAGCACAGGGCACTTGGACTCCGTCCGAGTCAGCCCTTTCAATCAATGTGCTGGAAACCAGAGCTGTGCTTCTAGCTCTCCTAGCTTTTCACCACCTGTTGGCGGGCAGGCACATTCGAGTCCAGTCAGACAACGCGACAGCGGTTGCTTACATCAATCACCAAGGCGGGACACGCAGCCGCCTGGCAATGTTGGAGGTCCAACGCATTCTTCAATGGGCGGAGGACTCCAAGTCCACCATATCCGCAGTCCACATCCCTGGCGTTGAAAACTGGGAGGCAGATTATCTCAGCCATCAATCCGTGGACGGTGGCGAGTGGTCCCTGCACCCGGCAGTGTTTCAGTCAATCTGCCGCAAGTGGGGCACTCCGGACGTGGACCTAATGGCATCCCGTCACAACAACAAGGTTCCGGTTTACGTGGCTTGCTCCCACGATCCTCAGGCCTTCGCCGCGGACGCTCTGGTTCAAGACTGGTCCCAGTTTCGTCTGTCCTACGTGTTTCCCCCTCTAGCTCTCTTGCCCAGAGTCCTGCGCAAGATGAGAATGGGGGGCCGTCGAGTCATCCTCATTGCACCGGACTGGCCCAGGCGAGCTTGGTATCCGGACCTGCTCCAACTGTCCGTGGAGATGCCGTGGCATCTTCCGGACCGTCCAGACCTGCTCTCACAAGGTCCGTTTTTCCGCCCGAATTCTGCGGCACTCAAATTGACAGCGTGGCTCTTGAGTCCTGGATTTTGACGGCTTCTGGTATTCCTCCTGAAGTCATCTCCACTATGACTCGGGCCCGTAAGTCTTCCTCCGTCAAGATCTATCACAGGACTTGGAAAATTTTCCTGTCCTGGTGTCGCTCTTCCGGCCATTCTCCTTGGCCATTCTCGTTGCCGACCCTTCTGTCTTTTTTACAGTCCGGTCTGCAGCTAGGACTGTCCCTCAGAGCTGAGAGAGTTATCAGTGCTGTTCCAGCGGCGTCTCGCCCGGCTGGCTCAGGTCCGCACCTTCATGCAAGGTGAGTCTCACATCATTCCGCCTTATCGACGGCCCTTGGATCCCTGGGACCTTAACTTGGTCCTCACGGTATTGCAGAAACCCCCTTTCGAGCCCCTTAGGGAGGTTTCTTTGTATCGTCTTTCTCAAAAGGTGGCCTTTCTAGTTGCCATAACTTCTCTCAGGAGAGTCTCTGATTTGGCTGCGCTCTCCTCGGAGTCACCTTTTTCTTTGTCACTCCATTGGGAGACCCAGACAATTGGGTGTATAGCTTCTGCCTCCGGAGGCCACACAAAGTATTACACTTTAAAAAGTGTAACCCCTCCCCTCTGCCTATACACCCTCCCGTGCATCACGGGCTCCTCAGTTTTATGCTTTGTGTGGAAGGAGGCACACATCCACTCATGCATTCTCAGATTAGTTATATCGGTTGGAAGAAAAGAGGACCCCCACGGGGTCCCCGGCATGTTCCCTTCTCACCCCACTAAAGTCGGCGGTGTTGTTAAGGTTGAGGTACCCATTGCGGGTACAAAGGCCGGAGCCTCATGCCGTTTTTCCTTCACCATCCCTTAGTGGCTCTGGGAGAAGTGGGATCCTGACCGGTCGTCCATTCACTGGGACCGGGCTCCCTCCGCAGCCCCTGTGGGAATCTGCTGGACAGGAGTATATTCTTCCTCAGGGATCGGGCCCTGCATCTATAAGGTACTCTGTGTCCCCATTGGGACTGTGCATGGAGCGCCTTATTCCCGGACGCTGCAGCAGCTGCTGATTTCGGAAGACCGGCGGACTTCCGCGCCGACCGAGCCTGCTTGTCGGCCGCGGTCTTAAATTTAGTCCCCGGCTTCATCGCGGCCTAGTAGCTAAAATCCCGGGCCTGCCTGTCAGGGGTAGGGGCGGGACGGCCGGCCTGACGTCGGCTGTGAGGGCCGGAGCAAACTGTATGTTCCCTCCCCCCTTACTGATCACTGTGGGGACCCCAGATTCCCGCACTTTTCTAGCACCGCCCACGGCTCCACTCCTCCCCTGAGAGCTCCGGCAGCCATGTTTTTTGGCATTCTGCCGGTGGAGGATTATCAGAGAAGAGCTCTGCAGCTCTGGGAGACCTAAGGCAGGGAATCTGGAGGACACACACTCGCTTTTTAGCGGTCGGTAAGCCACACCGATCACCCGGTGCTGGTCCCCCCCCAGGGTGCCGGAATAGATACGTATTTATATACATATTTCTGTTCGGTCGGGCTGTATACCCCTTCCCATATACCCTCAGTGATCACTCTCCTAGGAGACAACAGCAAGTCGTCCACAAGGAGCAAAGGTGCTAAGGCACAGGGTTTTTTTGCGACCTGTACCTCTTGTGCGGCTATGTTGCCTGTGGGTTCCACCTACCCTCTGAACCTGACGTTGCTCTCAATCTTGATACACCTGAAGGGGACGCCTTAGTTAATGATCTTATCTCGTCCATTAACCAGGTGTTAGATCTGTCTCCCCCGCCTCCACCTGTAGAGGAGTCGGCTTCTCAGCAGGAGAAACTCCAGTTTCGGTTCCCCAAACGTACACGGAGTGCTTTTTTCGATCACTCTAACTTCAGAGATGCTGTCCAGAAGGCCAGAGCGGTTCCGGACAAGCGCTTTACTAAGCGCCTTACTGACACACGTTACCCCTTCCCCTCTGACGTAGTTAAGGGTTGGGCTCAGTGTCCCAAGGTGGATCCTCCAGTCTCTAGATTGGCGGCTAGATCTGTAGTATCGGTGGCAGATGGCTCATCGCTGAAGGATGCCACTGACAGGCAGATAGAGCTCCTGGTGAAATCCATTTTTGAAGCCACGGGCGCGTCTTTTGCCCCGGCCTTTGCAGCCGTGTGGGCACTACAAGCTATCTCAGCTTGTCTGGCTGAGATTAATGCAGTCACATGTAATTCTGCTCCGCAGGTTGCGTCTCTGACTTCTCAAGCGACAGCTTTTTCTTCCTACGCCATGAACTCAGTCCTAGACTCTGCTAGCCGTACAGCGGTGGCATCCGCTAATTCTGTGGCAGTCCGCAGGGCCATGTGGCTGCGCGAATGGAAGGCAGACTCTGCCTCCAAGAGGTTCTTAACCGGTTTGCCGTTTTCTGGCGACCGATTGTTTGGCGAACGATTGGATGAGATTATTAAGGAATCCAAGGGAAAGGACTCCTCCTTACCCCAGTCCAAACCTAAGAGACCTCAGCAACGGAAAATTCAATCGAGGTTCCGGTCCTTTCGTCCCTCCGCCAAGCCCCAGTCCTCTTCGTCCAACAAGCAAGCATTGTTGACCTTAGGGAGATCAACATGTCCACTGCGGAGACACCATCACGTGTTTCTCAACGCAGTGATTCTAGAGCATTGCCCCCTGGGAAGTATGCAAATAAGAAAGCCGCGGAGACACCATCACGTGTTTCTCAACGCTGGCAGGAAACTAGCCAGGTCTTTCACCGGGAAGGAACAACCACGGGAAGGGCAGTCTCCAGTCAAGGAGACCACCTATACCAAACATGGTATCCATCCACAGACAGCCGTTTCGGGGTATTTGCCCCTCATCAGTGTGGAGTAGGAATCTGGCTAGTGGGGGCAATGCCTAGTATAAGACTACTTAAGCAAGCATTGTTGACCTTAGGGAGATCAACATGTCCACTGCGGAGACACCATCACGTGTTTCTCAACGCAGTTTCTAGCCAGATTCCTACTCCACACTGATGAGGGGCAAATACCCAGAAACGGCTGTCTGTGGATGGATACCATGTTTGGTATAGGTGGTCTCCTTGACTGGAGACTGCCCTTCCCGTGGTTGTTCCTTCCCGGTGAAAGACCTGGCTAGTTTCCTGCCAGCGTTGAGAAACACGTGATGGTGTCTCCGCGGCTTTCTTATTTGCACTCTTCGTCCAACAGGCCGGAGAAAGGCCAGAGGAACTCCTATGCGTGGCGGTCTAAGTCACGCCCCCAAAAGGCCGCCGGAGGCACTGCCTCCAAGGCGGCCTCCTCATGACTCTGCATCCCCGAACCGCATCCTCGGTCGGTTGCAGGCTCTCCCGCTTTTGCGACGCCTGGTGGCCACATGTTCAAGACCGATGGGTGAGAGACATTCTGTCTCACGGTTACAGGATAGAGTTCAGCTCTCGTCCTCAGACTCGTTTCTTCAGAACCTCTCCGCCTCCCGCTCGGGCCGACGCACTTTTTCAGGCAGTGGCCACTCTGAAAACAGAGGGAGTTGTGATCCCTGTTCCCCCTCAGGAACATGGTCGCGGCTTTTACTCCAACTTGTTCGTGGTGCCAAAGAAGGACGGATCATTCCGCCCCGTTCTGGACCTCAAATTGCTCAACAGACATGTGAGCACCAGACTGTTTCGGATGGAATCTCTCCGCTCGGTCATCGCCTCGATGTCACAAGGAGACTTCCTAGCATTGATCGACATCAAGGATGCTTATCTCCATGTGCCGATCGCACCCGAACATCAACGCTTCTTGCGTTTCGCCATCGGGAACGAGCACCTTCAGTTCGTGGCATTGCCTTTCGGCCTGGCGACAGCCCCACGGGTGTTCACCAAAGTCATGGCATCCGTAGTGGCGGTCCTACACTCTCAGGGCCACTCGGTGATTCCCTACTTAGACGATCTCCTAGTCAGGGCACCTTCTCGGGCGGCGTGTCAACACAGCCTTACAGTCGCTCTGGCGACTCTCCAGCAGTTCGGGTGGATAATCAACTTCCCAAAATCCCAGTTGACACCGACTCAATCACTGACTTACCTCGGCATGGAGTTTCATACACAGTCAGCGGTAGTCAAGCTACCGCTGGACAAACAGCTGTCCCTGCAGGCAGGGATACAATCTCTTCTTCGGGGTCAGTCATACCCCTTGAAGGGCCACATGCACTTCCTGGGGAAGATGGTGGCAGCGATGGAGGCAGTGCCGTTCGCGCAATTCCATCTGCGGCCACTCCAATGGGACATTCTCCGCAAATGGGACAGGAGGTCGACTTCCCTCGACAGGAACGTCTCTCTGTCCCTTGCAACCAAGACGTCTCTTCAGTGGTGGCTCCGTCCCAATTCTCTATCGCAAGGAAGATCCTTCCTACCCCCAACCTGGGCTGTGGTCACCACGGACGCGAGCCTGTCAGGGTGGGGAGCGGTTTTCCGCCACCACAGGGCTCAGGGAACCTGGACTCCGGTAGAGTCCTCCCTTCAGATCAATGTTCTGGAGATAAGGGCGGTGTATCTAGCCTTATTGGCCTTCCATCGGTGGCTGGAGGGCAGACAGATCCGTATACAGTCGGACAACGCCACGGCCGTCGCATACATCAACGATCAGGGAGGCACGCGCAGTCGTCAGGCCTTCCAGGAAGTCAGGCGGATTCTGCAGTGGGTGGAAGCCACAGCCTCCACGATCTCCGCAGTGTACATCCCGGGCGTAGAAAACTGGGAAGCAGATTTTCTCAGTAGTCAGGGCATGGACGCGGGGGAATGGTCTCTTCACCCAGACGTGTTTCGAGAGATCTGTTGCCGCTGGGGAACGCCGGATGTCGATCTCATGGCGTCACCACACAACAACAAGGTCCCGGCCTTCATGGCACGGTCTCAGGATCACAGAGCTCTGGCGGCGGACGCATTAGTTAAGGATTGGTCGCAGTTTCGACTGCCTTATGTGTTTTCCCCCTCTGGCGATGCTGCCCAGAGTGTTACGCAAGATCAGGTCCGACTGTCGTCGCGCCATTCTCGTCGCTCCAGATTGGCCGAGGCGATCGTGGTACCCGGATCTGTGGCATCTCACGGTGGGTCAACCGTGGGCGCTTCCAGACCGCCCAGACTTGCTGTCACAAGGGCCGTTTTTCCATCTGAATTCTGTGGCCCTCAACCTGACTGTGTGGCCATTGAGTCCTGGCTCCTAGCGTCTTCAGGATTATCTCAGGATGTCATTGCCACTATGAGACAGGCCAGGAAACCATCGTCCGCCAAGATCTATTACAGATCTTGGCGGATCTTCTTATCCTGGTGCTCTGATAATGGTTTTTCTCCCTGGCCGTTTGCCTTACCCACTTTTCTTTCATTCCTTCAATCCGGAATGGACAAGGGTTTGTCACTCGGCTCTCTCAAAGGACAAGTATCGGCGCTCTCCGTATTTTTTCAAAAGCGCCTGGCCAGGCTTCCGCAGGTCCGCACGTTCCTGCAGGGAGTTTGCCACATAGTCCCACCATACAAGCGTCCGCTGGAACCCTGGGACCTTAACAGGGTGCTAACGGCTCTTCAGAAACCACCTTTCGAGCCGCTGCGGGATGTTTCTTTATCACGTCTTTCGCAGAAGGTGGCATTTCTAGTGGCAGTTACATCACTCCGAAGAGTGTCGGAGCTTGCAGCGCTGTCATGCAAAGCCCCCTTCCTGGTTTTTCACCAGGATAAGGTGGTTCTGCGTCCTGTCCCGGAATTTCTCCCTAAGGTGGTATCCCCTTTTCATCTCAATCAGGATATCTCCTTACCTTCATTTTGCCCTAATCCAATTCACAAATGTGAAAAGGATTTGCACGCATTAGATCTAGTGAGGACACTCCGGTTCTACGTGTCTCGCACGGCACCCCTGCGCCGTTCAGATGCGCTCTTTGTCCTTGTCGCTGGCCAGCGTAAGGGTTCGCAGGCTTCCAAGTCAACCTTGGCTCGGTGGATCAAGGAACCGATTCTTGAAGCCTACCGTTCTTCTGGGCTTCCGATTCCTTCAGGGCTGAAAGCCCATTCTACCAGAGCCGTGGGTGCGTCCTGGGCATTGCGGCACCAGGCTACGGCTCAGCAGGTGTGTCAGGCAGCTACCTGGTCTAGTCTGCACACTTTCACGAAACACTATCAGGTGCATACCTATGCTTCGACAGATGCCAGTCTAGGTAGGCGAGTCCTTCAGGCGGCGGTTGCCCACCTGTAATAGGGGGCCGTTTTCGGCTCTTTTTATCGAGGTATTCTTTTACCCACCCAGGGACTGCTTTTGGATGTCCCAATTGTCTGGGTCTCCCAATGGAGCGACAAAGAAGAAGGGAATTTTGTCTACTTACCGTAAATTCCTTTTCTTCTAGCTCCTATTGGGAGACCCAGCACCCGCCCCTGTTCCCTTCGGGCTGGTTGTTCTTTTGTGTACACATGTTGTTCATGTTGAATTGTTCTTTTGGTTCATGGTTTTCAGTTCTCCGAACATCCTTCGGATTGAATTTACCTTAGACCAATTTATAAGTTTCCTCCTTCCTGCTTTTGCACCAAAACTGAGGAGCCCGTGATCCACGGGAGGGTGTATAGGCAGAGGGGAGGGGTTACACTTTTTAAAGTGTAATACTTTGTGTGGCCTCCGGAGGCAGAAGCTATACACCCAATTGTCTGGGTCTCCCAATAGGAGCTAGAAGAAAAGGAATTTACGGTAAGTAAACAAAATTCCCTTCTTTTTAGTTTTTCACCAAGACAAGGTAGTTCTCCGTCTGACCCCGGACTTTCTTCCTAAGGTGGTCTCTCCCTTCCACCTTAACCAGGATATTTCCTTGCCTTCCTTCTGTCCGGCCCCTGTTCATCGCTTTGAGAAAGCGCTGCATACTCTAGATCTGGTGCGTGCTCTTCGGATCTGTGTGTCTCGCACCGCTGCGCTTAGGTGGTGCACCTCTTTTTGTGCTAACCACAGGGCGGCGCAAGGGTCTCTCTGCTTGTAAGCCGACCTTGGCCCGTTGGATTAGATCGACCATTTCGGACGCCTACCAGAGTACTCAGGTGCCTCCCCCGCCGGGGATCAAAGCACACTCGACCAGAGCTGTCGGTGCCTCTTGGGCTTTTAGGCACCAGGCTACGGCTCAACAAGTCTGTCAGGCTGCCACTTGGACTAGCCTGCATACCTTTTCGAAGCACTACCAAGTGCATGGTCATGCTTCGGCAGATGCGAGCTTGGGCAGACGCATCCTTCAGGCGGCTGTCGCCCACTTGTGAAGTTAGGCTCCGCCTACTTCTTAGTTTTTTCTGTTTATTCCCACCCAGGGACAACTTTGGAACGTCCCATGGTCTGGGTCTCCCAAAGGAACGATAAAGAAAAAGAGAATTTTGTTACTTACCGTAAATTCTTTTTCTTTTAGTTCCGTATTGGGAGACCCAGCTCCCTCCCTGTTGCCTGTTGGCAATCTTCTTGTTCCGTGTGTTATCACCGGCTGTTGTCGTGGACAGAGTCTCCGGTTGTTCCGGTTCTTACTCGGTTCTACTTGTGGGTGGCTATTCTCCTTCAGCTTTTGCACTAAACTGGCTAGGACTGGCTACCAGGGGGTGTATAAGCTCAGAGGGAGGAGCTACACTTTTAAGTGTAGTACTTTGTGTGTCCTCCGGAGGCAGAAGCTAAACACCCATGGTCTGGGTCTCCCAATACGGAACTATAAGAAAAAGAATTTACGGTAAGTAACAAAATTCTCTTTTTCTTGCTGCTTCTGTTTTTTTGCGGTCCGCAAAAAAACGGAAGGCACACGGAGGACACACAGACCGTATACGGAACAGATGCATCCGTGAAAAAAACGGAACGGTCGTGTGAATGTAGCCTAATGGAAAATGATCACATTTTTGTGGAAAATGTAATGTGGGGCTCTAGGCAGATGTGAAGTGCCCCATCCTGAGGTCCATAATGTGGGGGATCGACCACCCTTGTTTTAGCCAGCTTTTCTTAGCTTTTTATCTGTAGTTGGTAGATGGCACTGATACAACAGAACAATGTTAGTGATGGGCGAGCACTACCATGCTCGGAGGGGCCGACTCAAGTACTGTCAATAATGGAAGTCAATGAGAAACTCAAGCATTTTTCAGAAGATCTTCATTGACTTCCATTATACTCCATACTCAGTAGCATCCGACCTGCTCGTTATGAGTACCGAGCATGGCATTGCTCCCCGATCACTGGTTATAGCTCAACAATTGTCACTTCTTTTACAGATGCCAGTAGCAGTTGGAGGGCCCTATGGGCAATCACAGCCCTCTTGTTTTGACAAGGTGAAGATGGGTTTCATGATGGGCTTTTCTGTAGGCATGGCGGCAGGGGCATTGTTTGGCACTTTCTCCTGTTTAAGGTAAGCAAACAAATAACGTTCATCTGTTCTCTCATGTTCAAAGTGCAAGTTAAAATAAATATAACCTACTTTTGCTGAGGTTCCATTTGCAGAAATCTGAATAGTGATGTTACTGCTTCTCTCCTTTTATTGCTTACAGAGGACCAGTCAGCAGGTTATAAGACCCCTAAGTAAAGGGATGAGTGTAAAGCCCCATTAATGTTTGTTACATTCATTCCTTTGTAGGAAAATTTTGTTGGGGTATGAGGTAGAAGTCTATTTTTTAGTTTTCTTCTCAAGTGTATTGGGGCGGCCTGTTCCGTGCTCAGTTACCCACTGCCTCTGGGCGTTGATTGATAGGTCATTCTTCCTTCAGTGACCTGTCTCACCCGGAACAGACATTGTCATTACCTGGGTTTGCTTCATCGAAAAGGAAGGTGCCTGCGGAGTTCTAACCTGATGACGTTGCGAGATCAATCTACTGGCTTCTGCAACGTCACTAGGCGCTCAGTGGCCATCATTGCAACGAACCTGGGAAATGCATCAAACCCTTAAAAAAAGATTAGTTGATACATGCCTTCCTGGGTAGAGATGGATATTCTGTCACTGAGAAAATCAACTTTGTATAAAATAAGGCTGCACTGAGAGAGGTCAATGTTCAGCAAGGGCTGCGGTCCTCTGCGGCGAGGGCAAGTTAATCGTGCTTGATTGATGGTTTTTAAGTGTTGGAGATTTTGCATCTCTGAAGAAATGGCAATCAAGCACATGAGGTGGCCCAAGAGGGAAATATTGAAAAGGATTGGTGTACTAGTTGAAAATTTAAGTAGATAAAACTGTGCGTTCACCAATTCCCGGTGGACCATTTCACAAAGTTGATTTTGTCAGGCAGTCTATTATTTTTGTTTGACTGAACTCTATTGTCTTTATATTTTTTTTGAGTGAAAAATGTAAGGCTAAATTCCCACTATGTTCTTGAGTCCAGGTTGGAAAGATGCTCTTGCTGGCCAACCTTTTTAGCCTCAGTGATGAGTCCTATCCTGGCTGTCCCATGCACACAAAAGCATGGGTACTTCATGTAACCTCCTTACTGCCCAAGGAGCAGAGAGAACTTTCATATCACTACATATTGACTATCCTTGATCCTCATACTTAAAGTTCTTGAGAATTGTCTAAATTCTCAAAGTTTCCTTTTTGATACAGGTAAAATATCTTTGTACCGTGTTAGCCAGTAGAGATAAAAAAAATTGTTTAAAAGAACTGAAGTCCTCAGTGGTTGATACCTTTTAATGGCTACCTGAAAAGATGGTAATAGCAAGCTTTCGAGACTACTCGGGTCTCTTCATCAGGCTCACCCTCTAGTGCACAGGATTCCATACAGGGACTGAAGAATACTTGATGCCACTGTGCACCGCTTTCAGATTTTTATTTTTTTTAACTCAAAGTTACATTTCTCGATCAGCCTAGGAACAACGAACGCTACAATACACTAGAGCACAGCCTTGAGAAAAGTATAGAGGTTATCCCTTTTGGAATACCATGGGATTCTATTATTTTAGAAGCCTTTGGAATCAATGTTTGTGAAAAACTGTACTTGATGGAATTTGTAAGGTCAGCGATCAAAAGCATATAAAAATCATCGCTTACTTTTCAAACAATTTTACCCTTGCAGACCTGTCTATCATTTACAATATACAATTATCTGCCACTTAAGGAGAAGGCTACTAATCATTGAGAATTTCTACTGATCGATTGACAGCTCTCTCCTTATTGGTGGTGCCAGATTAGGACCATCTATTTGACTTTTATGGGCAGGGATTTCCATGGACAAATTGCATGTCTGGCTGCCTTACATCACTGCTGTCTCCGTGGGTATGCTCATTGTCCGGGGGTCAGAGATCTGCAAAGAGCCACAGGTGACGCTGGTCTTGTAATCATGGGACCTGCACCCCCTGGAGTGTGATTAAGATTATTAGTGGGATGACTAGTTTGGGGGAAAACAACGCCCCTACGAATGATCACCCACTAATTAGCATATCACAGGTCAAATTATAAAACTGACTTTAGGGTTATTCATCAAGCAAAAAGCCACCAAAAGGATCTTGCCTTAAACTGTATTAAGACCTAGAGTTGGTTTGTGAATAAGGGGAAGATATGTCAGGTTTCCTTTAAAGGAAATCTGTCACTAGGATTTTCAAATATAATCTGATAGCAGCATAATGTGGGATAAGAAATCCCGATTCCAATTAGGTGTCACTTACTGAGCGGTTTGCTGTTATTTTGATAAAATGTCTTTTCTCTGCTGCAGATCTTTCAATTCCCTGTATAATCCCACCCACACCACTTATTGGCAGCTTTCTGTATACACTGTGCATAGGCAGAAAGCTGCTAATCAATGTTTGGCCGGCGTTACACAGAGCAGGAGAACTATATGGCAAGAGGCAACTAGTCCTGTAGTGATAACCTCCTGCTGATAAAACAATGATTTTATTAAAATGACCACACACAGCCCAGTAAGGCCTCTTTTACACATCCGTTTTTTTGTCATCAGTCAGTCAAATTTAGAAAAAAACGGATCCAGCGCTGGATCCGTTTTTTTCTCATTAACATATTAGCGATGGATGGCCTCACATTACATCTGTCATACGACGGATCCGTTGAAAAATGTGTGTCCGTTGGCCAAAGACTACATCCACAGTAACATTTTTTTTTTATTTTTTTTTTTGTGTGCAAAAAAACTGATCCGTTGTTGTTTGGTATAATGGAAACCCATGGACGCAGGATCCGTCGTAATCCGTCAAATGACGGACTCCAGCAACGGATCGTTTTTTTTTTTTTTTTTTTGTAACCAAGCATGCTCAGATGAGGTGTAAATTCATTTCTGGTCAGCAAGTCTCTCTCGTCCGGGATGGTGTTATATCGGTTTTTAATAACAAATAACCTTTGGCATGAAAAAAGTGGTACGACTGACCCATTTTTTTACAGGGATACGTGGTGTCAGTTTAACCTCAGTTTTACCACATTCTGTCAGTCACAAAACTGATTGTGACTGATGGAAAAAAAACTGATGTGTAAAAGAGGCCTAAGTGACAGATCGCTTTTAGCAATATCTCTGCCCGGTTCACCCCATGTGCAGAATGATAGAGACATGCCATTTAGTGGATATGATTTCTGTTTTATTGCATCATGTCATCACTCTGAGAAGAAACATTGTTATATTACAAATGTAAATATATCATTATCATCAAACAATAAGGTAATGAATTTAATATCTATACATGTCTCTTACATTTCTACTTAACTGTGTAATAATCCATTCCTAGTCAGTCATGCCTACATTATAGAACAGTATGGGCGAGTGTGGAAGGTTACCGTATTTTTCGCTTTATACGACGCACTTTTGTTCCCCCAAATTTTGGGGGAAAGTAGGGGGGTGCGTCTTATAAGCCGAATATATGGGGGAGGGGGTGTATGTATGTATGTATGTATGTGTATATGTACATGTACACTGCAGGGTCCGGGGGAGGTGGGGACAGCTCTGGAGCGCAGGTGAAGCTGCGGGCTGCAGCCTTTGATCTCCTGCTCCCGCTCATATAATATGTACAGCCGCTGTCCATCTCCAATGGTGCTGAAATCGCACGCAGTGCTGGGCTAGGGGAGCGGTGCATATTATATGAGCCTGCGCCCCCCTGTGATGGCACATGCCCCCCCCCCCCCCCCCTGTGTTAGATTTGGCCCCCAGGCTGCTGCTCATTCTAAAATAAAAAACCTTTACCTACCCCCTCCAGCGTTTCTCCCAGTGTCCCTGCTCCCACTGTGATCAGGCAGGCAGAGATCTCAGTCTGCTGTGCCGATCACATGACCGCACCGAGAACCAGGAAGTAAGGAACAGAAGCACGGAGGGAGACAGGAGGGAGATCAGCGCTGGAGGAGGTAAGGAAAGAGTGTTTTATTTTACTATGGGCAGCAGCCTGGGGGCGATATCTAACACAGGGAGACTTGTGCGATCTATAGGGGCCATGGGCAGCACTATGGGGGCGATATTTAACACAGGGGGACTTGTGCGATCTATATAGGGGCCATGGGCAGCACCATGGGGGCGATATCTAACACAGGGGGACTTGTGCGATCCATAGGGGACCATAGGCAGCACAGGGGAATGTATGCAATCCATAGGGGGCCATAGGCAGCACAGGGGAACGTGTGCAATCCATGGGGGACTATAGGCAGCACAGGGGAATGTATGCAATCCATAGGGGGCCATAGGCAGCACAGGGGAACGTGTGCAATCCATAGGGGACGGTAAGCAGCACAGGGGAATGTATGCAATCCATAGGGAGCCATAGGCAGCACAGGGGAACGTGTGCCATCACAAGGGGGCTATATTCAATATAAGGGGGCCATATCCAGATTAAGGGGGCTAATTTTAGGATGGGGGGCTATGAGGGACATATACCCTATATGATTTGTTAGAGGGCCACTGGCATTATAAGATGAACCCCATTTAACATTAAAAAAAAAAAATTCTCTTTCACTTCACCAAATTTGGGGGTGCGTCTTATAATCAGGTGCGTCTTATAAAGCGAAAAATACGATATATTCAGCCCATGACTAAGGTGTATAGGGCATCTTTCACCACTTTTTTTATGTTTTTCTTTTGTTGTTGTACTTTGATTTTATACAAAAAAAACCAAAACATTTTTATCTGCTGCAGATCTATCAGTTCTCTGAATGCTGAACTATGTATTACCGAGCGCACACCACTGATTGGTGCTTTTTGTGTACACAGTGCATAGGCAGAAAGTTTCCAATCAGTGGTAGTTTGGTATGTGACACATCACTGAAATCGGGGTCTCTGTTCTTACATTTGCCTTGTATTAGCTATTCAAAAACTTGTCAGATTCCCTTTAACTTATAATAGCATGACCAAAGGCCCCTGTTCTGTTATTTTGTACTGTAACATTGAATGAAAACGCTATTTTATTGGAAATCCCTTCATTGCTGGATCTTATTTTTTTCAGCACATTTTCAGGGTTTTCCTTTTTGGTCCAAATGTACAGAGACCTAAAACAATTTCTCTATAAAATATTGTTACCAAATTGGTCACAATCTTGGTATGAGAAGTAATTAATAGCACTTTGTCTGTTGCAGATTCGGAATGAGAGGACGTGAACTTGTTGGTGGCATTGGAAAGACCATGATGCAAAGTGGTGGCACATTTGGAACATTTATGGCAATTGGAATGGGAATTCGATGTTAATCTGCTGCTAGTTAATAAACATCTGCATTTCAGTTTACACGAGTTTTTATTCCCTTAGTGATGGAGCTAATTTTTTTTTCTTTTAATTCTGACATGTCACTATGTACAGGTGCATCTCAATAGATTAGAATATCATCAAAAAGTTAGTTTTTCAGTAATTCAATACAAAAAGAGAAACCTATATTATATAGAGTCATTACACACAGAGGGATCTACTTCATGTGCTTATTTCTGTTAATGTTGATGATTATGAAAACCCAAAAGTCATTATCTCAGAAAATTTAGACTATTTTTAGACCAACTGAAAAACTGATTTTAACTCCGAAATGTTGGCGCCTTCTGAAAAGTCTGCACGGTAAATGCACTCAATACTTGGTCGGGGCTCTTTTTGGGTCTGGTGTCTCTCATCTTCCTCTTGGCAATACCCCATAGAATCTATGGGGTTTGCTGACCAATCAAGCACAGTGATACTGTGGCTATTCAACCAGGTATTGGTACTTTTGGCAGTGTGGACAGGTGCCAAGTCCTGCTGGAAAATTAAATTTCCATCTCCATAAAGCTTGTCGGCAGAGGGAAAAATAAAGTGCTCTAAAATTTCCTGGTAGATGGCTGCGCTGACTTTGGTCTTGATAAAACAGTGGCCCTGCACCAGCAGATGACATGGCTCCCCAAACCATCACTGATTGTGGAAACTTCACACTAGACCTCAAGCAGCTTGGATTGTGGCCTCTCCACTTTTCCTCCAGACTCTGGACCTTAATTTTCCCTTTCCCCATGACAGCACCACCTGAGAGATAGGTTCCGCCCACATCAGGACAGGAAACCCACTGATAAAGAGGCGGTACCTCTCCTCCACATCAGTTTGGTTTCCTGTCCTGATGGGACAACCCACGGATTCTCCCAGGTCTGACCCAGTGTGGAAGTTTGGTTTCTTACCAAAAGCCGGCATTCGGGCCTGGATGCACCTCCCCAGGGCTTCGGCTGTCTGCGGTGGGGCGCGGGCCTGGAGCGGGAGCTCGGCTCTGCGTCGCCCCAGGCCATGTGATCCTCACACGGAGCCCGCGAGACGGGCGCCCTGCTGACGGAACGCCGGGGTGAAGAGGAAGTGACGCGGCACCCGGAAGTTCATCACCTGTGCATGTGCAAGTTGTTCCAAGATGGCGGCGCCCAGTGAACGGATTTCGGGCGGCAAATTTGAACCAGGGAGGTATGAGGAGTCTCCTTCGCTGCATTCTGGTGAGAATCACTTCTCCCCTATTCAGGATGGAAGACAACTCTCCTCCAGAGCAGGATGTGCTGGAACAGCATACAGATTCCCAGGGCAGCAAGGGGAGCGCTCCTCCGGCAGGGCTAGTCCCTCCAGTCCGGCAAGTCGACATTCCAGGGGATCTGAGAAATCCAAATCTGGAAGTCATAAACTGCCTCCGAAACCGGTACCAGATCCGCCATCTTGAGGGGTGAGTGTCTGCTGCAGCATTTCAATGTTTAAAGGTCCCCCCTAGGTTCCCTTCTTTCTTCAGGAGGTACCTCTAAGAGGAATCATAGGAATTGTGGGGTTTACAAGGACAGTCTATCCTCAGATTACCAAGGGGTCCTTGTCCCACCTGTATCATAGAATTCTTCTGTTTTATTTAGATCATAATGTTGAAATTACATACAAAATGAAACAACGTGACCAAATCCTGACATGTTTCGGACCCTAGAACAGGGTCCTTATTCTTAGGTAACATGGACAAATATGTATGCTGAATTTATAAGAGGAAACATGAACTTGTCTCAGTGAATCAGTGTCCAAGTGAAAACATCTGTTGTAGACTGATTGCTCCCTGTCTTGTCTTATATGAACAAAAAAAAGAGGCTGCTGAGTGTTGTGGTGCGCCTGTAAGCCTAGCTATATTGGGAGGCTTGGACTGTTGTATCGCTTGTGATTCTCAGGTCTGGTCCAGATTGTGCTATGTGGATCAGGTGGTTACTGTCCTCTGCTGACTGAGGAAGGGTGGTGCCTGGCCAAAAAATCCAAAAGCAAATCAAAGTACTGTTAAAAAAAAAACAAAAAAAAAACCACACATAATGTTAGCACAAAAAGCTTTAATATACCATTTTGACACTCTAGGTGTGATCAAAGATACATACTTTACAACATCTGGAATGATATAATTATAAAGTGTAAATAAGCGAATCCCTCAGCACCAGAAAAGACTGCTTCTATTGTTCTCTGTTGTTAGCCTTTATACACAACTGTTATTGGTATAGAGAGGCTGCAACTATTATCCCTTGTTGTCAATCTTACAAGTCATAGAATAACTGTTATAATGTGGGAGAACTACTGCTTTTATTCTCCGTTATCAGCTATTACTAACCAAGGCTGTTATAATATGGGGGAACCACATCCACTATTCTCTATTGTCAACCTTTACAGGCTAGGTAAGAAACTATTGTAATATGGAAACTAACGTCTATTGTTCTCTGTTCTCAGCCATACAAGCTGGGAAAAAAAGGGGAAATTTTAGTAGAAGGAAACTGCATCTCTTACTCTTTGGTTTTGGCTTATGTATGGAAGCACCAAGCCTCAAGGCTGAGTTGAGAGATATTAGCCGTGCTGAAGTCAGGGAAACACATAAACAATCCACTAGGAAAGATGGGGGAACTTCAGATAAATCAGGCGGCGGCTCTGAACGGGGTTCCAGAAAATATTCCCCTGCCTCTTCCTCAGCCTTGGATTCCTCATCTTCCTCAGACGTGGACGGCAGACTATGCTTCCCATCCTCTGAGGTGACACCCCTAGTGGAAGCTGTCCACTCCACTATGGGGCTGGTGGATGATAAAGATCCTGAATCCACACAAAACCTCATGTTGGAGGCCTGGAATGCAGGTCCGTGGTACCTGGAAGGCTGCAGCAGGAGCTCTTTGCCTGGCTGTGGCAGGTACATGTGTATTAAGGTCCATAATGGTCTGGGTCCAACAATTGGAAGACTAACTTAAGGGTACTGTGTCTAGTAAGGACATTATTTCCTCATTTCCACGTATACAGGGGGCGGCATACTTCTAGCGGATGCTTCCATCGACTCGCTCAAATTATCTGCAAAGGTAGCAGCTCTTTCCAATTCAGCCAGAAGGGCCCTATAGTTGAAATGCTGGAAGGGAGACGTACAGTCCAGGAACAGACTATGCAGGATACCTTGTGAAGGAGACTTTTTGTTTGGATCACAACTGGATGACCTTCTGTCCAAAGCGGCAAACAATAAACAAGGATTTCCAGCTGTAAGAACTCCATTCCCTCGTAGCCGTCCGTTTCGGAGGAAGCAATTTTCCAAAAGGAGCCTCCCAGAGACCAGAACTCCTGGAAGGATAGACGGAAGAGGTCCTCCAGGATTATGTTTGATCCATCATCCTCTACCAAGCCACGAGGCCTTCAATGACTCCACCATCCCAGTGAGGGGGAGGCTCTCCCTCTTCCTTGAGACGGTTTCCTCCAGCCTGTGGATTCTACAGATCATTGCAAAAGAGCTGACATTACAACTGAAGTCGCCCCCTCGGTGGTATTTTATTGTAACATCTATATGACAAGGAGAGAAAAGAATGGTGATCTCCATCCTAGAGCACTTAGGGTGGATCCTAAATCAGGAAAAATCTAGAACACAAGCCTCAACAGTGTCGGTCTTTCTTGGGGCTGATCCTGGATTCAGTCGCTCAGAAGTCTTTTCTCCTGGAGGAGCAGATACTGAAGTCACAATCCCTGGTCACCTTGGCGATTGAAAAACCAGTCATGACCCTCAGACAGGCCATGTCTCTTGTGGGGACCCTCACATCCTGCATCCCCACGGTTCCTTGGGCTCAGATAGATATGAGATCCCTTCAGATGGAGGTCCGGGTCTGACAGCAACAGTCAAGAGGCTTCTTGGATATGAGACTCCGCTTGGATCCAAAGGTGTTGCTTTCTCTGTCCTGGTGGCAGGACGTAACTCTATTGTCCGCAGGGGTGTCCGGGTGTCCCAACATCACGGATATCATCCCAAAAGATGCAGGTCACTTAGACTGGGGAGCTTACCTGAGAACTCACCTGTTACAAGGACTATGGGACTATGTGAGGACTCAGTCCTCAAACTTCAGTGAACTAACTGCAATAAAATCAGCCAGGGATCATCCCATGACAATAGATGTAATGCCGATCCCCTGGTCACAGGGTCTTCTATATGCCTTTCCACCCCTGGTTCTTCTTCCGGCGGTGCTCAGGAAGGTTCGGGAAGAAGAGGCCCTCATTATCCTCATAGCTCACTTCTGGCCAAAAAGAGCCTGGTTCTGTTGGCTCCAAAGACTGGCAATATCAGACCCTTGGATACTGCCGGACAGGACAGACCTACTAGTCCAGGGACCAATGTGCCAACCCAAGGCTCCTACCCTCCACTTGACAGTGTGGCATTTGAAAGGCGGCTGCTCCTAGCACAGGGATTCTCCTGAGAATTTAGTAAAACTCTCCTTAAAAGTAGGAAGCCGGTCGCCACTGGTATTTAGGGAAGGGTCTGGTGAAAAATCCAGCAAGTTTCCTGGGCACAGATCGGGGGTCCCCCTCTCTTCCCGGCCATCCTGGAAATCCTTCAGTAAGGGTTGGATTGAACTTATCCACTAGCACCTTGAAGGTACAAGTTTTGGCCCTAGGAGCCCTCTATAAACATAACCTCAGAGAATAGATGGATTAGCAGGTTCGTTAAATCCTGTGCTAGAGCGACTCCTGTCCCTTCTCCTCGCATGCCTCTCTGGGATTAAATCTTGTCCTTGATGCCCTTATAGACACCCCATTGAGCCCCTTTCAGATGTTCCCTCCAAGACCCTGAAGGTGGTACTACTCATTGCTTGACGTCCGCTAGACGGGTGGGTGACCTACAGGCGCTCTCCATTGTCCATCCATATACCCAAATTTTGGTCGATAAGATGGTATTGCGTACAGATCCCTCATAGCCTAAAGTGGTCAAGCCCTTCACAGGTCCCAGAAATTTATACTGCCTTCCATTGTGACCCTCCTTCCAATGACAAAGTGGACAGGCTCCATAGCTTGGATGTAAGACTTGCTCTTTATAACCTACTTAGATAGGACCAGGGAATTGCGAGAATCTCAGGCCCTGTTTTTGTTATTTTACAGCCCCCGGACTTTCCCTAGAACGTATCTACAAGCACTTTGGCTAGGTGGGCCCGGGATGCTACAGTTAGGTCCAGAAATATTTGGACAGTGACACAATTTTCGCGAGTTGGGCTCTGCATGCCACCACATTGGATTTGAAATGAAACCTCTACAACAGAATTCAAGTGCAGATTGTAACGTTTAATTTGAAGGTTTGAACAAAAATATCTGATAGAAATTGTAGGAATTGTACACATTTCTTTACAAACATTCCACATTTTAGGAGGTCAAAAGTAATTGGACAAATAAACCAAACCCAAACAAAATATTTTTATTTTCAATATTTTGTTGCGAATCCTTTGGAGACAATCACTGCCTTAAGTCTGGAACCCATGGACATCACCAAACGCTGGGTTTCCTCCTTCTTAATGCTTTGCCAGGCCTTTACAGCCGCAGCCTTCAGGTCTTGCTTGTTTGTGGGTCTTTCCGTCTTAAGTCTGGATTTGAAGTGAAATGCATGCTCAATTGGGTTAAGATCTGGTGATTGACTTGGCTATTGCAGAATGTTCCACTTTTTTGCACTCATGAACTCCTGGGTAGCTTTGGTTGTATGCTTGGGGTCATTGTCCATCTGTACTATGAAGCGCCGTCCGATCAACTTTGCGGCATTTGGCTGAATCTGGGCTGAAAGTATATCCCGGTACACTTCAGAATTCATCCGGCTACTCTTGTCTGCTGTTATGTCATCAATAAACACAAGTGACCCAGTGCCATTGAAAGCCATGCATGCCCATGCCATCACGTTGCCTCCACCATGTTTTACAGAGGATGTGGTGTGCCTTGGATCATGTGCCGTTCCCTTTCTTCTCCAAACTTTTTTTCTTCCCATCATTCTGGTACAGGTTGATCTTTGTCTCATCTGTCCATAGAATACTTTTCCAGAACTGAGCTGGCTTCATGAGGTGTTTTTCAGCAAATTTAACTCTGGCCTGTCTATTTTTGGAATTGATGAATGGTTTGCATCTAGATGTGAACCCTTTGTATTTACTTTCATGGAGTCTTCTCTTTACTGTTGACTTAGAGACAGATACACCTACTTCACTGAGAGTGTTCTGGACTTCAGTTGATGTTGTGAACGGGTTCTTCTTCACCAAAGAAAGTATGTGGCGATCATCCACCACTGTTGTCATCCGTGGACGCCCAGGCCTTTTTGAGTTCCCAAGCTCACCAGTCAATTCCTTTTTTCTCAGAATGTACCCGACTGTTGATTTTGCTACTCCAAGCATGTCTGCTATCTCTCTGATAGATTTTTTTTCTTTTTTTTCAGCCTCAGGATGTTCTGCTTCACCTCAATTGAGAGTACCTTAGACCGCATGTTGTCTGGTCACAGCAACAGCTTCCAAATGCAAAACCACACACCTGTAATCAACCCCAGACCTTTTAACTACTTCATTGATTACAGGTTAACGAGGGAGACGCCTTCAGAGTTAATTGCAGCCCTTAGAGTCCCTTGTCCAATTACTTTTGGTCCCTTGAAAAAGAGGAGGCTATGCATTACATTATTATGATTCCTAAACCCTTTCTCCGATTTTGATGTGAAAACTCTCATATTGCAGCTGGGAGTGTGCACTTTCAGCCCATATTATATATATAATTGTATTTCTGAACATGTTTTTGTAAACAGCTAAAATAACAAAACTTGTGTCACTGTCCAAATATTTCTGGCCCTGACTGTATGTCGCTGACCTACTCAGCTAAGGGGGTGCCAGTTCCCCTGCAGATTAGGGCCTTTCCACTGGGTCACTTTCTACTACTTGGGCTGAGCGGGCAGAGGTGTCTATTGATCATATATGCAGGGCCACCACTTGGTCCTCTTCTTCTACCTTTTTCTGTCACTATAGACTTGACTTGTCCTCCACGGCCGACCCTTCTTGGTAGACTGGTATTACAGGCGGTGGTCCCTCCCTAAGGTGATTGGTCTCTAGAATCTCTCAGGTGGTGATGTCATGGGCGAAAGGGAAAAATCTTAATTACTTACCAGTAATGGGATTTTCAGAAGCCCATGACAGCACCCTTAGTCCCCCCCCTATTCACTGGTTATGGGCACCCTTCGGGGAGTGTTAGGCTCTGTGCGCACGTTGCGTAAACACATGCAGTTACGCTGCGCTTTGTAGATGGAGATTGTGCAGGAGCCGTGCGCACGTGGCGTTTTAGAGCGCAGCGCTTCGGCTTCTGCCGAAGCGCTGCGTTCTAAGAAGTGACATGTCACTTCTTCCGTGCGCTTTGCCGGCAGCTCCTGCTCTGTCTATGGGAGGAGCTGTAGGCAGAGCGCATGGAATCGGCTTTTTTTTTTTTTTCACTACGGACATTTCTGCAGCGATTTAAAGCGCACATGTGCTCTTCAGATCGCTGCAGAAATTTCTGCAGTGACTGTACGCAACGTGCGCACATAGCCTTAGAGTTAATGGTGTATTTCTTTGGTGGTGGTGTGATTAACATTTTTGTTTGTGTTTTGCTGGTCCTCTCTGGCTCTGTAAACCTACTGATGTGGAGGAGAGGTACCGCCTTTTTATCAGTGTGTTTCCTGTCCTGATGTGGGCAGAACCTATCTCTCAGGTTGTGCTGTCATGGGCTTCTGAAAATCCCATTACCGGTAAGTAATTAAGATTTTCCAAATGAAATACAAAATTTACGTTCATCTGAAAACACCTTGGACCACTGAGCAACAGTCCAGTTCTTTTTCTCCTTTGCCCAGGTAAGGCTGCTTTCATACTACGTTTATTTAACATGCGTCCTGAACGTTTTTTTAACGCAGAAACGGATCCAGTGCAAATGCGTTTTCATTTCAATGCATTTGCAATGGACTCGCGTTAACACGCGTTCACCTGCGTTTTCGTGCGTTATAGTGAGGGTCCAGCGACTTGCAGTTTTTTAACATCTTTCAAAAACGCTACTTGTAGCGTTTTTGAGCTGCGTCCAACTTCTGCAAATTGCTGGATCCTGACTAAACAGCACGCAAACGCATGTGAACGCTGGCATGCTGATAGGCAGGATCCTGCTTGCTCTACTGAGCATGCCCAGAAGCCAGCCTCCGTGATCAGTCTATCTCTCTCCTACCTCTCTGTCTCTCCCCCTCCCTCTCCCCCACCTGAGAGCTGCGGACACTCGTAACCAAGGTAAATATCGGGTAACCACTTATCTTAGTTACCCGATGTTTACGTTGGTAACGTGTGCAGGGAGCCCGGCTCCTAGCAGCTGCAGACGCTTGTAACCAAAGTAAATATCGGGTATCCAAGCAAGTATACCCGATGTTTACCTTGGTTACGAGCCTCGCAGCTGTCAGATGCCGGCTCCCAGTCTGGCACGTTTAGTTCCCCTCACTCCCGATCACATGACTCCAATGCCCGCCCCTAAACATCCAGTGACAGGATCCTGCAAAATAAGACATGCGTTTGCATGCATTTTTTGCTGTAAAAGCAGGATCCGCTTTTGCAGCAAAAAAACATTCAAGACGCATGTTAAAAAGACGTAGTGTGAAAGCAGCCTAAGATGCTTCTGGCATTTGTCTATTGGTCATAAGTGGCCAATGTCTTGGATACATCTGTGTGTGGTGGCTCTTGAAGCACTGACTCCAGCAGCAATCCACTCCTTGTGAATCCCCCCCCACCCCAACAAAATATTTTTGAATGGCCTTTTCTTAACAATCCTATAAAGGCTGCGGTTTTCCCAGTTGCTTGTGCACCTTTTCCTTCCACTCAACCTTCAGTTAGGCTATGTGCGCACAGTGCGTTTTTCACGGCGTTTTTGCGCGTTTTTCGGGTGCGTTTTTGGCCTCAAAACTGCAGGACTTTGCTTCCCCAGCAAAGTCTATGAGTTTTCGTTTTTGCTGTCCGCACACATCTGTTTTTTTTACCTGCATTTTTGAGTTAAAAAAAAAATGGACATGTCAGTTCTTTCCTGCGTTTTTCTGCGTTTTCCCCCCATGCAATGCATTGGAAAAACGCAGAGATCAAAAACGCAGCAAAACGCAGCCAAAAAACGCACCAAATCGCGGCAAAAACGCATGTGTTTTTTGATGCGTTTTTTCGACGCAGGTGCGTTTTTAGCGGCCAAAAACGCAGCGTCAAAAAGACGCAGTGTGCGAACCTAGCCTTAATGTGCTTGGATACAGCACTCTGTGAACAGCTAGTTTCTTTAGCAATGACTTTTTGTGGCTTACCCTCCTTGTGAAGTGTCAATGCCTGCTTTCTGAACATCTGTCAGGTTAGTGTCGCGGGCGGGGAGGAGGGTGTCAGCACACCGCGCTCACCCCTTCTGCTCGGGTCCGGCAGCTGCTCCTGGTGGCTCGATCCGTGGGCCGGATCCCGGGGTTTCTCGAGCGACACTCCTCGCCCGTGAGTGAAAGGGGGTGTTTGTTGGGTGTGGGGATTGTTATAGTTCGTGACGCCACCCACGGTTGTGGTGATTGCACCACCGCTGCTCAGTATGGGGGTCCCGGGGATGGTGATGCGGAGCAGCCAGGTGTTGTGTTGCCCCTCCGTGGGTAGGGGTTGGTGATCCCGGGGCCCGGTGATGAGATGTAAAGTGTAGGGCCTGGAGGGCGCAGGGACGCGGGGGTAGCGCTGTGCCTTGCGGCACTATGGTACTCACTCAGCCTGACACACGGACACAGTTTGTACGGTAAACCAACGGCTGGTAGGACGGTCCCACAGACGGCTGCACCTGCACTCCCGGTAGGTGACGGTGATGTCTCTTCCTTGCACCTGTGTTGACTGATGGTAGCGGTGGATTCCCTCCGGTTACCCGCTCCCCGGCTGCAATCTGGGCCGGAGGAGCTTTACACTTTGCCCGCAGGCGCTGGCCCTGAGAAACTTGTGCCGTGGCGGTGGCGGTGTCTCTCCAATACGGGTTGGGCTGTTGCCTTCAATCGGGACTTGGTTGTTGGGGGATCTGCGTCCCCGTCACTGACGGATTTGGCAAATCTGGCGACTCCTAGCCTTGCCGGGGTCCGAGAGGCCCCTGCCCTGGTGCTGACTGTCCTTCGGAACACTGCTCCAGACCACCGGGCACACAGCCAACGGGGTCCTTCCAGGAACTTCCAAACGGTCCCCCTCCAGACAGTCACCGCCGTTGCTGACCTTGCTGTTCTGGCCCTCACAAAGCTGGACCCTTCAGGCTGTCTTTCTCTTCTGTCACTTTACTTGCTTTTCCTCCTTTTCCACTTTCACTTTCCTAACTCCTCTCCTTAACTCCACTTCACTCTTGCCCTGCCTGGGCTCGACTTTACTCCTTCCACTTCCTCCTCCCTGACAGAACTGCCTGGTTTCTTCCTGCCTCCAGTGTTGTGAGCTCCTCGGTGGGCGGAGCCGACCGCCTGGCCCACCCCCTGGTGTGCATCATCAACCTCTGGAGGAAGGCAACAAGGATTTGTGGTTAGCTGTGATGTGCCTACCTGGAGTGTGGGGTGTGGTGGTGTGTGACCTGTGTCCCCTGGCTTGCCCAGGGCGACACATTAGCAGTTTTCCCCAATGATTATGTAGCCTACTGAACCAGACTAAGGTACCAATTTTAACGCTTGGGAAGCCTTTCCAGGTGTTTTGTGGTAATTCTAATTTTTTGAGATTACTTTTGTATTTTCATTGGTTTTAAGCCATGATCACCAACATCAACATTAACAGAAATAAACACTTGAAATAGATCACTATGACTCTGTATAATGTGTTTCCCTTTATATATTGTAACTGAAATAAATTAACTTTTTGATGGTATTCTAATTTATTAAGATGCACCTGTCCCTTTAAAATAAGCCCAAGTTGTGGTTCAATAACGAAGTGTCCATACAGCTTAAAAAAAAAAGAAAAGTGAAATAATACTGCAAGACACTTCATTAAAGAAAGCAGACCCCATAATCATACTCACTGTACCCCAAGTGGGATGCTGTGGAATGCAGGGATCTGCGGTGGAACACACGCGCGTGCACACACTCACTAAACATACACATCCGGTGCTACCGTACTGCTTCATTGACATGGGACGCTGTGGCACATGGGGACCTGTGGTGGAACACATCAATGTATTCCACTGCAGGTACTTGATGTTCTCTAAGGCCTCTTTAACACGTCCGTGAAAATCATGCACGTTTTTCACGGACGTGTCAAAGGTGCGTATTGCCCTCCATGAGCCGTGTATGGCACACGTGTGTTCTCCGTGTGTTATCCGTGATAACACACGGAGAACGGGAACTTTCTACTCACCTGTCCCTGGCGTTTGCTGTTCATGGTGCTGATCTTCGGTCTCCAGTCTGGCTGACTCCCCGCTACTGCAGCTTCCGGCCGCAGTGAAGTGAATATTCAATGAGCATAATGAGCGGCGGTCGGCAGCAAGTGACCGCAGCGGCAGAGCCTGCAGGGCTGGAGAAGGTGAGTAAAGTTTTGGGGGGTTTTTTCTCAGACACATGTCTTTTCTCTCTGGTGCGTGTCACACAGAACACATCCGTGTGGTCCGTTTGCATTACGTGTGACACGTTTGCGTTCCGTGTGACACCCGTGATGCTGGAGGGAAAATGCACATGTTGGCGTGAGAAACACACGGACACATGTATGTATGGAACGGACACGCGTATATACAGAACGGACACACGTTCCGTGCGCAAATACTTACGCGTGTCCAAAACCATAGGAATACCTAGGTCTACGTGTGTACGGAGGCACATACGTGTGAAAGAGGCCTAAGGCAGTGTGATACCAATGTGATATGACTGAAGTATGAATGTGTGATTAGATAGGAATCATAATCAAAAGATAGGAGTGATCCCAGATATTATTTGACCTATCAATAATTCAGTATCAAAGAGATGTCCTTTGGATAATATTTCACTAATGATGACCAAGGAATACATGTCAACCAGGTTTTGAAGCAGTTTTAAGATAATGAGGAAGTCACATTTACAGTTCCACTTACCGGAAACTTGTGGTTGGCTTAAAGACAGGTTTAAGGAAGCTTGCATATGAAATTTACGGCTCATTGCAATATTTCACTAACACTATGGTCAAACTGTGGTCGGCCAGTTGTCAACTGGCAGGATGTGCAGGAAATGTGCAGGAAGCTGCCGGTGCCCACAGCAGTTTGTGGTCAAGTTACATGAACATGACTCAGCTGTCACATGCTGGTGACCATTTAAACACAACCTACAAATTTTCCTATAAAAATACACTGGACTCGCTTAATGTTAGGGAAACCTTCCAGGACATTGAAGTGTACGTACGCACTGTTCCTGTGATGCAAGAGGCCGAGATGTTGTTTCCTTATCATTAACTCGAGTTCCCTCTGATGTGAAAGGATTGCTACAACAAACGGTAATGTTGATGCATATTTCTGTTATTGTATAAGATTCTAAATGCCTATGTACCATTAACTATTCATGTGCTATTAAAATAAATAGTATCTTGCTATAAAGAATATTAGTATTCGTGCCTGATTTAGGATATCAGTGAGCGCTTCGTAAGTACGGGCTTTCAGCCCCCTTTTTAGTAGAATTTAGCAAGACATAAATTGGCGTAGTCGGCAGGATTACTTCTATAAGAAGTAATTAAACTAATTTTTGTAATTTAGAAATTAAAAACATATATTTGGCAAATTTCCAGATATATTTTTTCAATCTTTTTGCATAGTGTCAAAATGTTCAGAAAACGTAAGGATAATGTTAAGGAGGTTGTTGTGGAAATCCTCGGCTTAACTGAGGCTTCCTACAATCTTATAGCACATGAATTGGTCAATTGTGCATTGGCAGAACAATGGCAGAATAAGCTCAAGGGTTGTGTACCTACTGATGTTGTGAATGTACTCAGTGGTGCCCCTGTGAAAACAGGTGATGTAGTGTCTTGTGGATTGGCAGAACAATGGCAGGACAAGCTTAAGGGTTGTGAAGCTACTGATGTTGTGAATGTATTCGGTAGTGTCCCTGTGAAAGCAGGTGATGTAGTGTCTTTAGCACGGCGCAAACAATGGCAGGATAAGCTTAAGGGTAGTGAAGCTACTGATGTGAATGTATTCGGTAGTGTCCCTGTGAAAGCAGGTGATGTAGTGTCTTTAGCACGGCGCAAACAATGGCAGGATAAGCTTAAGGGTAGTGAAGCTACTGATGTGAATGTATTCGGTAGTGTCCCTGTGAAAGCAGGTGATGTAGTGTCTTTAGCACGGCGCAAACAATGGCAGGATAAGCTTAAGGGTAGTGAAGCTACTGATGTTGTGAATGTATTCGGTAGTGTCCCTGTGAAAGCAGGTGATGTAGTGTCTTTAGCACGGCGCATCTGGATTTTGGCAAGTGCATATAGTGTAATGCATGAGCGTAATCTAAAGATGCAGAAGAAAAGTTCCCAGATGGAACAAAAGATGATAGAATTAGGTGGCCTGAAAACAGTTCTGGAATGTAATACCAGACTGTTGAAGGATAAATTGGAACATTATCAGAATGTGGCAGAAAAAGCTGCCATAAAAATTGCTCAAAATAAGTATAAGAAAAGAAGAGGAAAGGTAAATAAAACCAAAGTACATAAAAGTATCGTCCCAGCTTCTATAAACTGGGATCCCGATACTTGGGATGGGGATGTGTGGGATTCATCTTCATCATCTGATGAGGAGGATTACCATAAAGGGAAGATTCAGGCTAATCCCATAAGGAGGCGCCTAGAGAGGACCGAAAATGAGATCATCCGGGAACATGTCCGGGATGGTCAGGGGAATCCGCAATATGACGAAGATGGTAATGCCATCATAAATGAGAGAACGATTCCTCATGTAAAAAATCGAGTAACCATTGAAGATTACTCTCAGGGAGAAGTTGATAGCATTTTAACACAGTTTAGACAAAAACCAGGAGAAGGAGAAATTCCCTGGTTGGTCAGGGTGCACGATCTCGGAGGAGGTGGAGTGCACTTTGACGCCGGAGACGTGGCAAAATTTGTCACCATGTCTCGTGACCCAGTAATTCAGAGATCAATAAAACATTATTTTGTTGATCATAATGAGCATGGTGCTCAAAACTTAATCATGATCTTAGCCCATGCTTTTCTGGACAAATATCCATCAGAAGCAGACTTTCCTATCAATGATAAACCTTGGTATACCTTAAAAGATGGTATGGAAAGGCTGAAGGAAGAAGCAATGAGGAATGCTCTTCCTCTTTTGGGAATGGATGATGATTATCTCCAGTACCCATTGAAAGCCAGCATAAGAAATAGGCTGGTTAAACATGCTCCTCCAGCATACAAAAGTTATTTTAACCTTAACTGTAGCGCTGACTGGAGAATCAATCGGTGTAGTTCTAGGGAGGATGAGGGAGTTACAGGATATGGGACAGTGGGATAAACTGTCCCCTGGAGGCCATGTTGGTAACAGTAAGCCAAACAATCCTGATTGGAAAGAGAAATCAGTAGGGGAGGCCCCACGGGTGTGTCGCAAAGACATGTTCCAGGCTTTGCTTAAAGCCGGGATCAATAAGGAAAGGATTGATGGAAAGGAGACAGGAGAATTATGGAAGTTGTACAAACAAAGTTCTATCCACAAGGAAAGTGACCACTACAAATGTGGAAGGGGGTTCAAAAACCCCCAAGGTAAAGAAATCAGAGGGAAAAGGGGAAAAACCCCCAAAGAAAGTGTCTTGGGAAGATTTTCAGTCAGTTTATCCATGGGAAGAACTGGCTGCAGCCGTGGCCACAAAGGTCACGGAAGGAAGGGCTAATACACAGACTGAAGTCTGTGTAAATGAAAGTTCAGAAGGAAGTGATTTACCATAGGTAGCCAGCCAAGCCCCCCTATTGATAAAAAGGGACGAATGTCCCTACATCAATCTTAGCATACATTGGAAAGGGGGAAATGTTCAAAGAGTCCCAGCTTTGATTGACACGGGGGCGGAGGCTACTTTAATTCATGGAAACCCAGAACAAATAAAAGGACCTCGAGTAAAAATTGCTGGACTAGGTGGTCAAGTGATCACCGGGGTTCAGACACAGGTAGCTTTGAAGATAGGTAATTTACCTATCAAGCAGTATACGGTGCTGGTAGTTCCTATACCAGAATATATTTTGGGAATTGATATCCTAAAATGGATGACTCTTAATCTAACCGAAGGAAAATTCTCCTTTGGGGTTATGCCTTGTCATAAGGAAATGCAGATCTCACATTATATCAATGATATAATGATACAAGGACAAGATGAGCAAAGTGTGAAAGATCAATTGACAAAACTGGTTGCTCATATGTGGAGTAAAGGATGGGAAATCAGTGATGCCAAGGTTCAAGGACCGTCTCAGGTGGTAACATTTCTAGGGATTCAGTGGAACAAGGTGCACAGAGAGATCTTGCCCAATGCCAGACAGAAAATTATAAATTTTCCGGTCCCTAAATCCAAACAGGAGACTCAGTCTTATATTGGATTGTTTGATTTTTGGAGACAACATATCCCTCATTTGGGACAAATGTTGGCTCATTTGTACAAAGTAACGAGGAAAAAATATGAGTTCCACTGGGGAGAGGAACAGCAAAATGTGTTTGAGATGGTCAGGGAAGTGTGGCAAGACATTGAAGGGATTATTCAATCTACCAAGACCACTGTATTTCATGTCGATGCTCATGTCCCTACTAACTCACTTGAACGTTTGTTTAATTCAGAAGCAGATAAAGCAGCAGCCATCAGACAAATCAGTCCAACAGTTGACAAGGCAAGGTACAGCTGTTTGGGCACACCAGAAAGAGCGACACCTTATTCCGCAGGTTTAGACCTCAGTACATTGGAAACTGTCGTGGTACCCCCAGGTAAGGTAAAACCAATTTCAACAGGATTGGGTTGCCAGATACCAAAGGATCATTATGGTCAAATAGCCACTCCTAGTTTAGTGTTAAAAGGAGCCATAGTGGTGGGAGGGGTAATAGATGCAGATTATCAGGGAGAAATCAAGGTACTGATGCTAAATCTTGGAAATGAACCTTTGATCTTGATGAAACACCAGAAGGTGGCTCAGGTGTTGATAATTCTAATAAACTTGTCTGAAATAAGAGAAGGAACTGCCCCGGCAGAATTAACAATACGGGGTACTAAAGGTTTTGGATCCTCTAATATTCAAAAATATGGATTCAAAACCTCCAAAAACCGCCCTCAGAGACAGAGGTAATAGCGGTCGGAAAAGATCGTACTCTCCTGATAATGAGACCAGGAGTGGAGAAGTGGGAATATGTCCCACAAGAAAAATGTTATTTACGAGAATAATAGTGTATCTTTATTTGCAGAAGGTGTGGTAAATAAGCGGAATCCATGGTATCGGTTACTGGGAAGAGCTCGATAGTGCAACACACAGATTGCTGGATCTGTACACATTCTTCGGTTACAGCCACCAGTATCCCTTATCTGGATGTCCCGGTCTGATCATCTTGCTGATAAAGACACTCGATGTGTTCATCTATAGAATGCGACAGTACCCATTTCCGTAGTGGGATGGATCAATCTTCCATGGTGGCAAGGCAATTTGAATGCAACAGTCACCAATTTGCAATATCTGGCTTTTAAGGGAGGAATTTGGGTACCAAGAAATAAGACTGGACTGACTAACCTGGGATTCATCCCTATGGGGAATATAAAAATAAGTTTTGGGACAGCTATAAATACTGTAGATGCTTTTAAACCCAGCTTAGTGGAAAGGACAATTCATGATATGTTATGGCCTTATGCCAATATGTTACTAGTGAAACTTGTAGTAACATATCGGGAAATGTAATGTGTAATGATTCCTTTGAATATCGAGCAAATGCCAAAACACATGATGTTCAAGGGAGCTTTTCAGATAATATTGCTTTTAGTTTTAATATACATAGTAGTGAAAGTGATTATATTTGTGATTCAACGTTTATCCAAACAAACCAAGAAAACTAAATTTGTGGCAAACGATATTTCTTGGTCATGGTATGGTATATTCCGAGTGATCTTCTTCTAGTGGAATACTGATGATGGAAAATAATCCCTGGGATCAAAGACCGATTGTGATACCAATGTGATATGACTGAAGTATGAATGTGTGATTAGATAGGAATCATAATCAAAAGATAGGAGTGATCCCAGATATTATTTGACCTATCAATAATTCAGTATCAAAGAGATGTCCTTTGGATAATATTTCACTAATGATGACCAAGGAATACATGTCAACCAGGTTTTGAAGCAGTTTTAAGATAATGAGGAAGTCACATTTACAGTTCCACTTACCGGAAACTTGTGGTTGGCTTAAAGACAGGTTTAAGGAAGCTTGCATATGAAATTTACGGATCATTGCAATATTTCACTAACACTATGGTCAAACTGTGGTCGGCCAGTTGTCAACTGGCAGGATGTGCAGGAAATGTGCAGGAAGCTGCCGGTGCCCACAGCAGTTTGTGGTCAAGTTACATGAACATGACTCAGCTGTCACATGCTGGTGACCATTTAAACACAACCTACAAATTTTCCTATAAAAATACACCGGACTCGCTTAATGTTAGGGAAACCTTCCAGGACATTGAAGTGTACGTACGCACTGTTCCTGTGATGCAAGAGGCCGAGATGTTGTTTCCTTATCATTAACTCGAGTTCCCTCCGATGTGAAAGGATTGCTACAACAAACGGTAATGTTGATGCATATTTCTGTTATTGTATAAGATTCTAAATGCCTATGTACCATTAACTATTCATGTGCTATTAAAATAAATAGTATCTTGCTATAAAGAATATTAGTATTTGTGCCTGATTAGGATATCAGTGAGCGCTTCGTAAGTACGGGCTTTCAGCCCCCTTTTTAGTAGAATTTAGCAAGACAGGCAGGTCCTCACGTTCAGTGTCCCAGGTCCCACGGTCTGCTGGATGCAGTGTGGTATCATCAGATGTGTATGTGTGTCTGATGTGTGTTTGTGTGACTGCCGGCTGGAGCAGAGAAAGACCGATGTGGAGAAGACCTGGGAGAGGCACAAATGTCCGGAGTCTGGTAAGTATGATTCTTCAGGGGGACAGGGGGCTGCTTTTTGGGGGTAAACTTATCACCAACCTGTGTTTCCCTGAAAATAAGCCCTGTCCTGAAAATACTGTAAGCCCTAGCGTATTTTTCGGTGGAGAAAATATGACAGTGTCTCATTTTCAGGGGGACACGGTAGGCCAATACACAATGCGTTTCAGCTCAGTAGCTTCGCTTTCACCTATGTACCATAAAGCCAGGTATATACGATGAGTATTTGGTGAGTTTTTTTACCTCCCTATTTGTAGCCAAGATCAGGAGTAGGTAAAAAATACAGTGTGGTGATGTATTTCTATTATACTTTTCCTCCTGATTGTTTCACTCCTAGTTTTGGCTTAAAAATACTGAGGTAAAAATAGTCATAAAATACTCAACGTGTACACATGGCCTTATGGTGCATAGATGAAAGCGGAGGTTCTGAGCCTCAATGCATTGCGTATTTTTAATAAAAAAATCTAACTATTTTACTCAGAGTGCCTACTTTGATCACTGGTGAAAAAAGAAATTGATCCAGCTTCCATGCTTTTCTTTCTAATAAAGCCCAACTGTAATGTTTTTTTTTTTTTTTAAAATCATCAATAATGACTTAGGGACAAAATGTAGAATTGGTGGAGGAAGGTTGAACTGGATGGACCTAGGTCTTTTTTTCAACCTTAGGAACTATGTAACATTATGATTCCTAAGTGATATAGCAGGTCCGTAGGAAATTGCAGTTACTCACACCAGATGCGTTTCGAGTGTAACGCTCTTAGACTTGATGAATGTGACACATTAAAATTTTATTTTATTAGAAAGAAAAGCATGGAAGCTGGATACATTTTTTTTCCACCTGTGACTGGCGCTGAAGCAGCAGTGGGATCCCTTGCTTTCAACCACCAACAAACTTGAGTGGTCTCCGGGGTGAGCTGGATTTTTTCCCTCAATTTACCTACTTTAATCCCTGCAATGCAGCACCAGTTCAGGTCTTAATTTGTGGACCTGCTCTGCTATTCATTGATTGTCCATTGTGGAAATCAGAAGTCCAGACCGGAAGATACTACTTTCAGACTGAGGGACATATACCTGAAAGATGTGTTTAAATTATTCCTTCAATGACGTTGTGGCTTTCCCTTTGCACAAAATTAAGGTGAGCAGATATAGTGGCTATCATAACAATCACTACAATTAAACTGGCGCCCTCTCACCTATTTCCCTTTATTTTTTTGGCAGTCCTGTGGTTGTTCTTATGTACAGAACAAACTCCATTCCAGGTGACCATGCAATGACTTGCGCTCTACAGGAATAGGCTATAGACTCGGAAGGAAGCTGTCCATTTGCAATAGTAGCTCAACTACACCAGACTGAAACCTAGGGTGATGGGAATAAACTCGACAAATGAATACAAGTGCAAAGCTTTTGCATAGGGAAGGCTACAAACCAGGGTAGAACCTTGTCCTGAATGAACATCAAATAGGAAAATGATGAATCAAGGATGAGATTTTGATTTTGGGCAGAAACAGACTGATTGAAAGGGATTGCTTGGGGCCACTTTCTTTATAAAACAATTAACAAATTTGGTCACCAATAGGGGAAGTGATAGTTTCCTTCATTCACATTAACACCTACAGATCTGAACCATGAAGAGAGCCTCCCTTACCTAGGCAATAAAAGTATTGAAGGGCTAGACGCCCCAAAAAAAAGCAGGTCTGTGAAAAGATCCTCAGAAGGGAATAAAGCTGAATTTCTAAAGATTTTATCCATGGCTAGCAATTGAGCTATAGTGATCTTAGTTGATTAAGCATCCACCTGGAAACATTGAAGGTGACTGTTCCATTCAGCAGCTAAACCAGTTGCTCCTAAGTAAGATTGTGCCATAATTTTAGTTATATCAAGCCATACGGCATGAAAATCTGTGCGAGTGGAGTGCGATTAAAACATCGCATTCCACTCTGACCAATATTAGCCTGTGTCCACACCCTTGACCGATTATTTCCTCAGCCCTAATCGAACCAAGAAAACAATCGCAGTATGCTGCGACTGTAATGTGATCCTGTTTTCTCTCGCACCCATTCAAGTCTATGGGGCGAGAGAAAAAAAACGGTGTACTGCAAGTGCAGTGCGAGAATGGCTATAGCCGGCTATAGAGGAGAAAGGGAGATAAATCCCTCCCCTCCGCAGCACCGGCTCGCCCCCTGCAGCTCGCACGATGGGACCTCAGTCGCAGGGACACTCGCATGACACTCGGCTCTGCTGTACTGCCAGCGTGAGCCGAGTGTCATGTGAGGGGATCGCAGTAATCTCCTTGTGGCCCCAGTCAAAGATGTCAACTTTGAAAATGGTTCTTGTGTTTGGAGGAAATATAAATGCATACTTATGGGAGGAGGTATTGCAAAATGAAGGACCATGGCCTGGATCGAGGTTTTGCTTGCAAAGAAATATACAAACTCCATGCAGATGCTGTCTTTGGTTAGATTTAAACAGGTACTATAGCATATCAGAAAACACAAAAAGTGGCTCCAGCTCCAGAGAGGTAAGTAAAACTTTTTCTTTCTAGGACCACATGATAGCATCACAGGTGTTGCTTCCTCCGCCCTCTACAGGGACAGGAACACAAGAGGTTAAAAACCCCTCCCCCTCCCAACCTCTCCAGTGTTTTTCCTGTCCCTGTACAGGACGGACGCAGGAACTTACCGGGATGTACGGGGTCCAGGTGGATCGAGGGGGGACTCCGCTCTCTCTCCCTCCGGCCTGTCAAGACGCCATAGGCCGACACCTCGCTGTCGGGTCCCTCAGCCACGCCGGTCGAGCTGCAGCTCCCGGCGCCTGCCGCTTCCCTCCGAGGGGAGGGCTCTCGGCCTCCAGCCACGCGATGCTTCTGGGCACAGCGTGGAGAACGCCGGCGCATGCGCGGACGCCGCACTTCCGGTTTCCGGCCCCGAAAATTGGCGCGAAATTTGAACGGGACTTGGATGGCAGGACTGCGACCTGGACCCTTCACTCAGGTAATAAAAACCTGGAAGGGTAGGGGGGTGGTACATTGGTTTTCATTTGGCTGCCAGCACTGCCTGTGATGGCTGAAAAGGAATCAGACACTAAAACCCCTAAGGATGTCCAGGTCTCTGTAAGTGTCAGCCCTTCAGGGTTTCATTGCCCTGTAGCCAGACGACTTGTCTGAGCCTTGTTCTTTTTTGCAGGGTGGAGGTTCTTCTGTGGGTTCTGGCACCATCCCCAAAAAGAAATGTACCGCTAAAATTAAACGTTGTGCGGTGTGTGATGTTAAACTCCCTGACACCTGTGCTAAGAAGCTCTGCGAGACCTGTATTACAAAACTGATCTCTGAAGAGCAGACTACCCTCCTGTCGGACATGAGGTCCATGATACGGGAGGAGGTTCAGGCTGTCGTTGCAAGTCACGCCCCCCCTCCAGAGCCCCTGGCGCCTCCTGCACAAAAGCGTCCCCGCCATCTGTTAGAGTCCTCAGAGGAAGATGAGATGTCCAGGAACTCCGACTCCCCAGGGGAAGATGAGGTCCTGGGTCCCCTGCCTGAAGAAGAGCGGCGTTACTTATTTTCCGCAGGCGACACGGATGAGTTACTCCGTGCCGTACGGAGGACTATGATGGTGGAGGATACGGAACAATCACGGATCTTTCAGTGGGCAGAACGCACGGTTCTCTCCATCTCGGCTATCCATCTCAGGGACTCGGACAACCATCTCGCGGACTTCCTGAGCAGGCGCACGATCGACCCATCGGAATGGGAGCTGAAGGACAGCGTCTTTCAGGATCTGGTCAAAAGACGGGGTACACCCCAGGTAGATATGTTCGTGTCCAGGACCAATGCCAAACTACAAATATTCTTCTCTCTGAATCCCCGGGATGCTCCGGCTGCGATCGACGCTATGGCCCAGTCTTGGTCCATGGGACTGGTGTATGCCTTTCCACCCCTGCCGTTGTTCCCCAGGGTACTCTGGAAGATTCAACAGGACGGCGCCCATGTGATTCTCATAGCCCCGCTTTGGCCCAAACGGAGCTGGTTCTCTTTGCTCAGAAACCTGTCAGTTGCAGATCCAGTTCTCCTTCCCCTGACGGACGATCTCCTCAGCCAGGGTCCAGTGTGTCACCTGGGCCTGGCTCACCTTCAGCTGTCGGCCTGGATCTTGAAGGGCGGTTCCTGAGACAGAAAGGTTTGTCGCTTGATGTCATCTCTACACTCCAGGCAAGTCGTAAGCAGATTACCCGGACCATCTACGGGAAAATCTGGAAGAAATTCTGCTCCTTTCTGGGTGAAGAACCTGCTGACAGTTCTCGGCCTGATGTTTCAAAAATCTTGGATTTCCTGCAACTGGGATTCCGCAAGGGTCTTACGCCTAGCACTTTGAAGGTCCAAATATCTGCGCTCAGCGTCTTCTTTGGCATGCCACTGGCGTCCAATCCCTGGATTGCCAGATTCGTGAAGGGGATTCAGCGCCTTCGCCCTACAATTCGGCCCACAGTGCCTCCCTGGGATCTGACCTTGGTGCTCAATGGCCTTTGTGATTCCCCCTTTGAGCGCTTATCTACCATTTCGATGGAACATTTGTCCTTCAAGACGGTGTTTTTAGTGGCCATCACCACGGCTAAGCGGATTGGTGAATTACAGGCTTTGTCTATCAGGGAGCCGTATCTTCAGATCCTGGATGACAGGATTGTGCTGAAACTTGATCCGACGTTTCGACCCAAGGTGGTCTCCTATGCTACCCTAGAACAAGAAGTTGTTTTGCCATCCTTTTGCCACTACTACACGAACCAGAAGGAATAGCGGCTGCATTCCTTGGATGTGAGGTGGACAGTACTGAGCTATTTGGAGGCCACCCAGAACTGGAGATTGGACTCCACCTTATTCCTTCAGTTTAGGGGAAAATATCGAGGCAAATCGGCATCTAAGGCCGTCCTGTCTCGATGGGTTCGGGACACAATATCCTCAACCTATCAATTGTCGGGTAAGACCCCGCCAGATCACCTTAGAGCCCACTCCACTAGATCAATATCTACCACATGGGCAGAAAAGGCGGGAGCTTCTTTAGACCAGATTTGCAAAACTGCCACTTGGTCAGGTCCCAACACTTTTTGTAGACACTACAAGTTGGATATTCTGTCCTCCCACCAGACTTCGTTCGGTAGGAAGGTGCTCCAGGCAGTAGTCCCCCCCCACCTAAGGTTGAATTAATTTGGTATTCTCCTGTGGTGCTGTCATGTGGTCCTGGAAAATAGGGATTACTACCTACCGGTAATGATGTTTCCAGGATCCATCATGACAGCACCCTTATTTCCCTCCCTTTTGTTTCTACTGCGTGTCATTTACATTGTATGTAGCTTAAGCATAAATAAACTTGGTGTTATACCCATCCTGGTGTGGTATTTGAAAAGCCACTGGAGAGGTTGGGAGGGGGAGGGGTTTTTAACCTCTTGTGTTCCTGTCCCTGTAGAGGGTGGAGGAAGCAACTCCTGTGGTGCTGTCATGATGGATCCTGGAAACATCATTACCGGTAGGTAGTAATTCCTATTTTTATTTAAATTTTCACATATATAGCCAGAAACCAGCGGCAGTTCTTTGATAACACATATACAAAAAAAACATGTAATCCAACAATATATAAATTGTAATTCACAAAATGTGTATTTAATCAGCTGTTCTTTTGGTTCTAAAATCTATGTAAGATCTACCACTAGAAAGTTGAAAATTAGAGTTATGAACATCTGAATGATATATTTCATCCAAAATTCTTGATGTTTGATATATCTGTTGTAGCGAAGCACTTTTTAACACAATGTGATCACCAGACAGCTTATTTTCAAGTGAATGGAATTGAGCATGTAAATAATCCACCAAGAGGTGGTGATATTAAGAGAATGTTACTAATGTAGCGCCCCTGCGGCTTCAGGTGCCACAGGGTACTGCACCACACTTAAGGTGCAGTATTCATCTTGGATGCAGAGAAAGTCGTCCCCGGTAACAACCACAACCAACACATAACACGGGGGTTTTATCACTGGGACCGGGTTAGGGTAGGAGCTGGGGTAGCCATCACGAGGTATGGGACCTCATACCCACTAGTCAGGAACCGGGGAGGCGGGGCTTCCACATGGGGAAGTTAGGAGCCTTCCGACACAAAATAAGCAGTCAGCACTGGACAGTGTCCGCATGAGGTCGTACTTGGGAGGAGCAGCAGACAACAAACAGTTCGGGGCCCGTGGTCTGGAGCTCGAGGCTCGACCCGGCTTCTTAGGAAAAGAAGGGGGATCGCGGGGAGTGCAGCCGGCGCCCCCGCCATTGCACCCCCAGCACTATCAGTGTCTAAAGGCCGCTTTACACACTGCGATATCGGTCCCGATATCGCTAGTGTGGGTACCCGCCCCCATCTGTTGTGCGACACGGGCAAATCGCTGCCCGTGCCGCACAACATCACCCAGACCCGTCACACATACTTACCGGCCCGGCGACGTCGCTGTGACCGGCGAACCGCCTCCTTTCTAAGGGGGCGGTCCGTGCGGCGTCACAGCGGCGTCACTGAGGGACGTAACATCCCGCCCACCTCCTTCCTTCCTCATTGTGGCCGGGACGCAGGTAAGGAGAGCTTCCTCGATCCTGCGGCGTCACACGGAGCGATGTGTGCTGCCGCAGGAACGATGAACAACATCGTTACTGCTGCAGTAACGATAATTGAGAATGGATCCCCATGTTACCGATGAGCGATTTTTGCACGTTTTTGCGATGATGCAAAATCGCTCATCGGTGTCACACGCAACAACATCGCTAATGTGGCCGGATGTGCGTCACAAATTCCGTGACCCCAACGACTCAGCATTAGCGATATCGTAGTGTGTAAAGCCCCCTTAAGAGACTATCACCACGATCATCCTCCCTAGGGCACAGCTCTGTCTGTGGAGAACTGAACCATCCGGGCTGCGTTGTCATCTGCACCAGAAGAGAAGTCCCGCAGCAGCTGATATTGGCCGTACACCACAGGTGGCATCACGAACAACTACCCCCATCGTGCCCATCCCCAGCCATTTTATTGACACCTGGGGTCATGGAACCGGGTGAGGCCACTGCGGCGTCCCAGGAGAAGCATTGCGGCCCAGCGACAAGTATCCCCCGATGCTGTGGGCATGTCAACTTGGCATCACAAACAGGATTTCGTGCCCGCAACAACTAGTACTGTTCGCCTTCAAGAACTGTGTAAAACGTGTATTGAAAGTAACTGTTGCCATTGACCACGCAAGCACGGGAAAAAGAAGGGGTGTGCCATCGTGGGTGGAACCCAGAAAAGGGGGCTGTGAAAGAGAGCCCCACTGCCAGGGGCTTGCAGGAAACCCCATACTCTAAGCAAGGGCAGGAAACGAGGACATGTCCACGGAGGAGGAGAATCAAGCCGAACCTGTAGACGCTGCCCAATGCCGTATATTCCAGGGGCGACATGGCTACCACAGTATTTGGGGGAGTATTACAACTTGAATGATTTTAAGGAAAGACTGTATGGAATGTTCCGAGTACACCCCCTAATGGAACATCAAAAGGCGAGTATCCTGATCAGCCAGCTGATTGGAGCAGCTCAACAGGAGGTGAGGTCTTGGCGGGACGCTGACAAAAGAACCTTGAAGCATATTTTGGCTAAGCTAAAGAGCATCTTTGATACTTGTACAAAGGCTGAAATCAAGATGAGATTTTATGGTTGTAAGCAAAGAGTCCAGGTTAGTATGGGGGACTATGCTTTAAATCTTCAGGAGGCCATGAGGGCAGTCCGACAGTTGGATCCCAGTGGTATACAAGATGAGGATCGCCTGTTGACTGACCAGTTCATTGAGGGGCTCTTGTGTGATGCACACCGGACCCAGCTGCGTATCCTGACCCTGCAAAGTCCTGACCTCAGCTTTGCCAAGTTGAAGGACCGGGCTATTCGGGTGCTACGAGAACCCACCCCCAGCATCGCTGTGCCTCATCGGGCAATGGTAACTCTGTGTCCGGAGGTGTTACCGGAGGCATGGGCAGTGGTGAGTGCTAGCGAGCAAACCCGGGCGGGAGACTCCGTCGCTGAACTTCGGTTCCAGAGGTGCTGGAACTGACGAAGAGTATGGCTGCGCTAACCAAGGTCGTACAGTCCCAGCAGAGCCTTCACCACCAGTCACTATTGAGTTGGCCACCAGTGCTGATGATGTCCCCTGACAACGGCGAGAGAAAAATGCGTTGCCATCAGTTCCTGATCGCTATGATTCTGACGGGCAGCCGATCTGCCACCGCTGTGACAAAGCGGGGCACTATACCCGGGGAGCCAGCAGTTAAGAAATAGTAAGAATGGTGAGGTAATGTCCCTCTAAATAGTTTTGATTGATTAAAAGAACTGTGTAGATCTGCTAAGTGTTTAATGGACAGCTGGGCCATCGGACCTGGAAAGGCCAGAACTTGCCTTGTAAATATGTTGCACCAGTTATGCACCCTACCAGAATTAGTAAGACCTGAAAACCTGTCGGTGTGCTGAAGAGGAGAAGAAGGGTCCGGAACGCTCTGAGCTCACAGAGCGTATGTTGGGGGTTAAGGGCAGGTCCCCCGTACAGTAGCTGCTGAAAGTTTATGTTGCACTTAAATGAAAAATGTTTTATGCTATGTGAAATGAAACAATGTTATGTGAAATGCAAAGTGAAGGTTTTATTGCACAAGTGAAAGTGAAAGTACAATGAGAGAGAAAAATGTTTTATTCTCTAAAAGAGAATGTTTTACATGAATATTTTATGTATTTAAGGTCAACCGGTTCAATGTGGCATGTATAATGTTTTGCAACGTTTAAGAGTCCGTACCTCCCATAAAGGGAAGAAAAGTTGTCGTTATTATGTAAATCCAATTTTGCAGTTTCCACTGTATTGCCTTTGTTTACAGCCCCGGAGTGCTGTGATTAGCTGTGGGGGTATGTGGCGGCCCTGCGGCTTCAGGCGCCACAGGGTGCTGCACCTCACTTAAGGAGCAGTATTCATCTTGGATGCGGAGGAGGTCGTCCCCGGTAACAACCACAACCAACACATAATGGGGATTCTGTAGCTGGGACTGGGCTGGGGTAGGAGGAATGGGACTTCATGTCCACTAGTCAGGAACCCGGGAGGCAGGGCTTCCACAAGGGGAAGTTAGAAGCCATCCGTCATAATAGGCAGTCAGTACCAGACAGTGTCCATGTGAGGTTGAACTTGGGAGGAGCAGCAGACAACAAACAGTTCGGGGCCCATGGTCTGGAGCTGGAGGCTCAACCTGGGTTCTTAGGAAAAGAAGGGGAATCCCAGGGATCGCGGGGAGTGCAGCAGGCACCCGTGACCCATTCCATGGCCCAGGAGCTGGGGTGGAGGAAGACCATTGAAAAGAGACTAACAGAAGGGACCACCGGTCACGACCTCCAAAGTATCCAGGATCGGCTGGAGCCCATTACAGCGGAGATTGGCACTTTCCAATGGCTGCATATGTGAGTAAAGAGACCTTGAACTTCACCGCTTGTGTCGTCCCATTACTTCTGACTCCCCCGCCATCGCGTCCCTAGCGCTATCAGCGTCTGAGAGACTATCACCACCATCATCCTCCCTGGGACATAGCTCTGACTGTGGAGAACTGAACCATCCGGGTTGCGTTGTCATCTGCCCCAGCAGAGAAGTCCTGCAACGGCTGATATTGGCCGCACACCACAGGTGGCGTCACGAACAACTACCCCCATATTCCCCATCCCCAGACATTTTATTGACACCTGGGGTCATGGAACCGGGGCGAGGCCACTGTGGCGTCCCAGGAGAAACACCGCGGCCTGGCGATGAGTAACCCCCCAACCCCATGGGCGTGTCACTAACTAGGGAAGCATTTTGGATTTTTAACATGGACTCCATATTTCCTAATGGTCTGAATTTGCGCAAAGAAACTATGCTTCAATATTGATTGTATAATACAAATCTGCTATGTAAAATCATGTGCTCATCATTTGTATAGATTTTCTGTGTATTTTTTTTCTCATTGAAGGTCTATTTTTGAATAATTGTAATTGTTCACATATGATCTTTGTTTGAAAGTGTCTTATTGGATGTTGTCTTGTATTTAATAGTCAAAAGGAGGATTGGACCCAGCATCAGAAATTCCACAGATTAAAATATTCTAGTTTATTAGAAAATGCATATAAAATATAGCAGAAGGATGGGGCAAAGTGCATGAAACATAAAAAGTGTTTCATGCACTTTGCCCCATCCCTCTGTTATACCTTATATGCATTTTCTAATAAACTTGAATATTTTAATCGGTGGATTTTCTGATGCTGGATCCAATCCTCCTTTTGACTACTATTGACTACAGCCTGGCCCACTTGGCGGATCACGAGCTCTTCTAGCCCTGCAGCACAGTGATTCACGGTAAGCTGGAGTTCTTTCTATTTTCATATTGTCTTGTATTTAAACCTGCCGGAAAGGTCTCCAGTTAGGAAGGCTCTGAGAAAGAACGCTGTTGCATTCGAAATGCGTTAGTGGTTTCTCTCTACCCCCCTCCCACTCCCCCATGTTTTATCGTATGTATATTTTTAGATGTGTAATTTAAATTTAAAGAAAAAGTTTTACTTACCTCTTTCTGGAGATGGAGTCACTTTTTCTATTTTCTGGATTGCTGGCGTCTGATCAGGACGGGTCTTCCATGCATATCGGAGGAGGTGTCTGGGCTGGTGAGCTGACAAATAAACTTCGACAACTATAGTATATCCAAGTAACACCCTAGGCAGTGTATTACCATACTGCTCCATGAGGTATACAGCAAGAATAACTAAGATGCAATTGGTTTGGCATCAAACCTGACCTGTCAAGAATTTTTCGTGTGACCTTGTTAAGACATTATACTTATGAGAAAATATGCACACTTACTTTGAATGAAAACCCCATAGAGATTGAGTGGCAAACATCTTGTGAAGTGGTTCACAGTTGTGACATCTTGACATTAGAGGAAAATGTTGCTCTGATGGGTAGAAAATAATGTTGTATGCACATGTTGCCTGTTGTGCAGAACATAAAATCTATGTTTCACTCTTGCATGGGAGGCAAATTCCAATTTCAAATTCCAATTCCATACAGGTATTGTCCAGAAGGGAAAAACATATTGGTTCTATGCAAATTGTTGCCCTGGCAGACAGAATAAATAAGTGCTATGCAAATACTGCACTAGTGGTTGGAAAAACCTGTTTTATGCAGATATTGTTTGGACGGGCCAAACATACAGGTTTAATACAAAAGTTGTTAAAACAATAAAAAGAAACACCACTTGCACTCCAATTCAATGACAAGGATGCTTTTATTTGCAAATCTTAGCGCTAAAGGTAGTTGACAAAGACTACGTCTAGACCTGTCAAAGAAAAGAAAACAATAGATGTATGCTAAACACTATCATGCTTCTGTTAGAAAATGGTGGAGTAAACTAGGAGCTATTGTCCAAGAGTAGCTAGTAAAATGTAGAGACTAGCCTGAGAATAACAAATTATTGCAGTGTAGTAAAGTGTCGTGATCCCCAATTTCCACTATAGCTCATGTGGCGGTGGAGATATAGGAAGGGGGTAGAGAGAGGGTCTTGAGCTAAAAATAGAATAAATGTAATAAAAAAAACTCCAAAAAGGTGTTAAAGGGAACCTGTCAGCAGAATTTTCGCAATTAAACTAAAAGAATCCCCTTCTGCAGCTCATGGGCTGCATTCTAGGAAGGTTCCTCTTGCCACTGTGCCCTCTTTCAGACCTAAATAAACACTTTATAAATTCTTACCTTTTGGTATGGTAATGTGGTTTTATGGTCACGGGGGCGGGCTGTATTGCGTCCGTTATTCACCCTCCTGCCGCTGTTCGCCGTCCCCCATTGCTCATTTACATACATAGGAGCAGCACACCACCGATCATAACCGCATAACGGTGGAGGCAGAGGGAAAAGTGCGGGCACGAGATTATGGGCGTGTACTTGGATGATGCTGCTGATGACAATCACAGCGCCGCCCATAATCTCGCGCCTGCGCAATCACCTCACCAGCGTTCACGCTTTGCACAGTGCTCAGTCCCGCGATAGTGCCACTGGGCATGTGCGAGACCTCGGGAGCACAAAGTTACATGAGGGCGGCGTCCTCATGTATGTAAATGAGCAATGGGGGACGGCGAACAGCGGCAGGAGGTCGAATAACTGACGCAATACAACCCACCCCGTGACCGTAAAACCACATTAGCATACCAAAAGGTAAGAATTTATAAAGTGTTTATTTAGGACTAAAAGGGGGCACAGTAGCAAGAGGAACCTTTTTTTTTTTTTTGTTAAATTTACATAAACCGTTTAAGAAACCAGCATGCAGTCCCCCCAATTTTAATACATAGCCATGATAAAGCCTGACAGCTTGGGGCTGGTTTTCTCAGGCTGGGGAGACCCATGCCTATTGGGCCAACCCCCAGCCTAAAAATAGCAGCCTGTAGCTGCCCAGAATTGTCGCATCCATTAGATGCGACAATTCCAGCACTTTACTCGGCTCTTCCCAATTGCCCTGGTGCGTTGGCAGTTGGGGTAATATGGGGTTAATAACAGCTCACAGCTGCCACTAATCCCTAGATTAGTAATGGGGAGGATCTATGAGACCCCCATTACTAATCTCTAAGTGAAAGTAAATAAATACAAAGATCAAAAAAATACTTTCTTTGAATAAAATACAAAAAAACACCCTCTTTCACCCCTTTTATTAAGCCCAAAACACCCCTTCAGGTCCGACCTAATCCACACGTGGTCCCACAACGAGTTCAGCTCTGCTACATCTGAACTAAATATTAAAATAAATACAATAAAAAAAAGTACAGTGCTGGCCAAAAGTATTGGCACCCCTGCAATTCTGTCAGATAATACTCAGTTTATTCTTGAAAATGATTGCAATAACAATTTCTTTGGTATTATCTTCCTTTAATTTGTCTTCAATGAAAAAAAATAAAAAAAAACTGACATAAAGCCAAATTGGATATAATTCCACACCAAACATAAAAAAGGGGGTGGTCAAAAGTTTTGGCACTGTTTGAAAAATCATGTGATGCTTCTCTAATTTGTGTAATTAACAGCACCTGTAACTTACCTGTGGCACCTAACAGGTGTTGGCAATAACTAAATCACACTTGCAGCCAGTTGACATGGATTAAAGTTGACTCAACCTCTGTCCTGTGTCCTTGTGTGAACCACATTGAACATGGAAAAAAGAAAGAAGACCAAAGAACTGTCTGAGGACTTGAGAATCCAAATTGTGAGGAAGCATGAGCAATCTTAAGGCTACAAGTCCATCTCCAAAGACCTGAAAGTTCCTGTGTCTACGGTGCGCAGTGTCATCAAAAAGTTTAAAGCCCATGGCACTGTGGCTAACCTCCCTAGATGTGGAAGGAAAAGAAAAATTGACGAGAGATTTCAACGCAAGATTGTTGGATGGTGGATAAAGAACCTTGACTAACATCCAAATAAGTTCAAGCTGCCCTGCAGTCCGAGGGTACAACAGTGTCAACTCGTACTATCCGTCGGCGTCTGAATGAAAAGGGACTGTATGGTACATAAAAAAATAGACATAAAAAGCCAGGCTGGAGTTTGCCAAAACTTACTTGAGAAAGCCTTACAAGTTTTGGAAGAATGTTCTCTGGTCAGATGAGACAAAAGTAGAGCTTTTTGGGAAAAGCCATCAACATAGAGTTTACAGGAAAAAAAAGAGGCATTCAAAGAAAAGAACACTGTCCCTACAGTCAAACATGGCGGAGGTTCCCTGATGTTTTGGAGTTGCTTTGCTGCCTCTGGCACTGGACTGCTTGACCGTGTGCATGGCATTATGAAGTCTGAAGACTACCAGCAAATTTCGCAGCTCAATGTAGGGCCCAGTGTGAGAAAGCTGGGTCTTCCTCAGGGGTCATGGGTCTTCCAGCAGGACAATGACCCAAAACACACTTCAAAAAGCACTAGAAAATGGTTTGATAGAAACACTGGAGACTACTAAAGTGGCCAGCAATGAGTCCAGACCTGAATCCCATAGAACACCTGTGGAGAGATCTCAAAATGGCAGTTTGGAGAAGGCACCCTTGAAATCTCAGGGACCTGGAGCAGTTTGCCAAAGAAGAATGGTCTAAAATTCCAGCAGAGCATTGTAAGAAACTCATGGTTACCCGAAGTGGTTGTTCAGTTATTTTGGCTAAAGGTTGTGCAACCAAGTATTAGGCTAAGGGTGCCAATCCTTTTGTCTGGCCCATTTTTGGAGTTTTGTGTGAAATGATCAATGATTTGATTTTTTGTTTCATTCTCTCTTGTGTTTTTTCATTGCAAGCAAAATAAATGAAGATAATAATACCAAAGAATTTGTGATTGCAATCATTTTCAAGAAGAAACTGAGTATTATCTGACAGAATTGCAGGGGTGCCAATACTTTTGGCCAGCAATGTATATATAAAATATAAATTAATTAAAGGGAGCACTAAGATAAAACCCCCTATTTTTAGTACCGGTTTTATGTTGTAATTCCCATATAATAAAAAAGGTCGCTTATAGTCTGTATAAAGCTTTCAAACTAGATTAGAAACCTTTTATTTAAATTAATATTGAATTAAATTACATTTATTTTGTCCTGCCATAATATGGGCCAATACTTACGGTGATTTATTTATTTATTTTTTTTTTTTTTAAAAGGTTATATAGTTATTGTGAAACTGAGAAATGATGGGTAATTTGGTGATTGGGCATTATATCCTTTATTCAAAAATTGATCCTTCATAATATTAGCTTCCCATAAAAAATGATGTGTATGGGAGCAATTACGATGAAGTTGCATACACTGGCTTTTTGGGATATTGTTTTACCCTGATGGCAAGTGATTGCAAGATAAATGAATAAAACTGTTTTAAGTCAACAGGTTTTCTAAACCTTTTTGTGGATAGTTTATTCCATTTGCATAAACTGTTATATCCTCAAAATTTATACTGCCCTTGCTAAAAGTATAAGTGAATTGAAGTACAAATTGGTTGAAGTTAATCTCATAAGAGCCATGGCTTTAGTACCTTGGGTTTTGTCCCAAATAAAGATAATACCCATTTATAAATCGCTGCCACAGTGTGAGGCCGCGTCGTAGTTTGCCATTGGGGAAAATGGCAGGTTCCTCCCAACTGCCCACATAAACATTCACGTAACGGGGGGCAAATTTGGGCCCCATGGCTGTGCCCCAGTTTTGTATACACAGCAGATCACACACAGCAGATCGCAGGCACACACAGCCATCACAGATACACACAGCCGATCACAGGCACACACAGCCGAACGCAGATACACACAGCCGAACGCAGACACACACAGCCGATCGCAGAAAAACACAGCCGATCGCAGACACACACACAGCCGATTGCAGACACACACAGCAGATCACACACACACACATCACATCACATCCAGCACTTACGGCAGTAGGGAATGAAGCAAGTCACATGTCCGGCTGCAGGTCCTGTTCATTACGCTCCACTGCACTGCATCTCAGGATTCTCCCGGCGAGAAGAGATCGGTGTTGCTGGATGAGGTGAGTGTGTATGCGATACGATGTTTGCGTGATTTGATGTTTGCATGTGATCCGATGTTTGTGTGTGCGATCTGCTTATGTGTGCGATCCGATGTTTGTGTGTGAGATCTGATTGTGTGTGAGATCTGATTGTGTGTGTGTGTGAGGGCTGATGAGTGCGGGTGTGTGATCACTGCAGGTCTTGCTGCTAAGTGTCGGGTGAGTGTAATTGCCGGGTGCCGCTATGTATAATGAAGTGTTCTGCAGTATCTAACTTTTTTAGTTGCACGGACACTTCATTATTGATCCGCGACTAGGGCTTATTTTCGGGGGGGGGAGGGCTTATATTTAAGCCTTTCTCCGTAAATACTGAAAATCCCTGCTAGGGCTTATTTTTGGGGGAGGTCTTATTTTTGGAAAAACACGGTAGCGAGATCGCTGCTGAGTCACAGGTTTTGTGACGTACCAGTGACCTCATCAGCGATCTCGCAGTGTGTGACACTAAGCAGTGACTTGGCCCCTGCTGTGAAATCGCTGATCGTTACACACAGTGCTGGTTCATTTTTTGCTCGTTGCTCTCCTGCTGTGAAGCACACATCGCTGTGTTTGACAGGGAGAGAGCAACGATCTGAATTTGAGGGAGCAGGCGTCTGGAAGCTACGGATGCTGATAAGCAAGGTACACATCGGGTAACTAAGCGATGCGCTTTGCTTGATTACTCAATATTTACCTTGGTTACCAGCGTACGCCGCTCTCAGGCTGCCAGTGCTCGCTCCCTGCACACGTAGCCAGAGTACACATCGGGTAACTATGCTTTGCTTAGTAACCCGATGTGTACCCTGGCTATGAGTGCAGGGAACCAGCGCTAAGCGATGTGCGCTGGTAATCAGGGTAAATCTCGGGTAACCAAGCAAAGCATTTTGCTTTGTTTCCCGATTATTTACCTTGGTTACCAAGCGCAGCATCGTTTCCACAAGTCGCTGGTGGCTGGTCACTGGTGAGATCTGCCTGAGTGACAGTTCACCAGCGACCATGTAGCGATACACCAGCGATCCTGACCAGGTCATATCGTGGTCGGAATCACTGGCACGTTGTTTAGTGAGACGGTACCCTAAGAGAACTTATAACTTATCAACTAGAGATAGTAAGCCAAGGCTTTAAAGAGTGTAAAGGCCCCGTCACACTAAGCAACATCGCTAGCAACATCGCTGCTAACGAACAACTTTTGTGACGTTGCTAGCGATGTTGCTGTGTGTGACATCCAGCAACAACCTGGCCCCTGCTGTGAGGTCGTTGGTTGTTGCTGAATGTCCTGGGCCATTTTTTAGTTGTTGCTGTCCTGCTGTGAAGCACAGATCGCTGTGTGTGACAGCGAGACAGCAACAACTAAATGTGCAGGCAGCAGGAGTCGGCTTCTGCGGAGGCTGGTAACCAATGTAAACATCGGGTAACCAAGAAGCCCTGTCCTTGGTTACCCGATATTTACCTTCGATACCAGCCTCCTCCACTCTCACTGTCAGTGCCGGCTCCTGCTCTGTGCACATGTAGCTGCAGCACACATCGGGTTAATTAACCCGATGTGTGCTGTAACTAGGAGAGCAAGGAGCCAGCGCTAAGCATTGTGCGCTGCTCCCTGCTCTGTGCACATGTAGCTGCAGCACACATCGGGTTAATTAACCCGATGTGTGCTGTAACTAGGAGAGCAAGGAGCCAGCGCTCAGTGTGCGCTGCTCCCTGCTCTCTGCACGTGTAGCTCCGTGCGGTGGTAACCAAGGTAAATATCGGGTTGGTTACCCGATATTTACCTTAGTTACCAAGCGCAGCATCTTCCACGCGGCGCTGGGGGCTGGTCACTGGTTGCTGGTGAGCTCACCAGCAACTTGTGTAGCGACGCTCCAGCGATCCCTGCCAGGTCAGGTTGCTGGTGGGATCGCTGGAGCGTCGCAGTGTGACATCTCACCAGCAACCTCCTAGCAACTTACCAGCGATCCCTATCGTTGTTGGGATCGCTGGTAAGTTGCTTAGTGTGACGGTACCTTAAGCATCCCAAGTTCTGCCTAACAGCCTTTTTCCTTTTATTCCATTTGAATGTACTAGGTACATTCTTTAGGTTTCCATGATCTTTAGTGGAATCAGGCACACAGCATATGTAGTTTTTTTCTGGTTTTATTGTTGGATTTGTTTGTATTTATACCTGCCTAAAAAGGTTCACCACTACTCAGACAACCCCTTCTCAATAAGCATGTTTTCCCCCCGGTAAAAAAAACAAAACTTATACTCCCCACCAGTGCCAGCCAGGACCACTTCAGCGGTGTTGGCTGTCGCATCATTACGTTATGCGAGCCCTGCACCCACTCTCCCCACCTTCAGCCATATCAAACATCAAGAGGAAGTGAGTGGCCAGCTAGAGCTCTGACTTCCTCTTGATGTTCCATTCGTCCGAAGGCGGGGAGAGTGAAGCCAGTCCTGATTTATTGCATTGCTCTTGTGATGTAACAATGTTGCATGACTTAATGGGTTATTCCCATCTCCAAGATCCTATCCCAATATGTAATAATAAGAATATTAGCAAATTCCTCCAATTAGAAATGCAGTACAGTTCTTCTGAAAAGCAATGTCTCTAACCTTGTGTGCTACTAATTAACTGTCCCTATATGTGCGGCCATAACCTTGGATACCTAAACTACTGTAATGTCTTGCAAATGAGGTGACAGCTTTTCCGAAGAACTATACTACATTTCTAATTTGAGTTATTTGCTAAAATTCTTATTATTACACCCAGGTTCGCCATGAGGGCATTACAACCCTTACTGGTGTAGGGGGCGTGGTAAAGAGGGGTGCCCAGCCGGGGGTAATCACTTAGCTTTAATAGGCCTCA